>NC_090379.1:51855186-53055186 GCF_036365525.1 Heterodontus francisci | reverse complement strand
GAATGTTTTTTAATTATAGTGCAATCATCCAATGTTTGAATTGTGTATTTTAGAATTGAGAAAACCGTCTGCTTAGTCTTGTAACCTTATAGTAAAAACTGGATACTAAGCAGATTCAAATATGCAAGATGTATTTTATTTATGCTAATACACATTTTCACCCACCCTTTCCCAACCCCACCTTTTCAGTGTGTCTTCAGGACAGTATACTGGCCTTCTGGAAGCATGGTATGCAGGGCAAAAGCTTTAAATCAAATGAAGTAAGTCCAATCTAATTACTTCCACAGCTGAATAATAGTTGATTGCCTATAGCAGTTCCTGTTTTGATTTGACTTTTGTCTCTTCTGAACAAAAGCTGTTTTTTATGGTCATTTATCATTCAGTGTGCATCAACATGTATAAACACACACCATGAATTACTGTATGTTGTTTCTTAGATTTATTTTGCCTCCCCATTTCTTAAGACACTGATTCATGCCCCTCTGGTCCCTTCCTCAATGCTCAGGAGAAAACAGGAAATGGAATTTGGAAAATTTGCCCTCTTGGGGCAATTAACACTAAGGCAGGCATGAGGGCCTAAATAAGGTCTCAAAATTCTGCAGTTTTTTCCTGTGAGCTCAGACAGTGAGCATCATTTGAGTATTGAATGCAGCTAGAGAGCAGAGTGTAAAGGGAGTTTGGTAAGTGAGTGGATTTTAAGGGTTAATCTCTCTGAAGTCTAGTTTTTGTTTTGTTTATATTTAGCAATTAAGTGAAATTACTATTTAAGTTAAGAGATAAGTACGGTTTCTTACAGTTTTAAACAGGGGCTCTGAGTAGCGGTAGCTAGCTTAAACTGGTTTCTGAGCTCTACCAGAGCTGACACAATATTGTTCACGGAGCATAAATTCAGGGGACACTCAGTGTTGCTTGTCTGCACTGAGTGCTGCTGGAGGGCACAGAGTGTGAAGAAGAGAGTTTGGTAAGGAAGGGAACTATAAGAGAAAATAAATTTGTCTGCACTGAGCTACTTTGAGTGCACAGAGTGTAAAGTGGGAGTTTGGTGCACGAGGGAGGGGCTGCTTTCTTTTTCTACCTTTGTTCAGCCTCCAGGAGCTGCCTCGCTCTTCGGTACAGGGGAAGAAGCTGATTGGTGAGTAACTGGTAAGTTATTCTACTTCTAATTGTAATAATTAGTTTTTAAAGTTATGGTATGGCAGGTCAGCTCGGCCAAGTAGAATGTACATTCTGCGGTATGTGGGAAGTCATGGATGCACCACATGTCCTAGATGAAAACATCTGCAGGAGGTGTCACCAGCTGCAGAAGCTTGAGCTCAGGGTTTCAGAAATCGAGTGGTGGCTGGAGTCACTGTTGTGCATCCGCGAGGCAGAGGACTACGTGGGTAGCACGTTTAGGGAGGTGGTCACACCGCAGGTTAGGAGCATGTAGACTGAGAGAATGGGTGACCGCCAGGCAGTCTAGGAGAACCAGGCAGGCAGTGCAGGAGTCCCATGAGCCTGTCTTGCTAATCAGTTTTCCATTTTGGATACTGGTGAGGGGATGGTTCCTCAGGGGAGTGCAGCCAGAGCAAAGTCTGTGGCACCACTGGTGGCTCAGCTGCACAGGATGGGAGGAGGAAGCGTGGAAGAGCAATAGTGATAGGGGATTCGATTAGTCAGGGCATCAGACAGATGTTTCTGTGGCAGTAAACATGACTCCTGGATGGTATGTTGCCTCCCTGGTGCCAGGGTCAAGGATGTCAGAGTGGCTGTAGGACATCCTTCTGGGGAGGGTGAACAGCCAGAGGTCGTGGTCCACATTGGTACCAATGACATAAGTAGGAAGAGTGATGAGATCCTGAAAGCAGATTTTAGGGAGTTAGGAAGGAAATTAAAAAGTAGGACCTCAACAGCAGCAATCTCAGGATTACTCCCAGTTCCACGTGCTAGTGAGCATAGGAATAGGGGGACTGATCGATTGAACACATGGCTGGAGAATTTGTGTAGGAGGGAGGGCATCAGATTTCTGAGGCATTGGGACCGGTTCTGGGGCAGGTGGGACCTGTACAAGATGGACGGACTACACCTTAACAAGACTGGAGCTAACATCCTCGCAGGGAGATTTGCTAGTGCTGTTGAGGGTTTAAACTAGCTTGTCAGGGGGACAGGAACCTGAGGGATAATTCAAATTGGAAGGAATTAAAGCTAGTAAAAGTATGTAGAAAAGTAGCAAGTGACATTAGAAGGCAGGCGAAACAAAGGCAAGCAACAAAGTTGACATTATTCTGCATTCTAAGGACGACAAGGTTAAGGGCATTCTACCTGAATACCTTGCTGCGAAGGCTGCGTGCAGATGATTTACAGGCACAAATAGAGGTAAATGGGTATGATCTAATTGCCTTATAGAAACGTGACGACAGGGTGACCAAGACTGGGAACTGAATATTCAAGGTAGACATTTAGGAAGGACAGGCAAAAAGGAAAAGGAGGTGGTATTGCGCTGATAATAAGGGATGGGATCAGTACCTTAGTAAGGGAGGATCTCAGATTGGAAAAACAAAATGTGGAATCTGTTTGGGTGGAGCTAAGAAACAGCAAGGGGCAATAAACATTGGTAGGAGTTGTTTATAGGTCACTAAACAGTGGTAGTGTGGGGCATGGTATTAATCAGGAGATTAAAGAACCATGCAGCATGGGTAATACAGTAATTATGGGTGACTTCAATCTGCACATAGACTGGGTAAACCTAATGAACACTAATGCTGTGGAGGACGAGTTTCTGGAGTGTGTTAGGAATGGCTTTCTAGAGCAGTATGTTAAGGAACTGAGTAGAGAACAGGCTATTTTAGATCGAGTATTATATAATGAGAAAGAGCTAATTAATTAATCTTGTTGTAAAAGAACCTTTCGGGATGAGTGACCATTGTCTGATAAGATTTTGCATTATGTTTGCAAGTGAGGTAGTTCAATCTGAAGCCAGCGTGTTAAATCTGAACAAAAGAAATTATGAATGGCAAATTGGCTGAGGTGGATTGGGAAAATACATTAAAAGGTATGACTGCATAGACAATGGATAGTCTTCAAAGAATTATTACATAGTTTACAGCGACTATACATTCCTTCAAGGCACAAAAACCCCAGAAATAAAGACGGTCAACCGTGGCTAACAAAGGAAGTTAAGGATTGTATAAGATTAAAAGAAAAGGCCTATAAAGGTGCCAGAAATAGTGGTAAATCTGAGGATTGGAAGGATTTTAGAATACAGCAAAGGAGGACCAAGGAACTGATAAAGGGAGAATAGAATATGAATGTAAACTAGCAAAAAACATAAAAACAGTCTGTGAAAGCTTCTATAGTTACGTAAAAAGGAAATGTTTGGCTAAGACAAATGTGGGTCCATTACAGACAGTCAGGAGAATTTATAATGCGGAATAGAGAAATGGCAGAGAAGCTAAATGATTACTTTGTGTCTGCCTTCACTGAGGAAGATGCAAAAAATCTCCCAAAATTAGAGATCCAAGGGAATAGGGAGAATGAGGAATTGAAGGAAATTAGTGTTAGTAAGAAGGTTGTATTGGAGAAATTAATAGGGCTGAAGGTTAAGTCCCTGGGACCTGATATTCTACATCCCAGAGTGTTGAAAGAGGTAGCTATGGAGATAGTGGAGGCATTGGTGATCATCTTCCAAAATTCTATGGATTCTGGAGCAGATCTTGCAGATTGGAAGTTAGCAAATGTCACCCCACTATTTAAGAAGGGAGGGAGAGAAAAAACAGGGAACTACAGACCTGTTCGCCTTACATCAATAGTAGGGAAAATGTTAGAATCTGTTCCAAAGGATATGATAAATGGACACTTGGATAATAATCTGGGCATAATCAGCATGAATTAATGAATGGGACATCATGTTTGACGAACCTGTTGGAGTTTTTTGAGGATGTAACTAACAGAATTGATCAAGGGGAGTCAGTGGACGTAGTATACTTGTATTTTCCAACCACAGGAGGTTGTTTAGCAAAATTAAAGCACATAGGATAGGAGGTAATATACTGGCATGGATTAAGGATTGGCTAACAGGCAGAAAACAGAAGGAGTAAATGGTTCATTCTCGCGTTGGCAGGCTGTGACTTGTGGGATACCGCAAGGATTAGTACTTGAGCCCCAGCTGTCCACATTATATATCAATGATTTGGATGTGGGGACCAAATGTATTATTTCCAAGTTCGCAGATGACACAAAACTAGGTGGGAATGTGTGTTGTGAGGAAGAGGCAAAGTGCCTTTAAGGGGATTTGGACAGACTTAGTGAGTGGGCAAGAACATGGCGGTTGGAATATAATGTGGAAAAATGTGAGGTTATCCATTTTGGCCGGAGGAATAGATGTGCAGAGTATTTCTTAAATTGTAAGAGATTAGAAAGTGTAGATGTACAAATGGACCTGGGTGTCCTTGTCAATAAGTCACTGAAAGCTAACATGCAGGTGCAGCAAGCAATTAAGAAGGCTAATGGTATGTTAGCCTTTATCGCAAGAGGATTTGAGTACAGGAGTAGTGAAGTCTTGCTTCAGTTGTATACAACCTTGGTTACACAACACCTGGAGTACTGTATGCAATTTTGGTCCCCTTACCTGAGACAGGATATTATTGCCATACAGGGAGTGCAACGAAGGTTCACCAGACTTGTTCCCGGGATGGCGGGACTGTCCTGTGAAGAGAGATTGGGGAAACTGGGCCTGTGTTCTCCAGAGTTTCGAAGAATGAAAGGTAATCACATTGAAACCTACAAAATACTGAAAGGCATAAACAGGGTAGATGCAGCTAAGATGTTTCCCCTGGTTGGGGAGTCTAGAACCAGGGGACACAATTTCAACATAAGGGGGAAGCCACTTAGGACAGAGATGAGGAGAAATTTCTTTACTCAGATGGTTGTGAATCTTTGGAATTCTCTAGCCCCAGGAGCTGTGGAAGCTCAGTCATTGATTATGTTTAAAGCAGAGATTGACAGATTTCTAATACCAATGACATAAAGGGATATGGGGATCAAGGCTTTGCAGTGAATGATCATCCGTGATCATACTGAATGGTGGAGCAGGCTCAATGGGCTGAATGCTCCTATGCTCCTATGAATGACGGGGATCATGGCCAAGCCCAAAACTGTCCTTGCTCAATATCTATGCGCACATATTTTCCATTTTTGTTCAAGTCATTTGTGTTATTAATACAGCAGCCTTTAATCAGAACCTTCCTATTAGTTATTTGGCGTACATATTCCGAAAAGGTAGATTATGATCTTCTTTTGCAGGTTATGGAAAACACGCAGATTCACTCGTGTACAACGAACCTTTTGTCCAAGTAGGATTAATCAGCACAAAAGCTTTTCTTAAAGCAGTGTTAGTAGAGTATACAAATGAAGTGATGAAATATAAACAATCAACAAGAGCCTTGGTAACAACAAATGGAATGTTGGTATCTGATTCAGGGGACTGGTAGTTTGACTATAAATAGAGTGTAATATGACTGCTTTTTTTAAGAACAGACATTTGAAATTTGAACAGTATGCTGTAGATTTTATCATCTTTGCAATACGCATTAGATTATTAATCATTGACTGGGATTGTGGGATCCAAAATTTTAAACTGCCAGACTGAACTACTGTACTTCAGATCAGAATAAATCATGTGCTCAGCACTACATCAAATGTAGCAATGTTGGAGATGGGCACAGCCACACTTGGTCTCCTACTCAGACATTGCATTATACAATGTTTTTCAAACTTTTGTGTGGTGAACTCCGCACAAATACTGGTGCATTTCTGAGGGCCCGTGACCTACCTTTGCAGTGGAGGCAAGGCCATTGAATATTTTTAAAGGCTTTAGTTAGATAGGTTCTTAATTGACAAGGGAGTCAAAGGGTATAGGGGGTAGACAGGAAAGTAAAGTTGAAGCCAGTCAGATCAGTTATGATCTTGTCAAATGGCAGAGCAGACTTGAGGGGCCGAATGGCCTACTCTTGCTCCTAATTCTTAAGTTTTTGCACTAGATTTTTCTATGATTACTGCCCCTTCACTGAAGACAGTGTTCTGTGTTAAGTTACAGTTCTACAGATGGTAACAGCTTTTTGATGTCACGGCCATTCTGAAATGTCTGAACCACGATATAAAGTGTTGGGAATTTCTTACTGTACCAAAGCGATCTTCAGGATTCCTGGGACATAATTAATTCCTATTTCAAACTGATGAATTTTGCACTGTTGAACTGCAGCAAACTAAGTATCTAAATTCATCTAAAATAAAATCTGGCATTAATGAAAGAAAATGACTTTTTAAATCACTGCAGCATTACTGAACAAAATTGATGTTTGGTAGAAACACTAGTAATTGGTTCCTAATTGTGTATTTATACAGCTTATGATTAGGCATGTCATTTGGTGCAGTTAAACAAATACTCAAGTTTCTATATTTATAGCATGTTGTGCAATTTGCTGTTCTGGTATTAAAATTTTGCATGAAAGCCTCAAAAACAGTGATGTAGGTTTCTGAGCAGACCTGAGTTGTTGATAAATCACTTGCCCTCCTCATGGAGCAGTTGTCAAGTTATTTTGGGGCTTCTTGTATATTTCAAGGCCTGTGTGCATACTTTACACTGCATTTGTATTCTAACCATTACTTTAACTGTTGAAATTTAGAAATGTAACCAGTTGCTTGCTAAACCTTTCACTTCAGGTTACCCAGGAGATATCCGATAAAAGCAGAGTTTTTCACCTCTTAGGATCTGATAGGTAAGAAGAAGCCATTATTTATTTCGCTAATTACAGACATATTGGTGTTTGTACAACTGAATTATTGCACATATGCAATCTTGATACAATTGGCAATTATGTTAAACACTTCCATTCCAGATCCTTATACCAAGGCCCAAGAGAAAAGTATACCTTGTAACATTCTCCTGTGCATTTTACTTACTTGTTTTCATCTGTGAGCATGACCTCTCAAGATCCTGTAGTTACTGGCAGCTTTTCTAATCTTAAATGTTATTATGCAGTTCAAGTATGTCATCAGTTTTTTTAAATCCCTAACCCAAAAAGTGGCCAGTACAGAAAATGTTTCTATTCATTCTAATATTTTTGTGAGGTGAATAAATCAACAATATGACCATCTCTTGGTCCATGCTATTTTTGAAACCATCACCAATAGCCAAAATGGTTGTTTTTGTTTTTGAAGAACGACTAGGAAAAAAATGTTTCTCTTCAATACCTCAATGCCTGAATGATTTAATTTGTACAGTCCTAAAATAATCCTGTTTTCAGTCAGTTAAATTAGTAAATTTGTAATGCTTATTACAAAATTTACAACTCAGATTTGTTCTACCAATTATTTTTGCCTTGACTTGAGTTTTTCAAGATCTTGCATTTTTTTTTTAGCTGCAGAGCTACCAACATGGGAATTTAATCTTGTGCAAATAGTGGTTGTCTTAAAACAGCTACAGTGCTCACTCACCACCATCGTTTCCACTAAGCTGCACACATGCGCAGCTGCTTGGAAGATGCTGCGAAGGCTTTGCTCCATGTTAAATATCGTGCCTGCAAACAGCCGCACAAAAAAGTTTAAAGGTACCATGCATTGAAAAAACTGGCTGCGTACAACAACATTTTACAGGGAACATTGGTCACCACCCCTATGCAGTCTCTTCGCATTAGAACAATTGCATTCTTCATAAAAGGAGTGGAAAGTGGACCGAATCAATAGTGTACAATAGAACCTATAACTTAGTGCCAGAAAGTTGTTCAAGGTGTTTGCCTAGCAACTGCCTGCAGAACACCTAGTTTGCATGATTTGCAAGTCCACTTACATTTGCTGTAATTGCTGTAAAACTTTGACTAAATATCAACTATTTTCAGTTCTTCAATAAAACCATTTAATTAACATATGTTAAGATCTTGTTTCTTGGGATAGCTTTTGCAGATTAATCTAGAAGTTTTTTCTGAAATTTTGTAAATAAAAGCAAACATTTTGATGGCTTTGATGCACATGAATAATTTGTATGAGAGATGTGGATCTATTTAATAATTGCTCATCCATATGTGAAAACTGCTTATGAATATTCCAAGTCAAAAACCGCCAGTTAGTTTTTTGTTTTCATTCTGTCTAGGGGTTCTTTGTACTATGATATGTCTGGGCCAACAGGATCTGGGTTTCTCACAATGTTACTACACAGCTAGCCATTTGTAGATGTTTAGAGGATGGCCGAAGTCTACCTGTTCTGCTCTCTTTCTCTGTGTCTCATTCTTCCTGAGGAAGTTCCTCATCTTCCAGACATCCATATGATGGTATGATCTGGCTTAGCTGTTCTCTACTGTTTCATAAATCCTGTGTTGCATTTGTCCACTTTCCTGCACACCCTGCGTGGGGGGTGGGGGCTGCTCCAAATACTACAAGTGCAATCTTAGAATTTAGCTTTTCAAGTCTGGTAGGTGAAGCACTTTTAGGCACTTACTTCCCAGCCAGATGGCTCATTTGGGCAAATTGATTTGAACTGAGTTCATGCAGTAAGTAGTTTGCATATTCCCACTTGATGGAATGGGATAAACTACAAAAACCAGTCTTAAAATGTTCAAAAATCAAATATTAAATCACATATCTGTTCCAGTATAAGGAACATTTAACTTGGGTTAAATTATTGCTATAAATCAGAAACTGTTTCATCTTAATGTGAACAGTTTCAAAATAGAATTATAGTCTTGGTCAAATAACTACTTGTAATTTTGAGGGAATGTTAAATACATTGACAACTGCATCAAAAGTTAACCATTTAGGTCTCTTTCTTCCTTTGACATCATGTTTTAAGCATCTGAATGAGTTAAATTATAACTCCTTTATGGTTGGGAAATGTGGCCTTGTAGTACACACATCTCACACACATGTATTTGACCTATGATAAATACTTGTCTGATATTGGAGATGCACAACAGCCCTGAAGCGTGACTCAGTCATATAGCACTGAAGGTGGGCCATTATGTCTGTGCCGCCTCTTTGGAAAAGCTGTCCAGTTAGTTCCAGTCCCCTGCTTTATCCCCATAGCATTACAAACTTCCCCTTTTTAGGATATATCCAATTCCCTTTTCAAAGTATCTGAATAGATTTTTACCCTCTTTTGTAACTGTGAATTTATGTTAGAGTTGAGTGTCTATGTTGGAGAATGGAAAGGTTTTCCCACTTTTGACTGAATCAACCATGGCTAGGTGCAGCATAAAGCACCTTGTCGCAGTAGTGTGCATTAACCCCAAAAGGGGCATGACGATAGGGAGTAGACATGTGGAGATCAAGCTTCTACCCAGGGTGTAATGGTAATGCTGTTGTGCTTTGATACTACTGCTCAGACATTAGCATGTCAAGTCTTATACTGAATAAAATATAACCACGATCAGCAATATCAGCATTATCACTTCGAATCATTTCAGAACTGGAGTATGAAGGGTTAAAGGGTTAATTGACTGTGAAACCCCCGAATTCCAACATAACCCCTCTTGCACCACACCAATACCTTTTTTTACAATGTTTGTCGGTGTGCTTTGTAATATGCTCGGCACTTAAAGGCTGCATTGTTATGTCAGCATGTCAGTACTTCTGAAAGTAAAGAGTTAAAAGGAGAAAATAAGTTGCACCAGGCTTCAGTTGCATACTTTAGCAACTGATAGATCTGCTCTTAATGCCAAAGCAATCTGCTCCCTCGAACAGCGTATGATGCAGGAATACCTAAAGGTAAAGCTAAAACTTCAGACCTAGTGTATCTGTAGTAAACTTAATGTCACTGAGATGTATTTTGTAGTAAGTTACAAAATGCTAATTATTTTTTGGAATTATACAATGGGGGATGTTTGCATGTAAACTCCTGCAAGATGTGATGCATGTTTGTCTTTTTAAAAACTAATTTACTCTTGCAGCACCGTAGAGGAACTTCTTAAAAATGTGGAGTTGAACAATTCCGATTGCAACAATCATGTTTTATAACTGTGATTAGATTTTATTGAAAAATACAAGGCATAACTATAGTGTTTATTTTTATTATTGCAGGGTTGTAGTGCTAGAAAGTCGACCAACGGACAATCCTACAGCACACAGCAATCTCTATATCCTAGCTGGCCACGAAAACAGTTACTAAGCAACACCGAGAAACTTAATCACAGTGATTGATGCTTGAAATGGGACAAACATAACTGCTTCCAATAATGGAGATACAGTGTTGAGGGAAATATAAAACAAAATAGAAGTCAAGCTGTGGCTGCTGTGGCCTTTATTTTTTGTTATACTTTTGATTCATATTTGATTCTATTATGGGGTAGATTTCTTATGCAAACTAGTAAATTTGATAGCTAGATGTGGCTTTATTAAAATAATCAGCCACTGTGTGGTTGGTCTGTCATATCAAATTTGCTTCATAAAAGCCATCACTAACTATTTTGTAACCAATAACAAAATATAGTTTCTAATTGTAAAAGCACAGTAATTCACAGAAAAATGAAAATATACAGCAATCTTAAAGTGCCACATGTTTTCTCATACTTACCTTGTCTTTCTATTTTATAAATATTTTGCAGAGAAATTTGGTGTTTCATATTGTTCTATTACATATTGTCTAAATCAACTTTTATTACTAAATTTATGCCTTTGGAAATCTCTTGCCTAATACAATTTTATAGGATTTTTAAATGCACCAGCTGCGAGACTGTACAGCTTGAAAATCTCTGCCATAGTATAGTGTTAAACTGAATATTTAAATGCTTTATTTATTAATCTGCCAATTGTAAGAAAGATTGTATACTTATGGGGGGGAAAAGAGGGTAATGGCATCCTATTTAGTTACATTTGTGTTGAAGATTAGAGGTGTAAGGAAGGGAGAAAAATGTTCTTTTAGCTATTTGTGTGCATTGCATATTGCAGTATATAATATGGACCTTAAACTCTTACACTTTTTTGTACAAAGGCACCATATGAGCACTTTCTAGTACAACTTTTAATTTGTAAGGCTTAGCTATTTAGATGCCACAGTAGATTTTTTCATACATTTTAATCTTTCCATATATAATGTATAGTGAAGGTGTTTTTTTTTATACACGTGCAGTAATTATAGTCTGAAATGGAGTGTAATACAGCTGGTCAAAATTAATGTCAAACATTGTATATATCAAACAGAATACTCTTGCTATTTTAATCATAAATGGAATAATCATCCCATTTCATCTTTTTTCAATTTTGGAATTGGAATATGGTTTGATTCAAGCAGTGGACATCTTTAGTTACCATTTTCAATTTCTACCTCACCCTTGAATGGCATCTACTCTCCACTTTCAGTTTGAAGACTTTTCAACAAATTTTTCATTATCCACATTCTTAAAATTAGTTGTCATACTAAAAGCTGGAATTCAATAAAATAAACACTACTTGTAGTATAAAAATTTGAATTAATTGATAGCTCTGTAATATGCATCTGTAAATAATGTAAAATAAAATGTTCAATGCATTTATCATCATTGATTTGTCAATAAGAGCTATTCTACTGTTATATTACAATATAGCTCGCCGTAGGAAATAACTTTCTGTAGAAAATGCTTTAATTTCAATTTACAAATAGTACTTGTGTTTTCTGTACCCCACCACCCTATTCCTTGAGTTGGATCTAAATTTTGTGTCAATGTTTCAGCAATATCTTAGTACATGGTGTATTTTGTTTTTAGGCTTTTGCTAGCTCTAGTTTAAAATTGCCAATTAATCTATATTTGTAGAACTTTGTTAATGAAGATTTTCTTGTTTCAGCATTCACAATGATGTACAACTAGACATGTAATCACCAGGTTAATATTCTTATCAATCCATCGCATTCTATATTTTTCCTTTCTTAAAACAATTATTTAAGGAATACACACTACTAAGGTTTACTATATTTTTGAAAATGTTAAATTTCATTGGTGATTAAGTGCAAAAGAGCTGTTCAGCATTAAATTATTCCTCTTGAGTAGCAGTAAGAAACTAATTTGTTCAAGAACTCAATATGCAAAACCCTGTAATAGGATTTAAGCAAGTTAAAAAGGGGAGGTGGGGGGCGGGTGGAAAAAAGAACAAAAGGAAAAGGGCGGAGGACAGGAGATTAAATGACAAGATTTCATGGTGCAGGGCCAAAAGGAGAGGTAATGGGACAAGAAACGAAAGATGTATCTAGAGGAGGTATAAAGGGCAGGATACTTAATAGCTGCCAAAAGCAAAGGGAATGAGAGAGAAACGAGGGAAAGAAACCAAACCAGCAAAGAAAAACAAAACTAAACAAAGTGGGGAAGAGGTTACTGTCAAAAATTGTTGAACTTAAATATTGAGTCCAGAAGGCTGTAAAGTGCCCAATCAAAAGATGAGGTGCTGTTCCTTGAGCTTGTGTTGAGCTTCATTTGAAGACTACGCAAGGCCAAGGACAGAAAGGTCAGAGTGAGCAAAAGGTGGAGAATTTAAATGACAGGCAACCTGAAGCTCAGGGTCATGCTTGCGGATTGAACGGAGGTGTTCCGCAAAGCAAAGGATCGCAAGCTTCAACAACTCATGGGCACTAACAACCCTCCAGATCCTTTGTCCCCTTCTCTTCCCTCTGACCCCATCCCCTTTTCCAATCTCACCCCTTGCCATGTATTCACGATACTTTCTGACCCTGACCAATCTGTCCTTAGCAAAGGCCTCAGCTTCGTCCCCTTACGCCCCCATCTCAAAGAATTTCAAGCTCAGCACGATGTTACGCTCTTTCTTTGCCTCTGCACCCACTTCTTTGACCAGGTGTCTTCCCCCCCCCCCACCCCCCCCACACACACAGTGGACCTTTTTACCTGTCTCCAGTATTCTCCCTCTTCCTGAACCCTATCCTGTCTAGATCTTTTCATTAAGAACTGCTGGTGTGCCATCAGCCATCTCAATTTCTCTGCTCCCCTCACTCACTCATTAACCTGTCTCCATCTGAACTTGCTGCACTCCATTCTCTCCGGTCCAACCCTAACATTGTCATTAAATGTGCTGATAAGGGTGGTGCGGTTGTTCGGCTTACCGACCTCTACCTAGCAGAGGCAGAATGCCAACTCTGACACTTCATCTTACCTACCCTTGGATTGAGACCCCACCACAGAACACTAAACCATTGTTTCCAGGACTGTCACTGGCCTCATCTCTGTAGATTTCCCTCCCTGGTCTCCAACCTCAATCCCCAAACCCAAACAGCCCACTTCAACCTTCTTCCCAAGATCCACAAATGGGATTACTCAACCAGTCCCCATCCAACACCACACTCCTCCACCTGGCTGAAATTGTTCTCACATTGAACAACTTCCCCTTCAACTTCACTCACTTCCTCCCAAAAGGTGTTGCTATGGGTACCCACATGGCTCCTAGCTATGCCTGCCTTTTTGCGGGATAAGTGGAACATTCTTTGAACCAGTCCTACTCGGGCCCCCTCCCTCACCTCTTTTTCCAGTACATTGATGACCGTATTGGTGCCATTTCCTGTTCTTGCCCTGAACTGTAAAATTTCACCGACATTGCTTCCAATTTCCACCCGTCTCTCTCTCCTTCACATGGTTCATCTCCGACTCTTCCCTTCCCTACCTTGACTTCTGTTTCCATTTCTGGGGATACGCCATCAACAAATATTCACTATAAGTCCCTTGGCTCCCATAGCTATCTTGACTACACTTCCTGTAAGGACTCTATTCCATTCTCCCAGTTTCTGTGTCACCATTGCATCTGTTCAGAAGATGCAACCTTCTATACTAGCACATCTGACATGTCTTCCTTTTTCCTCGACTGATGATTCTCCCTCACCATGGTTGAGGGGGCTCGCGACCGTGTCTGTTCTATTTCACTCACTTCTCTTGCCCCTTCCCCTTGCTGCCAGAACCATGATGCGGTTCTCCTTGTCCTCACCTGCCACCCCACCAGCCTCCATATTAAATGGATCATCGTCTGCCATTTCTGCCACTTCCAGTGTGATGTCACCACCAAACACATCTTACCCTCCACTTTCAGCATTCTAAAGGGACCATTCCCTTTGCGATACCCTGCCACCCCCAATGCCCCCTCCCTTTCCTATGGCACCTTTCCAAGCAAGCTCAGGAAATGCAACACCTGCCCTTTTAGCTTTTCCCTTCATTCTTGTTTAAGGCCCCAAAAACTCCTTCCAGATGAAACAGCAATTTACTTGTATTTTAAATTTAGTACACTGTTTTCACTGCTCACAATTTGGCCTTTATAGCCACTCCAGGCGCTGCTTCACAAACCACTGACCACCTCCAGGCGCGTATCCATTGTCTCTCGAGATAAGGAGGCCCAAAAGAGACACTGTTTTCACTGCTCACAATTTGGTTTCCTCTAGACTGGGGAGACCAAATGCAGAGAGGGTGACCCCCACTTTGTGGAACACCTGCATTCAGTCTGCAAGTGTGACCCCAAGCTTCTGTTCGCCTGTCATTTTAATCCTCCATCTTGCTCCCACTCTGACCTTTCTGCAACTGGCCTCCTGCAGTGTCTCAATGAAGCTTGAGGAACAGCACCTCATCTTTCAACTGGCACTTCACAACCTTCTGGACTCAACATTGAGTTCAACAATTTTAGATCATAACCTTTGTCCCCATTTTGTTTCCTTTTGCTTTGCTGGTTTGGTCTTTTTTTTCTTTCACTTCTCTCATTTCCTTTTCTTTGGTTTTGGACAACTATTCAAGATCCTGTCATTCACTCCTCCAGACACATCTTTTGTTTCTTTTATTGGCCCATTACCACTTCCTTTAGCTTTGCACCATGAAACCTTTTGTCATTTAATCTCTATCACTAACCTTCCCTTTTATTCTTTTTCCCAAACCCCCTCCTCCCTTTCACATGCTCAAAATCTATTGGATTTCTAACTTTTCCCAGTTCCGTTGAAAGGTCAGGTCTGAAACATAATCTGTTTCTCCCTGATGCTATGGACTTGCTCAGTATTTCCAGGATTTTCTGTTTTTATTGCTACAAAATTCTTCACACCTGCTCTTGCTACACTGCTGTTGCTTCACAGACAATACAGCATAGAAAAACATGAGAATGAGACAAATGAGAGAATTTCATACTGAGTTGCATAAATACAAACTTAAAAGTAGAGATGTAGGCCTGAATTTTAGTTGCGCACTGCAAATCACGGCAGCCGCTGCTGAGTCCGTGCCATTTTGCTGGGGAACTTATTTAAATAGAAGGGGCGAAACAGCTGCCCCAATGATGTGGAGGGGGCGGCTGTTCTGTCCCTGGCAATGGCATCCGGCGCCATGGCACAGGCACCATTTTTAAAGGACTTCAAGCCCTTACCGGCAATTTATTATTTTTTTATTTATTTATTCTGAGATACAGCACTGGAACAGGCCCTTCGGCCCACCGAGTCTGTGCCGACCAACAACCACCCATTTATACTAACCCTACAGTAATCCCATATTCCCTATCACCTCCCTACACTAGGGGCAATTTACAATGGCCAATTTACCTATCACCTGCAAGTCTTTGGATGTGGGAGGAAACCGGAGCACCCGGCGAAAACCCACGCAGACACAGGGAGAACTTGCAAACTCCGCACAGGCAGTACCCAGAATCGAACCCGGGTCCCTGGAGCTGTGAGGCTGTGGTGCTAACCACTGCGCCACTGTGCCGCTTTACTTTAAATAAAAACTGTCAATTGAACATCAAAGCCCTCTTCAACCCAACCCCCCCCCCCCACATGATCGAATATATTAATTTCCCTCTTCCTTTCACATAATCATTGCCCTTCAATCCCTTCCCACCATCCCCTCAGCCAATGGAAACACTTTTTTTCCCTGCTTCTCCCTGCTCTCCCCCCCACACCGAGCGGCGTGCTGAAGGTGTGGGAGTTCCTGTCTGCAGCTGGAATATCGGCGTGGGACGGCTGCCGGGACAAGTAAAATTCAGCCCTTAGTTCTCTTTTTTTTTTCTCAGGAATCTAACCCAGTTCAGAGTTTAAACCAGTCATTTTTAACAAATTCAACTCGAGCCACATGAGCCTCCCTCATCCATTTCTATTAACACCAGAGGAGTAGCAGTTAACATGATATAGAACCTTATAGGTCAAAGTTTGTAAGAGAACATTTTAGGAAAGATCAATTTTCCATAAGCCAGGTTTCAAACAATTTGAACAGAAAAATGAGAAAACATTACTGGACCAACCACTGCTCACCATTAGATGGTGTGACCTTGTGTACCACCCGCCAACCGCTAATTGCGAACTTACAGGAGGAAAAAAAAAAACACTGATCATTTTTAGGGAAAATGGTAGGAAATTTCCTGGCACCGCAGCTTCACAGCTCCAGGGACCTGGGTTCGATTCCGGGTACTGCCTGTGTGGAGTTTGCAAGTTCTCCCTGTGTCTGCGTGGGTTTTCTCCGGGTGCTCCGGTTTCCTCCCACAAGCCAAAAGACTTGCAGGTTGATACGTAAATTGGCCATTATAAATTGTCACTAGTATAGGTAGGTGGTAGGGAAGTGTAGGGACAGGTGGGGATGTTTGGTAGGAATATGGGATTAGTTTAGGATTAGTATAAATGGGTGGTTGATGTTCGGCACAGACTCGGTGGGCCGAAGGGCCTGTTTCAGTGCTGTATCTCTAATCTAATCTAAACCCACCAGATCTCTTAGTCTCCCATTCATAAGAAGCAGGAGTAGGCCGTTCAATAAGATCATGGCTGATCTACCTCAACTCCACCTTTCTGCACTATCCTAATATCCCTTAATTCCCTCAGTGCCCAAAAGTCATCAATTTCTGTCTTGAATGTACTCAGCAAACGAGTATCCACAGCTCTCTCGGGTAGAGAATTCCAAAGAATCACAACCCTTTGAATGCAGAAATTTCTCATCTCAGTCCCTTTGTGTAATAACTTCCTGTGTATGTCGTCACCTTCTCGAATGCTTTTTTGAAAGTCCAAATATAAAACATCCACTGGTTCCTCTTATCTACCCTGCTAGTTATAACTCGAAACTAATTTCCTTTCATAGATCCATGTTGATTTTCTAAGTGCCCGGTTAACACATCCTTAATATATTCTAGCATGTTCCTGACGACTGAGAGGAAGCTAGGCCAGTTAGCCTGTTTTCTCTCCCCCTTCTTAATAGAAGGGCTATATTTCTATTTTCCAAGCCCCGGGGCCATTCTAGAATCTAGGGAATTCTGGAAGATCAAAACCAATGTGTCTGTTATTTCTGTAGCTTTTTTTTTTGAATTCCTAAGATCAGGCCCAGGGGATGTCAACTTTTGGCCCCATTAAATCTCTCCAGTACTCTCTTTAAAATTGATTTCTTTAAGTGTTTCATTCTCAGTAGACCCTTGGTTCCCCCCGACTTCAGGAATGTTTTTTATGTCATCTATCGTGAAGACAAATTGTTACGACCAAGGCTGGAAGAGTGCACGGTCTTTCACTAGTTCCACTTCTCCACAGGTAACACCATATACTTAAATGTTTTACTCAGTTACTGATCTGGCCAATTATATACTCTATTTTTGTTTCAGAATAAAATCCACCAACCAGGTTTCTTAGATTAATAATTTTGTTTATTAATTATAAAACAAGACAATCAATAAAGATGCAAAACATTAAGATGCAGGTTGAAATATGAAAGTTCCTTTCTAATTAGCCCAACACACTCACTCACAGGTTAAAGAAAATAAATAAAGGTCTTTGCAGCGATCTCTTTACAAAAAGCCAAAAAAATACTTTGGCCAAATATTTGTTAATTCTTGAAGAAAAAAAGGACGAGATCTGCGATGTTCTCCATTAGCCCTTTTAGTCTAGTGTCTGGATACTCGTAGCTGGCTTGTCACAGGGATGTTTTTTAGAGCAGTTCTTTTCATGCGACGTGAGGATTAGTCTGATAGACTTTTCAGGAGAAAGGTGGCATTAGTTTCTCCAGACCACACACGATTCTTAGGGTTTCTCAAAGGGATGGGAAAGGATAAGCTGGTGGCTTCTCTCTTTGGGTGTTCCCCAAATGACTCAAAACAATATCCAAAATGAAACCAACTCTTGACCACCATAAGTCTTGATATGTCACTTCTCTGTAAGCAACTCCCCTAGTCACCAAGGCTCCTACTGTTTATTTAGCTTAACACATGTGCCTTCCAGTAAGGGTTTGTTTTTAAACAAAATCTCAAGTCCTTCCAGTGACCTTTTTAAAAAAAAAAAATAAAGTCCAGCATCAATGGAATCTCTTCAGTCTTTCAAATGAATCCATTTCCACAATTTTTAAATGAGTCCTCAAAAAATATTTTTAAAATGGAAGCAGTTTCATAAAATACAAAGTATTTAATATCTCTGCCATTTACTAATTCCACAGCACCCACTATCACAAGTCCAAATCTGCCACCAGCCTGTGCACATGATCTGGCTTGATTGTCACTAACCCTTCATCAGACTGATCTGCATAAGACTCATCAACTGCTATCTCCTGACCCAGTTCCTAATCACTCAGCTATCCTCAGCTCAATGCTTGTGGATATCAAACTGCTCCCTTCTGTCATTCCTGGTTGGTCACCAATATTCTGTCTGAATAAGTTAAACTATTGTACAGCCATTACACTATTCCATTCCTACCTGTCACAACATAGCTAGCAGGTATCTCAAAATGTTGCTTTCTCCCCTACCCACACGAGCAGTGTTTGAGTGTTTAGTTTAGTTTAGAGATACAGCACTGAAACAGACCCTTCGGCCCACCAAGTCTGTGCCGACCATCAACCACCCATTTATACTAATCCTATACTAATTCCATATTCCTACCACATCCCCACCTGTCCCTATATTCCCCTACCACCTACCTATACTAGGGACAATTTATAATGGCCAATTAACCTATCAACCAGCAAGTCTTTGGCATGTGGGAGGAAACCGGAGCACCCGGAGGAAACCCACGCAGACACAGGGAGAACTTGCAAACTCCACACAGGCAGTACCCAGAATTGAACCCGGGTCGCTGGAGCTGTGAGGCTGTGGTGCTAACCACTGCGCTGCCCATCAAGGTTCTATCTTTGGCCCCTTCCTATTCATGCACATTATGTTTCTTGACTATATTTTCCATAAGGTCATCTTCCATATACATGTCAAAGCCATCAGTTTTACCCATCTGCCCCCATCGATAACAGTTTTGTGTTTGTGTCTGATATTAAGTTGTGGATAAGTCTGATATTTCTTTAACTAAATATTTTCAAGATTAAGCCCAACTTGTCTGATTGGAACCTCTCCAACTTATTGTCCAGTTGTAACCCCCTCCTTAGCTATTCGCTCAAGTTAAATCTGTCAGTGTGCAGCCTCTGCATCTGCTTGAATCTGAGCTGAGTTTCAATCCCCAAATCCATTCTAACATCAACACTCAATTTTCATTGTAGTATTGCAGGAATGCTAAACACTCAGCTGCAGTCTTTTGGATGCTATGTTAAACCAAGGCCCCATCTCTCCTCTCAACTGGATGTAAAAGATTCCACATCACTATTCATAGAAGAGCAGGGAAATTTTCCCTGTGTCCTTGCCAACATTTATACATCAACCATTACCTAAATCAGATTATTCTTTGCTTGCTATGTGCAAACTGGGTGCTGCATTTCCTACATTACGATAGTGATACCACTACAAAGGCACTAGATTGGCTGTAAAGTGCATTGGGACATCCGGAGGTTGTGAAAGGCACTATATAAAGGACGTAATTGCACTAGAGAGGGTACAGAGGAGATTTACAAGGATGTTGCCAGGACTGGTAAAATGCAGCTGTGAGGAAAGATTGGATAGGCTGGGGTTGTTCTCCTTGGATCAGAGAAGGCTGAGGGGAGATCTGATTGAAATGTACAAAATTTGGAGGGGCCTGGATAAAGTGGAGGTGAAGAGCCCATTTACCTTCGCAGAGAGGTCAGTGACAAGGGGGCATAGATTGAAAGTGATTGGTAGAAAAATTAGAGGGGAGGTGAAAGAAAATTTCACCCAGAGGGTGGTGGGGGTCTGGAACTCTCTGCCTGAAAGGGAGGAGGAAACTCTCAACTCATTCAAAAAGGAGTCTGGATATGCACCTCAAGTGCCATAATCTGCAGGGCTACGGACCAAATGCTGGAAGGTGGGATTAGAATGGTGGATTGTTTTTCGGTCTGCACAGAACAATGGGCCAAGTGGCCTCTTTCCGTGCCTTAAACTTTCTATGATTCTATACAAGTGCAAGTGTTTCATTTATTTTCAACTCCAAAATACAATCTGCCGTCAGCCTCCCCTCCCCCATTGCTGCCAGAAACCTTCATCTATACTTTTGTCACCTCTCCAATATCTTCTCAAGCTGCATGTTGCACAAATCCAACTTCAACCAAAACTTTGCCAAACGCATCTTATCCTACATCCTTTTCTGCATTACAACAGTGACTACACTTCAAAAGTACTTAATTGGCTGTAAAACACTTTAGGATGTCCCGAGGTCATGAAAAGGGCTATGGAAATACAGTTTTTCCCCCCTTTGTACCAATTCCTCCCTCCTGTCCCACCCTGCCTCAGTCCATCATCCCCTCAATGGCTCCTTTCTCCAGCACATTAACTTAAAAATCCTCTTGCTCATTTATAAATTCTTCCATTTTCAATTTCATGCTATATCTGCAACATCATCCAGTTCTGTATCTCAGCTCATACTCTCCACTCTTCAGAGCCTACATTACAGTATATGCTCTTTCCCTCTGCTCTCTCAATAGTGGTAGATCCTTCAGCCATCACAAACCTACACTCCAAGAACTTTCTTTCACCGCCTCACCCCACCTCTCCCCAACTTGAAAAGCCTCCCTGAAAGCATGCTCTTTGACCATACCCTGTGCCACTGCTTCAACCCTTCCCCAATTTACATGCAGTGTCATATTTCCTCCCCCCAACAAAAAAAAAGTATCTTGCTGTTTCATACCTTGCAAGGATTTAAAAAACACAATAAGACCATAACATTTCTGGTTTAAATAGTAGTTGGGTGAACAAAATCATGGAATTTACAATGTCAGAGCTTGTCTGGCCTTGGAGTTAGACCTTCACCACTGGCGAGGTGCAGCCTATATAAATACACTATCATAGGTTGAGACATTCAGTATCTTCTTTGGCAGATATGGAGTACCACCCTATGCCTGTCCTGGAAGTGCTTTTTTTTTTTAGAGATACAGCACTGGATACACAAAATGGGAAAAGAACATTTTCATAGAACTGGTATGATATACTTTGCATGCATGAACAGTTTTCTTTTTCAAACACATGTTTTTCGTTTCAAAGACGTTTTGAGGTTGAAAGGTATGTAACAACTATTAAAATGTCAGGTAACTTTCAATTTAAAACACCAATCCGTTTTACCATAAGCCTTATATCACTGCCCCCCCCCCACCTTGTTCTTGACTCCTCAACTACTGAATGCAGTCTGCTTCAATATACCCTGTCCCATCATTTCATCATTTTAAACACTTATAGGCATCTGCGAATCATCTGCACAAGATTTCAAGCAAGCCAAGATATACTAACTTGGGCAGGAGATTGAATCTAATAAGACTATATATAAATACATGAGGGATAAAGGAATAGGTTATGCTGATGGGGTTAGATAAAGAGTGGTGGGTGGAGGCTCGTGTAGAGCAGATAACCAGCATAGACCAGTTAGGCTGAATGGCCTGTTTTGCTGTACATTCTATGCAACGTCAGCCCATAATCCATGTTATAAATATTTTTGGTATTTGTATTTCCTCATATCAAGCAAAATCCTAGTGAATCTGCATTGTACTCTTTAAGGCCCCAATATCCTTCCTATAGCATGGAGCTCAATACTACATATAGTACTACCTACCTCAGCTCAACTGCTGCTGAAATAGTCATCCTTGCCTTTGTTACCTCTAGACTTGCCTATTCCAATGCACTTCTGGCTGCCTCCCATCTTCCACTCCATAAACTTCAGCTTACTCAAAACTCTACTGCCCATCTTGTGCTAAGTCCCATTCACCCATTACCACTGTGCTTGCTGACCTACATTGCCTCCCACTCTGACAATGCCTTAATTTTAAAATTCTCAACTTTGTTTTTAAAAACCCTCCATGGCCTTAGCCCTCCTATCGCTAACTTCCTTTGCCCTGTAACCTTCCTAGATTTTTGTGCTCATCTAATACCGGCCTCTTGAGCATTGCCGATTTTAATTGCTTCACCATTGGTGACCTTGCCAAGGCCCTAGGCTCTGGAATTCACTTCCTAAATCTTTCTTTCCTCCTTTAAACCGTTCCTTAAGACCAAGCTTTTGGTCTTCTGGCTTAACATTTCCTTAAGTGACTTAGTGTCAGTTGTTTTTTATAACATTCCTGTGAAGTGCTTTGGGACATTTTAATATCTTAAAGGCACTTTATAAATAGTTATAGGATCATAGAATGTTTCCGGCACAGAAGGAGGGCATTCGGCCCGTTATGTCCATGCCGACTCAGCCTAGTCCTACTCCAATGCCCTTTCCCCGTATTCCTGGGCTGATTTCTGAAACGCGTTGATTCTGCCGTTGGCGATCTTATCTCTCAGAAGTATGCATCAGGAAAAGGCTCAAATGTACAAGCACAGATATTGAAATGAATGAACCGCTGGATGAGCACCTGCTGCACTGTCACTCTGAAGCGGAGGCGGCTCCGCCCGGGTAAAGGGGGATTGACGGCTCCTGCTTCAGCCAAGCTGCTGTTCACACGCGACAGGGAACTCCTCCGACTGGGGGGTTAAAACACGGGAGCAGGTGAGATTCCCATCGCCCCTTGGCAAAGGGCAACAACAGCAATTCCCCGCTGGGTGAGGGGCAGCCACTCTGCCCAGGAGCCGCAGGCTCGGCTCGGCTAGGCTAGCCCCGGACACGGCTACAATTCCCGGGCAGCCCCGCCTTTTCCAGGAGGCTGCCCGCCGCCCTTTCCAACACTTCAATCACTCACTGGGCGGCGAACGCGCCATTTTACCCACCTTCAGCGTTGAGCTTCAGGTGGAAGTAGCAGAAAGTAGCGGCGGGGGGACCTGCCGGCATGGAGAAATACGATAAAATTGCCAAGATCGGCGAGGGCTCTTACGGTGTTGTGTTCAAATGCAGAAATAAAGACACCGGCCAAATAGTGGCGATTAAAAAGTTTGTGGAGTCTGAGGATGATCCTGTTATTAAGAAGATCGCGCTCAGGGAGATCCGGATGCTGAAGGTAATTCAGTCAGTGCTGTTTGATGATACACAATCTTAACACAACATTGAGTGCGAAGCCCTTTTCACATAAATAAATAACAACATGTCATTATCTTGCGTTGGACAAATACTTTTTTTTTTAAGATGTTCGGGATTGCCCACGGTCGGGAGGTTTTTTTTTACAGGTTGAAATCAAAGTCGCTTCACATCACTAAAAGTAAAATGCAGACATTGTGTGTATAAATAGAAATGTGTTGCTTTGTTGAAGTAGCGATGAACAACTGGACTCTCTGGTTTTCTCCGGCCTCTCTGAGATGCAGGGAATTGAGCTTCTTGTCCTGTTTAAAGTTTGTTTTCATTAAGTTGTGTGAACAGCTGCAACTTGCTGTACCGCGCCTGCTGCTCTCCACTGGAAACCTGAGAGTCCCGTGTGGGAACCGAAGCTCTGTCATTAAATCACATCGCTGCGGGGCTCGCTGTTATCAGTCAATGATTATTAACATTCACCTCTCAACAAAATACATTTTTAACGACTTCCCAATCGGCAGAATACGTGCACCATACTACTCTCACTGTGTGATGTTTTATTTGGCTGTTTATGTTCAAAGATCAGATCGCTTCTTGACATTGACCTACGGTACACAACAAAAATTGTCATATGTGCTTAAATAACGTAAGCAAATCATCTGCTTCTAATTTTTTTTCAGTTCAAATCCTTCAACCATAAACTGCCTTGACAGCAAGTTCCAAATGATTACGTGTTTGAAGGCGTTCCCAAGCTGTTTGTAGCCAATCAAATGCTCTACTTTTTGTTGTAATGCCAATTTGTACACAGCAAGCTCCCACAAACAGCAGTGAGAGAAATGACGAGATCTTCTGCTTTTAGATGTTGGTTAAGGCGAATTACACTGCTCTTATTCGATCTCATCTGAAACAGGGCAAATGAAACATTCCCATCACTGCAGCAGTGTCAGGTTAGATTATGTGCTCAAGTCTCTGAAATGGCACTTGAACCCAAGACCTTCTGACTCAGGCGAGACTGCAACCACTGAGCCAAGACTGACAGGTATTTTTGGTGTTGGATGTGTCCAAGTAGTTCTCCTTCATGGTTTAGAACTGCTAGTCACAGAGAAAGAACGTTTGTGAGATCCAGGCCTAAGTTGTGAGGTGGATTTGTGGCAAAAAGGAGATATCTGGACTCTGCTAACAAGTGACATAATATCCTGGAAGGAAAATCGGTTTCATTTCAAGCATGCCTTTTTGTAAAACCCCTCATGTGACCTGGCTTAAACTGTTGATGAGTAAACCTGGTATGCAGCACTGGACGTGGAAATCTGGAACAAGCTAATCTATACATTCTTCCATCGTGCTGTACGTCATGTAACTAATGAGGAAACTGAGAATTGGGTTGATAGCTGCTGGGAAACACCATCTGTAGGCCATGTTCAAGACCCTGCTCATATATCCAGGGATTGGAGCCTACCATGATTCGGTCACAGAAACTGTACTGCCAAATGGTGGAACCACCAACCAGTGGGGTATGGTGTGTTCAGGAGGATGCTGGCAATGCTTTCATACATGGTGACATTTATGAGGACATACTGGTTCCTACTGTCCACTTAGCTTGGATCAAACCTATGTTTGTCACGCATTTAATGACCAATATGTAACTGACTTTTCTAGCAGGGAGGTTAAGCTCCTTGGACTCAAAGTGGCTACATGATCGCATACCTGGCAGTGGAGGTTTGCAACCAAGTTAATGTCTGTGGCAGAATCAGTGCAGGAGAGCATGCCAGGAGCACCACCAGACATACCTAAAATGAGGTATCACCCTGGTGAAGCTACAACATAGGACTATGTGCTTGCTAAACAGTGCAAGCAGCAGGTAATAGAGCTAAGCAATCTCACAACCAATGGACCAGATTAAAGCTCCGCAGTCTTGTCACATCCAGTTGTGAATGGTGGTGGACAACTAAACAACTAACCAGAGGAGGAGGCTCCACAAACATCCCTGTCCTCAATGATAGGGAAGCCCAGCATGTCAGTGCAAAAGACATTTGCAACCATCTTCAGCCAGAAGTGCCGAGTGGATGATCCATCTCAGCCTTCTCCTGAGGTCCCCAGCATCACATGCCAGTCTTCAGCCAATTCAATTCACTCTACATGATATTAAGAAATGGCTGAAGGCACTGGATACAGCAAAGGCTATGGGCCCTGGCAACATGCTGGCAGTGGTACTGAAGATTTGTGCTCCAAAATTAACTACGCCCTTAGCCAAGCTGTTCCAGTACAGCTACAACACTGGCGTCTACCCTAAAATGTGGGAAATTGCCCAGTTATGTCCTATCCACAAAAAGCAGAACAAATCCAACCTGGCCAATTACTGCCCCGTCGGTCAACTCTCGCTCATCAGCAAGTCATGGAAGGTGTAGTCGACAGTGCTATCAAGCAGCGCATACACAGAAATATGCTGCTCAGTTTGGGTTCTGCCAGGGCAACTCGGATCCAGACCTCATTACAGCCTTGGTCCAATCATGGACAAAAGAGCTGAATTCAAGGGGTGAGTTGACAGTGACTGACTGCCCTTGACATCAAAGCAGCATTTGACTGAGTGTGGCATCAAAGAGCCCTAGTGAAATTGAAGACAATCACCACACTATAGGAAGGATGTGATTGCACTGGAGAGGGTGCAGAGGAGATTCACCAGGATGTTGCCTGGGCTGGAGCATTTCAGCTACGAAGAGAGACTGAAAGGCTAGGGTTGTTTTCCTTAAAGCAGAGAAGGCTGAGGGGAGATATGATTGAGGTATATAAAATTATAAGGGGCGTAGATAGGATAGATAGGATGGAACTTTTTCCCTTAGCAGAGGGGTCAGTAACCAGGGGGCATAGATTTAAGATAAGGTGCAGGAGGTTTAGAGGGGATTTGAGGAAAAAAATTTTCACCCAGAGGGTGATTGGAATCTGGAACGCACTGCCTGAAGAGATGGTAGAGGCAGGACCCCTCACAACATTTAAGAAGTATTTAGATGAGCACTTGAAACGTCATAGCATACAAGGCTACGGGTCAAGTGCTGGAAAATGGGATTAGAATAGTTAGGTTCTTGATGGCCAGCACAGACATGATGGGCCTAAGGGCCTGTTTCTGTGCTGTATAACTCTATGACTCTAATGCGAATCGGGGGAAAACTCTCCACTGGTTAGAGTACAAACTCTCCACCTGGTACAAAGGAAGATGGTTCTGGTTGTTGGAGGCCAAACATCTCAGTCCCAGGACATCACTGCGGTAGTTCCTCAGGGTAGTGGCTACAAGGGCAGGTCAAAGGCTGGGAATTATGCGGCAAGTAACTCACCACCTGACTCCCCAATGCCTCTGTCCACCATCGAAAAGGCACAAGTCAGGAGTGTGATGGAATACTCTCCACTTGCCTGGATGAGTGCAGCTCCAACAACACTCAAGAAGCTCCACACCATCCAGGACAAAGCAGCCTGCTTGATTTGTACCCCATCCACCACCCTAAACATTCATTCCCTCCACCACCGGCGCACAGTGGCAGCAGTCTGTACCATATACAAAATGCACTGCAGCAACCTGCTAAGCCTCCTTAGACAGTACCTTCCAAACCCGCGACCTCTACCACCTAGAAGGACAAGGGCAGCAGACATGGGAACACCACCACCTGCAAGTTCCCCTCCAAGTCACGCATCATCCTGACTTGGAACTATGTCGCTGTTCCTTCACTATCACTGGGTCAAAATCCTGGAACTCCCTTCCAACAGCACTGTGGGTGTACTTACAGCAGATGAACTTCAGTTCAAGAAGGCGGCTCACCACCACCTTCTCGAGGGCAATTGAAAGAATAAAAAGTAATCCAATATCTGAGCAGGCAGGCAAGTTGACAGTACTTCAGGGCAACATTGACAGCCTTCTTACTAATGGAACTTGGGGTAATCATTGGAGGCAGGGATTCTTCCCACTTGGCTCCAGATTTTGGCTGGATAAGAAATGGGAAATTTAGAAGTGTTCTGTGCTGACCGGCTGCACGATTTTACCTAGATAAAATCTAGTAATACTCAACACACAATTGGAGGCCCTAAACCTTGTCTGTGTCAACTATGCCAAGCTTTCTGGACTTGGGTAAGTGGGGTTGCCCCTCCAGGGAGAGAGTGTATACTTCGTATCAGGTAATAGAAACACTTCCTGTGTGGATTTCTCAGTAGCTTGGTTTAGAAACTCCTAAATATGGTGATTGGCTTGTATGCATAACAAAAATCCTTTCATGATTGACAATATCAATCAATTCAGCAGCTCCTAATGCTTGATAATTATGGAATAACATTTCATAAATAACTAATAATTTGCTGTAGAATCTGATCAAAAGCATCTGGTTTGAGTATTTCAAGTTGAAGAAATATTATTTGGAAAATTTCTCCCCTCCACCTTAATAGGTGATTACATTATCATTTATTAAGGCAGAGTTGGAATTATAATGGACTGCAAAGGAACACAGTTATTCAGTAAGACATTATTTTAAGTCTAATTAAAATTGCAAATGCTAGCAACATATATTTTACAGAAACAACTTTTTGAACAATTTTTGTTATTTATAACTAGCTCCAATGACAGCCACTATGGGTTTGAGCCAGATATATCAAAGATGGTTTCATTCCCTTGGGCATTGCACTTCTGGAACAATTCAAGTGGTTGGTTGTATATTTCTAGTTACATACATTGCTAACTGAAGTGAGTGTATGCATGCTGCCTAATGTGGTGATGCTCATGGTCATTAAAACTAGATAGGATTCAGAGAAAGGCACCAAAGGATGATTCTCAGATGTAAGCTGTGGGGAGAGAGACAGAGCTGAACTTTGTTTCATTTGAGAAAAGATTAAAAGGGGGAGGAGAGAACATGAATCATGTCCTTAAAATTCTGAGAGGCACTGTTTATGATCTATTTAGACCAAGTGAGACTAGAGGTTGGGAGTTTTTTTTATATAGTGTAGACTTGTAGAATAAACATCTAGCAAAATTAGCTGATGTTCTGTCAACTGACTCATTCAAAAAAGCTGAATAGTTATCTAGTCATTCTGGGATGATCAAACATATCAAACTGTAAATTGTTGCCTGTGGAGAGCAATAAACCAGGACTGAATTGCAAAGATGTGGGAATCAAGTTTGTTTGGTGTTATCTCTCCAAAGCACTGTTTATTAAGAATCATAGAACACCACTTTCTAGCTTGTAAGAAATTGACAAGATGAATTTACAGTCAATAACTATGGCAATAATTGAACAAGGATTTGAACTTCAGAAAGGAGAGGGTAAGGCACTGAAGTAAAGGTGTGAGAAAGGCAGAATTGTAGAAATGTTCTTAACTGAAGCCTGCTTCTGGCTTTGAGGGGAAAAAATCCAGATCACTTGTGTTTTGTTTGTGTCCAAAGATTAAGGTGCTGGTGCATGGAAGATTAAAGCCAGCATGAATTCTGTTTCTATTCACTCTAAATTTACCAAATCAAGTTGCTCAATGGATAATAAAAACCGACCAAAGTTACTTCCGCATTATCAGTAATTTGAGTCAGGTGCGGCTTCATGTGGGGTTTAACAAGAGATTCAATGTTGCTACGACTCTTTGGAAACTAGATTGGAAAATAAGCTTGTTGGAGAGTTCTTTATGTAAGCATAGCTGTGAAGTAATATGTCATTTGGAGCTTGCTGGTAATATGCTCATCCGGCCTCAGAATAATATGGTGCCAGCATGTACTTTTGATAGTGCTCGTTCAGTTTTAACAAGGCAGCTTGAAGGGACAGGCACAAAATAGAGACTAAACATTTTACAGGCAGTAAAATAAAGTCCTATTGAAAGTCACCCTGGGTGCCCCTTGCACACTTCTAACAGCTGTTTTAGCTGCCCCTCCCAATCTCTGTAACCTCCTCCAGCTCTACAAATCACCGAGATCCCTGTGCTCCTCCAATTCTGGCCTCTTGTGCTTCCCTAATTTTCTTCGCTGTGCCTTCAGCTGCCCCGCTCATAGCTCTGGAATTACTCATTAACCTCGCACCCCTCCTTTTTAAGGCATTTCTTAAAACCTACCTCTTTGACCAAGCTTTTGGTCACATATCCTCATATCTCCTCATCTGGCTTGGTGTCAAATTTTGTTTGATAAACAATCCTGTAAAGCGCCTTGGGACGTTTTACTACATTAAAAGTGCAACATAAATACAAGTTGTTGTACATGTCTGTGTCCCATAAAATAGCTTACATTTGTTTTAACTAAGATACAACCATAATTAAATTACAGTAGTTAATAAAATCACCTGGAAGGAAGGCAATAACAAAAATTGGTGCTAGTTAATGGTTACCTGATTATAGCAAGGTGAGAAGGACAGCCATTCAATCCAGCAAGATTGGCCCCTAAATTAAGTCCATATGCAAATCCAACTCATACTAAATTTGTCTCTCTCTCTCCTGTCTTCTTGGTAAACATATATCTGTTTATTGTTTTACCATTTTGTCTCTGTGACATTGTTCTAAGTTAAGGGCACTATATAAAATGCAAATTGTTGTACTGCCTGTTGAATCAGGGATCTGTCCGTTTCTTTAATTGATTATAAACTGAGACCATATTTGCTATGTTTGAGCGCCAACTATTATTTCAAAATTATTATCTTGGACTAGTAAGCCAGAGCCTAAACTAACCCACAGAATTTGAGTTCAAATCCCATTTGAATTCAGTTTAAATAATCTGGAAATAAAAAGCGGGTGTCAGTAAAAGTGATCATGAAGCTGTTTGATTGTACTAAAACCCCATTAGGTTCACCAATGACCATTTTTGAAAGAAACCGTCTATCCTTATTGCTTTGTCCTATAAATCACTACTGAATGTTGCAGACTGGCACATTCCAAGGTCCAGGACTACGTGCTGAGGGACGCACTAAAGCTTGGGGCAGCCGCAGCAAAGGCTCAATGGGGAAAGACCACAGTGTAAGGTTCCCCCACCAAGCTGGACTGAGGGGCTGGATCAATGGGAAACCCCTCGAACTGTATCGTTAATATTCTCAATTGCTGTAAATGTAAAACTGTAATTGACATGACAATTGTGAAACAGAAGGGTTGGGAAGAAACTCATGACCGTATTGAAGGAAACTGATCTCCCTTGCAATGTTTGTATTTTTTGGTGCTGTTTGGAAACTGTTTGGCAATGTAATTTTTACAGATTTTTATGAATAAAGTATATTTTGAAAAAAAAAATAAATCACTCCAGTCCCACACCAAAGTGCTTGACTCTTAACTGCCCTCTGAAGTGGCTTAGTAAGCCACTAGGTTGTATCGAGCTGCTCACAACAGGAGCAGTTCAAAACAGAAATCCACCACCACCTTCTCAAGACAACTAGGAATGGGTAATAAATGCCACATCCTGTGAATGATTTAAAAAAAACTTGAGTGTAACATATTTACTTCAGAAGATATGTTATGCTTATGGTTTTGTTGGATTATAGTTATATCTCCTAGATCACCATAGTGTTCAAAATTCACCTCACTGATTTCCTCAGTGATTTTAATAGTTGGATCATATTTTGCTCTTTAGTCGATTCACAGGAGTGGAAAGTAAGTGTATGTACATGGGTGCCGTGCCTATTCATGTGGAGCAACTATCTTCTTAATTGATGAAAGTTGGACCGCAGGAAGAGATTATTCCTTGTAGGTAACTGAAATTCCACATCCTTCCTCAACTCTTTCCTCCCTTCTCCTTAGTCATAGAGTTTTATCTTAATCTTTATTTTCCTTGGCAAGTCTGCCTTAGCCTCTCCTGTATTGTTTATGTCCCGGCATTATCTTTATTACTCCTCTTTGAACATTTGCCAATGGCTAAGTCTTTTCATGAGTGGACACCACAATTGGACACAGTACTCAGTGTGTCTTTGCCAATGCTTTCTAGAGTGTCAGTCTTGTGTCTCCAGCCCAATAAATTATGGATTTACTTGTATAAGTGAACATTCTGTTGGCATTGGTATTTGTTACTTTATAATGTGATACTTTCAACAGTTTTCCCACTGACCCATTTTAACGACTCTACAAATGTTTTTGCTGTTTTAATGATATGAATGGTCTTAAATTTCTGAATAATTCATGCCATTTACCTCATTGCTAAATGTCTGCAGATGCCTTTGAATAACATATTTCTTTTCCACACCATTTTCCCTATTGGGCTGCTCATTATTAATCTTTTTGTCATCACAATTAAGTATCATCTTTACAGTGATTAGATAATGGATTTTCAAAAGGACTTCATGGAATGCAATACGTGTATCATTTTCTAGGATGGAAAAATCAATCAGCTAATTTTACTTGTATTAGCAAAGGTAATTTTGATACATAATTTTTCTACCAATCCATCGTTTCCTGCATTATTTGTTTTAATGTTAATTTTTCATATCTGTATAGATGTTGACTAGCAACCAAACAACAAAACAGATTTCCAAGTAGTGTAGTCAGTACATGTTTGTCAGTAACTGCCAGTTGCGTTAAATATTGCATTAGTCTGTGTGGATACTGTGAATGTAAACATAATTAATTTTTCTGATCAGGAGATGAATCTGTATTTTTATTAAAGTGCTGAAAAATATTAGAATGTATGATGTATTTTTTGGTTTCATTATCTAATGTGAACAGGAACACCAATCCAGAACTACTTCTAAATAAGCACCACTTTGGAACCTAGTAATGATCTGTTTTCTTAATGCTGCTGTTGCTAAGAATGGGTTGGCATTTGCAGTAAATATGCCAACTTGTAATGAATAAGTTTTTTTTATAGTGTGTTTGAGAACATATTAAAAGTTTATGGGAGTGTCAAACCAAGCCAATTGCTGAACTATTGGTGTGTATCTGACACAAACTATATACTTCCGTGGCACCACCTTTTAATTCAGATATGCGTGGATTGCGCGGTATTATTATATTCAGAAAGTAGGTTAATGGCAAAATTGCAAGCCCACACTACACGTAAATCTTATTTACTGGTAATTTATTCACCGTAGTATATACAACACAATGTAAATAATAACATGCTGTACTCAATTGTTAAATTATGTAGTTTGAAAAGTGCAACACAATCTACATTCAGTGCAAGTCTTGCTGATAAATAGTTACTTTGTACATAGAAAGTATTTGGGAACACTGATTTTTATTTTCTAAATAGGCAAGAAGCATTCCTCTTCTGTAACAACATTCTGATCTTTCCTATTTACACCTGTACAAAGTGTCCTGGCTGATATCTTATGAAGAGCCCAATTGTGATTTTTAAATTTTTTTTTATCTTATCCCATCCAGGTTCCTTTGCGTACTACACTGACACCCAAGTTTCCTTATTCCGTGCACTACTTTATAAACAAAATAATGTGTAATGACTTACTGCCTGAAATTGTCTCAGTGCCACTTTGTAAATAGTCATTCACTAATAGGAGTGTAGCTGAAGATGACACAGCCATGGGGAAAGCACTACATGTTTTGACACTCCGCAATGACCCAGAATGTTGCCCTGTAGAGAATTGTAGTTTTGCACCTATAGGCTCATTCCATTGTACATGTTCAGTTTTAAACTGAATATTTAATATATTTGATCAGAATGAGCAAAATTAAATGTGTTGGCTCTTACTTCAGTCATACTTAGATTGGAGCTATTTTAGCGACTTTGTTTTGCCATCTGTACGCAAATATTTGTGTCAAAATTGAATCCAAGTTCTTATAATTGCCACTAAATAGCTTTTTACATGATATGAAGAGCTGTACTGCAACCAAGTGAGCACATCTAATAATAGAAAATGTGCAATATTTTGATGTTTATTTTACTTTCTATTTGTAGGATTAATTTAAGAAGACTTAATACTGAGTAGCAGTACTTCTTTGGGGAGTTTTACTACAACATTGAACTTTTAATGTGAAGTTAATTTAATATATTATTGGTTAACATACTACAAGAATATTGGTTACCTGTTTAACACTCAAACCTTTGTTTTAGAGAGAAACAAACCTATTTTAATTCAATGTTATGACAGTATTCAGATGTAGTAACCTTTGTACTCAAAGCTTTGGTCAACTCTTCTGGACTTGAGAAGGGCAATTAGGGATGGACAATAAATGCTGTTCTAGCCAGCGACGCCCACATCCCACGAACGAATAAAAAAAACTAGATGAAATATTGGTTATACAATTCTGGAATGTGAAAGGGAGTCAAGTAAAGGCACATCAGGGCAAAGGTAAGTACATCAGAGTACAATTACAATTTATAAATTGTCCTGGAAAATTAAGAGTTATCATGTTTCATGGTGCACATACCAGGCACTGCTCTGCTTGTTGGGATGGAACTAGTGGTCTTGGCTAAGAGTGCCTTGCTTTTAAAAAAAAAAATTCTAGAAAGTCATAATATTTAATATCGATGGCAAATAAATGAAGTAGAGGAACGAAGTGAACAATTATTTTGGGTGGGGAAATCTTAATGCAATATTCTTATATGGATTACAGTGTTATTTGTTGTTCATTGTAGATTTTAATCAAATAGCTGTTTTTAATCAGTAATCTTTTGCCTGCCAAAGAGCTTTTCATTGTAATGTGATGCCTTTAGTCTTTGCTAATCAGCAGTCCTTTCCATTTATCATCTTGTGAAAGGACCTGTGTGGTTCCAAAAGTTCGGAAAAATAATCAGTAACTCAATAGTTCACTGAATAAGTAGTATCACATTTACTACAGAACAACTTATTTATATCAAATAACTAGTACTTCACCTTGTTCACAACCAGTTCAGATTCAGATCTGATGTTTATGTCTTTCAGCAGGTGGGCAACTAGGAAATCTCATTAGAAATAAAAGCACTGATATTTACAAACGGACAAGAGAAGGGAAGTACTTGGATTCTTTACGCAGGAGAAATTAGTTTTTCCTAACAAAAATTAAACTGTTAAGTTTGGAAACTTGAACATATAAACAGTTCAAATTACTGTGTTTCAGTCTGATCATAAGAACTAGGAGCAGGAGTAGGCCGTCCGGCCCCTCGAGCCTGCTCCGCCATTCAATAAGATCATGGCTGATCTTTTCGTGGACTCAGATCCACTTACCCGCGCTCTCACCGTATCCCTTAATTCCTTTATTGTTCAAAAAGATATCTACCTTAGCTTTAAAAACGTTTACTGAAGAAGCGTCAACTACTTCACTGGGCAAGGAATTCCATAGATTAACAACCCTCTGGGTGAAGAAGTTCCTTCTTAATTCAGTCCTAAATCTGCTCCCTCTAATCTTGAGGCTATGCCCTCTTATCCTAGCTTCGCCTGCCAGTGGAAACATCCTCTCTACTTGTATCTTATCTATTCCCTTCATAATTTTATATGTTTCTATAAGATCCCCCCTCACTCTTCTGAATTCCAATGAATATAATCCCAATCTACTCAGTCTCTCCTCATAAGCCAACCCCCTCAACTCCGGAATCAACCTAGTGAACCTCCTCTGCACCCTCTCCAGTGCCAGTACATCCTTTCTCAAGTAAGGAGACCAAAACTGCACACAGTACTCCAGGTGCGGCCTCACCAGTACCTTATACAGCTGCAACATAACCTCTCTGCTTTTAAACTCAATCCCTTTAGCAATGAAGGACAAAATTCCATTTGCCTTCCTAATTACTTGCTGTACCTGGAGACCAACCTTCTGCGATTCATGCACAAGGACACCCAGGTCCCTCTGCATAGCAGCATGCTGCAACTTTTTACCATTCAAGTAATAATCCTTTTTACTGTTACTCCTACCGAAATGAATGACTTCACATTTATTAACATTGTATTCCATCTGCCAGACCTTTGCCCACTCACTCAATGTATCTATGTTCCTCTGCAAAGTTTCACAGTCATCTGCACACTTTGCTCTGCCACTCATCTTAGTGTCATCTGCAAACTTTGACACCCTACACGTGGTCCCCAACTCCAAATCATCTATATAAATTGTAAATAATTGCGGACCCAACACCGATCCCTGAGGCACACCACTAGTGACTGAATGCCACCCAGAATAGCACTCATTTATCCCCACTCTCTGCTTCCTGTTAGTCAACCAATCCTCTATCCATGCTAATACTTTACCCCTAACGCCATGCATCCTTATCTTATGCAGCAGCCTCTTGTGCGGCACCTTGTCGAAGGCCTTTTGGAAATCTAGGTACACCACATTCACTGGGTGCCCATTGTCCACCTTGCTCGTAATGTCATCATAGAATTCCAAAAGATTTGTCAAGCATGACCTGCCCTTCATGAACCCATGCTGCGTCTGCCCAACGGGACAATTTCTATCGAGATGCCCTGCTATTTCTTCCTTGATAATAGACTCAAGCATCTTCCCCACTACAGAGGTTAAGCTAACCGGTCTATAATTCCCCATCTTTTGTCTACCTCCCTTTTTAAACAGTGGCGTCACATCTGCTGTTTTCCAATCTGCTGGGACTACCCCAGAGTCCAGCGAATTTTGGAAAATTACTGCCAGTGCACCTGCTATTTCTCCCGCCATCTCTTTTAGTACCCTGGGATGCATTCCATCAGGGCCAGGAGACTTATCAATCCTTAGCTCCATTAGCTTGCCCAACACTACCTCTTCCGTAATAATGATTGTTTCCAGGTCCTCACCTACGTTTGTCTCTTTGTCAATTACTGGCATGTTATTAATGTCCTCCACTGTGAAGACCGATACAAAATACCTGTTCAATGCCTCGGCCATCTCATCATATCCCATAACTAAATTCCCCTTCTCATCCTCTAAAAGACCAACGTTTACTTTAGCCACTCTTTTTCTTTTTATATATTTATAGAAACTTTTGCTATCAGTCTTTATATTCTGTGCTGGTTTTTTCTCATGTTTTATCTTACTTTTCTTTATAGCTCTTTTTGTGGCTTTCTGTTGACCTTTAAAGTTTTCCCAATCTTCTAGTTTCATGCTGTTTTTGGCCACTTTGTATGCCTTCTCTTTCAATTTGATAGCCTCCCTTATTTCCTTAGACACCCATGGCAGGTTACCCCTTTTCTTCCAGTCCTTCCTTTTCACTGGAATATACTTTTGCTCAGCACTTTGAAAAATTGCTTTGAAAGTCCTCCACTGCTCATCAACTGTCCCACCATAAAATCTTTGTTTCCAGTCTACTTTAGCCAAATCCTCCCTCATTCTATTGTAGTCCCCCTTGTTCAAGCACAGTATTGGATTTTATCTTCACACTCTCCATCTGTATTCTAAATTCAACCATACTGTGATCACTCCTTCCAAGAGGATCCCTAACTATGAGGTCATTAATTATTCCTGTCTCATTACACAGGACTAGATCTAGGATAGCTTGCTCCCTCGTCGGTTCCATTACATACTGTTCAAGGAAACTATCACGGATATACTCAACGAACTCCTCCTCAAGGCTACCCTGACTGAGCTGGTTCAACCAATCTACATGTAGATTAAAATCCCCCATGATAATTGCCATACCATTTTTACAGGCATTAGTTATTTCTTTGTTTATTGCCCGCCCCAATGTGATATTATTTGGTGGCCTATAGACTACGCCTATCAATGACTTTTTCTTCTTAGAGTTTATAATTTCCACCCAAATGGATTCAACCTCATTCTCCATAGAACCTATATCATCTCTCAGCACCGCCCTGATGTCGTCCTTGAATATCAGAGCTACACCACCTCCCTTACCTTCCTGTCTGTCCTTCCAAATAGTCTGGTACCCCTGGATATTTAACTCCCAGTCGTGACCAACCTGCAACCGTAATGTCTCCGTAATGGCTACCAAATCATATTCATTCGCGATGATTTGTGCCGTTAACTCAACAACCTTGTTATGAATGCTACGAGCATTCAGGTAAAGTGCCTTTATGCTAGCTTTCTTACCCTCATGATTTCCAACATCTCTAATAATAACTCCTGAGTTATCCTTCCTTTCTGCTTCTTTCATAGTCTGCCTTGAACTTAAACCCTCCTGCACACATGTTAACCTGCTGCTTACCTTTTTATTTACCATCATACTCCCTGTCGTTTTCCCTTTCCCTTCCCCCCGAGTCACTAGTTTAAAGTCCTAGAGACCACCCTATTTATCCGTTTCGCTAGAACACTGGTTCCAGATCGGTTCAGGTGGAGACCGTCCCATCGGTACAGATCCCCCCGGTTCCAAAACTGATGCCAATGCCCCATGAAATGGAACCCCTCTTTCCCACTCCACTCCCTTAGCCACGTGTTTACTTCCCTAATATTCTTATCCCTAAACCAATTTGCACGTGGCTCGGGCAGTAATCCGGAGATTATGACCCTCGAGGACCTGTTCCTTAATTTCGTTCCTAGTGCTTTATAATTCCCAAACAGGTCCTCCATCCTAGCCTTGCCTATGTTGTTAGGCCCAACGTGGACCACAACAACTGGATCCTCCCTCTCCCGCTCCAATATCCTTTCAAGCTGGTCAGAGATGTCCTGCACCCAGGCACCGGGCAGGCAACACACCATGCGGGACTCCCGATCCGGCTTGCAAAGGATACTATCTATTCCCCCTAATTATAGAATCCCCTATAACTACCACTTGTCTTTTTGCTCCCCCCTCTTGAATGGCCTTCTGCACCATGGTGCCATGGTCAGTTGGCTCATCCTTCCTGCAGCCCTTTTCCTCATCCACACAGGGAGCAAGTATCTCGTACCTGTTGGATAAGGTCAAAGGCTGAGGCTCCTCCACTCCTGAACTCAGGATCCCCCTACCTGCCTCACTTGCAATCACACCCTGTTGTCCCTGATCACTAACTGAATTTGAATTACTTAATCTACCAGGTGTGACTGCCTCCTGAAACAAAACGTCCAGGTAACTCTCCCCCTCCCGGATGTGCCGCAGTGTTTGAAGCTCAGATTCCAGATCATCAACTCTGAGCCGGAGTTCTTCCAGCAACCAACACTTGCTGCAGATGTGGTCCCTGCCGTTCACAATGGGGTCAGCCAGCTCCCACATCATACAGCTACAGCACATCACCTGCCCAGCCATCTCTACTTAGTTAATTACTTTATTACTTTATATAAATTTATGAGTTAAATACTTTCTGATACTTCTGTGCTATGGTCTTTTTCAAATAACCAATTAATAGATAAATCAAAAAAAGAAAGTAAAAAAAAAAGTAAATTTTTAACCAATCACACGATACAGGAGAAATAAAAAAGCTTACCTTATCAACACACCAGAGTTATTTTTTTTTGGTTAGAGGAGGAGAGCGGGTGGGAGACACTATACGTGTAGTGTCTCGGGTTCAGCCACTGCCCAAATATATAGGTTGTTGCTTTGGTATTTTGAAGTGCTCTCCAACAAAGTTTCTTGTTCAAAATGTAATAAGACCCTCACTGTGCAAAGGAGTGGCTGAAGTGGAAATTGAGTTGGTTCCATTCCCAACTGAATAACATTGGGAGTATTCATTCAGCAAATATACTGAACATTGATGTTGAAAATTGGATCTCAGCTAAAAGATTTTTCAGAATTACAGTTTCATTTGGGTTGCTAATTGGTGTCAGTATTGATCAAAGTGAAATGTACCATGCGTCCTCCATTTCTATATTTTTATATTTAGTTTACATACTTGAGCTAAATTGAACCTTTTTGGTCTGTTTTGTACTGAGCTTATCCAGGGGATCGTCCAGCTTCGGACAAAGAAAGGTTTGTTCTTTATTTTTTTAAATAGGATAATGTACAATAGAATTTGTATGTTTGAGGTAGTTTGTAATGACAAAATAAGTTCCAATATTAATGAAATTACTCTTTATTTTTATTTTCAATAATTTAACACAATAATAGCAAAGCAGCGCTTAGTGTTGTTTATTATCCCCTTAGTCCTCGTCTGAGGAGTAACAACTGGTGTACCGTCCCACTCTGACACCTCATCCAAATATTAATTTGGACAATGAAGTCAGCAGGCTATTCACAGCTGAGATAATCCTTGTCCACATGTACATATTTCAGTACAGGTCACTGACTAGTGATCAGAACTATTACCACTGTTCCCTTTCCAGAAACTCTGCTCCAGCTGAAATTAGCTATCTCTGCACAAACCAGAAATTGAACTTGAAATCCTCCTATGTAGCTTTAGTATTGCAATACACAGTGCATTACCCACAAAGGCACCAGGAAGCAGAATCTTGTTAAATTATTGGTATATTGCTAAAATGTAAGCAGTCAACTTTGTTGTGCTTTTGTAACGTAATGCTTCAGTTGTCATGAATATTTCGGTATTTCTTAAAAAAAAGACATAAAGATTGATTTGAAACATAAGATATGGTCAACTGTGGCCATTATTGCCACATTCTGTGATGATCCACGCCTTTCAAGTCAATCAACAACATTTCTCTAACTATGAATTTAATTGATTATCCATCCAGGACTCAATAAACAGCTTTAAGCAACTACCAATGCTAATAAGACTACTCTGTGTTTGTAATCCAGACCATTCTTTATTCTGCATTGCCCAGAACTGGGTTTGGAAAAGTATCTGTCTTAAGGGCATTTTTGCCAAAGTTTTTTAACTGCATTCCAAGAGGCCTTTGCCTTTAAATAGTCTAACTGGGTGGTGCAGAGTAGTTTTGTCACACCATGAACAAAGGCTGATAAAGGGGAACCAGCTTGCTGTTAGTTATTGATTTTTCATATGCCAAAGATTTTTTGGCTAAGCGAAGCAATTTTCCTGACTGTTAGTGTTACCTTTAATATTTATTTTCAATTCTGACTAGGGAAATAGTTAATTTACATTGTATACAGACTGTGATTGATGAAAGCGCCTTGGGACATTTTATTACATTATATATGTCACATCTGTAGAAAAATTAATATTTGTATTAAAAATACAGTAATTTACTTATCAAGAACAGCTTCCCCTTAACGATTTACAGCTTGTGCTCTTTTAAACTGTACTATGGTAGCAGGTAGGACTGATTAAACTGATGCAATGACGACATTAAGAAGAGCACTAGAAATCTAAAGGAATGAAGACTCTAAGGTGTAATTTTTATTACTGTGTATCTGTAATATTCTTTCCTCCTCCTCCTCCCACCTTGATGACTTTATGAATGTACAAAGATACTCTGCCAAGCTCCAAGTATATCTGTAATTAGACAAGTGTCATTGATGTATAATCATTAATCACATGATCCCTATATCCACAACTGCAATTGGCTCATGATTACATTTAACAAAATCTATTTTATTATTACGAAAGGGGAGAATTACCAATAAAGGTCAAGTGACAGAGTTTAGATAACCTTGTGCATACATAACTCTAAAAGTTAAATAATATTTTATTTTTCAGCAACTCAAACATGCCAATCTTGTCAACTTGATTGAAGTATTCAGAAGAAAACGAAGGCTTCATCTAGTTTTTGAATACTGTGACCACACTGTGTTAGATGAACTGGACCGATACCCTACAGGGTAAGTAACATTGCCTGTGGTATACACAGTAGACCTGACATGTGAACAGAAGCGGAATGTGGAATTCTAAATTTGAAAACTAGACCTTTATTAGCCAGTGGCCTGATTTTTGAGATCTGTGGCACTGATTTCTTCTCATCACTAATTGTACTGACCAGTCTGAAATCATTAATAGCAGTTAATAGCAAGAGGAGAGTAGGAGCAATATAGTAATAAATTTACCACAATGTCAGCTTAAAAACTATTTTCCAATGTGAGCTAGTTAAACTTCCCTCACTTTTCTTCAAAACCATGCTAATAAAAAAAATGGATTAATAATGCATAACTCTTCAGGCAAAATAATTTTGTGTACTATTAATCACAGATGTTCTCAGCAAAGCTTGCTTAGTAGTTAGTTACAGTTTGCTTAGCAAATCTTTTTAACACTCCAAAGCATTACATTCAATGAATTACTTTTTGAAGTATAATAACTGTTATGTAGGCAAACATAGCTAATTTATGTCACAAAATCCCACAAACAACAAATGTAAATTGTTTGTTTATTTTGTATTTTCAAGTACTGACTTCACTGAACAGAAAAAGATTATCAGTTCTTTTCTACTACATGTTCGCATATTTAATGTATGTGGTCAAAATCACTTCTCGGTTATATGCATTTCAGTCTAGAAAATCTTACAAGTTTGAGTCACTAAGTTTGTGGTAAACATCAATTCTGCAGGACTTATTGGTTTCCAGCATCTTTTTGCAGGTTTCACTTTATCTGATCTTGACTTACTATTGCGATCTATGTCTTTACTGTGAATATTTCATTGAACCCGTAATTAATAATGCATGTTATCTGAAGGAATCTATGCAAACCACAGAGGACAGAGAATAATATCATCCATTTTTAAGCACTTGTTCCTCCCTTTCCAGGCTTTTTGTTAGATTTATGTGTACTTCCATTCCTGACGATCTTATAAAAGCTAATTAAATCACAGTTCCTTTATTCTCATGCTTATTAAAGTGGAACATGGGTTCTTTAATAAATGGTTGTTTACGAGTGTGGTTTTACTTTGTGTACTTTCATTATTAAAACTCTCTGTGCCAAATTTAAAGTCACTATAGTAAGTAGAAAGGGAAGAAAAATGTCTGATTTGTATGATGTTTTTCTTTTTCTTAGGGTACCAGATCACTTGGTGAGGCGAATTACTTGGCAAACACTACAAGCTGTGAACTTTTGCCATAAGCACAATGTAAGTTCACACATACTTTTGTATATATGAAGTATTTTACAACTCATCAAGTGGTGCACTTAGTGTACTATTTTTACAATGCTGATTCATTTTGAGAATGTTTAAAGCTTTTATTTAGATTCAAATGCTACAATTAAATAAATATGAAGATCCTAGAATGTGCAATTCCTCATTTAGACCAAAGCCTGATGTAAAAAATTACATACTCAATTTGCTAAACTATTAAATTACTGCTGATTGTTTACTTTCAACTAATAATTGCAGTGCTTTGTATAAGTGTATAAAAATAATAAAAATAACCAGGCCACTCATTGATTTTGTCTAAGCAATATAAATCTTGCATCATATAATATGATAAGTAGTTCAGGTATAAGTGACTTTTTAAATGGAAGGCATATATTTATGTCACAAAGCTTGCAGAACAAATTTGTGTCCTCCATTTTTGTCAGCTGAAACAAAACGTTTTACTCAATAAAATAAAACTACCTGCAGTATACCATAATATAAAGATGGGTAAACATACAGAGTCTGTTAGGAAAATCTTTTTAGTGCAATACTATCAAATGTTCTATTCTACTAGCTTGAGGTCAAATTTTGCAAATGGCTGAAAGCCCAATCCAATTCCTTTTGCATCATTTGGATTGACTTTCAACCTTCAAGATGAATCAAGTGGTAAAACATAACAAGAGTAGTAGAAAATAGATTGTAAACCCAAATGCAAAATGTATTAAAATAACAAACTTCTGAGAAGAAGTTATGGAGATATAATTAAAAATTGGTTGTAAGATCAATATCTGTAATGTTATCAGAATTCCCCAATTAAATTAAAGCTTTTCAACACCCTCCAGGATTTTAAAAAAATGGTATTGAGCAGTTACTTGATCTACACTTTATTTATAGCCTGGCATATTCTTGCCATTCATGCAACTGTTTAGTATCCTTGATGTAATCACTTTTTGATTATATTTACTTATATTTTTACAGTGTATACATAGGGATGTAAAACCGGAAAATATCTTAATTACAAAACATCACGTCATTAAGCTTTGTGATTTTGGTTTTGCCAGGATATTGAGTAAGTGAAAGTCCTATATTTTCAACAGATAATCGTTGGTTATTTGTTAATTTTCCCATTTTTGCAATGAAAATAAGATTTATGGCAACTATTTAGCAATTTTTTAGTAATATTACAGTACTGTTAAAAGCAGAGAATTGTGTGATTGAATGGACAGTATACATAAAACTGAGGATAACAGTTGAGTTGCTATATTTCACAATTGATTACGAGTTCATTACAATACCAACAACAACTTGCATTTTTATAGTGCCTTTAATGTAGTAAAAGTCCCAAGGCGCTTTATAGAATTATTATCAGACATTAATGAACACCGAACCACATAAGGGGATAGTAGGATAGATGACCAGGAGCTTGGTCAAGAAGTAGGCTTTAAGCAGCTTCTTAGAGGAGAGAGGTTTAGGATGGGGATTCCTTAGCTTCGGGCCTAGACAGCTGAGGGAAAACAACAACTACTTGCATTTATATAGCATCTTTAACATAGAAAGATGTCCCAAGGTGCTTCACAAGAGTGATTTCAATAAAAACATCTTTGACACTGAGCCACAGAGGGAGATATCAGCACAGATGACCAAAAGCTTGGTTAAAGAAGTAGATTTTAAAGAGCATCTTAAAGGAGGAGAGAGAGGCAAATAGGTTTATGGAGGGGATTCTAGAGCTTAGGGCCAAGATAGCTGAAAGCACAGCCCCCAACAGTGGGGTGAAGAATAGCGGGGATGCACAAGAGGCCAGAATTGGAGAAAGCAGAATTCTCGTAAGGTTGTAGGGCTTGAGGTGCAAGAGATAAGGAGGGGACAAAGCCATGGAGGGATTTGAATACCAGGATGAAAAATTTAAATTTGAGGCGTTGCTGGACCAGGATCCACTGTAGGTCAGCAACCACACGGGTGATGGGTGAACAGTACTTGATGTGAGTTGGGATACAGGCTGCAGAATTTTGGATGAGCTAAAGTTTATGGAGCGTGAACGATGAGAGACCAGCCTGGAGAGCATTGGACTAGTCGAGTCTGGAGATAACAAAAGCATGGATGAAGGTTTCAGCAGCAAATGGGCTGAAGCAGGGAATGAGATAGACAACATTATAGAGGTGGAAGTAGAGGGTCTTGGTGATAGGGAAGATATAAAGTTGGAAGCTCAGATCAGAATCAAATAGGACGCCAAAGTTGTGAACAATCTGGTTCAGCCTCAGATTGTGGTCATGAGGAGAATGGAATCAGTGACCAGAGAATGGAGTTTGTGGCGGTGGCCAAAGACAATGGCTTCAGTCTTCCCAATATTTAATTGGGGATATTTCTGTGTTGGATATCAGACAAACAGAGTGTTAAATTGGATGCAATGGAGCAGTTGAGATAGATTGTGATGAAAACAAAAAAGCTGTTAATGCAGCAGTCCATTTGTGCCACCTTGTCCAAGTACTTACTTATTATTTTTCTTTTTTTACATTCCTTGTGTAAAGCACCATTTAAACAGTGAAAATTCACACTCACGTAATGCTGTTCAGGTTAGTCCTGTGTAGCTTGGTGCTGTGTGTGCAACCAAAGTAAAGTGTGTCGTCCGTGTACATGTGGAATTGGACAATGCGTTTTTTGGATAATATCGCTGAGGGGCATGTAGATGAGCAATAGGAGGGGCGGCCAAGGATAGATCCTTGGGGGAACTTCAGAAGTAGCGGTATGGGTACAGGAAGAGAAGCCATTACAAGGAGGTTTTTTTACCCTTCCTTCAAACTATGGTCTGATCACTAATAATACATGGTTTACTATTCCATGAAGGTGCCCAAAATGTAAGCATATTGTCAATATTAAATTTGTTTTTCTTCTTGAAATATATTTGACTCCTTGTTTCTATAAAAGGTGGAGCAATACTGTATTTCATCCCATTGCAATAGCACCTTGCTAGAAATATACTATGATTCTGTAAGTTATTGTCATATTGCAACTGGGCGAAACCAGTTTTCATGGAATTGAATCATAAAAATTTACAATACAGAAGGAGGTCATTTGGCCCATTGTATCTGCGCCAACCAAGAAACAGCCATTCAAAAAAGAGCCAGCCAGCCTAATTCCACTTTCCAAATCTTGGCCCATTACCTTGTAGGTTATGGCACTTCAAGTGTATATTCAAGTCTTTTTTAAATGCAATGAGGGTTTCTGCCTCTACCACCCTTTCAGACAGTGAGTTCCAGACCCTGACCACCACCTGGGTGAAAACAATTCTCAACTTCACTCTAATCCTTCTACCAATTATTTTAAATCTATGGCCCCTGGTTATTGACCTCTCTCTAAGGCTCTGATGAGAGTAAGGAACTTAAAATAATTAATATTGGTAAAGTACTATTACTTACTAAATTAATAAACTAGACAGAATTATTTATATAAGTCTTTAGTTAATTTCTGTTACATTCAGTTAGTCTAATAAATAGAGGCATGGCAGGGCACCACATTTGGACTGGTTTTAGGGAAGTGGGACCTTTACAAGCCGGACTCGTTGCATCTCAACAGAGCTGGGAGCAATGTTCTCACGGGGTGGTTTGCTAGTGCTGTTGGGGGAGGTTTAAACAAACCTGGCGAGGAACAGGAACCAGGATGTAGCATTAGAAATAGGAAACAAGGTACACAAAGGATTGGGAGAGACATAGCACCAGAGTAGAAATAGCAAGGTATTAGGTGGAGTCAGAGTAAGAGGGAATGAAATAAGGTCTAAATTAGGTTTGCAGTGCATGTATGCAAATGTATAAAGTTTGGTAAATAAGGTTGGTGAGCTGAAGGTGCAGATAGCCACATTAGAATATGATGCCTGGGCGATATTGGAGACCTGGCTCAAATAAGAACAGGACTGGGTACTGAATATTCCTGGATACAAGGTGTTCAGGAAAGATACGGCAGGGAAGAAAGGAGGAGGTGTGGCAGTATTGATGAAGGAAAATATTACAGTGCTGGAAAGAGAGGTCTTGGAGCAGTCAAAGGCTGAATCTATTTGGTTAGAGTTAAGAAACAAGAAAGATATTATACTACTAGGTGTATTCTATAGGTCAACAAGTGGGAAAGATAGAGGAGCAAATTTGTGAGGAACTTACAGAGAGGTGGAAAAACTAGAGAGTTGTGATATTGGGGAACTTTAATTATCTGAATATAAACTGGGATAGTAATTAGTGTAAAGGGCAGAGTTTTTGAAGTGTGTTCAGGAGAATTTTCTTCATCAGTATATTTCTGGCCCAATGGGGAAAGAGGTATTGCTGGATCTGGTTCTGGGGAATGAGGTGGATCAAGTGCATCACGTGTCAGTAGGGGAACATTTGGAGAACAGTGATCGTAGTATCATAACGTTTAGGTTCACTATGAAGAAGGACAAGGAACAATCCAGAGTAAAAATAGTTAATTGGAGGAGGGCCAATTTCAATGGGATGAGAACAGATCTATCCCAGGCAGACTGGAATCAAGGTTTTGTAGGAAAAACTGTAATAGAACAATGGTCTGACTTTAAAGAGAAGACGATTCAGGTACTGTCGAGATACAGTCCTACGGGGGAGAAAACAAGGCAAACAAAGCCAGAGCTCCCTAGATCATGAAAGAGTTAGAGAGTAAGATGAAGCAGAAAAAGAATGCATATGACAGATGTCAGGTTGATAATCCAAGTGAGAACCAGGCTGAATATAGAAAGTTCAGAGAGTAATAAAAGATGTGATGAGACCAGAAATGAGATCTACACATGAAGGTCGAGGACATGGCTGAGGTCCTAAATGAGTACTTTGCATCTGTCTTTACGAAGGAAGAAAATGCTACTGAAATCATAGTGAAAAAAGAGGTAGTTGAGACATTGCGCTGAATTTTAATTGCGTGCCGTGTTCCTTGGCAGCACGCTTTCAGCTTGGTAGCCTTCTGACACGGAAGGGCTGCCAAGGAGCCCCGCAATATTTCGCGCGAGGGCTTATTTAAATAGTGGGGGCAGAGCGGCCGCCCCGATGACATGTAGGGGCAGCCACAGAGTCCCCGGCAAAGGAGTCCGGTGCCATTTTTAAAGGGCTTCAAGCCCTTGTAAAATTTAAAGGTCCCAATCTCCGGGAGTTAAAAATAAAATGTATGTCAGGTATCAATCACGTATCCCACCCCACAAAGGGTAAATCATACATTAATTGCCCTCTAAAATCTTATTAGTATCATGAACATCCCCCACCCAACATTTGTTTCCTTTGACCCTCAGCCCCTTCCCACCATCCCCACAGCCAATAATAAATGTTTACCCGATCCTCCAGCCCTCCCACCCTGAAAATTTTATTCCTCCCCCACCCCCTTCCCATCAGGTTCTCGCCTCGGAACTCCGTGCGGAGTTCCAAAGGCCGGATGAAGGCCGTAAAATCGGTGTGGGACGTCCGCCGCCTGCAGGTAAGTTTATTAGCATCTCATTTATTTTTCTTTGAATATGCAGATGAAGGGCCCACCGCCAAGTGGCAGGTAGGCAGCACCGAAGTTCCACCGCCGCCGGTAATATGCGGCAGGCCCTTCTCAACGTCATAGGTCGAGGCAGGCATCTCCCCGCAAAGTTTTACTAGCCCCGTGCCGTGGTTTTTTAAAATTCATTCATGGGATGTGGGCGTCGCTGGCCAGGCCAGCACTTATTGCCCATCCCTAATTGCCCTTGAGAAGGTGGTGGTGAGCTGCCTTCTTGAACCGCTGCAGTCCATGTGAGGTAGGTACACCCACAGTGCTGTTAGGAAGGGAGTTCCAGGATTTTTACCCAGCGACAGTGAAGGAATGCAATATAGTTCCAAGTCAGGATGGTGTGTGACTTGGAGGGGAACTTGCAGGTGATGGTGTTCCCATGCATTTGCTGCCCTTGTCCTTCTAGTTGGTAGAGGTCGCGGGTTTGGAAGGTGCTGTCTAAGGAGCCTTGGTGCATTGCTGCAGTGCATCTTGTAGATGGTACACACTGCTGCCACTGTGTTGAGGGGCCGGTAAAATTCAGCCCATTGGATGGGCTAAAAATTGATAACGAGGAAGTTTTAAAAAGGCTGACTGTACTTAAAGTAGATAAGTCAGCAGAACTGGATAGGATGCATCTGTGGATACTGAGAGAAGTAAGGGAGGAAATTGCAGAGGCACTGACCATAATCTTCCAATCCTCCTTACATACAAGGGTAGTGCCAGAGGACTGGAGAATTGCATGTGTTACACCCTTGTTCAACAAAGGTGTAAGGATTAACCCAGAAACTATAGGCCTGTCAATTTAACCTCAGTGGTGGGACAGCTTTTAGAAACGACACTCTGGGACAGAATAACAGTCACTTGGACAAGCACTGATTAGTTAAGGAAAGCTGGCACAGATTTGTTAAAGGCAAATCATGTTTAACTAACTTAATTGAGTTTTTGATGAGGTAACAGAGGGTTGATGAAGGTAATCTGTTTGATGTGGTGTACATGAACTTCCAAAAGGTGTTTGATAAAGTACCACATAATAGGCTTGCCAGCATACTTGAAGTCCATGGAATAAAAGGGACAGTGGCAGCACGGATATGAAGTTGGCTGAGTGACAGGAAGCAGAGAATAGTGGTGAATTGTTGTTTTTTTAGACTGGATGAAGGTATATAGTGGGGTTCTCCAGGGGTCGGTACTAGAGCCACTGCTTTTCTTGATGTAAGTTAATGACCTAGACTCGGGTGTGCAGAGCACAATTACAAAATTTGCAGACAACCTAAAACTTGGAAATATTGTGAATCATGAAGAGGATAGTAACAGACCTCAAGAGGATAGAGACAGGCTGGTGGAATGGGCGGACACATGGCAGATGAAATTTAATGCAGAGACATGCTCAATGCTCACATGTGAAGTGATACATTTTGATAGGAAGAATGGGCAGAGGCAATATAAAGTAAAGGATACAATTCTAAAGGGGGTACATGAACAGAGAGACCTGTAGTTGCAGAGATCTGGAGGTATATGTGCACAAATTGTTGAAGGTGGCAGGGCAGGTTGAGAATGTGGTTAAAAAGGCATACAGGTTCCTGGGCTTTATAAATAGAGCACAAAAACAAAGAAGTTATGATGCACTTTTATGAAACCCTTGCTTGGCCTCAACTGGAGTATTGTGTCCAGTTCTGGGCACCACACTTTAGGAAGGATGTGAAGGCTTTAGCGAAGGTGCATAAAAGAATTATGAGAATGGTTCCCGGAATGAGGGATTTCAGTTATCTGGATAGATTGGAGAAGCTGGAGTTTTTCTTCTTAGAGAAAAGGTGGAGAGGAGATTTGATAGAGGTGTTCAAAATCATGAGGGATCTAGACAGAATAGATAGAGTTCCTATTGGTGGAAGGTCCAAGAACCAAAGGACATCGATATGAGGTGAATGGCAAAAGAACCAACGGTAACATGAGGAAAAACATTTTTACGCAGCGAGTGGTTAGAATGCACTGAGAGTGTGGTGGAGGCAGATTAAATCATGGCTTTCAAAAGGGAATTGGATAAACAGCTGAGGAGAGAAAATTTACAGGGCTATGGTGAAAATGTTACTCTATAGAAAGCTGGCACGGACACGATGGGCCAAATGCCCTCCTTCTGTGCTGTAACCGTTCTATGATTCTATACGGGAGAAACCAATGCGACTGAAAACCCTGGATCTGATGGTCTACATTCGAGGGTTCTAAAAGAGGTGGCAGCAAAGATAATGGATGCACTGGATGTGATCGTCCAAAAAATCTCTAGATTCTGGAACAGTTCCTGTGGATTGGAAAGTAATAAATATGACACCGCTATTCAAGAAAGGAGTCAAAGAGAAAACGGCCAGTTAGTCTGACATCAGTCTTTGGGAAAACGCCAAAATCCATTATTAGGGATGTGGTAGCAGGGCAGTTAGAAAATCATAATTTTTTTTGTTATTCATTCATGGGATGTGGGCGACGCCGGCCAGGCCAGCATTTATTGCCCATCCCTAATTGCCCTTGAGAAGGTGGAGGTGAGCTACCTTCTTGAACCGCTGCAGTCCATTTGGGGTAGGTATACCCACAGTGCTGTTAGGCAGAGTCAACATGACCAATCTATTTGAATATTTTGAGGATGTAACTAGCCATGTACATAAAGGAGGAACCAGTGGATGTAGTATACTTGGATTACACGAAAGGTTGTTGCACAAGATAAGGGCCCCTGGGGTTCAGATAATATATTAGCTTGGATAGAGGTTGATTAAAGGACAGAAAACAGAGTAGGAATAAACAGGTCATTTACACGGGTTGGCAGGCTGTTACCAGTGGGGTACCGCAAGAGTCAGTGCTGGGACCTCAGCTAATTACAATATATATTAATGGCTTCGATGAAGGGACCAAGTGTAATGTGTCCAGGTTTGCTGACAAGACAAAGCTAGGTAGGAACGAGTCTGCAAAGGGATATAGATAAGTTAAGTGAGTGTGCAAGGAAGTGGTAGATGGAGTACAGTGTAGGGAAATGTGAGGTTTTTACTTTGGTAGTAAAAATTAATTTTTTTCAAATGGTGAGAAAATATTAAATGTTGGCATTCAGAGGGATTTTGGTGTCCTTGTACAAGAAATGCAGAAAGCTGTCATGCAGGTACAGCAAGCAATTAGGAAGGCAAAAGGTATGTCTTTATTGCGAGAGAATTGGAATACATGAGTAAGAAAGTCTTGCTGCAATTGCACAGGACTTTGGTGAGACCACACCTGGAATTCTGTGTACAGTTTTTGTCTCCATACCTAGGGAAGGACACACTTGCCTTAGTGTGGGTACAACAAAGATTCACTAGATTGATTCTGGGGATGAGAGGGTTGTCCTATGAAGAAAGATTGAGTAGAATGGGCCATATTCTCTGGAGTTTAACATGCAAACATATGAATTAGGAGCAGGAGTAGGCCACTAGGCCCCTCGAGTCTGCTGTGCCATTCAACAAGATCATGGCTGTTCTGATTGTAACCTCAACTCCACATTCCCACCTACCCCCAATAATCTTTCACCCCCTTGCTTATCAAGAATCTATCCACCTCTGCCTACCACCGCCTTTTGAGGAAGAGAGTTCCAAAGACTCACGACCCTCTGAGAGAAAAAATTTCTCCTCACCTCTGTCTTAAATGGGCAACCTCTTATTTTTAAACAGCGACCCCGAGTTGTAGATTCTCCCATAAGAGGAAACATCCTTTCCACATCCACCCTGTCAAGACCCCTCAGACGGAGAGGTGATCTCATTGAAACATATAAGATTCTGAGAGGGCTTGACAGGGTAGCTACTGACAGCTGCTTTCCCTGGCTGGAGAGTTGAGAACTAAGGGGCATAGTCTCCGGATAAGGAGTCAGCCATTTAAGACTGAGAGGAGGAGAAGCTTCTTCACTCAGAAGGTTGCAAATCTTTGGAATTCTCTACCCCAGAAGACTATGGGCTGAATTTTACAGACCCCCCCGACATCAGGGTGCATGGTGAGTGGGGGCGGGGCGCTGGAAAACGCCTCCGGGAGAGGGCTGCTATGCACCCCAAAGCTAGGAGGGCCCGGCTTGATATCGCCGGCGGCGGCGAGGCCTCGTGTGGCCCCCCTGCCGCTCGGCAATGGGACCCCCATTAACATATTTAAATAAATTAAAATGAATTAATTAATCATACCTACGCCCTCGCCTTCCATCCTGCTGCGATCTTCCTGCCACAGGCCGGCACTCCCGTGCCTTCGGATCCCTGTCCAGGGAAATGAGGCGGAACACTTGTGTGAGGAGGTAAGTTTCTCAGTGTCGGGGGTGGGGTGGGAACGGGGTCAAAGTAACATTATTGCTGTAGGGGTTGGTGAGAAGAGTTTGAGGTGAAAGTTTATGCACTTTGTGGGGGTGGGGAGGGAAGGTCAGGTTGTCAAGGTAAGTGTTTTGGGGGGAGAGGGCAAGTAATTAATTTTATGGTTATTGGGGGGGGTGGGAGAGGGGCAGAGTAAATGTATTTTTTTTTTATTCACTGAATCTTTAAATATTTAAATTTAATGGTATGGTTCAAAGCCCTTTAAAAATGGTGTCAGCACCTGCGCACAGGCAGCTGACGCCATTGCCGGGGATGGCCAGCCTGCCCCCGCCACGTAATTGGGGGATCGCAGCTCTGCAATGTGCGGCCTGTGCGGGCGGGCTGCTGGCAGCGGACTTGTAAATTCAGCCTGATTGCTGCTCAGTCGTTGAGTATATTCAAGGCTGAGATTGATAGATTTTTGGACTCCAAGGGAATCAAGGGACTTGGGGATCAGGCAGGAAAGCAGAATTGAGGCCACGGTTCAGCCATGTTCTTGTTAAATGGCAGAGCAGACTCGAGGGGCCGTTTGGCCTATTCCTGCTTCTGTTTGTTCTGTTCCTAAGGGATAGAGATCCTTCCTATCATTCTAAATAGGTCATTCATAAGTTTATACGCCTGAACTAATTTTCTTCTAATGGTATAATCCCAAGTCTACAGTAATACAAAGTAGACAAAAATTCCCCTACACTCTGTTCCCTCAACAATGTGCTTTAATTCTAATCTCAAGGAAGAACCACTTATTAACACTAATGTAAGTTATCATTATTTCACATACCAAGTTTAATGCTGAGAATGGTAAATGTGTTTTTTTTTAACAGTCTGTTTTGATTTGGATCCAGGTGCCAAGTTCTAAACTCCTCCTATGCCAGCTAGTCCCCGGTGTATATAACTTTCCAAATTCACAGGTCAAAAAGCTTCCTAGCTACTTTAGAACAAGAGAGTTGCTATGAAGTTTATTTTCAAAAAGAGATTCACTATTGGCAACTATATTTATGTACTGTTCTGCCTTCAGTTTAGATTTTAAAAGGTCTTGATATGGAGAATGAAAAGATTCAAAACTGCTTTGAATTAGAAATTTCTCAGTTGGCCAGTTCCAAAGTTAAATAGTGGACAGTTGCACAGTAGTGGTTTTAAGTATCACTCAAAGGTTTTTGTCCAATTTCATATATAGAATATATGTTTTTCCACAATGTGATATAGTATTTCTTTAGAAAATTACCCTTTGATAAATTAATTCAAATACATACCAGATATGGAAGAAGAAAGCACTGATTAGGGATGTTAGATTTTGGAAAAGTATCTTGATTAATTGATATCACATTTGTCAGTGAGTTAGAAGATTGTGAGGTTAGATCCCAGTCCAGAAATTGAGCAGATAAAATCTAGGCTGACATTTCAAGTGCAATGCTGGGCTATTGCTGTACTTTGAGGTGCTCTCCTTTTCATGAAATGTTAACCTGAGGACTCTTCTAATTGTTCAGGTGAACATACAGGGCCCAATTTTAACTGTGTAAGTGGATGGGTTTTGAATGGGTTAAAATTGGGCCCTTTAAAAGGTCCCTTGGCAGTATTCAACCAGCAAAGAATTCTTTAAATGTCTTGGTTAATATTCTGTCTTCATTCAACATCATCAAACCAGATTAACTGGTCATTCATTTTAGTGCTGTTTGTGCAACTTAATACTGTTCAAAATAAAGCTACTGTGCACACCTACACCACTAAAGTAACTGCAGTTCAAAAATAATTCATTACATTGATGCATTTGGGGACATGCTGAGAGATGTGATAAGGCTCTGAAGGAACACTGTGTCTTCCCATAAAAGCAGTCATTCAGCATTTTCTAGTTTCATGTTAAGGGTCTTTACATAATATTTGAAATATAGTCTTTGTTTTATTCTCTAGCTGGTCCAGGAGATTACTATACAGATTATGTAGCAACCCGGTGGTACCGTGCTCCAGAGCTGTTGGTTGGAGACACTCAATATGGCCCTCCAGTGGACGTTTGGGCAATAGGCTGCCTTTTTGCAGAATTGTTATTTGGAGCCCCCTTGTGGCCAGGAAAATCAGACGTTGATCAGCTCTATCTGATTAGAAAAACACTGGGTAAGTACTGTATTCAAAATATTAGAAAATTACACTACTTTTGCTCCAGTTGAAGTAAACTTCTAAGAGATTAAAATTATTAGTAAAGTTTGCAAAAAAGCTAATTTCTGAAATCCAGGTTTCTTTGACATGTTTAGCTGTCAGCCATGGCTCAGTTGGTAGCATTCTCAACTCTGAGTCAGAAGATTGTGGGTTCAATTTCCACTCCAGAGTCTTGAGCACAAAAATCAAAAGCTGACACTCCAGTGCAGTACTGAGGGAGTGCTGCACAGTCGGAAGTGCTGTTTTTCAGATAAACATTAAAGCGAGGATCCATCTGCCCTCTCAGGTGGATGTATAAGATCCCATGGCACAATTTTGAAGAGCAGGGGAGTTCTCCCTGGTGTCATCGCCAATATTTATACCTCAATCAACATCAACAAAATAAACAGATTATCTCGTCACTATCTCACTGTTTGTGGGAGCTTGCTGTGCACAAATTGGCTGCTGCATTTCCTACATTACAACAACGGCTACACTTCAAAAGTACTTCACTGGCTGTAAAATATTTTGAGATGTCCTGAGGTCATGAAAGGTACTATATTAATGCAAGTTTTTTTTTGATTGCATAATTCTGTGTAGGTTTAAATGACTTATGAACTATGGCATACAAAGCTATTTAAATTTATCTAAACAACAGCTTATATCTTTATCGTAGGAAAATGATCCAAGGCACTTCACAGCAGAATAGGAAGACAAAAATTGACACTGAGTCACAGGAGGTATTAAGAGGGTAACTAAAAGTATATTCAAAGAGGCAGATTTTAAGGAGAATGTTAAAAGAGTAGAGATTGAGAGGTTTAAGGAGTGAATTCCAGTGCGTGGGGTGTAGGCGGCTGAAGGCCTGGTGAGGCAAAGCTGAAGGGGATGCATTGAGGCCAGAACTAGAGAAACATGAGTTCTCTGATGATTGTAGGGCTGGAGGAGGTTAGAGAGATGGGGAAAGGCGAGGCCATGGATGGATTTGAACACTAGGATGAGAATTTTAAAGTTAAGGCGTTGGTGGACCAAGAGCCAACATAGGTCAATGAACTCAGGGATAATGGATGAGTGCAATCTGGTGCTGGTTTGGATACAGACAGCAGGAGTTTTAATGAGCTCAAGTTTATGGAGTGTGTAAGATGGAAGGCTGGCCAGCAGAACATTGAAATATTCGTGTCTAAACGAAACAAAAGCAAAAATGAAAATTTTAGCAGCAGATGGCATGGATTGATGATGTTACAGAGGTGGAAGTAAGCAGTCTTTGTGATGGAAAAGTTATGGATTGGAAACTCAAGCTTGGCGGCAAATAGGATTGTGAGGTTGTGTGGTTCAACCTGACAATGGCCAAGGAGTGAGATGGAAAAGGTGGCAAGTAAACGGAGTTTGTGGCGGGGGCTGAAGACAGTGGCTTCGGCTTTTCCAATTATTTTTACTTTTCACAGTCCTTTACAACTTGTAACTCACAATTAGGTGCAGTAAAACAACTTGGGATTTAAAATGGGGATAGAATTTGGTATACATAATCTTAATCTCAAGCACAACAATATTGAATGCAAAATAAAAGCAAAATACTGCAGATGCTGGAATTCTGAAATAAAAACAGAAAGTGCTGGTAATACTTAGCAGGTCTGGCAGCATCTGTGATGAAAGCTCACAGACCTGAAATGTTAATATTGAATGCATCTGCTTTGAAAACATATCTGAATAGAATATCACTAGACCAAAGTACATTACATTTACAAGTTACAAATATCCTTGCAACACAGCAACATTTTAGAAAATGAATCCTGTATTCATAATAATTTTTTAAAAAGTTCTTTCTGTCTAACCTTTTTTTCCCCCCCATCATAGGTTATCCTAAGCTTGAGGACCATTTTAACTGCCAAAAGGTGTGCATGTGATTTGCTCTGAGGCTACCATTAGTGCCCTCTACAAACAGCACCAAGGCTGTCCAGGCACATTGTTTTCTTTTTTTTCCCTTCCTCCTTGAGGCTCACCCTTTTCCCCACATAACTCAAACTCCTTTGGGAGATGTTGCAGTCTCTGTTAAGTGACTTGGGTTAGGAGCTGAACAGAGCAAGACTCATATTTGTCACATTCCATGGCAGTAAGTGTCAATGCTCCTGTATTCAGCTCCACTTTGCTACCTGGAATATTTTAAGTAATAACAGCTGAAGAAAAATGATATTCCAGAAAAATAGTTGACTGTACTTATATATCTTTAGGCATGTCTAAGATTATGAGGAAAGCTAAAACCACCAGTGCCATTGTTAGTTAAAATACTGCACAGTAAAAACAGTGAGGAATAATTGTGTACAGGCAATATTATCACATTTGAATATCTGTTAGAAAGACTAGAAATATGAATAACTTTTTACATAACAACAATTGGGTTAAAGCTGGGAGTTAGCTGTTTTGATCAATTATGTTTGTATAGCAGTGCCTTCTGGTAACTAGATTTCCAAAATACAATGTAGCTATTTCTTCCATTTTATTACTGGTACCCACAATCTATAACTACAATATACATGAACTTCTCACGAACTTCGTCCTTTATAAGTCCATATGTCTGCATTTACAAAAGGAAACAGTCTACATAATCTTATAATGCTGTAATTATTTCTTCCTCTTCAGTGGGGGAATTTATATGCAAATATAAAAATGACAGGATATAGTATTTTTAAAATGGGCACTCCTAACCCCATCTCACCTCTGAAGACTATGGCCGGAATTTTACCCCCCCCCCCCCCCCCCCCAAAGAGTGGGATGGTGGCCGGGGGTGGGGGGTGTAAAATGGAGTGGGAGCCTCGGGGGGCCCTCCCCGACCTGCTGCCATTTTAAGCGGAGCGGCAGGAAACAGCCTGCCCACCCCAGGTCAATCAAGGATTTTACCCTTGGCCGGTCGGGTGGCCCAGGCCTGAGAAAAGCCACCTGACAAAAGCAGGCAGCTCTCTGATGGCCTGGGGGGACGGTCCTGATCAGGCACCCTGTGCCCGACGGAGGGCCGCCCCCGATGCCACAACCACCCCCAACATCCAGCACGCCCCTTGCCCCCAATTGACCACCCTTGCTCACCGAGGCCCGACCAATCATCCCTGGCGAGACACCAAAAACTTACCTTTTCCCGGAGCCGTCCTTCCTCTTCTTTGCGAAGCTGGGCTGCAGTCCCAGCAGTGGCCATTGCTCCCGGTGGTGCTGCTGGGACTAAGAGCTGCTGGCCCACTGATTGGCCGGCAGCTCCATTAGGTGGGATTTCCTGCCTCAATGAGGTGGATGTCCCACCTCAGATCTATTAAGGGCCTGGGGACTGTAAAATCCAGTCTGGATCCCCAGGGCAGGTGGAGTCAGGATCGCCACCGACTTTTCAGTCGGAGGACGGCTCCTGTCCGATGAGGGTAAAATTGAGCCCTATATTTGGTTTTCATTCCTTGTGTTTAAAGCCACAGGAGATTGACTATATTTACTAGAGGAGCTGTATTGCAATTGTATGCCACAGGGTACACTTCCTTATAATTTCAGAAGTATTAAACACAAATGTTGCCAAAGTGTGTGTCTCATTTTAAGGCTACAAGGTGTAATTGCTCTGCATTGTTGAACTGCATGCTTGGATTAAACACAGTTCAAATTGGCTTCCTTTCTCTTTGAATCCAACTATTAAGCAAACATAGACTAAGAGTTCATTCAGAGTTTAATTGTTGGATGGTTATACCTGTGGAGATTGAACTGTGATTGGTAGTTTCACATTGTAGCTAAGAAACGCAATGTTTTATTCTTAGCATTGTTCAGTGCAACTTCATGCACTGACTGACACATTGTAAATTTAATATATTCAATATGGATTTACTAATTACTATTGCATCTTGTTTGCCTACAGGTGATTTGATTCCTCGGCACCAACAAGTCTTCAGTTCAAACCAGTTCTTTAGTGGAGTGAGCATACCAGTGCCAGATCATGTGGTATGGCATTGGATTAATCTAGTAGTCATTTGGGAAATGTAACATTTAATACAAATGGGTTATTCACAATACTCTAGACTTTCCAGTCCCTTTAATTGGGACACATCTCTCCACCATGGAAATGGACCCTTGACTCAGGCTGAACTTCCCACCTGAGGGATCATTTAAATAAAAATGGCAAGCTCTCCTATCTCCTCTGGGATTTCCACCAAAAAGGAGGCAGAATTTGGCTTTGGTGGATCGAGGAGGCCTGCCACAGCCATTGGAGTGCCAGCTGCTTTATTTTATTTGCCACATTTTATTTACTTTTATTTCCTCTTGGGCCTATACAGGGCAACACTCTGAACAGGAAAAAATAATCAGCTCAAATGATCTTTGAACACTGGATGTTTGGAGTCTGTTCAGCATTCAAATAGTGGAAATATGCCAAGGTTGCATTTCCTTTGTTTTCATATCCTTTCCATACAATCACCACATGTAGGTGGGCTCATATTGCATCATCCAGGCACTTAGAAATTGGGGTGGAGGTGCAAGGAGTTGAGTACACATTGACAAAACCAGTCCCACAATGAAATTAATATAAACTACAAGGTGCATTGGAAAATCTGTTTACCTTTGAATTTTGACAACTATTTCAGTTTATCTTTCTCGTGTAATTGGTCTCTCTCGTTATACTGTCAGATGTATACAAGCATTATGACAACTGAAATGATACTAATGGAGCGGACTAGTAATTTAAGTATCTAAATCAGCCAGAAGGTATTAAAGTTTTAATTCTAATATCGCTGCCTGCGGTGTAACAAGCTGCATGCAGTGTGAGCAATTGTGTACAAATTAATTTCAACATTCTCTCAGTGACAGTGGACATTGAGACAATCAGTCATTTGTTGCCATTTTCGCTATAGGATAGGAATTGGCACATACAGAAACATGAGGAAAACAACCATTTTGTGGAAAAACTTAACATTTAAAGTTGGAATGCCAATTACTACTACTGATCACCTGTTCGCTAAATTTGTTTCTTTAATGAAAGATGCCTTTTGCAAATTAAATTTTTCTGCACTTTGTGGACAGTATGCTGGTATCACTAGAATTTATTTTCTGTACAGGAATCTTTGGAAATGAAATTTGCAAATATTTCCCAGCATGCTCTTGGACTAATGAAGGTGAGTGCTTTTTGAGGCTTGCACATTAATTACCAAGCGTTATCAGATAAGCGTTGTGGTACATGGAGTAGTAGAAAGTGGCTTATACCCTCTGAGACTGATTGCATAATTGATTAAAAGGTGATTATTTCTAATTTTCCTTCCTAAGAATATGTTTCAAACTGCTAAAATTCACTTCATCTGCACTCATGAAACTCTTGATTTATAACTTACTGGCTCCTAATCTGTTTTGTTATAGCGATCGTAACACAAGGTTCAAAATAATGATTCAGAAAGACATAAATAAGACAAAGATCAAAGTAATAGGTTGAAACTATTAGGAAGATAAACTGGAAAAAGACTTTGACAAGGATAGAACAGCAGTGTTAAATATTTATAACAGTGATCAAGGGAGTTCAGGAGGAATATATTCTGCTTAAGAAAAAAGGACAAACTAGCCAGTAATGAAACACCATGGCTGAATAAAGAGATATGGGTAACATAGAAACTGAAGAAAAAGGTATACACTAAATACATAGACAATAAAGGACAGGTTGACAAAAGGGATTATAAAGCAGTTAGGAAAGAAATCAAAAGAACAATTAAAACACAAAAAAGAACTATTATTAAGGAATATAAAAAATAGTAAAAAAATTTACAGACACATAAATAACAAAAGAAAAATCAGGATACGGATAGGGCCACTAAATCCACAGGTAATGACATTGAATAGTTATTTTGTCTCAGTATTTACCAGGGAAACTGACAAGGTGGAAACGACATTGTTAGAATGTGACAAAATAAACTTAATAAGCTTGCAGAATGGGCGTGTAATTGGCAAATGAACTTCAATGTGGTTAAGTGTAAGGTGGTACATCTTGGTAGGAAGATTAGGGAGACCACAGACTGCTTGGATAATAAAAACAATGAATGTGGTAGAGGAGCAAAGGGATTTAAAAGTAGATACACAAATCACTAAAAGTAATGAACTCCTGCCGTTTAAGATACCAAAATCAAATCCTAGAGTTAGTTAATATTTATAGTATGTCTCCTCTTAAGGGTAGGTTCGTCACTCTTAAGGTCACCTAGGGGAGAAATTCCTCCAGTCTGCCTTCTGCACCAGTTAAGTACACCAAGAATAGATGACGTTGTCTGAAGACAGGTCTTTTCGACTCTTGAAATTAAGGTGGATGTAGGAAGAAAAACTTGGAGGATGAAAAACTGATGGCATTTGTAAAATATCTGTATAAGGAAACAATGTTCACTTTGATTTGTATACATAGGGTTGTTTACATATGGATCCTGCTGCTCGTCTAAATTGTGAACAGTTGCTGGATCATCCATACTTTGATAGCCTTAGGAAAGAACTGGAAATGGGCAAGCAAAAAGCTCTCAAAAGACATGCAAGACCACCACGCAGAAATGTACCAGCAGTAAGTGAGATGTCTACATGTTAAACTGAATTTAGGAAATAATGACCTGCTTTTAAGTAACATTTTGTCATTCAGAAACTAAACACACTGAATTACTTTTGAAGCACTGTGATTGTTATCTAGGCAATATTGGTAGCCATTTTATGCACAGCAAAATCCCACAATTATAAATTGTACCATGGGATCTTTAATGTCCATTTGAACAAGCCAATGAAACCTCAGTTTAGTTTCTTGTGCAAAGGATGAATTCATTGACTGCAGCCTTCCCTCAGAACTGCAGTGAAGTGTTGGCTTAGATAATGGGCCTGATTTCACTGGAGCGGGACATCTCGTGGCATGCCCCATTAATTAGACTTGTTGCTGATAGTGGCACAGAGAGGACAACAAGACATCTTGGACCTTGCTGAACAATGAAACATCTCCCTTAACCAATGAGATTTAAGGATCGAGAAATAAACAGAGAAGGGACAAAGGAGGGTGAATTGGAGTGGGTGAATTCTATGTCAAATTAGGTACCAAAAGAGAAATAGAGAAGGAAAGAAAAATTGGATTGAGAGAAAGAGACAGAAAGGAAAAGTAATTATTTTAAAAAGTTACATTTTTAAAATTTGAAAATCACAACCTGTGTGAATGAGACTTCACATTTATAATTGTTCATTTCTGAGCGAGAGAGGTTGATTGGCAGTCATTAACAATTTTCACATGTTAAAGGGGTATTTGCACTGTTCATTACTGACAACTTTGTGGCGAGTCTAATGGGTAATTAACGTGCAAATGCACAACTTTCTTGAAAATCAGGGGGAGGTTAAGTGTGAGATATCGTTTTCTGGAAGCTTACGGCGGAGCAACATAAATCAGGCAGCTACTTATGAGGATTTGCGGTTCACAGGGTGTCTCTTCCTCGCTACAAGTTTCTGGCCAATTTGTGTATTAATAACAGTGTGCATCATTCAGGCACCATTATTTTTTCAAAAAAAAGATCTGTCCCAACATGCGCAAGTGCTGGAGGTGATTTTGAACTTTCTGACTCAGAACGCAAATCTACTAGTTTTTCCAGTCTATAACTAAGGTATAGGGTTATGGCTAGGATATATGGTCATGCTTCAGGATATTTTGATCATTTTTCCATGGAAAGGATTTGGGGAGAAAGTTACTTTCAAATATTGGGCTTTCAAAGCAATTTTCTTTTTAAATGGCACTGAAATAGAAAATGGTTAAACTTCTAATAACTTAAGCTGTGTTGCTTAAGTAAATACTATAAATGGTAGGCAATTTGTTAGCCTGTCTTTGTAATCAGAATAGACATGTTATACCCTGTATGTGTGGTGTTTACTGATCATGTGTTTGATTCTTAACAAGCTCTCTGCAGTGGCTTAGCAAGCCAAGGCATTACTGCAGTATGGTAATTTTACATTCCTCAACCACCGTTTCTACCTCAAAACATCCCCCCTTCCCTTTTCTAGAAATTGGCTTTAGTTCTATTTGAGTGCTAGGGGTTTACAGCTCCTGTCGGCAAATTCTATATCAGGTGAAAGAGATGCATCACTTTTTGCTCCATCCCTGTGAACCAATGAGCCTAAGGTCCACCATGAAAAGCAGTTAGAAAATTATGTTTCAAGTGAACTGGTGATTTTTCAGGAATCGCTATAAAAATGGGTTTTTAGCATGTTATACTGTTTGAAGCTGTTAAATAAAACAAAAATGAGCTGAAGATTTCTCCTTCTCAAGTATCAGTTTGATAAAAGGGTTCTATTGTTAACTAATGTACCAGAAATTAGTTACTATTTTTATATTAATTCCAATTATTGTACTTTGATTATATTTCATTTTGTATAGTTGCAGCACTTACCGCAGCTTACCAGCAATAATATACCTCCATCCATGGAAAGCAAGAAGTATTTCAAGCAGAAATATAATTACCATCTACCTAACATTTGACTAAATGGCAGTAACACCATAAAATTACAGAAGATGCGTACCTGATTTTCTTTTTTTAAAAGAGCATACACGTAAATGGAAATTACTATAAATCAGGAAACACTTGGTCAGAGGTTTTGCTTTAAATGTGTACAATGTTTGTATAAAGAAATAGCACTAAATTTTATGCACTATTACCTGCTTGAAAAATGTTTTAAACTGTAGTCCCACTTGCTGGAGAGAACCCAAATCATGTCAGCAGTCGGTGTCCGAACTTAGCCGAGAAGTGCAATGGTTTATTACATGTATACCTAACAAAAGTTGACTGTTGAGTCAAGAATACTGCCAACACTACTATTCCACAGCTATAGGAACACCAGGCCAAAGATTCTGTTTAGTCTTTTTAAAAATAACCTCTTATTTCCATTTCATAGGCTGAAAGCAGCATGTGAAGGGGCAGAAAGGGGCCCAATAGATAACCAAAATATTTGTTAGGTTTTTAGTCATGAATTTGATTTTGAATAGTTTGGTTTGCATTTCTGATCAGTTCTAAGACTGCCCAATTCAGCCAGTTCTGTAAGATACCCTGCTGTTGAATGGAGTTTTCACTTCTTTAACACTGTTGCCCAGTTCAGATTCCCAACTCTAGCCCAGTACGCAATGTAGTAAAATACAGTTTTAGTCTAGCAGATAACATAAATTTAAAGTAATTCAGTTTGGTTGCTCAGCAAATATTTGATTGTCGATCTGTCAATCATTAGATCAAAAGCTGTACAAATAAATGACAGTTCTTGACATGCAAAACTCAGTGTTCTGCTTACTATGTATTTGTACACATTAGTGATTATGCTTCTCAAGACAATATTGATATTAATGAAAATGGATAGAGCTACAAGTTATTCATTTTTTCTGAAAATACACAGGAACTGATATCCTAACAAAGGATTGTAACGTTGACAAGTTGATCTGGCGTATTTAAATCAGACATCTGAAAAAAAATGCAGCAGGTGTGAATACTAAAAGATCATAACTTTTATAAAAATGTTAGTTTAAATTTTGATACGGTATAACTTTACTTTACAGTTTTAAATATATACTGTTATAAACATTTGCAATTGTTACCCACAAATAGATTATAAAAGCTGCAATATTTATGATATCTTGCTTTGATTTAAAGATCTCTATTTATATATTTTATATTCAATCATGCATCTGTTAGTACTGGGATAACTTAAGCATCCAGTTTATCTATATATAACAGCAACAAGTGAATGCTGCACCATATCAGAATGCTGTACTCGATAATTACAAATAAAGTGATAAAATAATAGTGTCCTGGTAATTGTATGCATGTCTAAGACCAAGGTATTTTCATGTAATAACCAGCAGGAAAATAATTTCTCATACTACAAAGATGTAAAGCATTAATGCTTGAACATTTTCAGAATTCTAATTTATGCATGTACTTCCAACACTATCACCACTTTTACAATCTTGATTCATGGATGGTTTATTATGCATGTGTCAGGACTATAAGGTTCTGTAAATCAACATACATTCTCAATTTAGAAGCTCAAATCCAATTGCACAGATGAGTTTAAAACACCTTGGGCAGCTTTTGTGGCTAACACAATCTCATTTCTAAATACTGCAAAATCATATGCTTTTTTGCAGTTAATTGCACGTAGTCACATCTGTCACCATCCTGTTATTTGCAAAGTATCATTTTATTTAGACTATACATAAATTTCCAAATTGTAGTTTCACTCAAGATCAACTTTAACCTCACAGGCAGGTAGAGCTCTTCGTAAAACCTGAAGAGTTTTTTCTTTTTCTTCTATGCCAGGAAGATCACTTAGAAACAAGCACCTTAAGTTTCTGCAGTAAGATGAGGAAAACAAGATTTTACACTTTGCAGATTTAAAAAAATGACATTTAAACATTTCATTGTACTTCAAATCAAAACTGGTTAGCTCTAAAATGAAACATTGCATTAAAATAGCTTCTAAGTAGCATTTTCATGGTATAGCAAATAGATTATCACTCATTTGCACATTATGTTGCACTACAATTTTCATACTTAATTTACACACTTATCAACATACATGCACCAAAATTTTAATCCACTTTAGCTACAGAGGCTGTGAAATGCCTTACCAGAGTTCGTGATTGAAGCAGAAACCATATTCTTTTAAGAACAGATGGATAGTTGACGAAAGGGGAATCATGAGATATGGCAGCAGGCTTAGCACGTTATTAGGATGACTGTTAGTGTACAGGATAGACATCAACATAAACAGATTGGGCCAAATGGCCTTTTTTTCCTGTCGTAATTTCTACATAAAACCTAAAGTGCTCGCCTGGCAATGGTGTGACTATGTACCAGCCCCACTGTAACACCTGGAGTGGATACAACACCCAGGATCCAATGAATGTACATTACAGCAATTATTTACTCAACTACTAGCATTAACAGACCACGCAACCTGTTGCATAACAAGTGTAACTACTGTGTGGCCACATTAGGCAGGCCGTGACAGCTGTGCTTGAATTTAGTCCAAAACTTGGATCGTCTCAGGGACAGAAGAAATAAATGACTCAAAGGAAACAAGACCACTGGATATAGTTGAGCAGAATTAAAGTAGTCTTATGTTACATGCGTCACTTGCACCAAGAGATGTGCAGGAATGGCTTGAATTGATCTACTCTACTTAAGGGGAGGCGGTGGCGTAGTGGTATTATCACTGGACTAGTAACCCAGAGACCCAGGGAATTTCTCTGGGAACATAGGTTCGAATCCCACCACAGCAGAAGGTGGAATTTGAATTTAATTAATAAATCTGGAATTAAAAAAGCTAGTCTAATGATGGCCATGAAGCCATTGTCGATTGTTGTAAAAGCCCATCTGGTTCACTAATGTCCTTTAGGGAAGGAAATCTGCTATCCTTACCTGGTCTGGCCTACATGTGACTCCAGACCCACAGCAATGTGGTTGACTCTTACATGCCCTCTGAAATGGCCTAGCAAGCTACGAAGTCACTAAAAAGGAATGAAACCAGATGGACCACCGGCATCGACCTAGACACCGGAACGACAATGGCAAACCCAGCCCTGTCGACCCTGCAAAGTCCTCCTTACGAACATCTGGGGGCTTGTGCCAAAGTTGGGAGAGCTGTCCCACAGACTAGTCAAGCCTGACATAGTCATACTCATGGAATCATACCTTACAGACAATATCCCAGACACTGCCATCACCATCCCCGGGTATGTCTTGTCCCACCGGCAGGACAGACCCACCAGAGGTGGTGGCACAGTGGTATACAGTAGGGAGGGAGTTGCCCTGGGAGTCCGCAACATCGACTCCGGACCCCATGAAGTCTCATGGCTTCAGGTCAAACATGGGCACGGTAATCTCCTACTGATCACCACCTACCGCCCTCCCTCAGCTGATGACTCAGAACTCCTCCATGTTGAACACCACTTGGAGGGAGCACTGAGGGTGGCAAGGGCACAAAATGTACTCTGGGTGGGGGACTTCAATGTCTATCACCAAGAGTGGCTCGGTAGCACCACTACTGACCAAGCTGGCTGAGTCCTAAAGGACATAGCTGCTAGACTAGGTATGCAGCAGGTGGTGGGGGAACCAACACGAGGGAAAAACATACTTGACCTCGTCCTCACTAATCTGCCTGCCGCAGATGCTTCTGTCCATGACTGTATTGGTAGGAGTGACCACCGCACAGTCCTTGTGGAGACGAAGACCCGCCTTCACATTGACGATACCGTCCGTCGTGTAGCGTGGCACTATGACCGTGCTAAATGGGATAGATTACGAACAAATCTAGCAATGCAAAACTGGGCATCCATGAGGCGCTGTAGGCCATCAGCGGCAGCAGAATTGTACTCAACCACAATCTGTAACCTCATGGCCCGGCATATCCCCCCACTCTACCATTACCATCAAGCCAGGAGACCAACCCTGGTTCAATGAAGAGTGCAGGAGGGCATGCCTGGAGCAGCACCAGGCATACCTCAAAATGAGGTGTCAACCTGGTGAAGCTACAACACAGGACTATCTGCGTGCCAAACTGCGTAAGCAGCATGCGATAGACAGAGCTAAGCGATCCCATAACCAATGGATCAGATCTAAGCTCTGCAGTTCTGCCACATCCAGCCATGAATGGTGGTGGACAATTAAACAACTAACTGGAGGAGGTGGCTCCACAAATATCCCCATCCTCAATGATGGGGGAGCCCAGCACATCAGTGCGAAAGATAAGGCTGAAGCATTTGCAACAATCTTCAGCCAGAAGCGCCAAGTTGATGATCCATCTCGGCCTCCTCCTGAAGTCCCCAGCATCACAGATGCCAGACTTCAGACAATTTGATTCACTCCGTGTGATATCAAGAAACATTTAAAGGCACTGGATACTGCAAAAGCTATGGGCCCTGACAATATTCCGGCAATAGCACTGAAGACCTGTGCTCCAGAACTTGCCGCGCCCCTAGCCAAGCTGTTCCAGTACAGCTACAACACTGGCATCTACCCTGTAATGTGGAAAATTACCCAGGTATGACCTGTACACAAAAAGCAGGACAAGTCCAACCCGGCCAATTACCGCCTACTCTCAATCATCAGTAAAGTGATGGAAGGTGTCATCAACAGTGCCATCAAGCGGCATTTGCTGAGCAATAACCTACTCAGTGACACACAGTTTGGGTTCCACCAGGGCCACTCAGCTCCTGACCTCATTACAGCCTTGGTTCAAACATGGACAAAAGAGCTGAACTCAAGAGGTGAGGTGAGAGTGACTGCCCTTGACATCAAGGCAGCATTTGACCGAGTATGGCATCAAGGAGCCCTAGCAAAACTGAGGTCAATGGGAATCAGGGAATACCCTCCGTTGGCTGGAGTCATACCTAGCACAAAGAAAGATGGTTGTGGTTGTTGGAGGTCAATCATCTGAGCTCCAGGACATCACTGCAAGAGTTCCTCAGGGTAGTGTCCTAGGCCCAACCATCTTTAGCTGCTTCATCAATGACCTTCCTTCAATCAGAAGGTCAGAAGTGGGGATGTTCGCTGATGATTGCACAATGTTCAGCACCATTCGTGACTCCTCAGATACTGAAGCAGTCCGTGTAGAAATGCAGCAAGACCTGGACAATATTCTGTGAGGGCGGCACAGTGGCGCAGTGGTTAGCACTGCAGCCTCACAGCTCCAGGGACCCGGGTTCGATTCCGGGTACTGCCTGTGTGGAGTTTGCAAGTTCTCCCTGTGTCTGCGTGGGTTTTCTCCGGGTGCTCCGGTTTCCTCCCACAAGCCAAAAGACTTGCAGGTTGATAGGTAAATTGGCCATTATAAATTGTCACTAGTATAGGTAGGTGGTAGGGAAATATAGGGACAGGTGGGGATGTTTGGTAGGAATATGGGATTAGTGTAGGATTAGTATAAATGGGTGGTTGATGTTCGGCACAGACTCGGTGGGCCGAAGGGCCTGTTTCAGTGCTGTATCTCTAATCTAATCTAATCTAAAATTCAGGCTTGGGCTGAGAAGTGGCAAGTAACATTCACGCCACACAAGTGCCAGGCAATGACCATCTCCAACGAGAGAATCTAACCATTTCCCCTTGACATTCAATGGCATTACCATCGCTGAATCCCCCACATTCAACATCCATGGGGCTACCATTAACCAGAAACTGAACTGGAGTAGCCATATAAATACCGTGGCTACAAGAGCAGGTCAGAGGCTAGGAATCCTGAGGCGAGTAACTAACCTCCTGACTCCCCAAAGCCTGTCCACCATCTACAAGGCACAAGTCAGGAGTGTGAAGGAATACTCTCCACTTGCCTGGATGGGTGCAGCTCCAACAACACTTAAGAAGCTCGACACCATCCAGGACAAAGCAGCTCGCTTGATTGGCACCCCATCTACAAACAGTCACTCCCTCCACCACCGACACACAGTGACAGCAGTGTGTACCATCTACAAGATGCACTGCAGCAATACACCAAGGCTTCTTGGACAGCACCTTCCAAACCCGCGGCCTCTACCAACAAGGACAAGGGCAGCAAATACATGGGAACACCACCACCTGCAAGTTCCCCTCCAAGTCACACACCATCCTGATTTGGAACTATATCGCCGTTCCTTCACTGTCGCTGGATCAAAATTCTGGATCTCCCTTCCTAACAGCACTGTGGGTATACCTACCCCACATGGACTGCAGCGGTTCAAGAAGGCAGCTCACCACCAGCTTCTCAAGGGCAATTAGGGATGGGCAATAAATGCTGGCCTGGCCAGTGACCCCCACATCCCATGAATGAATAAAAAAAAACTCTCGGGATTTTCCACATTGCGAATGGTCAGAGGGTTTAAATCTAAGCCAATAAATACAAACAAATATCACTGCCATTTTGATCAGGTGAGTGCAAGGAATTGAGACCATGTGCAGGATTTACGTCTCGATATGGGGGCTGGATCTGAGGCGGGCAGAAGCATGATTTCACGCCATCGGCCAGTGTGCTAGTATACCAGCACCATCACGCTCCAGAGCCATTTTTGGCGAAGCCAGATCAGGGTCGGAATGGCTCCCTGCCTGCAAGCTGCGAGAAGCTGGTAAAGTGATTAAAATGCAGCTGCCTGGAGGTGACCTCACAGCAGCAGACTAGGGAGCCAACGCTCCAGGATACCTTTGAGCCACCACCCGCCTACTGCTCCACAGCTGCAGTCACAAAGCCACCCAGTGGTGGAACGGCAGCTGTGGCTATTTTTTAGTTGAAATCGTTTACAAATTCTGAGAGCGCGCTTCAAATGGCGGGAGGGCCATCTGGCCACTAATTAGCCAACCAAGGCAAAATCGATGATCGATGTCGGGTTGCTGCTCCTGACACAGTGCGGGATCGGGACCTGCATTTAACCCCAATGTCGGGGTCCCAACCCAAAATGTAAAATGAAGCAGAGAAAGGCTAACATGCCAACAGAGATAAGCACAGTATCCTTTCATCAACAAAAGTTAAGAGGTAAGCCAGTTTATTTTAACAATTTGATGTTATTTATACGCAGCTTTGAACTTAGAACTAATCTAAATTATAAAATGGGCATCATCTTTTTCCCCAATTAACTTAATGTAGTGGGGATTTTAATCTTTTGAGTCTTCAATAATGACACTTGTAAATACAATAGGCTAGAAATTCCATACGCCTGTGATTTCAGTGTAAATGCCGCTGCCCCCATCCCCACCAGAATAACCAAGGTCAAGAGGTTTCCTATTATTTAATATTACTGATGGGAACTCATATTGTTCTAGAAACATTTTGAAAGCCTGCCAGATCAGTGGAGATGGGTAACATGGTGCTGGCCAGTTCCCCAACTGCCCTGTCCCAAGGTTTCAAACAACTTAGAGGCCATCTTGACCCAATAGTTGGCTGAGTTCTTTGAGGGTCTAGACTAAGATGCGGGCCTGGACCCTCTAGTGGTTCCATCTCAAGTTGGTTAGAAGGCCATTATGCCACCCTCTGTACCCCAGGCTAGGGCCAAGGAAATTACTAACCTGAGAATTCCCTCTACCGGCAAGGCCCACTCCGATGTAAAGGCCATGTTTAGATCAGAAAAAGGTTCTGCTCCCAATTGGACCTCCAGAAGCTCTAAATGAAGATTGTGATCCAGCATATCCGAATCCTAGCCTAAATCCTGGGCCTTCTGCCACATTCCCGGCAGGCTTGTACCAGATGAGTCCCAGAATAGCTCGTCGATATATTGGGGCCAATATTTCCAATAGTCTTTATATTGTGATGATGTAATTCTATACTGTGCAATTCCACATGAATGTGTAAATCTAAAGTACTCAGACAAAAACACAACTTAGATTTTTATGAGGTCCTTAAATGCCATGTTGAGTCACTACAGGATATAGATTAAAAAATACCTTGAGGGTTATTCTTTAGTTTTTTCCCTTTCCTGACATTCGCTGCTTCAAAACATCTCTTATGGCATATTCTGTTGCTTTTTGCTTCTTCCAAATAAATTCAGTCCACAATTACATTTTTAAATACATTTCTACAGGGAAGAAGGTAACATCTGCCACATCCCTAAATCGTATATGACAGTGAAAATATTTTCAATTTAGTCTCATGATTCTAATCAATGGAAGAGTGGCTGTGGATTTCTGGTTTCCATAATTATGGTGCTTTACAATTTATAGTCCAGCAAAACACCGAGGACATTGGCAAATTAATTTACACACTGACTGAAGAAGCTTCAGTTGGATCAGAGTTAAAAACAAAAACAAAACTACACATTACAAAATATAGTCTAAAGTTACTGATGGCAATGCGCATTATTTTTTCTTGTGTACACATATTCAAAATATTTTTTCAAATGTACACATATTCAAAAGATTTAGCTACTCTCTGCTATTGATCTCAGTATCGCCAGGCCAAGGAAAGAGGATCTGCTATCTAGTGATTCCAACTGAAACCAGACATGTAGACGTTGGGTAAGAATTGGACTTGGCCATAATGCCACCCACTGCAAAACAGCCTGATACTTATAAGCATTGGGGGCTTGGTTGAGGTATGAAGGGCTGCCGGCATGTGTTGAACTTCAGAAGAGAAGGTCTGTGCTGTCAAGACTATTTGTCCAACATCCAGTCTTGGATGAGATGCACTTTCCTCCAGCTAAACATTCAGTGGACCAATGCCATCATCTCTGCACACCACCACAAGCTTCATACCCTCGACACCAATGCCAGCCCCTCCCTGGACATTGTTGCAGGCTCAACCAGCCTGTTTGCAACCTTTGTATGCTATTTTATCCTAAGAAGTGTTTCCAACCCTACATCTTTTCCATCACCAGGATTTCCTGCTCCCATCTAGATCTTCACCCATCTCAAGTCACTTTCTCTTCTCATCATCTGCTGAAACACTCATCCATGCCTTTGTGACCGTGAATACACTCGAGTATTCCAAAGTTTTCTTGTCCAGCCTCCCATTCTCCGTGATCTGTAAACTTCAGTTGCCTTTCCTGTGCCTGTCCATACTGAGCTACAATTGCTCATTTCCCGAAGCCTCAAATTTAAAATTTCCACCCTTGCATTTACCTCCCTTCATGGCTTGGCCCTCCCTAGCTCTGTAACCTTCTCTAGCACTACAACCCCTCCCCTAACTCTCTGTTCCTCTGATTCTGACCTTATATGCATACTTTTTTTTCCTGTGCCCCACTATTGATGAGCCTTCAATTTTCTAGATGCCAAGGTGTTGAACTCTCTCTCCCTAAACCCATCTGCCTCTACACCTCCCACTCCCTTTCCCCCTTTAAGACCCTGCTTAAACCTCACCTCTTTGACCAAGCTTTCGGTCTCCCCTCCTAACTTATTCTGCCTTGGTTTGGAAATCCACTTTATTACTCATACCTTGGCGAAGCACCTTGAAATATTCTTCATCATAAAGGTGCTCCATATTATAAAAGAAAGCCAGTGCTGTTGAACTAAATGGGGGGGTGGGGAGGAGAAGGAAGGATGAGGTTTAATTGTGTTTTCATGTATTTCAACCAGAGTTTCAGTAACTGGAACTCCAAATTCAAATACTATAATGAGTTTAGGGTTAGGCACAATATGGTAAATTGACTAACAAAAACAATTCTTACTCCTAGTATTGTTGACTCAATTATCTAACTGCACATCAAGCAGTTATTATAACTTCAACAGCATTAGTTAGCTAACTGCCGTAAACGGTCTTGTTGTGAAGACATGATGCCAGTATGTTCAACTTTGTAATGTTACCACTATCCTTTTCACAGTATCTTATTTCTTTCCTAAAATGCTTACTTAAGAAGATGAAGAGTTATGATTCCCCGGTCTGTGACATTTCCACAAGAAATAATTTCCAGCCACTGCAGGCTCTTTTGCAAATTTTCTATCTTGCATAGTCTCTCAAGACATTCATCTTGAATGTATATACACTTCTGGAATTTAATTTCTTCAACATGTTCTAGATAATCTGCAATAAAATGTACAAATGAGAACTCTTTTAAAAGGTCATTAACTCATCTTCCAAAAAAATCTTTCTTCATATTATAAATTTTTTTTCAGCACAAGGATTGATTTTAAAATATCAGACATACAATTCTATTAATATCCTTTCCCTACTTGTTTAAGTATATTAAAAGTGACTGCTGGCCTCCGGCAGTACTCAAGGCAGGGGAGGGGCTGGGACGTGGAAGTTCTTGTACTGTGAAGTAAGAGGCCTGGCAACACCAGCAGGAAGGAGCAGCCAGGATAAGGGGAGCTCTCAGGAGTTTGAAGGTTTGAGTAAACTGGAAGAATGCAGCAATTTTGGGGAACTAAGAAATTGGTGGCATTTGTGTCAGAGTAATTCAAGGGAGTAGAGTGGGAACAATTGAAATTGTGGTCTGAGGGTAGATGGGCATAGAAGGAATGATTGGGGGCTGCTGGGGCACAGGAAAAATAGGGTGGCTAGAGTGGCAACACTAGGTGTAAGCACTGAATGTGGAGTGGGTTGTAAACATATCAAGGGGCAGTTGAGAGAATGGGGGACTGTGGATAGTGGGAAGGACAGGCGGCAGGATAGTGGGAAGGACGGGCGGCAGGATAGTGGGAAGGACGGGTGGTGACTGTGTGTACTGAATGTGTTTCTGAACACTGAGGGACTAGGGCTGGAAGCAACTTAGGACAGATTTCCAAGTCCCAAGTACAGGTTTAGTTCTGGTTAGGCTGCTGAACTGACCACATATACCACTAAAATAAAAGCAAAATACTGCGGATGCTGGAAATCTGAAACAAAAACAAGAAATGCTGGATTCAGCATTCAATGTCAGTTCCGAAGAAGGGTCACTGACCCGAAACGTTAACTCTGCTTCTCTTTCTACAGATGCTGCCAGACCTGCTGAGTGAATCCAGCATTTCTTGTTTTTGACCACATATACCACATGGAAACAGGTTTTGGAAAAGTGGTGGCAAGTATTAGAAGCAGTAAACAAGAAGAACTACAAAGACAGTGATGATGTTTTTGGATCGGGAGCCAGTCAAAGGAGGGGAGTCAGTACAATTAATGATCACTATATTTCTTAGACGTGGCGGGGTTGAGAACAACTAAACTTGTTGAAGCAAAATCTTAATAATGATATATTTTGGGCCACTCAGTTTACTTAAGCAACGTGCCTATCTTTGATAATAAATAGCACCAAAAACAATTTAATTCAGTAGTTCAATGTAAAAGTAAGTTATTTTATGTTCAAGTTCTCAACATTTTAGGCCAGTGCTAGCAAAAAACTCTTCATACTCCACTTCTCTTGAGTCTTTCTGCTCTTCCACATCGACCTTTCTTCCCTACTCTTTTACATCTCACACTACTTCTTGTTCATTTTCCTGCTTCACTTAACGCTCTCTAATTCTCCTTCACTTCGTGCATTCTTACAATCTTCAGTTCTGGCTTTCTTAACCCATTGTTGCACTCTATTCCACTTGACTTTCACATCTCATCAGGCTGGCGAGCACAGGGGCAAGCTGACAAGATTGAAAGCATTCAGGACAAGAGGGCAGAGGACCAACTGGGCTGAACAGATGGGTCAGAGAATAGTTGAGACCAATGGGTAAGTTGGGAAACACAGCGAAAGCTGAAAAACATTTGGGGTGGCAAGTTAGACAGAATGCACAAAGGACGAATGGGTAAGGAAGCATTTGAGCTGGGAAAATGAACAGGCAGCCAAAGTATGCAAAATGGATGGGCCAGGAATCACTTGAACCAAGCAAGTGAGCATACCAGCTAAGAAGTACTCAGACAGGGAGAAAACACAACATTTCTTATTAGCTGATGCAGAGTTCAGTCCTTTGACTTTAATTACCAATTATATTTGCAATCATCATCCATGCAGCATGAACTGCAAAGCTGGAAATCATGGGGCAGGTGGACCAGACTGTGAAGGAGTCTTGGTAGGTCAGATCAGATTGCTGATATGAGCATGAGGAACAAGTCAGATGTGTCAGGCTCAGTAGAACTGGTGGCTGCAGCCAAAACAAAGGAGGATAGGCTTTTTTTTTTTTAGAGATACAGCACTGAAACAGGCCCTTCGACCCACCGAGTCTGTGCCGACCATCAACCACCCATTTATACTAATCCTACACTAATTCCATATTCCTACCACATCCCCACCTGTTCCAATATTTTCCCTCCCACCTACCTATACTAGGGACAATTTCTAATGGCCAATTTACTTATCAACCTGCAAGTCTTTGGCATGTGGGAGGAAACCGGAGCACCCAGAGGAAACCCACGCAGACACAAGGAGAACTTGCAAACTCCACACAGGCAGTACCCGGAATTGAACCCAGGTCGCTGGAGCTGTGAGGCTGCGGTGCTAACCACTGCGCCACCGTGCCGCTTGTTGTGATTGACATGACTGTAGTTAACAGGGAAAAAAATCAAGGCTTCTGCAAAGAAGTTGCTAACAACCTATGACCCAATAATCAAATCTCCAAACAAGCATTCCAAATTGAGCTCCCGACACAGAAGTAGGCCTCTCTGGAAAAACACTTTCCTGGGCCTTGCAAGATGCTACAAGCAAATGCAATAAGGATTTTATTCAGAATTGTTTATTTTTGATAGGTTTCTTGTCTTATACATTTTATGTTTACCTGTATATTTTCAGCTGGAGGGAAAATTCAAGATAACAACTTGAGCTAATCACAACAGTTTTGGAGTGATTTTCTTGATTGCTTCCTACTACAAGTCAGTTTAAGATTGGTACTTTTCAAAAAAGGAGTTATTTATTCCTGAGTTTTTTTTTGCTAATTACAGATTCCTCACTGGTATTGACTGAATCGATCTGCCTATAATTTGTTCATGTTTATTCATTCAATGCCTTTGTTACTTCTAGACTTGACTATTTCAACACACTCCTAGCTGGCCTCCCACATTCAACCTCCGTAAACTCGAGGTCACCCAAAACTCTGCTATTCACGTCCTTACTCACATCAAGACCCGTTTGCTTATCACCCCTGTTACCGCTGACCCACACAAACTCCCTGTCAAGCAACACCTCAGTTTTAAAATTCTCATCCTTATTTTCAAACCCTTCCATGGTCTCGTCCCTCCCTATCTCTGTAATATGCTGCAGCCCCAGAACTCTCCGGGATATCTGTGCACATTTAATTCTGGCCTCTTGGGCATCCCTGGCTTTAATTGTTCCACCATTGGTGGCCGTGCCATAAGCTGCCTAGGCCCTAAGCTCTGAAATTCCCTCTGTAAACCTTTTTGCCTCTGTTTCTTCCTTCAAGATGCTCCTTAAAACCTACCTCTTTGACCAAGCTTTTGGCCATCTGCCTTATGTGACTCAGTATCTAATTTTGCTTTATAACATTCCTGTGAAGCACTTTGGGATCTTTTATTACCTTAAAGGCGGTATATAATTTGTTGTTTAGTCAGTTGATTTAACAGAGAAGTTATCATTTCAGCCAATTAACCATTTTGCCCAATAGATCAATGTCCTGAGGTCTCATGCTTTTGAAAGGCTCAACTTGACAAAGACTTACAGATGCACGACTTTTAATTATATATAGATAGATTTTCAGAATAAAGTATATGCAACAAAATCAGCCATGCAAAGATTAGAAAAAAATAATTAAAATCATATCATAGAATGCAGGAGGGCTTATGTAAAACTTAAAATGGCATGGGAGATTTTCTTCCAATACCCAAAGAACCACGGTGAGAAACATGGTTGCGGACAAGTATATACTTTGCTTGAAATAAGCAGCTGAAACAGCATTTCAAACCATGCAGATTGTGTTGGTAATTGTATGTCACCAGAGGGTCAGCAGGCAATGTTAAACCTATTGAATTTCATATGGAAGCTATTCCATAATATAATCCAGTTCCCTTGCTGCTCTTTATCTGCCTTGTTTATACTGTAGGATTGTTTAAGTTTTGTACGTGTCCACTTTCATTAGTCCAACCATGACATTTCCCAAAGTGAAAACCAAAACTGTTCTGTAAATTTGGCTAAAATCATCCTGCTAACAACCAAATTTAAAATGGAAGACATAACCTAGGTGCTGCTCGTAGCAACGAATGGCTGAAGAAACCTAGAAAAGCTGTGTCCGAAAAAGAGTATGTTTACATCAGATTGTTGACTCTAACAACATGCTTGTCATCAGAAGTTATCCTGAGAACAAAATGAATTAGAAAACATGGTTATTAACTCATGGTCCTGCAGAGATTGACACTTCTAGAATGTATATTAATTCAAATCTTTTGAGCACAGCAACTCCAAGTGTCCCCTCAATGATACCATCAGCAGTTAAATATTTAAACCCTATTCTTTTAAATTAATGAAATCAAAACAAAACAAGGATAATGAAGTTAATCATGATTCTTTTGGTTTCTCTCTTTAATTAAATACTAGTCAATGTCCCATGGTGTGGCATATAGGGAGTCAAGACTACATGTACTTTTTAGTTACAAAAGTGTTACAGGGAAGGAATTAATTGGGCTAATGTGCACAGTTATAATCCAGTTTTAAAGTTATGCATTGTGTCCTTATTTTTATACTTACATTATAAATTCCTATGTCCATATGTAAAACTTGTCACTGTAATTACACTCTCCTGTCAATGGTGTGCTGCATTGCCTCTATTATTGGGTGCAATTATAGGCTGACATGTTTACATGGAGTTCCCATTATAACTGTGGATGTAGGAATTTATAATGAAAAAAGTTGACGGTATGTGCAGCGTAACATTTTATCTGTAGAACTGAGTCTTTGATCTTTTCACTTTATTACAAAAGGTATTAGAAATTTTGTTCAAATCATGAACAGAAAATGTTATAGAAGTACTAATAAATATTACTGAAGATAATGTAATACTGTACCCAGGTAGTCAAATCCTTTGAACATAATGCATGATTCTGTAGCATCAATTCCTTCAATTTTGAATTTTTCCAATGGACCAGTTGGTAGGTGATTATAATCTTTTTGCCACTTATCAAAACCTTTATAACGCACACTAGCACCACAACGAAGCAGCCACTCTGATGCTGCTCTGTCTGGACCAACAGCTTTTATACGATCATAATCCACCCTATTTGAAATAAAATGTAATCTTGTTATATGCATTTTTAAAATATTTAAACCTTGTAAATTCATTTAATTTACCCTTACTTGTTGAAAACGGCATTCAACCATCCCCAGAAACTCCTATGGCCAACATGAGAATGTAAGATCCGCAAAGACTTCAAGGACCCCATTGTTTTTGAAAACAGCATCTTGATAGATTTTCTGAAATTATATGAAAGAAATGCGGATTAGTACAGCCAAACGTCACTATATTCTGTGTCCAGTAGGATCAAGGTTTATGCTTGCAATTGCTCGTATGACAGGCTTAGTGCCGTTGTGAGCGAACAGACCAAACACAGACTCACGTTGCTTCCTTTTTTTGAGAAAGCAAGTAAAACTTGCTCTTGGACCAAGCATTAGAAAAACAGCCCATCAGACTGTACAGTGGATTTACATATTGCTCAGTCACCTCCAAAACGTAAATCTGAAATTAGCCTCAACTGTTGGGTTAACCTCCTTTCTGCCAGCCGTAAAATCACAACAGGTAATAGATTGAATGATAATCACATTGAGAAAAGGCCTTCCAGCCTAATTTGTGGCTCTACCCCCACCTCCCCGGCCTGGTGGGCCGTCGACATCAGAGCGCAGGCCTGTCATTTGCCGCGCAGGCGCGCCCGCTTCGAGCCAGGGTCAAAGGTGAGGGGCGATACCGGCGCTCGCTGGCTGGCGGTCGGTGGGTGGGTCGGATTTTGACAGATATGGTTGCTCCTGTAAGGCTTGGTTGCGCAGCTTTGCTGCTCCTCAGGAGACTCAACGGGTTCCGAGTGGATTACGTTGTACGAAGGAAGCATAGGTAAGTAGTGGAGTTGGTAGGGATGAAATTGGCTGGCCTCGGATAGGTGCGGGGTGTTTACTGAGAGGTTATTATGGTAACACGGATAGTCAGAAGGATGGTGGATCTGAATTTGTGGGGGGAGGAAGGATGGTGATTTTAAAGAATGGGAATACTGTCCTTCTTTCTGTGACCTTGGTTTGTGTCCACTCCAGATTTGTGCAGTAATGTTCTTGGATGAAATTACTTGTTTTTACCTCGTACAATAGTTTTGAGAGGGTGGCAGGAAGGAGTTCGCAGTTTGGCATGATTGTTAATCCTGGATGTTATGCTCCATGTGGGGTGGAAGTGTGAAAATTAAGGCATCAAGCCTTCTGACTATCATTGTACATCAGGCACAGTATGTTTAAGAATGTGCAATTGTGGAAGTTTTTCAATCTATAATAATACTCAGTTTTTTGTCTGTCCAGACTGTTTTGATTAGTCAGTTTAAGGGGTGCATGCATTGCTGGTTTTATTTGATAGTGTCTGGCACACATGTGGGCATATGGAGGTCTGGAGCATGTGACACAAGTGCAGCTTGTGGGGTGGGTGGAGAACAAAAGCAATGGAAGGTAAGGGGTGCCCAAAAACAAAGTTACCTGGACTGGAGCATTTGTTTCCATGAGGGATGGGATGGAATGACATAGGATAGGGATGGCATGGAGGGGTGGGTGAGAAGAAGGAATTAGCTAAGTGTGGAAAAATGGTGGGGATGTTTATTTGAAACAGCTTATTATTTGAAAGCTATTTGTGCTAAAAATGAAGATTCACTAGATTTGAATGAAAAAGTTTTAGAAAATCTATCCCTTGAATTTAAAAAAATCAGCATTGATTCTGTAGATGAAGATGATAAATACAGTCTATACCCTTCAGAGTCCCTACACAGTTTAACTCCAATGGACATGCCACCGCACAATCTTAGACTCCAGGAAGGAGCAGTTGTAATGTTGCTATGAAACTTAAACAAGGACTTTGTCATGGAACAAAATTGGTAGTTAGGATACTGTTTTCTTTGCTTAAAAAAAAACAGATGCTAAAATAACGAGCAGATTTCAAGGGAATAGAGTTTTTATTCCTTGAATAATATTGAGCCCATCAGATGTAAACCTGTCTTTTCAATTCAGGGGAAATCAGTTCTCAAATAAACTTTCATATTCTATGACTATAAACAAGTCACAAGGCAAGATTCTTCACAACATTTGTATTTGTATTCCTAGGCCTGTTTTTACACATGGACAGCTTTACGTAGCTTTTTCTGGAGTGAGAAGTTTTGATTCTGTTAAAGTCTTTGGTGAAGAAAAAAATAGAAATCCTGTATTTAGAGAAATACTATTGCACTAACGATACTAATTTGACTGCAGATGTTTTGCGGATCTGTAGTTTTTAATGTGACTTCTTATGCTATGAAAATGCACTCAAGGAAACAAAAAATACCATGCAGGTTTCTGAGATTAAATTTTTTAAAATTGCTCAGAAATAGTAAAACATCAGAAACATGATTTTGATTTCTGCTGCGTTTCATATTACAGGCTTAATTTACATACCTTGTAATTACAGGAGGTTCATGCAGACAACTCTTTTAACATGGAGTGGAGCCACTGAAATCAGCCGAGAGGCATTCAGGTGCAGCGAAAGAGCAGGGAATGTGCATATAGTGTAATTATGTCCATAATACACTTGTGCCCGAATTTATTTGAACTTTTATTCTGTGTATTTGCTTTACGTGCAAATTACATGTAAATGGGTGTAAATAAAGAGGAAATTCCATGGTTCTTTTTCAGACTGGAGGAAGGTATACAATGGGGTAGAGGCATTTTTTATTTTTATTTTATTAGTTTTCCAGTATCCACAGTATTTTGCTTTTGTTTTAGAAATGGGTTATATGTTAAAGATTTAATCTAAGTAAAAATGTTTGCATCAGTGAACCCTCAATAATGGATTTAAATTACTTCTATATTTGAAAAGTTGGGAATCATTTACCAGAACTTGCCAATTAGGGTTTAGCAAAGGTATTTTCAGTACATTTGCAGATATCTATGTTTTTGCATGTTTCATGAAAAATATTTTCATCAAACCAAGTCTGTTGTGCAAGCATCTTACATATTTAGGCTTGAGTTTAGAACCAGTTTGGACTTGCAAAATTTGAATGTTCGTTTTTTTTTATTGTACTTCCTTCCTCTAGTTCTTATGATGTGGCCATCGTTGGAGGAGGAATTGTTGGACTGGCGTCTGCTAGAGAGCTCATACAGCGGCATCCTAAGTTGAACTACATCCTACTGGAAAAGGAAAAAGAACTGGGTACACCCTGGGAATAAAACGTTAAAAATGCTAAACTAAATAATTATGCAAATTACTGAAAATGTCCTGTGCCATAAATTTCAGCACTAAAGTATTTTGAAATATTTGGCTTGAGTGGGGGATGCGACACTGTTTCAAGTGGTTGAGTCAGAGATCGTAACAAAAGTGGAAGTGAATTGAGTATCTCAACAAAGGCACCAACTGTTCCCTCTCCTTCTCCTTCCTGCACGCACCCCCCCCCCCCCCCCCACCCCCCAGCAAAAAAGAATCCCTTCATTCCTTAAAAAGTTGACTCTCAACCCATTCATCTTTGCAAACTGCCATCACGTCTTCAACCTCTTCTTTCTCTCACAAGTTTGGGAACATGTCATTGCAAAGCAACTTGCTGTCCACCTCGCCCCATTTTGAATGATGAGTGGAGAACCAGGGAAGTGAATTTGGAGCTAATTTTCTGCAGGTGAAGTACAATAGTGAAGTGTTTGGAGGCAATTAGGCAAATATCAATAACAAGGAAATGATTTTATCAGTAATTGAGACTTGGGAAGTAGTCTTGTGTATTGCAGTGATCAGTATGGGTGGGAGAGTTACTATGCAGCACGAGGTTGAGTGAGGACAAAAGACCAAATACGTCAGAATGGAGAAGCAAAGGAAGTTTATCTGTAAGTTGAAGTCAAGGATAAGGAGTAACTGGCTGATTTTGATATAAATATATCTTTTACAAGTGCTTTTTAAAAAATAGCAAAGTGAAAGGAGCATCTTTTAATTTGCAATCCATTGGCAGTGATAATGTTAGAAACAATTAGCATTTTTAAGTCATTACGAAAGTTTGAGGAATTGTTTGATGGTAAATAATAATTGTGTAGGCATTTTGAGATCTCAGTCTAAAAGTTATCGAGCAGACTGGAGCAATAACTCTTGTTACTCGCCAGAAACTATATTATCCATTTATTCAAATTTCAGTATGAGAAGAGTATCTAGGATCCTATAAATATCTGTTTTATCTTTTTTCCCCTTCCCATCACCGCTACAACTACATAATGATAAGATGGTCAAGATCACTCGGGGGAAGTTGGTTCAATGCTCTACAGCAATGGTTTTGAGTACGAGTGTACCTTGCCACCAAATGGCCTAAGCTGTACCATGGTGTTAGCTTTATGCGTCAATGTAAAGAGCAGGGTCAGTGTTGTTACCCTTATAATACTGAGTATGTTTACAATACAATTCACTTATTTTCATTAATACTACAGTAACTAGTTTATAATTGCCAGCATTCGCCAGAGCTGGCGGGCAGCCATAAAGACAGGGCTAAATTGTGGCGAGTCGAAGAGACTTAGTAGTTGGCAGGAAAAAAGACAGAGGCGCAAGGGGAGAGCCAACTGTGCAACAGCCCCAACAAACAAATTTCTCTGCAGCACCTGTGGAAGAGCCTGTCACTCCAGAATTGGCCTTTATAGCCACTCCAGGCGCTGCTTCACAAACCACTGACCACCTCCAGGCGCGTATCCATTGTCTCTCGAGATAAGGAGGCCCAAAAGAAAGAAGTTTATAATAAATGTAACCATTTGTTTTCTGCCACAATAATTATTTTTCATCTTGTTCAGCTTTCCATCAGAGTGGTCACAATAGTGGGGTTATTCACAGTGGAATTTACTATACACCAGGGTCTTTAAAGGCCAAACTATGTGTGCGGGGCGCTGAACTAAGCTATGCTTATTGTGAGAAGAAAGGTATCCCTTACAAAAGATGCGGCAAAGTGAGTATTCCTATTGCAGTATGCATGTTGATCACTTCTTTTTCTAATTCATACAATGACTATATGAATGCACCTGCAAATTATTTGTACGATTTTAGCAGTTTAGTTAACTCTGATTTGAAAATAGGCTGCCAAAATTTTACCTGTGGAAATCGAGATACAACTCTACCATCTATCGTTTCACAGTTACTGAATTAGAACATTTTTTTTTAAGTTGTGGAACCTGGCACATTTATTTCCTACAGTATACTGATGGCTATCAACAATGTTATGATTGTACACTTTGTACAGTGACAGTAAATTAAAGTCTATGGATGCATTTTTCTAATATGCAGTCCTAGTGTGCACCAGGAACGCTGTTTGTGAGTTTGCTAGCTTTATAACCTTAAATAAAATAATCAAGATCAAAATTGATTATTTATGCAGTTTCTAAATTCTCATGTGTTTTTAAAAAACTTAAACATGCTTCAGCAAAAATTTTTCAACTGAACATATACAAGCAAGTGAGATGACTGGACTTTGTTTTAAGTCATTTTCTAGAAACAGTATTTTATTCAACCAATAACAAAGAACTCTCAATAGCATCTATTACTGTTGGTAAATGCGGCATCTTTTGGGAGTTCATGACAAACCCACAACTGTAATGTATTTATATAAATCTATCACTTGGCTGAAATAAATTTATGAAAATTCAATTTGTTTCTTTTTAAGTGTTTTCAAAAAGCACAGTATCTTTCATCCTCACAGATTAAGAGGACTTTCCCTCTACCTTTCAACTCCTGTTGCACACATGGCATGCTGGGATTTACCTCCGTAAACTTGGGGTCATCCAAAACTCTGCTGCCCATGTCCTAATTCGCACCAAGTCCCATTCACCCATCACCCCTGTGCTCACCGAACTACACTGACTCCCAATTAAGCAACGCTTTTTTGTACATTCTCATGCTTGTTTTCAAATCCCTCCATGGTTCACCTTTCTGTAACTCTGTAATCTCCTCCAGCCGCACAACCCTCTGAGATCTCTGCGCTGCTCCTAATTCTGGTCTCTTGAATGTCCCTGAGTTTTTTAATTGCTGCACAATTGCCGGCCATGCCTTTAGCTACCTTGGCCCTAAGCTCTGGAATTCCCTCCCTAAACCTCTCCATCTCTACCTCTTTTTCTTCCTTTTAAGATGCTCCTTAGCCTCTTTGACCAAGCTTTTGGTCATCTACCTTAATAACTCCCTATGTGGCTTGGTGTCAAATTTTGCTTTATAAAGCCTCTGCCAAGCACCTTGGGAAGTTTTACTACATTAAAGGTGCTACATAAATGCAAGATGTTGGGAAATTCTGCTAAGTACAGTTGCAATTGAAAGCTTACAGCAGCTGTTAAGGAAAATGTCTCGTTTTAACCCAGCCTTTTGAGAGAAGCTGAGGCCTTCAAGTAAAAGCACTTTTGCCAGATCCTGTTTTATTATATTGAAATCGGCCTTCCCCCATTTCAGTACCTTTATTTCTGGTTCATCTTTGTCCTTTTCCATAACTACCTTAAATCTTAGAGTTATGGTCACTATCCCCGAATGACACTTCTACCACTTGTCCGGCTTCATTCCCTAAGGTCCAGTACCGCCCCTTCTCTTGTAGGACTTTCTACGTGCTGGCTCAAAAAGCTCTCCTGGATGAGCTTTAATAATTCTGCCCCCTTTAAGTCTTTTGCGCTAAGACTATCCCAGTTAATATTGGGGAAGTTGAAATCCCCTACTATTATTACCCTATTATTTTTACACTTCTCTGAGATTTGCCTACATATCTGCTCCTCTATCTCTCCCTGACTGTTTGGAGGCCTGTGATACACTCCCAGCCAAGTGATTGCCCCCTTTTTGTTTTTAAGTTCTACCCATATGGCCTCATTTGAGGAACCTTCTAAGATATCATCCCTCCTTCTCCTTACTGCAGTAATTGACTCCTTGATCAATAGTGCAATGCACCTCTTTTTACACCCCCACCCCCCAGCCCATCATGCCTGAAGATTCTATACCCTGGAATATTAAGCTGCCAATCCTGCCCTTCCCTTAACCAATCTCTGTGATCGCAATAATATCATATTCCCATGTGTTAATCAACTCCTTCAATTCCTCGAAAATAAAAGCAAAATATTGCAGATGCTGGAAATCTGAAATAAAAACAAAAAATGATGGAAATACTCAGCAGGTCTGGCAGCATCTGTGGAGAGAGAAGCAGAGTTAATGTTTCAGGTCAGTGACCCTTCACCAGAACTGGCAAATAAATCAATTCATCTGCCTTGTAAGACTCCTTGCGTTAAAATTGATGCAATCCAGCCTCTTGCAGGGGAGGAAAGGAACAGACATGAAGCACTACCAGTGGTGACAGTTAGGTGCTAGACCTAGGGAAGAATAAATAGAGGCAAAGTACAGGCCAAATAGGCGAAGAAAATATTGGGCATCAAGCAACCCTACAATGGGCCGAGGAGGTGAAAATAACATTAGGCAAAGATCAGCCCAAGAACGGGAAGAACATCTGGAAAGATAGAAAAATAAATGCCAATAAAAAGAATTTTAAATATGTTAAATAGCTGTTAATTTGCTTGTTGCTTTACCTTCTTCAAACAAAAACTAATATGACTGTCAGATTGAGCTTTTGATGGAAGAAATTGTTCTGCATGGACACCCGGTGACTAGAGCCTGCAGCTACTTACAGATTCCAAGCTTTTTTTTAACCATATACATTCACTATAATATAACAATTACTGTTTGACAGTGGGCATGATTCATTGTGACAGGCAAATGGTAATGCCATTAACATTAGAAACCCCTATCCCCATTCCACCTACAGTTGTAACAAACATTGTTGGTAAATTTGGACTTTTTTTTAAATGGGAATTTCCGTTAGACCAGGATGGTGGAGGAACTTTTCAATGTAATGTGTGCTCCATGTATCAAATCAAATATACAGTAGATAAATAGAGAATTCCACTCCCCGTTAAAGTTGATTGTTAACTTCCTTGACCTCTTTGAATAAGTCTCATCCTAAGTGAAGTGTGATGATCCCTATGTTGTGTTGTACCTAAACCTCCAGAAGTCGTCTGGCAAAGTTCGACAGGAAACGCTATCAGTGAAGATCTAAGCTGTGGTGATTGAGAGTAAATCTTGCGTATGGTTAAGAAATTGGCTGAAAGGTAGAAAATACAAGCACTTGTTCAAAGAATTAGAGTGGCATGGGATGGACTGGAGTTGGGATGTTTTTAGTTTACATCAATCATTAGGGCGGCGCAGTGGTTAGCACCGCAGCCTCACAGCTCCAGTGACCGGGTTCCGTTCTGGGTACTCCCTGTGCGGAGTTTGCAAGTTCTCCCTGTGTCTGCGTGGGTTTCCGCCGGGTGCACCGGTTTCCTCCCACAGCCAAAGACTTGCAGGTTGATAGGTAAATTGGCCATTGTAAATTGCCCCTAGTTTAGGTAGGTGGTAGGAGAATGGTGGGGATGTGGTAGAGAATATGGGGTTCATGTTGGATTAGTACGAATGGGTGGTTGTCGGTCGGCACAGACTCGGTGGGCCGAAGGGCCTGTTTCAGTGCTGTATCTCTAAATAAAATAAAATAAAATTTGGACCCTGTTACAAGGTTTTTATTTTTGTACTAAAAACTTAGAATTCTTTGTGTTTTTAAAAAAAAATGTCAGTGGACATTGAGGCACCTGCAAATAGCTGAAAATTTTGCAATGTTTTGAAAGGTGAATTTTATGGTGGTTTGAAAGGAAGCCAAAATTGTATACAAGAACAGGAAAGCAAGCAATTTCAAGGAAACCAGCAAGGGGTTTGAACTCCTCAGAGCAACTTTGATTGTCAAGGGAGATGCTACGTCTGGACATATGACCTGCTCAGGAAGGTTTTGTTTGCACTTTGGACCCTTTTTTATAAAAAAAACAGTGAGTTGGACAAAGAGAAGGCATTTGACCTGGGTTCGACCTGCCTGAAGATCGGAGAGGAAGAACCAGAAAAAGTGTTAGTTCTCGTTCTTTCTCTCTCTAGAGGAAATTTGCATCTCTTGAAAAGAAACCCCTGTATGTCAGAGGTAGCAGATTCCTATTGCCTCCTGACTCTGCAGAATCGCTGCATCAAGTGTAGTTTCTGTTGCCTCCGGTGTTTTAAGAAATCCTGAAATCTGAAGAAAACTTCTACTGCTATACTGCTGCTGTAAGATCTAAGCAGACCTGTTGCTACATCCCTGCTGAAAGACCTATGTAAAACCTGCTGCAGTCGAATTGCCTTGAGCACCTACCCATCACACACTGTTCATCAACTCACCTGGAGAGACGTCGAGTGGCATCCGACTATTTGACTCTGGAATATCACACCAAACTGAAGAATTTCCTACCGGAACATGACAAACTGATTTATTTTATTATTTCTTCTGTTCCTAAGAAACAGCTGTAAACCAAAAAATCCTTTTTCCCCAGTTAAACATTTTTTTTAATGTATGTATGTATGCATGAGGAAATAAGGAGTTTTTTGTATATAGATTTATCTCATTACTGGTTAAGACTTAGTTTATGAATAAATAGTTGGTTTTCTTGTTAATTAAAGAAACCTAGTTGGTGTGCTTTACTCTGGGGGACACATTGTGTATAAATTGGCTGGTGTTCGATAGGAAAATTTATTGATGTGCTGTGACCCGTGGAGAAGTGTGACTGAATTAACAGTGCATTCCTCCCACCTTGATGATAACGACCCAAAACCTTAATATAAAAATTTGGTTAGATTGTCAGATGACACCAAAGTAGGAATTGGCAGAGTTTTGAAATTACAGAATAAGCTGCTCAAAATATGTAACCAGGCAGAGCAATGTCAGATGATGTTTAATGCAGACAAATGTATAGGACTACATATTGGAAGGCAAAATGGCCAAGACATGGCCTCCTGATGTAAGAAGTAGCTAAGGAAGTTGGAAAAAGATCAAGGAGTCTTGGTATACTTGACTGTCAAACCATTCAACTAATGCAAAATTGCTATCAACAAAACACATGGAATGTTGAACTATGTAGCCAAAATAGTAGAATACAAGTCAGAGGAGTCAATCAAACTGTGTAGTGCTCTGGTCAGACCAGACCTTGTACTGTGTCCAGTGTTTTGTCACCAAGACACAAGGGAGACATTCAAGCATTTAAGGCAAGCAGAAGAGAGTTTTTAAAAATTCTTTCCCAGGATGTGGGCATCTCTGGCAGGGCCAGCATGTATTGCCCATCCCAAATTGTCCTTCAGCAGGTGCTGATGAGCTTAAACTGCTACAGTCAGTATGATGAAGGTACTCACATAATATTAGATTGGGAGTTCCAGGTATTTGGAGTCAGAGCTAATCCCTCGCCTAAAGATTAATTTGTTGGGAAAGACTGCAGAAATTTAAGCTTTTAAGCTTATAGAGGGATACAAAATTGTAAATTGTGTGGTAAATGTTAATGTTAAATTAAACTGCGAGAATAGAACAAGGAATTAAAGTTTCAATTTAGTAAAGGGAGATTTAGGACTGATTGGAAATTGTTTACCTTCAAAAAGTGATCAACACCTGCAGTAGACCCCCAGAAGGTTAAGAGCGAAAATCTAATAAAAATCAACTGGCAGTTTTTATATAGAAAAATCAAAAATAAACTATTGTGGATGATCTTATGTTTTCCATTAAATACAGAAAGTTAACTTTGAAAAATTCAGTGATTTAAGTATTGAATTTATAATCAGCCAGTAGTTCAACTTGTAGGTTTTATTGTTCCAAGTACTATACTTGATTTGTAACTTTTTTTTATTAAAGCTTATTGTTGCTGTTGAGCAAGAAGAAATCTCAAGACTAAAGGCATTGTATGAACGTGGACTGCAGAACAATGTCCGAGATCTGAGACTTATTGATGCAAAAGAAATCCAAAAGCGAGAGCCCTATTGTAGGGTAAAGTTTTCTAAAAGTTTTAACTTCCTCTTACTCCAAATTTCTTGAATCCCTGAATGTGCAGGTTCATGCCAGTGTACAATTCCAGAATGCTGGGCACCCTCTGGCCGTTTACCCAAGTGACCATTTTTCATATGTGGCGAGACAGTGATTGTTGAGGCTTTCTTTTAATCATTGGTGATATTATCATCAAGTAATATCGGTCTTTTCCCCAACGTCGACATTCATGCTTTTCACCAAAATCGCTGGTTAACCATTTAGAGTAAAAACCCTGACTTATTTTTGTGTCCTCTATGCTAGGGTGCTGTGGTAACTATGGTGCACCAACTATTGCCGTGGCTCAGATTAGCTAACTCAGCACAGACTGGCAATTGACCATGCAACATTTTTGTTTGTATGACTCAATTACTCACTGCCTTTTCCAACTGGGCAGTTAAAGGAATATTGGTATTTAAAGCATGTTGTAGATGCTTACTTTGTTTCTGCTCCTTTAAAGTATTTTAATGCGATTTATAGTGAAAAACACAATTTAGGACCAGGTCCCTTTTTGGGATTTAAACATTTTTTTACATCAAAATATAAACCATAGCTAATTGTAATACTTTAGCGTGATATGCATATGACAAGGCTATTGAATAATTTTGCATTTTACTTGATATCAACTGTTTAAAAACAAAGTGAAGGATTGCCTTTTTCTAAAGATAACTCATCAAATTACAGAAGTATTTTTCATGGATCTAAATCTTTTTAAAAATTGTATCTGCTGTAATAAAAACTAAAAATCAACTTGAACTCATGAAATATGGAGTCTTGACCTTGGTAGAGATATCTCACAGTGGAAGGTGATTTGAGTCTATATAATTTGTGATGCATTGACAGATTAGTCCGAGACGAGTTGCTATGGAAGTAGCTCCTGTCAGGCAGTTCCAAAATTTATAATACCTGGTTTCCAATATAATTCTGACCGCTAAGAGAGAGCTCCCATGGGTGTGTTTATGTACATGCCAAGAACTTTCCTCCTAGCCATTACATTTGAAATCCTGTGACAGCATTCATTTTCCAAAACATTCAAACAACTCTTAAAGTATTGATGATCTGTGCACATAATACTTTTTAAACTAGGTTTGACAGGAACTGCCACTGCATTCCTCCCCTCCTGTAATATTTGAGGTGTGTTCAGGAGAGCTTCCTTGATCAGTATGTTCTCGACCCAACTAGAAAGGAGGCATGAGAACAAAGTGCTGGAAATACTCAGCAGGTCAGGCAGCATCTGTGGAGAGAGAAGCAGAGTTAATGTTTCTGGTCTGTGACCTTTCATCAGAACACCAACCTGAAACGTTAACTCTGCTTCTCTCCACAGATGTTGCCTGACCTGCTGAGTATTTCCAGCACTTTCTGTTTTTATTTCAGATTTCCAGCATCTGCAGTATTTTGCTTTTATAGGAAGGAGGCATTGCTGGATCTGGTGCTGGGAAATGATGTGGGCCAAGTGAACCAAGTATCTGTGGGTACTTGGCTAAGAGTGATCATCGTATCATAAGGTTTAGACTAGTAATGCAGAAAAGCAAAGAACAAAATAAGGTAGACAGTCCAGAAGAGGGCTAATTTCAACGCAATGAGAAGCAATCTAGCCAGGATAAAATGCAACCAAAGACTGACTAGAAAAACTGTACAGGCTAGGTACATTCCAACAAGGACAAAAGGTCAGGAAATTAAAAACAAGGCTCCTTGGATGACGAGGGAGATAGAGATTATGATGAAACAAAAAAAAGTGTAATGATGCATGTCAGGTGAATTCTTTGAGAACCAGGTCAAAGACAGTAAATTGAGATGGGGGGTGAAGAGGAAAATAAGACTGACAGAGAGAATATGAGAATAGAATGTCAGTTAACATAAAAGGGAACCCAAAAATCTTCTACCGGCATGTAAATAGTAAGTGGGTAGTAAGAGGTGGAGTGGGGCCTATTAAGGACAAAGACTGTAATATATACTTTGAGGCACAGAACAAGGCTAGACTACGTAATGACTATTTTTTATTGCTGTTTACGAAGGAAACTAGGATACTGACAGAATATTGGTAGAAGTAGAGTGTAGAGGCAATGAATAGGGTAAAAATTGAAAGACTGGAGGTGCTGAGCTGGCTATGCTTAGGGTACGTAAGTCAACTGGTTCAGATGGCTTGCAGCCCAGCTTGTTAAAGGAATGGGGGTGGAGATAGTGGAAGTGCTTGCCATAATCTTGCAAACTTCCCTAGATGTGGGGGAAGTGCAAGAGGATTGGAGAATGGCAGATGTGACACCCTTATTCAAGAAAGGCTGTAAGGACAGTCCTAGCAACTACAGGCCAGTTAGTTTAGCATCAGTCGTGGATAAGGTTTTAGAAATAATAACTAGGGAAAAAAACCAACAGGCACTTGGAGAGGTTTGTTAATTAAGGATAGCCAGCGTGGATTTGTAAAAGGCAGATCATGACTAATCTACTTTAATTTTTTAATGAAGTAACGGAGAAGGTTGATGAAGGGAGTATGGTGGATGTTGTCTACATGGATTTTGAGAAAGCATTTGATAAAGTACCACATAAAAGGCTGGTTAGCAAAATTAAGGCTCATGGAATAGGAGAGTCACTGTCCAACTGGATGATAAAAATTTGCTTAAGGATAGAAAACAGCGAGTCGTAGTAAGTGTTTTCTTTTCCAGACTGGAGGATGGTAGACAGTGGTGTTTCCCAAGGGTCAGTACTCAGACCACTGCAATATATAAATGACTTGGATATTGTAATACAGAGTAGAATTTCAAATTTTGGAGATGATACCAAACTTGGAGGAGTGGCAAACAGTGAGGATGCTACGAATTGCCTGCAACTGGACATAGATAGGCTAGCAGAACGGGAAGACAAGTGGCAGATGGGATTTAATACAGAGAAGTGTGAGGTAATGCATTTTGGCAGAAATGATAAGGTGAGGCAATATAGACTTAATGGCGCAGTTCTAAAGAGTGCAGGAATAGAGGCACCTGGAGGGTGTATGTGCATCGATCTTTGAAGGCAGGACATATTGAGAGTGGTTTGCAAAGCATATGAGATCTTGGGCTTCTTAAATGGAGGAATTGAGTACAAAAGCAGGGATGTTATGCTGAACCTTTATAAAGCTCTGGTTAGGCCTCAACTGGAGTATTGCATCCAGTTCTGGTCACCACCTGGATGTCAGGGTCCTTGAGAGTTATAGAGTCATAGAGTCGTACAGCATAGAAACAGGCCCTTCGGCCCACCACATCCATGCCGACCATAATGCCTATCTATACTAATCCCACCTGCCTGTATTAATTCCATATCCCTCTATGCCTTGCTCATTCAAGTACCTGTCCAGATGCCTCTTAAATGTCGCTACTGTTCCTGCCTCCACCATCTCCTCAGGCAGCTCATTCCAGATACCCACTATTCTTTGTGAAAAATTTACCCCTTTGATCTCCTTTAAACCTCCTCCCTCTCACCTTAAATCTATGCCCTCTACTTTTCGTCACCCCTACCATGGGAAACAGACTCTGGCTATCTACCCTACCTATGCCTCTCTCAATTTTATATACCTCTATCATGTCCCCTCTCAGCCTCCTTCGCTCCAGGGAAAACAGACCCAGCCTATCCAATCTCTCTTTTTAAACTCAAGCTCTCCAAACCAGGTAACATCTTTATGAATCTTTTCTGCACCGTCTCTAGCTTAATCACATCTTTCCTGTAGTGCAGCGACCAGAACTGCACACAGTACTCCAAATGCGGCCTAACCAAACTTATGTACAACTGTAACATGACGTCCCAACTCTTGTAATCAGTGCCTCGTCCGATGAAGGCAAGCATGCCATACGCCGTCTTCACCACCCTGTCTACCTGTGTTGCCACTTTCAGGGAACTATGTACTTGCACCCCAAGGTCTCTCTGCTCAACAACACTCCCCAGGGCCCTGCCATTCACTGTCCATGTCCTGCCCTGGTTTAACTTCCCAAAATGCATCACTTCGCGTTAAATTCCATTTGCCACTCCCTTGCCCACTTTCCCAGTTGATCTATATCCTGTTGTAACCTTAGACAGCCTTCTTCACTGTCCACTATACCACCAATTTTGGTGTCATCTGCAAACTTGCTAATCATGTCCCCTACATTTACATCCAAGTCATTAATATATACGGTCACCGGCCTCCAATCTGAAAAACAACCCTCCACTACCACCCTCTGTCTCCTATCACCAAGCCAATTTTGTATCCAATTTGCTAGCTCACCCTGGATCCCATGTGCTGAAGAGGAGATTTACCAGAATGGTTCCAGGGATGGAAGATTTTAATTAAAAGGTTAGGTTGAGAAAGCTGCGGTTGTTCTCCCTGGAGCCAAAGGCGATTTGAGAGATATTTATTAGAGATGTCCAAGATTACAAGATGGATCAGCCATGATCTCATTGAATGGCGGGACAGGCTCAAGGGGCTGAAGGGTCTACTCGTGTTCCTATATTCCTATTATGACAGGCTTAGATAAGATAGACAAGGAAAAACTGTTCCCATTAACTGTACAAGGACGAGGGGACACAGATGGAAAATTTGGGGCAAGAGATGCAGGAGGAATGTGAGGAAGAACTTTTTTACACAGCGAGTGGTAATGATTGGAACCCGGTGCCTACGAGTATGGTGGAAGCAGAAACAATTAATGATTTGAAAATCAAATTTGATGGGCACTTGAAGGAAATAAACTTGCAGGACTACAGAGATCAAGTGGGGGAGTGGGTCTGACTGGATTGCTCCACAGAGAGCGGCATGGACTCGATGGGTTGAATGCCCTCCTTCTGTGCTGTAAATAGATAAATAAATGACTCTCTGTGTAGTATCAAACTCGAGGGGAAACCTCCAGGACGTTTCACACTGCTTTCCTCTGGAGTTGGATTGAAACCTCACTCTGAAGTTAGAATCTTGAAGTATCAGTGTAATTTGGTCTCCAGCAAACTTAGAGAAGGCCAAAACCCCACCATTGGCAGCTGTGTCTTCCGGCATCTGGGCCCAAAACACACTGTTCCTGTTAAGACGCTCCTCAAAATCTGCTCCTCTGACCAAGCTTTTGGTCACCTGCCTAATGCCTTTGGCTTGGTATCAGTTTTTGTCTGAACTGGGAAGTGACTGAATTCTCTTATCAAACTGGATCCACTTCATTGTTTTCTTGGGCTCCCTATGGCGGCCTTCTTGGATCCTGTTAATCATTTTACTGCTTAACCTCTTGCTTTTTATGTAGTCCACTAACATCTTGTTGAGATTCACCTAACTTAATACCTTGTAGCTAACTGCCTATTTGAAGATAATTATATTGTGACGGAAACCCCACATACCAAATGGAAATATTAATTTGATCGTGTGGATCTTTGCCTGAAATTTTTGCTGGACATTGTTACAAATAACTTTTAAAACAGAACAACTAGCAGCCAAGATGGCCTCACACAATTTGCATATGAAAAAACCAAAGAACCAGGCTGGAGACAGATGTGATTACTCAGCCTACCCAAAACAATGTAGTGCTCTCTGATTCTGCTTATCAATGAGGGGCTCATCAAAAGCCATCTACACCCATTGACTTTGAAAGAGCCAAAGCCTCCCCGACCAAGTATGTCTGAACAGCTAGGGGGAGAGCCTTGAATTTCAAAGACCATTTTAGAAGATGCTGATTCAAACACAAAGAGGTGGTCACATCACATGTCTTCTTGGGCCTTTCTGGAGATTCTTGCATGTTTTTCTGATTAAAATCCACAGCAAGCTCTTCAATGCACTTTCCTTCCCTCCATCTTCACCCTCACACAACGTAATATTTATCTTTCATTCCGCCTTAAAACTGCACTCTTCTCCTCCAGCCTGCCCTTTCCATTTCTCTCTTCTCTTTCTCCTTCCGATTCCTCTGCTTCTTTCCCCTACCTCGCCTGTCAATTTCCTTCTTCCCACTTTGTTTTTCTTCTTTCTTGTCCTCATCTTCCCTGAGAGCATAATATAGATAATGCTGATTACTGGTTATCATTTCTTAATAGTCTCAACCATAAAGGATTCCACTATCCCCTCCTGTTCTTCCTCCTGACTACTCTTCAATTATGCCACAATACAATTAATCTCCATAAATCATTGGAACTTCATAGGTTGATAACTGTATAGGCTTATTTTATCTCAACGTGCAGATAATCTGAGGTAGCAAGCTAATCATTCTCCTGATAAATACCACATTCCCTGTAGCCTTTATCTTTTAAATCCTCTATCACCAAACTTCATTGACCCATGAGCTAATGCCAACAATCAGATACTTTACCTTGGATCTTTTGCTCTTCTGTTTTCATATGTTGTGTTCTCAATGTAATTTTGTAATTATTTTTTGTTTATTCGATTCATGGCATGTGGGCATCCATGGCAAGGCCAGCATTTGTTGCCCATGAGAAGGTGGTAGTGAGCTGCCTTCTTGAATCACTGTAGTCCATCTGGTGCGGGTATGCCCAGAGTACTGATAGGGAGGGAGGTGCAGGATTTTGATCCAGTGACAGTGAAGGAACGGTGATATATTTCCCAGTCAGGATGCAGTATGGCTTGGAAGGGAACTTGCAGATCATGGTGTTCCCAAGCATTTGTTGCCCTTGTCCTTCTAGGTGGAAGAGGTCATGGGTATGGAAGGTGCTGTCGAAGGAGTCTTGGAGTTGCTGCAGTGCATCTTGTATATGGTACACACTGCTGGCATTGCACGTTAGCGGTAGAGGGAGTGAATGTTTAAGGTGGTTGATGGGGTACCGATCAAGGTGTCCTGGATGGTGTCAAGCTTCCTTAATGTTGGAGCTGCACTCATCTAGGCAAATGGAGAGTATTCCATCACACTCGTGAATTGTGCCTTGTAGATGGTGGTCAGGCTTTGGGGAGTCAGGAGGTGAGTTACTCGCCACAGAATTCACACCCTCTGATCTGCTCTTGTAGCCACTGCACTTAGATGGTTGCTCCAGTTCAGTTTCTAGTCAATGGTAAGCTCCCAAGATGTTGATAATGGGAGATTTTTCAATAGTAATGCCATTGAATGTCAAGGGGAGATGATCATTGGCTGGCATTTGTGTGGTGCAAATATTACTTGCCACTTATCAGCCCAAGTCTGAATGTTGTCTAAGTCTCGCTGCATATGGACATGGACTGCTTCAGTATCTGAGGAGTTCCGAATAGTACTGAACGTTGTGCAATCATCAGTGAACATGCCCACTTCTTATGATGAAGGGAAGGTCATCGATGAAGCAGCTGAAGACAAACTCCTGCAGCGATGTCCTGGGGCTGAGATAATTGGCCTCCAACAGCCACAACCATCTCCCTTTGTGCTAGGTATGACTCCAACCAGTCTAGAGTTCCCTACACTCCCCCGATTCCCATTGACATCAGTTTGGTTAGGGCTCCTTGATGCCACGCTTGGTCAAATGCTGCCTTGATATCAAGGGCAATCACTCTCCCCTTACCTCTTGAGTTCAGCTCTTTTGTCCATGTTTGGCCCAAGTTTGTAATAAGGTCAGGAGCCGGGTGGTCCTGGCAGAACACAATTGAGCATCAGTGAGCAGGTTGTTGCTGTTTAAGTGGCGCTTGATAGCACTGTCAACAATACCTTTCATCATGTCGCTGATGATCGAGAGTAGACTAATGGGGCAGTAATTGGTAGGATTAGATTTGTCCTGTTTTTTGTGGACAGGACATACTTGGGCAAATTCCACATTGTCAGATCGATGCTAGCATTCTAGCTGTCCGGAACAGCTTGGCTAGGGGCACGACTAGTTCTGCAGCACAAGTCTTCAGTACTATGGCTAGGATGTTATCGGGGCCCGTAGCCTTTGCTTCAGCCGTTTCTTGATATCACGTGGAGTGAATTGAATTGGCTGATGACTGGCATCTATGATTGTGGGAATGTTAGGAGGAGGCCAAGATGGTTCATTCACTCGGTATTTTTGGCTGAAGATGGTCGCAAATGCTTCAGCCTTTCTTTTTGCACTGTTGTGCTGGGCTCCTCCATCACTTGAGGGTGGGGATATTTGTGTGGAGCCTTCTCCTCCAATTAGTTGTTTAATTGTCCACCACCATTCACAACTGGATGTGGCAGCACAGCAGAGTTTTGATATATCTGTTGGGTGTGGGATTGCTTAGCTCTGTCTATTGCATGCTACTTCTGCTGTTTGGCATGCAAGTAGTCCTGTGTTGTAGCTTCACCAGGTTTACATCTCATTTTCGGTATTCCATTGTTGGTCCTGCCATGCTCTCATGAGCTCTTTATTGAACCAGGGTTGATCCCGGCTTAATAATGGTAGAGTGAGGGATATGCAGGGCCATTAGGTTACAGATTGTGGTTGAATACATTTCTGCTGCTGTTGATGGTCCACAGCACCTAATGGATGTTCAGTTTTGAGCTGCCAGATCTGTTCTGGATCTGAATCTAAATTTAGCATGGTGGTAGTTCCACGATGGTATCCTCAGTATGAAATCGGGTCTTCGTCTTCTGAAGGACTGTGCAGTGGTTACTCCTACCAGAACTGTCATGTACAAATGCACCTGCAGCAGATAGATTGGTGAGGACAAGGTCAAGTAGGTTTTTCTCTCGTTGGTCCCTCACTACCTGCCGCAGGCCCAGTCTAGCTGATATGTCCTTCAGCTTTCAGCCAGCTCGGTCAGTATTGGACATTGAAGACCCCCACCCAGAGCACATTCTCTGCCCTTGCTATCGTCAGTGCTTCTTCCAAGTGGTGGTCAACATGGAGGAGTATTGATTCATCAGCTGAGGGAGGGTGGTAGGTGGTAATCAGCAGGAGGTTTCCTTGCTAATGTTTGTCCTGATGCCACGAGACTTCATGGGGTCCGGCGCCAATGTTGAGGACTCCTAGGGCAACTACCTCCCGACTGTATCACTGTGCTACCACTCTGGTGAATCGATCTTGACGGTGAGACAGGACATAACCCAGGAATGGTGGTGGTGGTGTCTGGGACGTTGGATGTAAGGTATGTTTCTGTGAATATGACTGTTAGGCTGTTGCTTGACTAGTCTGTGGGACAGCTCACCCAGTTTTGGCATAAACCTCCAGAAGTTAGTAAGGAGGACTTTGCAGGGTCAATAGGGCTGGGTTTGCTATTGTTCCCAGTGCCACGGTCAATGTCGGGCGTTCCCTCCGGTTTTATTTCTTTTCAACTTTTGCATAACGGGTTTTGTACAACTGGCTTGCTAGGCCACTTCAGAGGGCAGTTAAGAGTCAACCACATTATGGGTCTAGAGTCACATGTAGGCCAGACAAGGTAAGGATGGCAGATTTCCTTCCCTGAAGGACATTAGTGAACCAGTTGTGTTTTTACGACAATCGATAGTTTCATGGCACTATTACTGAAACCAACTTTCAATTCCAGATTTTTAAAAAATTAATTAATTGAATTTAAATTCCACCAGCTGCCATAGTGGGATTTGAACCCATGTGCTCGGAGTATTAACCAGGGTCTCTGGATTTACCACAACATCACTGTCTCCCTCTTGGAAATAGACTTTATTTTGCTTTAAATTTGATGAATTTCAGATTTAGTTTTCTAAAAAGAAAATTATCTATTGTCATTAAATATTAACCTATGATTTACTGGCTCAAACAAGCAAACTGCTCTGCTTTAAAGGAAAAAGCTATTTTTAATAAGAATGTACATAAGCTATGGAATGAAAGTTGCTCTTAGAACAAACAAAAATGTTAATTTGTACTGAATTTTCATGTATAACCATTTCTTCTACTTCATTATAATGTAGGGTTTGATGGCTTTGGATTCTCCAAACACGGGCATTGTAGATTGGAGAGAGGTGGCTCTCTCATATGCAAAAGATTTTTGTGAAATGGGTGGGACTATTAAAACGCAGTTTGAGGCAACTGACTTTTGGTTAACTAAGGAAGGTCCTGAAGGCTGCACAGAAGGTAAGGACAATCCACAATTCCTGGTGTTGTGTCATTAAACAGATTAAGTTGTTTTTGAAGTTTGAGACCACTTAGGCACAGTTGTTACAATGGAAGTAAACTAATACACTCATAAAGGAGACCGTACACCTCTTTTAATTGAAGTAGGAAAATGATGAGATCTCAACTAGCCTCTCAAAAGTTAATAAAATAGTAATTTACAGTAAGAAGTGTGCAGTTAAAGGGCTTCCTGATGATTCTAACACATTTGTAATGGTGAACCACTTTTTCCGTAGTAGCATCAAGTTGCAACATGCTCAGACTCAAAAGTTGGCTATTTACATTGTGGCATCAATCCAGAGCACTGACAGCAACACTTAAATGCATGTGCGATCTTATGAAAATGCAGTTGATCAAAAGTCATATTCATGACTTTATTGTTCTGGCCATGGAACTTCCCTAATGTCAGAGAAAGGCCTGTATGGGGTCAACACTGCATAAACTTTGTAACTAGTTTGTACAGTTGGGCTAGAGCTTGGTCTGTCTGGTGACCAATATTTAAGTTTGCTATTGGCAATGTTTTGCCTCCAGAGGCATGGAATAACACAACATTTATGAATTGGGGTTCTGTGCCTTTGGAGACATTTATGTCATCTCATTATAATTTACATCATCAAAGTGCCTCTGACAAAATGGTTGCTGTCAGAAGTGGTTTCATATATATGTAATATATATGGATGTTGTATGCAATACAAGAATATTAGACACAAATGGAAGTTAATGTTGACACAAGAAAACTTCATAAAATTGTATAACATTTTAGACAAATGGGTGCCTGACACAGTAAGTTAGCATGATGTCCTTTTATGTCTGATAAGATGAAATTGCTCATGTTTGCACTTTCTTACAAACTTAACCTCATGACAGTATAAAATTGTGCACAAGTTATTTCTACAATTTGTAGTCTTAGTGGATGTCTGGTGTGGAAATTGGGATGGAAAATATCAATCTCTTCCAGTTGGGAATGCTCTTCTAAGAGTGGGTTTGATGTTGGGATGAAGTAGAGTCAATATAGTCTGCATCTGTTCTGTGCAATACCTGACCTAGAAGTACTAGATGTCCAGAAATGGAAAATGAAACCAGAGGATGAATATTCTTTAATAAGTAAAATACTTGATGCCTATTTTTCTTCTTGATGAGTATAACATTCACCAAACTTAAATTTGAAATAGACTTAAGTTTTGCTTGGCAATCATATGCATTTTAAATAATTTCCATTTAACTTGATTATCAGTATAACTTGCCATACAAAATGTGCTAAAGCTATTTTTAGTTGATAAACTTGTGCTTTCAGATGTACAACTGTTGTTCATAAAGTTTTGCCTCTTAATAAGCATAACTAAAAACCATACACAGTTCAGCGTTGGTAATATCGTCCAAAGTAGCCAATTATTCCTATACTTTAATTAGAGAGATTTTTTTTTTTGTTCTAGGTCTAAAATATCCAATAACAATCAGGAGTTCAAAGGTAAAGAGTTTATATTATCTAAAATTGAGCAAGATTTTCTCAGCTTAATCTATAACAAATTAAAAACTTCCTTTTTTTTTATTTAGTAATTAACCCAAACTGTATGTTAACTTAAGAACAAGAGAAATAGGGATTGGGGTTTTGGACATTGAGACCCTGATATGAATGCAGCTCATGATTAGGTACAGACTCTTTCCTCTGCTGGCTGCAAAGGTTTGCATGAAGTTATTTAGGGCAGTCTCAATTCAGTTCTCAGAGAACAGAGGACCAAAACCTGAAACCATTCATAATTCAGTTTGAGTTGTCCATCTCACTGCAAAAGCAAGGAGAATGGATATTGTAGGAAGTGAAAAAATTCATACAGCTGAGATTGGAGTTGAGGCAAAATAGAGGCAACTTTACATCTAATTATACTTGGCATACCCATTGGGAATGCTGCATGCTGACACCGATTGACAAAAATTGGAAAATATTTCATTCCTGATCATAAATATTTGGGCATGTCTGACCTTAATCATATTTTTTTGGTGAATTTCTGTGTGATGTTACAGTAGCTTATATTTATAGAGCCTTTAATATAGCAAAACACCCCAAGTTGCTTCACAGTGCGTGGGTGGTAACCAAAGGCAAGGGCAAAAAGGCAGGTTTGAGGGGTTATTTGATGATGGGAGAAAAATGATGCCAGAGTAGAAGTATTTTGGGAGAGAATTCCAGAAAGAAGACACATGCTTGCTAATACTCTGCCATAGACAGTGGGCTGACAAGCATACAAAAGAGACACCTAGCAGTCCAGATTCTAAAGAGCAAGGGCATTCTGGATGAAATGGAGGTTGGAGAGGGCAGATCTCATGACTTCAGGAAGGAGATCCTTGGGAAAAAAAATATCAGTGGACTGGAGGGGACAAAGGCATAAGTGAGTATTTCGGCAGTGATGGTCCTAAGTTCAGTACTGAAGTGGTTGACTTTGGTTGGTATCTGCCTTGTACAACTGCCATTTCATCCAGAATTCCACTGCCCGCATCCTACTGTATACCAAGTCATGCTCACCTATCATCCTTCCCCTCAGCAATTATCACTGCCTTTACAGCCTCCAATGCAATGAATTCAAAATTATTTTCCTAGTGTAGAAACCCCTGTATGGTCTCCGTTAACTCTACCCCTGCAGATCTCAACATCCCTTAATTGAAACTTGCAACCTTTCTCTTTAGAATCTGGGACTAGATGGTCTTGGTAACGGAATGGATATGGGGTTGAAGCTCCATTCAGAATTGCACTGAACATTGGATTTGAAATTCAGGGAAGAACAAGACATGAAGTTTGTGTACCATCGGCTTTAGTCTTATTGAGCAGCGCATTTGTCTGTGGTTTATTTAGGTTCAATAGTTTGCTTATGCTCACTGTATAGGTTCACACATGAGGCATTACTAATTTTTGAAGATCCTGGAGGACTATTGGCACTTACTCTAGGACTGATAACGATGAAAGAGATGGAGAGTAGTGCAATTTTTTTATCGTGTGTCCCTCTCACTTTTATGCCATTTGTGGGATGTGTGTCCCCTCTGCTCAATGGTTTCCTGGACAGGTCAATCTGTGTTTCCTTATGAAAAATCTGCATTTTGAGCCAAAGTTCTACCATTGTATTCAATTTTGTTTTCTTCCAAATTTCTCCCCCATATACCACCACCACCTTTTTTGTTGCAGTCTGTTCCACCTGAATGAGCTTTTATAATTTTGAATCCAGACAGTAGGTGTTGGGCAATTAAATCATGGAAAGCTTTGTAGCAATCTCTATCCTGCCATTCCATGACATCCAAAAATACACATTTTCATATGAAATAAGAGGGCAGGAACCTTGCCTGTGTTTTCTCCCCCAGGATCCTGAGTCCAATTGTAATGTCTCTAATACCCCATTTTGGTTTTACACAGACCTAAGTTCAAAGCTGGGACCTTACTGCTCTGTATGGCGCAGCTGCTCACTTCCTCAATCAACTGTGTTTACTTTTAAAGAATTTGTTATTTTATATTTCAGATCTAACTGAAATAACCACATAGGATTAGCTTTTATTGCTAACTTTTCCTAACACCTCTTCACTTGATGCACGCTTATTCTGTTTGTTGGTATGTATGTGATTCTGTTTATGTTTTTTAAAAGGAAACTGCAATACAATGCAGCTATGTTGTGACATGTGGAGGTCTGTATGCAGACAGGCTGTCCCAGAAATCGGGCTGTAGTAGTGACCCACGTGTAGTGCCTTTTCGGGGAGATTACCTGGTGCTAAAACCAGAAAAGCACTATTTAGTCAAAGGCAACATTTATCCTGTAAGTATTTGGAGAGTATGTGATAAGTTTATTTTGCACTGAACAACCACACAGGAGATTGTATATTTTGTTTTCTTTTCTAATAGAATGCAGAACTTAATAATTGGGTACAAATATTCAAATATTGAAATACATGTTTGGGGGGGGGGGGAGGGGAAAGAGAGGGAAAGTTGAGGGAGAAAATGGACAGGGTGGCCAGTTGCTTTGCAATCAGCAAATCCTAGCCACAAGGAGAAGCTCCAAAGTTTCATGTTTCATGATGCCCTTACCTCGTTTGGACGTAAACTCTAATTTTTGTCCAGCTGACTAGATGGAACAGTGGTGAGATTTTATTCTCGGTGAGATAAGAATGCATTCCCCTCAAACAATTGCTGCAGTTCTAGTTTCTCCTGAACAGTCACAAAATTGAGTTAAATTACGATATTTCTCACCCAGCTCCATTTTCTAATTTAGGTGCATTCTCAACGTGTAAATGTACTTTGTGGTCAGTTTTGTACAGTCTATTCCTGTTACCTAGTTCTCTGTTCTGATTAACAACGATTCTTGGCACTTGAAATATATACACTTGTTCAAATTATATATTGAACTTCTTACATATTTGGATTACTACTGTTCATGATCATAAATTTATTATTGTAAGTAAGCATTTTATTAATGCTTTCCTCAACAATGCTCTTCAAACTGTTGCCTGCTGAGTTAATTCTGTGTATTTTTCATATTGACTGTGGTTGACATAAATTTGAGAGTGTTTTATTTTCAAACATAAAGCTCAGTCTTTATTGGCTGTTGTGGCAACTGGCCTACAAAGACATGGAAAAGGGAGAAAGTCTCTGGAAAAATCCCAAAATCTAAATTCTATTTTGATAAAAGTTGAGGCTTGCTATTATCGTTTTCGATCCTGGAAAAAAACACAAAATATTAATACTGTGAATAAAATAAAAATAATTGTTTAGGCACATTTTAGTTACTCTGAAATTAATATTTAATTAATATTTAAAGATCTTAACAACGATTCTTCCTTATGAAATAAAGCAGTATTCTAGACTTGAACACTCTTTCAAACAGAATCATTGGGCTGAATTTTACGAGCCCCTCGACACCATGGGTCGTGGTGGGGGGGACCTGTGAAATTCTGCAGGGAGAGGCCCGCCGTGACCCCCGACATCGATAAGGGCCTGCCGCGTATTACCGGCGGTGGGGGGGTACCTCGGTGCGCCCCCGTGGGGACTTCATCTAAATATATAAATTAGATGTAAATTATCTTACCTGCTGGTGGCGGCCATCCCATGCCACTTTTATTGCTGCTGTTCACACCTCATGTGCCTTTGAGGTGAGAACCTGGTGGGGAGGGGGGAGGAATAACATTTTCAGAGTGGGGGAGTGGGGAAAACAATTTTTATTGGCTGTGGGGTTGGTGGGAAGGGGTTGAGGGTCAAGCGAACAAATGTCGGGGGGGAAAGTTCAGGAAATTAATAAAAGTTTATTATTGGGGGAGAGGGCATTTTATTACCCATTGTGGGGGTGGGAGATGGGATTTACATTTGAAATAAACTTTTTATTTCCTGGAGACTGGGACCTTTTAAACATTAAAATGCTACTGAAGGGCTTGGAGCCCTTTAAAAATGGCACTGGCGATTGCACGATGACGCCAGGGTCGTGGCAGCCGCCTCCTCCATTTAAATTAGCCCTCACCCGTAATATTGCAGGGCCTGTGTGGCGGCACTTCCATGTCGGAAGGCCACCGAGTTCAAAACGCGCTGCCATGGATCGCGGCATGCAAATAAAATCCAGCCCACTCATGTTCTTAGCAATTTGTCTTCTGATTTGCTGGAATAACTCTTGTAGAAAATAATACAAAGTCCTCGGAGTTTTAAAAAAAAAGTAAACTGAATACATAGGTCCTAAAATGCTCTAACTGGCAAAGGGTGCAAAGGAAGCTTTCCACCGATTAACAAGGAAAGATTGGGAAGACAGAAGCCATTGTCTTCGGTTCCCACCACAAACTCCATTCCCTAGCCACCAATGACCTGGCAAACTGTGCGACTGAACCAGACTGTTCGCAGCCTTGGTTTCATATTTGATCCCGAGATGAGCTTCCGACTACACATCCGTGCCATTAAGACTGCCCATTTCCACCTCTGACATCACCTGACTCCACCCCTACCTCAGCTCATGTGCTGAAACCTTCATTCATGCCATTGTTACCTCTAAACGTGACTATTCCAATGCACTCCTGGCTGGCCTTTCCTGTTCTTTCTCTGTAAATTAGAGGTCAACCAACCTCTACTGCCCTTGTCCTAACTTGCACTACGTTCCGTTCATTCATCACCCCTATGTTCACTGACCTACATGGACTGTTGGTTAAGCATCATCTCTTTTTTTTTTATTCTCATCCTTTCTGCAAAGTCTCACCTCTCCCTATTTCTCTGATCCCCTCTAACCCTACAACTCTCCAAGATGTCTGTGCACCTCCAATTCTGGCTTCTTGAGCATTCCTGATTTTAATTGTTCCACCATTGGCAATCATGCTTTCAGTTGGGAAGGCCCTAGGCTCTAGAATTTGCTTCCTAAAACCTTTCAGCCTCTCTTCCTTTTTCCTCCTTTACAACGCTTCTTAACACCTACTCTGGTGTCTCTTCATCTGGTTTGGGTTAAATATTGTTTTGTAACATCAACTTAAGATTTATATAGCGCTTTTAATGTAATGAAACGTCCCAAGGCACTTTACAGGAGCATTATAAAACAAAATGTGACACCAAACCACAAAAGGAGAGATTGGGTCAGATGGCCAAAAGCTTGGTCAAAGAAGTAGGTTTTAAGGAGTGTCTTAAAGGAGGAAAGTGAGGTGGAGAGGTGAAGATGTTTATGGAGGGCATTCCAAAGCTTGGGGCCTAAGCAACTGAAAGCATAGCCAACAATGGTAGAGCGATTAAAGTTGGGGATGTACAAGGCCAGAATTAGAGGAGTGCAGATATCTTGGAGGGTTGTGGGGCTGGAGAAGATTACAGAGATAGGGAGGGCGAGGCCATGGAGGGGTTTGAAAACAAGGATGAGAATTTTGAAATCAAGACTTTGCTTGGCTGGGAGCCAATGTAAGTCAACGAGCACAGGAGTGACGGGAACGGAACTTGGTGCGAGTTAAGACACGAGCACCAGAGTTTTGTGTGACCTCAAGTTTACGGACAGTAGAATGTGGGAGACCAGCCAGGAGTATGTTGGAATAGTCAAGATGAGGTAGTGAAGGCAGCAGATGAGCTGAAACGGGGCTAAGTCGTGCAATGTTACGGAGGTGGAAATAGGAAGCCTTAGTGATGGTATGAATAGGAGGTCGAAAGCTCATCTCCGAGTCAAATGTGACACCAAGATTGCAAACGGACTGACTTAATCTCAGTCTGTTGCCAGGTCGAGGAATGGAGTCTGCAGTTAGGGAATGGAGTTTGGAGCTTTTGTGAAGCACCTTGGGACATTTTACTACGTTAAAGGTATGACTCAAATAAAAGTTGTTGTTGGAACTAGATTGTGCAAGGATTCCAATGACGCGATGAGTGGATCTTCCTCCTGTCGACTGAGTGCATGTGGGAATTCTACCCATTATGCCCTCAGCAGGTCTCAATAGAACTCTGGCCAGCTGAAGCCAGTGCGAGTACTATTGGAGACTGTAAAAAGCCACAAATATTTACTAGACTAAGGTCAGCAATTAGCTTTTGTCTGCTGGGACAAAAGCTCGGCTGGCAGTTTTTTAAACAAAAATTTGAAAACGTTTATGACCCAGAAGTATATTGGAGCAACTCAAGCAGAGTGGTAAGGCAGGTGTCACTGAAGGGTTCTGGCAGAAGCACCGTGCACACCCTTTCCATGTAAATTGGGAACTGGGCTGACCAATCCTTTGTCCCCTTCACCGTCAGGTCTGACTACCTGAAAGTGCTGGGGATATGGTTCGGCAGGGCCGGGGCGTGCACCAAAACTTGGGAGGAGCGAGTAGCCAAGGTACGACAAAAGTTGGGCATGTGGGGGCAGCGATCTCTCTGCATTGTGGGTAAGAACCTGGTCATCAGGTGCGAGGCGCTCATGTAGTTGCTGTACGTGGCGCAGGTCTGGCCCATACCCCACTCCTGCACTGTGGCAGTCACCCGAGCCATTTTCCGCTTCATCTGGGGATCCAAAATGGACCGGGTCCGGAGAGACACGATGTTCAAACCTCTGGACAAGGGCGGGAAAAATGTACCCAACGTGGCCCTCATCCTGATGACCACCTTTGTGTGTGGCTGCATCAAGCTGTGTGTAGATCTCCAGTACGCAAACTCCAAGTGTCACGACGTGCTGAGGTTCTATCTGTCCCCGGTGTTGCGAAGGATGGGCCTGGTCAAAAACCACATTGCTGCGGAACACTCCATGCAGTTGGACCGTGCCGTACCACCTATCCTTCGTGGAGCAGTTTCTGCAGGAAAACACCTTTGACCACCGATCCATCAGGTAGTGGTCTGCACGGAACGTCCTCAAGGCCCTACGGGAAAAGGAGACGGGGGATCCTGTCGGATGGTTCCCCGAGCAGACTGCCAAAGTCATTTGGCGGAATGCCTCATCACCAGAACTTTCAAACAAGCACCAAGATGTAGCTTGGCTGGTGGTGAGAAGGGCCCTCCCCGTCAGATTCTTCATGCACGTTCGAAGTCTCGCCCCCTCCGCGCAATGCCCCCGCGGTGGCTGTGGTGGGGAAGAGACAGTCGCCCACCTCCTCCTGGAATGTGTCTTTGCAAAGCAGGTGTGGAAAGAGATGCTGTGGTTTTTGTCGAGGTTTATCCCAAGCAGCTCTGTAACACGAGTCTGTGCTCTACGGGCTGTTCCCAGGGACGCCCACCGAGACAAACATCAACTGCTGCTGGAGGACTATCAATTCGGTGAAAGACGCCCTTTGGTCTGCCCGAAACTTGCTGGTCTTCCAGCGCAAAGAGTTGTCCACCACCGCATGTTGCAGACTGGCACATTCCAAGGTCCAGGACTACGTGCTGAGGGACGCACTAAAGCTTGGGGCAGCCGCAGCAAAGGCTCAATGGGGAAAGACCACAGTGTAAGGTCCCCCCACCAAGCTGAACTGAGGGGCTGGATCCATGGGAAACCCCTCGAACTGTATCGGGAAAATTTTGTATGCTGTAAATGTAAAAATGTATATGGCATGACAATGAAATGGAAGGGTTGTGAGGCAACTCATGATTGTATAGAAGGAAACTGATCTTTGCACTGTTTGTATTTTTTGACTTGATGCTGTTTGAAACTGTTTGGGAATGTGATTTTTATGAATAAAGTATATTTTGGAAAAAAAGTAAATTGCCTTATCCCTGTGGAACAGTCCCCAGGAATTTCAAGGCCATAGAGAATATTAGAAGGCTCTGAATAAATTTCAATAATTTATTGAATAAATAATGGGTTCAGGTAACATTATACATGAGGCTAATTGATTATACTTTAGTTTGGATGTTGGCTGATTGACTATATATGATAATTAATTTTCTTTTTCTTAATAGTGCAGTTTGTTGCTGTAGATGTTCTTTAATATGTTTAAAGTTCAAATAGTGCTGTGTGTCTTTGTACTTGACACTTTTGCAGTGTGTTGGTCTTGTGGTTTGACTAAATTATTATTGTTTTTTAATTGCCTCCCCTCTCATGAAGGCAATTAAAGAGCTCTTTTTAAACTTGGTTTTTCAACTGGGTTTTTGTAGGTTACTGTTGAAGTGTAAACATGTGAAAAACAAGGCAGTCAGAGACATGTCAAACCGCTTATTTTGTTGAAGTTCTGCTTATCTTTTGCTGTAAATTGCTTCATAGCGATGCAAAATGTGAGGCATACAAGTGCTATGAGTGCTATTTTTTTATACATTGATTTTTATATATATATATTTTATATATATATATAAAAATCAATGAGAATTTCATTCTAATTTAGCAAGCCAAGTAGAATGGCACTGAGATAAGTGCTTCCCTTTCTATAGATGGAAAACTGTAGCCAGTGTGATTGTATTGTTTATGGATAGGCCATGTCATCGCACTACAGTAGACCAAACTGCATATCATCTAATCAACAAAGCCTTTTGTTAGAAATTGTGTCTGATCCTTTTAGTTTTTGAATAGTTGATTAAACAATTAGAATGAAAAGTGTTTCTTCAATGGGATCCTTTTAAACTGTCTGTCTTTCACTTTTGTAGGTTCCTGACCCAAAGTTTCCTTTCCTTGGCGTGCACTTTACACCCAGAATGAATGGTAGTGTCTGGCTTGGGCCCAATGCAGTTTTGGCATTTAAACGAGAAGGTTACAATGTTTTTGACTTTGACATGCGCGATTTTACAGATGCTGTATGCTATAGGTATGCACTAGATTTCAGACTTGAATCTCTGCAATATATTAATGGATTACTGAATAATTTTAAAATTGTATCTTTCAACATTGACTAAACTGTTAAATCTCTAGTATGCCCTTTTAATTAGACTTGCTCGTTAGCTGTAAACTGTAAATTACTTACAATGAAAACTAATATTGCCGTTCAAAACACACCTGATAGCATTTTTAATCACTAAAATTAAACTGCTTTAAGAACTTTGTCTTTGCCTTGATACCTACTCGTGATTTTAAAAAAATCTGAAACTTGCTAACTTTTATAAGAAAAGTACATACTTGAAAGGCAATTCATCTTGTTACAGATCTTGGGGTTCATATCATATACTTCCTTCTAGAACTGTTTTTGATGTATGTGATATACACATACATTTGTATGAAAATGTAACTTTTAAATAAGAACGATTTGATTGTTCAAATTTTTATAAAAATAACTTAATTCATAGTATGTTAAAGTTTGGAAGTGGGTTCCAGTTTATATCTGCAATTAATTTGAGATTGTCCGAAGCATAGAAAAATTTCTCCACCTTGTCTTTACCAGTGGCGTTCAAAAACTTGTACTGAAAAATGTAGCATTTGGCCTCAACGAAATGTACAGAGGGATCGTTATCAGTGCCCAAGTGAAACAGCTTCAGCGGTACATCCCAAACTTGACTGTCAATGATGTCACGAGGTGAGTAGTAAGAGTGTATGTACATTGAATCTCGATAGTTTTCACCTCCACTTCTGATTTACTTTTTCTCTAGCTGCCTTCTGTTTGTTGCCACCACCAAAATGGTTTTACTGTTACTTCATTAGATCCCTCTATAGATCAGTTTGTAGTTGTCAGAGAAAATGTTGACTTTAATTTTTACTAACCTCCAAATAAAGTAGAAAATGTTAATGGAGACCATGCCATCAGTCTGTTGCTTGATCAATTAATTATTACAACAACACAAAAAATAAAACAAATACTGGAAATCTGAAATAAAACAGAAAATATTCAAAATACTCAGCAGTCAGCCAGCATCTATGGAAAGAGAAACAGTTAATATTTCAGGTTAAATACCATTCATCAGAACTGGGAAAAAAATAGATATGTAACAGATTTTAAGCAAGCACAGAGGCAAAGAAGGGAGCATAGACCAAAAGGAAAGTTCTGCATTAGGCTGGAAGGCAGGAGAGATTAAATGCCAAAAGAGATAGGGGTGAAAAAGTGGGATGGTAATAAGATAAATGAAGTAACAAAAGATGGGTCTAGGAGGTATAAATGGCAATAGCAGAGTCATGACCAATAGCTGCTGTCTGAAATGGGAGCAGTGATTATGATCTGAAATTGTTGAATTCACTTGATTCCAGAAAGCTGTAAAGTGCCTAATTGAAAGATGAGATGCTGTGCCTTGAGCTTTGTTGAGCTTCATTTGAACAGTGTAGGAGGCCAAGGACAGAGGGGTCAGTGTGGGAGTGGCGCAGAGAATTAAAATGACAGGTGACCGAAAACTCAAGGTCATGTATGCAAACAGAAAGGAAGTATTCCATAAAGTGGTTACCCAAACTGTGTTTCATCTCCCTAATGTATAGAGGACTGCATTGTGAACAATGATTACAGTATACTAAATTGAAAGAAGCACAAATAAATCGCTATTTCATCTGGAAGGGGTGTTTGGGGCTACAGCATTCCTATGGGGAAAAGACCACTTCTAAATTCAGTACACTGCGTTTTTTCTTAATCAGATTATTTAAGTTGGTTGTGATGGCTAAATATTGAGGGTCTGATTTGTTCTTTTTAAATGCAAAATTTGTATACTACTTGTGCTTCAATGCTGTTCTCCAATCTGTTGGAATTAAATTTAGTTCAGAGTTTTGGGAGTCTTGGTGGGTTGATGCTTAACATGTCCAACCAATATAGATCAACAATTAACAAAGCTTAACTGCATAGCCAGAACAATAAGAAGTCAGAAGATATTATGATCAAAATGTACAGAGCTCTGATTGGACTGCTCAGCTGTGCTTGCTGAGAACCTAGGGAGATCTTCACGTGCAGGAGACAGTGCAGATTAGGCTGATCCCTAACGTAAACTGTCTAAGTTATAAGGAAATACTGGAGAAACTTGGGCTTCTCAATCTGAGGGATGATTTTCTAGAAGTCTGCAAGATAGTTAATGATATAGGAAAGGTAAGTCCGAAGTAGTACTTTAAAATAATTTGAGAGAGTAGGAGAAGGGGAGAAAAGTTCAAACTAGTAAAAGGTAAATTTAATACTCATACCAGAAAGTATGATCAGCACACAGAATAGCCTTTCAGATGATGATGTAGAGGTGAGAACCTTGGAACTGTTTAAGAAACTATTAAATGTATCATCATGCAGGGTTGCATGCTCAAGATTGCCAAGTGGCAGAAGGGTTATAAGTGCATGAATCATTAAAGATCCAGGTCCAGTATCTCAGGATATTACAAAAGCAAGTGGAATGTTCGGATACATTGCCAGGACAACTGAATAAAAAGAAATACTATCCTTACTCTGTATAAGGCCTTTGCCAGGCTACATCTAGAATACTGTATCCAGTTTTGGTCCCCTCAAGTGGGGAATATCAAAGCTCTAGAAAAGGTTCAGAGAAAATCCACTAAAGTGATAACTGAGGACCCTTAAACTAGCTATTGGAATAGTGTCATGCTAGGTCCCCAGCTGCCAAGAATGATTTTGTCATGAACATTGATTTTAAACTGTTACTACAGTGAAGAAAGGACTTGTTAATCAGATCAGCCGTGGCTGGAAAAGACATTTGTATATTAACAGACAGTGTTTGGAAGGACAAAGCAGCCATTCCCTGACACATTCAACCCACAATGGACTTTTGATCACCAGACGTTGAAGGTGGGGGAGCTCGCATTCCAGGTTGACTGCTAAGATGGCTGAATGCACAAACTGACATGGTCAAACCAGCTAATCACATGATTAACCTGCTGGGCAACCTGAGGTTTTTGAATTTGTACAAACAGTTTGGGCAGAAAGTCTGTTTGCTCTTGGACTAAGAAGATCTCTCTCCTGTCTGCTCCCATCTCTTTCTCGCAAGCCTCTGAATCAACATGAACCCCAAGAGAGAAAAGTCTCCTACAGCGAACAAGGTTTAAGAAGAATGCTGGGCCCCAACGAAAAGCAAGATCTACCTACAATCAAGGACTCTACAGTGAGCTCGAAGAACTGGAACAAAAACTCTTTAGATATTGCCTCAAACCTTTCCACTTTATTTATTTTTTCTTCTCTTTTCTGCCTCTATTTGCATGTGTATATCGCTTATGCATGCCAGTGTGGCGTGTATCCGTAGGCATTAACTGAATTAAAGTTTAAATTTAATAAATTTCAACTTTTCTTCTTTAAACCTAAGAACGCATGTTTGTGCTGGTTTCTTTGCCTTATAATTGGAAACAAGGATTCACCAAGGGGTTTAAAATTAAACCCTGTTACAGTAAGAAAGACCAGGTGAAGGCTGAAAGGGAACCCTAGATCTCTTTCTCACTTGGTCATAACAATAGCCTAAGAGAGCTGGGGCCTTTTTACTTTTGAAAGCATAGTTTTTGAGAAGATTTAGTTGAGGTGTTTAATATAACGATAAGTATTAGACTCAGTCCAAGTGATAAACTGTGCAAACTAGGTAGATTAGGAGGGTCGGGGACACAATTGTATATTATTAAAGCAAGTAACTAGATTAGATCAGAAAATGCTGGAAATACTCAGCAGGTCTGGCAGCATTTGTGAAGAGAGAAACCGAATTAACATTTCAGGTCTGTGACCTTGCATTGCAAAGGAGTTCCAATGAAAGGTCACAGACCTGAAACATTAACTCTTTTTCTCTCCACAGATGCTGCCAAACCTGCTGAGTTTTTCTGAAATGTTGTGCTTTTATTTCAGATTTCCAGCATCCACAGTATTTTGCTTTTGAACTAGATTAGATGTTAGGTACTACTAAAACAGCAACAATTTGCAGTTATATGGTGCCTTCAAAATAGAAAAATTTCCAAAGGCATTTCACGGAGACCAAATAAGACATAAGAACATAAATAGGAGCAGGAGTGAGCCATTTGGCCTTTGAGCCTGTACCGCTATTCACCAAGATCATGGCTGATCTACCTCAAATCCACTTTCCCATACAATTCCCATAGGCCTTAATACCCCTAGCGCCCAAAAATCTATCGACCTCTGTCTTTACTTGACGAATGAGTATCCACAGCTCTCTGGGGTAGAGAATTCCAAAGATTCACAACCCTTTGAGTTAAGAAATTTCTCCTACGTCCTAAATGGCCAACCCCTTGTTCTAAGACTGTGATCTTGTGTTCTAAATTCCCTAGCCAGAGGATACATTATCTCTGTATCTACCCTGTCAAGCTCCTTAAGAATTTTATATGTTTCAATTAGATCACCCCTCATTCTTCTGAAGTCCAGGGATTATTGGCCTAGTCTACTCAATATCTCCTCACTGTCATTCCACCTTTGTTGCACTCCCTTTAGGGCAAGTACGTCCTTCCTTAGGCAAAACTGCACACGGTACATGTGGCCTCACCAATGCCTTGTATAATTGTGGTAAGACTTCTTTACTCTTATACTCCAATCCTTCTGTAGCAAAAGCTGTTTGCTTTCCAAATTGCTAGCTGTAACTGCATGTTAACTTTGTGATTCATGTACAAGGACACCTAGGTCCCCCTGAATGCAAACATTTCCTAGTCTCTCACCATTGAAAAAGTATTTTATTTTTCTTATCAATGTGGATAGTTCACACTTTGCCTTATTGTATCCCTTCTGCCATGTTCTCTCTAAGTCAAAGAGATATTAGGAACGGTAACTAAAAACTTGGTCAGCGCAGACACAATGGGCTGAATGGCCTCCTTCTCTGCCATAACTTTTCTATGATTCTATGGTCAAAGTGGTTTTAAGGAGGAAAGGGAGGCGGAGAGATGGAGGGACTTCCAAAGCATATAGCCTAGACATTTGAAGGCACAGCCACATCAATGGTGGGACAAAAGATGTGTGATATGCACAAAATGCTATATTGTAGTAACAATTCTCACAGGATTCTATGGTTGTCAAGTGTTAGAGATAGGGAAGGGAGAGACCTGAGGTAATTTAAATATGAAGATGAGAATTTTAAATTTGAGGCATTGAGCAATTGGGAGCCAAATACAGGTCAACAAGGACAAAAATGATCAGGACTCGGTGCAGGAAGGATGTAGTCACCAGAGTTTTGGATGAGCTGAAATGAGCAGGACAAATTCAATCCAGCCAAATATCACCCCATTGGTCTATTCATGATCATCAGAAAAGTGATGGAAGGTGTTGTCAACAGTGCTGTCAAGTGACAGGTACTCAGAAACATCCTACTCACCAATGTTGGGTTTGGGTTCCGCCAGGGCCATTCAGCTCCAGACCTCATTACAGCCTTGGTCCAAACGTGGACAAAAGAGCTGAATTCAAGAGGTGAGGTGAGAGTGACCGCCCTTGAAATCAAGGCAGCATTTGACAGAGTGTGGCATCAAGGAGCCCTAGCAAAACTGAAATCAGTGGAAATCGGGGAGGAAAACTCTCCACTGGTTGGAGTCATACCTGGCACAAAGGAAAATGGTTGTGGTTGTTGAAAGCCAAACATCTAAGCCCTAGGACATCACTGCAGGAGTTCCTCAGGGTACTGTCCTATGCTCAACTATCTAAGCTGCTTCATCAATGACCTTCCCTCCATCATAAGGTCAGAAGTGGGGATGTTCACTGATGATTGCACAGTGGTCCGTACCATTCATGCCACCTCAGATACTGAAGCAGTCCGTATCCACATGCAGCAAAACCTGGACAACGTACAGGCTTGAGCTGACAAGTGGCAAGTAACATCCATGCCACACAAGTGCCAGGCAATGACCATCTCCAACAAGAGAGAATCTAACCATCTCTCCTTGACATTCTACGGATTACCATTGCTGAATCCCCCGCCATCAACATCCTGGGGGGTTACCATTGACCGGAAACTTAACTGGACCAGCCATATCAATACTGTGGCTACAAGAGAAGGTCAGAGGCTGGGAATTCTGTGGCGAGTAACTTACCTCCTGTTTTCCCCAAAGCTTGTCCATTATCTACAAAGCACAAGCCCTGAGTGTGATGGAATACTCTCCACTTGCTTGGATGAGTGCAGCTCCAACAGCATTCAAGAAGTTTAACACCATCCAACACAAAGCAGCCCACTTAATCAGCAGCCCATCCACCACCTTAAACATTCACTTCCTCCACCACCAGTAGCAATGTACATCATTTACAAGATGCACTGCAGCAACTTACCAAGCCTCTTTCAACAGCACCTTTCAAACCCACGATCTCTACCACCCAGAAGGACATGGGCAGCAGATGCATGGGAACACACCACCTGCAAGTTCCCCGCCAAGCCACACACCATCCTGACTTGGAACTATATCACCATTCCTTGACTGTTGCCGGGTCAAAAACCTGGAACTCCCACCCTAACAGCACTGCGGGTGTACCTACACCAGATGGATGGCAGTAGTTCAAGAAAGTGGCTCACCACCATCTTCTCTAGGGCAATTGGGGATGGGCAACAAGTGCTGGTGTTGCCAACGACGTTCACATCCCATGAAAAAAAATGTTAAAAATTCTAGAGGATGAATACACAGTTGATCAGGAGAGCAACGGAATAGTTGAGTCTGAATGCGACAATGACATTGATGAATGTTTCTGCAGCAGATAGGTAAGGCAGGAGGTATGTGGGTAATGGTACAAAGGTAGGAGTAGGCAGTCTTTAACAAACAAAATATAGGGTTGAAAGCTCAGCTCCAGTTCAAGCTGAAAGCTCCGCTTGCAGATAATCTGGCTCAACAGAGGCAATTTGCTTGAAGGGATGGAATCGGTGATTGGGGCACTGAGTTTGTGGCAGGGGCTGAAAATGCTGGCTTTGGCCTTCGAAGTGTTTAACTGGAGAAAACTGTGGCTCATCCAGAATTGTACATTGGACAAGCAGTCTGACAACACAGAGGCAATGAAAGATGATGGAGAGATGGAGCTGCGCATTGCCAGCATACATGGGGAAACTGCCCCCATATCTTTGGATGATGATGTCGAGAGGCAGATGAGCCAAGGATAGGTCCTTGGGGGACTCCAGTGATAAACAATGCAGGGTGGGAAGGGTGCTGAAGATCTCCAGCCATAGTTGAATAGGCAAGAGTGGAACCGAATGACTGAATTTTATTGAGCTGGACAGTAGAAGAGAGGCATTGCAGGAGCTGTGGTCCACCATGTCAAAGGATGCAGAGAGGTCAAGAAGGATAAGAAGGGATATTGCATTGTAGTCACAGTTACAGAGATTGTAATTTGTGACTTTGATTATGGCTAGTTCATTGGCGTGGTAGGGCCGGAAGCCTGAGTTTGGATTTCTGTTAACATTCTGATCCACCTAAAGAAAGGACATGCATTTAGGTCGGATCCTATCACATTGCTCTAAAATATCCCAAAACGTTGTGAATAAATTATTTTGAAGTGCAATTACTGATTGTTGTTTAAGTTAACATGGAAACCTTTTTGTGCATAGTAAGGTTTCATAAACCGCAATTTACATTTGGTAGTGTTCACTGAGAGGAATTTTGCCTCGGCTGTGGGAACTTCCATGCCTTTCTTCAAATAGCATAATGAAATTTTTACTGCACCTCTGAACCACTGTAACAGGCAGACCAGACCTTGGTTTAATTTCTCATCTGAAGTACTCTAGTTCTCACTACTTCATTGAAGTGTTAACCTTGGTTTTATACTTAAATCCTGGCATGGGGCTCAAACCCACAATCTCTGACTGAGGCACGAGTAAATAAACTTGACTTTCTCCTGAACCATTGTAACTTTTGAAGCAAGGATTACAATAATGGACAGGGGAACATCTATGGATGTTACTTATATGGACTTCCAGAAGGCAGTAGATAAAAACCCTGATAAACTGTTAGCTAAAGTTGAAGTTTATGGAATTGAAGGCAAATTATTGACCTGGTTAGGAAGTTGGGTGAGCGGCAGGAGATAGACAGCAGGGATATTGGGCAGGTAGTCTCTATTTGGCAGGATGTGACTAGTGGTTTCCCACAGGGATCTGTGTTGGGGCCTCAACTATTCACTGAATTTATTAATGACTTAAATAATGGGATAGTGAACCACATATCCAAGTTTGCCAATGACACAGAGAGGCGGCATTGCAAGCAGTGTAGGTGGAAGCATAAAATTAAAAGGAGATGGTCGTATGAGTATTGATCACCCTGGATGTCCAATCACTCTACATCTCCATCCCCCACCAGGATGGTCTAAGAGCTCTCCAATTCTTCCTAGAACAGAGGCCCAGCCAGTCTCCATCCACAACTGCCCTGCTCCGTCTGGCTGAACTTGTTCTCACATTGAACATCTTCTCCTTTAACTCACTCACTTTCTTCAAATAAAAGGTGTTGCTATGGGTACCCACAAGAGTCCTAGCTATGTCTGTCTTTTTGTGGGATATGTGGAACATTCCTTCCAGTCCTATTCAGACCCCCCTCCCTCACCAGCTTTTCTGGTAAATTGATGACTGTATCGGTGCCGTTTCCCACTCTCACCCTGAACTCAAATTTCATCAACATTGCTTCCAATTTCCACCCTTCTCTCAGGGATTTTAGCTTAGGATTTTAGCTAACAAGGTTAGGTTGGAGAATCTGGGATTGTTCTCCTTGGAGCAAAGGAGATTAAGGGGAGACTTGAATACAAGATTATGGCAGGTTTAGGTAAGGTGGTCACAGAAAAGCTGTTCTCATTACCTGATTGTACAAGGATTAGGGGATGCAGAATTTGGATTTTGGACAAGAGATGTAAGGAAGAACTTTTTTTAACGCAGTTAGTGGTAATGACCTGGATCACTCTGCCTGTGAGGATGGTGGAAGCAGAGATGATCATTGATTGCAGAAGGAAATTGGATGGGCACTTGAAGGAAATAAACTTGCAGGGCAATGGGTATAGAATGAGTTCATGGGACTGATTGGATTGCTCTAAGAGACTTGAGGGGCAGAAGGTCCTCCTTCTGTGCCGTAACGACTCTGACACACTGATAACTAAGTGAATGGCCAAAACTGTCACAGAAAATTTCAGTGTTGACCAGTGTGCGATCATCCACATTAGACCTGAAAGGGATAGATCAGGGTCTGCAGTGCTGCCACATCTGTGAATGATGATGGATAATTAAACAACCAACAGGAGGAGAAGGCTCCATGGACAGCTCTAGCCTGAATGATGACAGAGCCCAACATGACTGCAAAAGGCTGAAATGTTTGCAGTCATCTTCAGCCAAAGGTATTGAGTGAATGATCCATCTCAGCCTCCTCCTGAGGCCCCCACCATCACAGAATCCAGTCTCCAGCCAATTTGATTCACTCCACATGATAACTAAGCAGCTGAGCTCACTGGATACAGCAAAGGCTATAAGCCTGACAACATCCCTCCTGTGGTGCTGAAGTATTGTGCTCCAGAACTAGCCATGCCTTTAGCCAAGCTGTTCCAGTACAGCTACAACACTGACAAAGTGTAAAATTGCCCCAGTATATTCTGTCCACAAAAAGCAAGGCAAATCCAATTTTGCCAATTACTGTCCCATCAGCCCTTTGTGAATCAGCAGCAAAGTGATGGAAGGTGTCATTGACAGTGGTATTAAGTGGCTCTTACTCACTAAAAGCTGCTCACCAATGCTCAGTTTAGGTTCAGCCAGGACTGCTTGGCACCAGACCTCATTACAGTCCTGTTCCATAATGATCTGAATTCCAGAGTTGAAGTGAGAGTGACTGCTCTTAACATCAAGGCAGCATTTGACTGAGTATGGCAACAAGGAGCCCTAGTAAAGTTGAGGCTGCATTTGCCAACAGAGCAACCACAAGGTGGCGCTGTACTGGCACATGCGCAAATCTAGCCTGTTCCACTAAAACGTCACAGTCTGCGATGTTCTGGCAGCTGCCAGGACTAAAAATGGCGCAGCTCAAGTAATCACAGAAAGGCAAAGTAAACCCATGGCAGCACACAATGGCCGGAGAGAGCAGGGGGGGAGCAGGCAGTGAGCGGCCGGAGAGAGGAGGTGGGGAGTGGGCAATGAGCGGGGGGGAGACGCAGGGAGCGAGTGGCCGGAGAGAGCAGGCGGTGGGTAGGGGGGGTTGGTAAGTGGGGAGTGAGCGGCCTGCAGTTAGTGGCTGGGGGGTGGGGGGCTTCCTCCACCTCCTGCTCCACCACCACCCTGCGTTACGTGATGACGCATGCACCAACCTGTCCTAGCAATGTGGAACGCCGTGCATGCGCAGAAGGCATGAGCCGGTTTGCGCATGTGCACAGCTTGGCGTAGTTTTATGTTGTCCGTGGCCGGCTGCATTGTTAGGAATCACTTTGTAAAATTAAAGTCAATGGAAATCTGGGAAAATTCTCCATTGGCTGGACCCATAACTAGCACAAAGGAAAATGGTTATGGTTGTTGAAGGCCAGTCACCTCAGCCTCAGGACATCGCTGCAGGAGTTCCTCAGAGTAGTGTCCTAGGCCCAACCAGCTTCACCAATAGCCTTCCCTCTATCATAAGGTCAGAAGTAGGGAGGTTGCCTGATTGCGCAATGCTTGGTCCCATTCACAACTCCCCAGATATTGAAGTCGTCTGCGACTGCTTCCTCTCCACCCCGCTCTCTCCCCACTTCCCTGCGTTACGTGATGATGTGAAGGCAAATAGTATGTTGGCCTTCATAGCGAGAGGATTCGAGTACAGGAGCAGGGATGTCTTGCTGCAATTGGTGAGGCCACACCTGGAATATTGTGTGCAGTTTTGGTCTCCTTATCTGAGGAAGGATGTTCTTGCTTTAGAGGGAGTGCAGTGAAGGTTTACCAAACTGATTCCTGGGATGGTGGGACTGATGCATGAGGAGAGATTGAGTCGGTTAGGATTATATTCACTAGTGATCAGAAGAGTGAGGGGGGATCTCATAGAAACCTATAAAATTCTAACAGGACTTGACAGGGTAGATGCAGGAAGGATGTTCCCGATGGTGGGGGAGTCCAGAACCAGGGGTCATAGTCAAAGGATAAGGGGTAAACCTTTCAGGACTGAGATGAGGAGAAATTTCTTCATCCAGAGAGTGGTGAGCCTGTGGAATTCGCTACCACAGAAAGCAGTTGAGGCCAAAACATTGTATGTTTTCAAGAAGGAATTAGATATAGCTCTTGGGTCTAAAGGGATCAAAGGGTATGGGGCGAAAGCGGGAACAGGTTACTGAGTTGGATGATCAGCAATGATAATGAATGGCGGAGCAGGCTCGAATGGCCTGCTCCTGCTTCTATTTTCTAATTTTCTATGCCTACAGCAAGAGCTGGACGACAAAGTTAGTTGGGAAAGTAAGTGATGCAGAGGATGCAAAGAGGCTGCAGAGGGATATAGACAGGTTGGGTGAGTGGGAAAAGAACATGGTAGATGGAATATAATGTGGTGAAGTGTGAAGCTATCCACTTTGGTAGGAAATATAAAAAGGCTGAATTTTGTTTTGAATTGTGAGGGCTGGGAAATGTTTGCATTCAGAGGGACCTGGGTGTCCTTGTACATGAATTATCATAAAGTAAACATGCAAGTACAGCAAAGAATTAGGAATAAATGATATGTTGTGTTATAAAGGGATTGGAGTATAAGAACAAAGAAGTTTATTACAGTTATACAGGGCATAGGAGAGGCCATACCTAGAGGGAGTGCAAAGAAGGTTCACTGGACTGGTTCCCGGGATGACTGGATTGTCCTATGAGGAGGGATTGAGTAGACTAGGCCTATATTTCCTGGAGTTTAGAAGAATGGCAGTTGATCTAATTGAAACATATAAAATTCTTTAGGGGCTTGACAGGGTAGATGCTGAGAAAATGTTTCCTCTGGTTGGGGAATCTAGCATACGGGGTCACAGAATTGGAATAAGGGGATGGCTATTTAGGACCGATGAGAAATTTATTTGCTCAAGTGGTTGTGAATCTTTGGAATTCTGTACCCTAAAGAGCTGTGAATGCTCAGTCATTGAGTGTTAAGCGATATGGAGGTAGTGCAGGAAGGTGGAGTTGAGGTAGAAGATCATCCATGATTTTGTACGGTGGAGCAGACTCAAAGGGTCAAATGGCCTACTCCAACTCCTGTTTCTTATGTTCTTATATTCTTGTATTTAAGTTTGAGCTGTCAACTAATGTCCACACCACACAATGCCAGGCAATGACCATCTCCAATAAGAGAGTCTAACCACTTACCCTTGACATTCAAAGCCATCTCTGTATATCACCCCATTAACATCCTGGTGGTCGACATTGACCAGAAACTTAAATGGACAAGCCACATAAATACTGTGGCTACAAGAGCAGGTCAGAGGCTGGGTATTCTGCAGTGAGTAACTCACTCTCTGACTCTTTCCACCATCCCGAAGGCACAAATCAGGAGTGTAATAGAATACCCTTCATTTGCCTGGATGAGTGCAGCTCCATCAACACTCGAAGCTTGACACCATCCAAGACAAAGAACCATACTTTATTGACACCCCATCCACCATGTTAAACATTCACACCATCCACCACCGGCACATTGTGGCTGTATTGTGTACCATCTACAAGATGTACTGTAGCAGTGCACCAAGGCGTCTCTGACAGCACCTCCCAAACCTGCAACATCTACCACTTAGAAGGACAAGGATAGCAGGCACATGGGAACTCCATCACCTGCAAGTTCACCTGCAAGTCACAAACTATCCTGACTTGGAAATATCATCATTCCTTCAGCATTGGTGGGTCAAAAACCTGACACTTCCTCCCTTACACCAGTGTGGGAGTACCATCACCATGTGGATTGCAGCAGTTCAGGCAGGTGACTCACTAGCACCTTCTCTAAGGCAATTAAGAATGGGCAGTAAATGGTGACCTTTCCAGCAATGCCTATATCCCATGAATGCGTAAGAAAGTGCATTGTAATGGTGAAAAGCTAGAAATGGTGGAGGTCCAAAGAGACTTGGGGGATCCATGTACATAGTTCATTAAAATGTCATGGATAGGTACAGAAAATAATTTTTTAAAAGGCTAATAGAATGCTGGGTTTTATATCCAGAGGACTAGAGTACAAGATTATGCTACAGCTATACAAAGCCCTGGTTAGACCACACCTGTAGTAATGTGTTCAATTCTGGGCACCACACTTCAGGAAGGGTATCTTGGCCTTAAAGTGAATGCAGCACTGATTTACCAAACTGATACCTGGACTCAGAGGGTTAAATTACAAGGAGAGATTACACAAACTAGGGTTGTATTCCTTGGAATTCCCCAGGTGAGCAATACCTCCAATTTTCAAATTTATATCCTTGTTTTCAAATCCCTCTGTGGCCTGGCCACTCCCTATCTCTCTAATCTCCTCCAGCCCAACAACCCTCAGCTATCTGCCCTCCTCTAATTGCAATCTCTTGAGCATCCCCAATTTTAATCGTTCCACCATAGTGGCCATGCCTTCAGCTGCCAAGGTCCTAAGCTCTGGAATTCCTTCCCTAAACCTCTCCGCCTCTGTACTGATCTGCCCCTAATATCTTATGTGGCTCGGTATCATATCTTGTTTAATTATGTCTCTATGAATCACCTTGGGACGTTTAATTTATTATGTTAAAGGTGCTATATAAATACAAGTTGTTGGAATTTAGAAAGTTAAAGGGTGATTCGATTTGAAATTGAAGGTTAAGGTGAGCTGATAAGGTAGATAGAGAGAAACTATTTCTGATTATTAAGTAGTCTAGTACAAGAGGAAGTAGACTTAAAAATTAGTGCCAGATGTGTGAGATCTGAGGTTAGGGAACATTTTCACATGCAAAGAGTGGTAGAAATTTGGAATTCTCTTCCAGAAAGAGCAGTTGATGCTACATCAATTAATTCTAAATCTGAGATTGATCATACATTTGGTCAACAAAAATTTGAGGAATATGGGGCAAAGGCAGGTATGTGGAGTTAGGTCATAGATCAGCTTGGACCACAGCTGTTCACAATCTATATAAATGATTTGGATGTGGGGACCAAATGTAGTAGTTCCAAATTTGCTGATGACACAAAACTAGGTGGGAATGTAAGTTGTGAGGAGGACGCAAGGAGGCTTCAAGGAGATTTGGACAGGCTAAGTGAATGGGCAAGAGCATGGCAGATGCACTATAAAGTGAATAAATGCGAAATGATCCACTTTGGTAGAAAAAGCAGAAAGGCAAAGTATTTCTTAAATGGTGAGTGGTTGAGAAGTGTTGATGTACAAAGGGACCTGGGTGTCCTTGTTCATGATTCACTAAAAGTTTGTGCACAAACAAGAGATGCTGAAAATACAGAGAAGCAGAGTTAACGTTTCAGGTTAGTGACCCTTCATCAGAACAGTTCTGATTAGAACACTGTATAATTTAAATTAGAAATAAATGTAATCTCTCCACATAAAAGGATTTAAAAAATTTTGTTATCCTCATTATTTTGTATACTGATATAATTTAAATAACCTCTAGTGTAATGCTATATTTCTGCAGAGGGCCATCTGGAGTAAGAGCCCAAGCCTTGGACAAAGATGGCAATCTCGTGGATGACTTTGTGTTTGATGGAGGCTTTGGAGCTATTGGGAGCCGTGTTCTTCATGTTCGAAACGCCCCTTCTCCTGCAGCAACTTCATCCTTAGCTATTGGTGAAATTATTGCTGATGAAGCAGAAAAAAAATTTAATTTGTAATATTTTACATTTTTTATGTTTCAAACAATGTTAAATTACACGCACAACAAAATATGGCAACATATTAAAACTCAGGATGTAAACTGGGCAAGTCAGAGTAATATCTGAATTACCTGTTTGTACATGTGCTTCCTCTTTTTATACTTCTACAGCATTGAGTCCTACTGAAGACTGTTGCACTGAAATTTGATGATAGTAGGATGTTTTTTTTTGCAAACTAGTTCAGACACACCTTATTTGAATATATGAAAGGTTCCAATAACTAATCATTATGATGTATTCTGTTACCTCGGCTTAAATGGTTACAAAATGAAAACTGTAAAACTTATGTATGAAAATAAATTTAATTTACAAATAAATCATACTTCAAACAATTAGCTCACTCTATTTGAGTTTTGTGTTAAAAAAGTGTTTAATAGTTCTTTACTCGACGGTGAGAATGTGGAACTCACTGCCACACGGAGTGGTTGAGGTAAATAGTATAGATGCATTAAAGGGAAGCTAGATAAATACATGAGGGAGAAAGGAATAGAAGGACATGTTAATAGGGTGAGAGGAAGAAAGAATGGGAGGAGGCTTGTGTGGAGCATTGACGTGTTGCACAACAAATGATACGTATATTCAGTGCAGAGAAACTGAAATTTAGAAATGAATAGTACATTCTTAAAAAAAACAAGTTTCCAGTTTAATTCCTTGTATCTTGAAGCTTTTGATACCAAACTTGTAGGCTACCCACCTAGTTCCTTGCCCAAGTGATTCATTGCCTTTCCTCATCAGGCATGCATACGTGTACATCCACCAAATGGTGCTGAATAGCATTTCAAAGTGAGAATCCTGAGGAATTTCCCCTCTGTAGCTTAAGGGCACTGAAGACAATTGTAGTATCCATACCGCTGTTCCAGCTGAAGCAAAATAAATCAACACCAAGTGGGAAATCAAACCTTGGGGCAGTCCTGATCAGTATGATTCAGCTACATCCCAGATAACTCTTTATTCATTTGGGGGATGTGGGCGTTGCTGGCTAGGACAACTTTTATTGCACATCCCTAATTGCCCTTGAAAAGGTGGTGGTGAGCTGCCTTCTTGACCTGCTGCAGTCCATGTGGGGTAGGTATACCCACAGTGCTGTTAGGAAAGGAGTTCCAGGATTTTGACCCAGCGACAGTGAAGGAATGGCAATATGGTTCCAAGTCAGGGTGGTGTGTGACTTGGAGGGGAACTTGCAGGTGGTGATGGTTCCATGCATCTGCTGCCTTTGTCCTTCTAAGTGGTAGAGATCGCAGGTTTGGAAGGTTCTGTCTAAGGAGCCGTGGAAATGTGGGGACAGTTACCCTTTTCAGCTGGAAACTCATCGATGCAGTCACACCGGGAAGAGGCTGTTCACCTGCTCTGTGTGTGGAAAGGGATTCACTTAGTCAAACAACCTGCTGACACATCAGCGAGTTCACACAGTGGAGAGACCATTCACTTGCTCCGAATGTGGAAAAGGATTTACTAATTCAACCAACCTGCTGACACACCAGTGGGTTCTCACTGGTGAGAGACCATTCACCTGCTCAGGGTGTGGGAAGGGATTCACTCAGTCATCCCACCTGCTGACACACCAACGAGTTCACACTGGGGTGAGGCCGTTCACCTGCTCCGTGTGTGGGAAGGGATTCACTCAGTCATCCAACCTACTGAAACACCAGTGACTTCACAAGTAACTACAGTGGTTGGATTCTGCTGTTAATCACATCCAGTACTGAACTAAGTTTATTGAGGTTTGTTTATGCTGATGTTAATGAACTCCAGTCGTAGGGGCTAATATTATGGGATTAAAAAGTCAAATAAATCAGTTTTGGGTTTAAACAAAAACGACTAGCCATGACCTTTTTTGAATGGCGGAGCAGGCCCGAGGGGCCAAATGGCCTATTCCTGCTATTTTTCTATGCTTCTATGAGCCTTGGTGCATTGCTGCAGTGTATCTTGTAGGTGGCACACACTGCTGCCACTGTGCGTTGGTGGTGGAGGGAGTGAATGTTGAAGGTGGTGGATGGGGTGCCAATCAAGTGGGCTGCTTTGTCCTGGATGGTGTCGAGCTACTTGAGTGTTGTTGGAGCTGCATCTATCCAGGCAAGTGGAGAGTATTCTATCACTCTCCTGACGTCAGCCTTGTGGATGGTGGACTGGCTTTGGGGAGTCAGGAGGTGAGTTGCTCACCACAGGATTCCTAGCCTATGACCTCCTCTTGTAGCCATTGTATTTATATGGCTACTCCGGTTCAGTTTTTGGTCAATAGTAACCCCTAGGATGTTGATAGTTAATTTAGTGATCGTAATGCCATTGAATGTCAAGAGAGATGGTTAGATTCTCTCTTGCTTGAAATAGTCATTGCCCGTCATTGTGTGGCGTGAATGTTATTTGCTACTTATCAGCTCAAGCCTGGATATTGTCCAGGTCTCGCTGCATCTCATCATGGACTGCTTGCTACACAATTGCACAGTTCCACTTTTTATAAAGATTCAAATGTATTTGTTTGCAAGTGTTAGGTACAAAAACCAGGATGAGGGCCCATTACATCTGCTGCTCAGCGATTTGATGGGTAGTGCAATGAACAATTCAATGCAGGTGAGTGTCAAGAGATATTTTTAAATTTTACACTAGCATAAAAGTTCAAGCCATTGATAACTTGAAACTTTAATGTCCAAGTATTTGAAATAATCTTAAAAAGCCCATTTATAACAATGCACTGAATTATGTATTTTCAGCAATGTTAATGATCTTTTCAATTAAAAATAATCCTGAGGTGGCTCATTATCAGAACCTTTCTCCAATCGCCTAAGAGTATTTGCAGTATATGGTTTAAGTAGTAGGTGAGGTTATTTGGTCTGTCCTTCATATCAGAAATAGAATTGTGATGGTGGAAATTAATTCTTCACCGATCAACAGATAATGTCAAAGATCATATTCATCCACACAGCAAAGTTATCCTCATCACGTTGTAGGTCAGTAACCAGATTATACACCACTCTGATAGAGTTAGTCTTACAATTTTGAGGGGGCCTCTATGTAAAGCTAGTCATGATGGACATCTATGCATTTTGTCCCTTTCCAATCCACACTTGGAATTTTTAAAGCACACCAACACATCATGGCTACTTAAAGGATGTATCAAATTGCATTACATTCATTTGAGATTAAAAACAGAATTTTATTTTAATTGGATTAGCAATTCAGTCATTTGGATATTTTCCTGATAAATTCTTCAGTTATGCTGTCGTACTGAAGCTCACTGGCCAATTTGTATGAAATGGCAACCATAGCTAATGTAGATAGGTTTTGATCAGTTTCCATTTACTGTAGTTCTTTTGTTGGCTCTAAATAATCAAAGTCTGAGAGTTATTTGCCTTGTCTGTTAATTTTTATTCCCAATGTTCCACATTGCTAATTACTCTGCTGAAATATTGGGGAGGTGGGAGGAATTCAACATTTTGCCTAGATTCTTGACAAATTCTGAAAGCAGTCATCAAATAACAGCATTATGGCATCAAACAAAGTATTTCTGGCACATTTCAACTATCTTTGTGATAAAAATGTATTTTGTCAAGAATTAGCTTGGCGTTGGCTTCTTTATATCATTGTGCTTGAGGAGTTAAAAAACAACTTTACTTGCACAAATCATCTCAAGTTTAGTTCAATGTGATAATTGGTAACTAGGCAGTTTGTTTGAGGGAGGAACTAAACTACTTGTTTCAAACATAAAATATAACAGATTTGTCCAAATATGTATCTGGTAGTTCTTTTTAATGTAACAAAGGTTCTTTTTAATGTAACAAAGTTGTTTAACTTTTTGGATCCAGTTGCTGTTTTGGGATATTTATTATCCTGTACTTAAATCTATGAGTTTGATCAAGTGACTGTCTTGACTGGAACCTCTGGAAAGAATAAGCTAAGCCAAACAATTTCTATAGAGGAAATGGCTGAAGTCAAAACAGCTACATAAAAATGTTGTAGTTTTAGCAAAGGTTTAGTCACAATTACACAATGCTAGTAAAGTTTAAGAACCACTATAAATGTTATGATTCTCTTACTTGCCAAATATTTATAAACAGTAAAGTCCTAAAACAAGGTGTAGTGTTCTGTCATTTTTGAAGATAATACTGTTGAAGCAGTAGTTGAAACATTCTTAAAGGGATTTCTGTTTGTTTATCCTCAGTGTGATATCTTTTTTACCTAGGTTACAGGGCAAATGAAAATATTCTAGTAAATAGGGAGTGGGAGTAGGAAGCCAGACCTTAAATACTGATCTACCAAGGTCTCCGAGATCTTCATAGTATGCTGCAAGTTCCACGATTTTGACATCCAAAAAGACATAAGCATGGAGTTGGTGGAGGAGGCTGCTGAAGACAATGGGGAGCCAGAAATTCCTCCCCAACCATCTTTTCAGCTTTGAAAGCCATATGGCAAGCCTATATTAGGCCTTCACCAATGTGTCCCATCTATCCAATAAATTAACAGTCCTCCATATGTACACAGTGGTGATATGCATCTTCACCAACTTTGGCTTCTGCAGTAATTCAAGCTTCCATGGATCAAATTAATTTCATTTGTTTTTACTATATTCCATACTAACCCAAAAAAAACACAACAGTTGAAATAAACTGCAACCAGATGTTATGCCTTACTAGTGATTTGTCTTGTGTTTGTTGCCAGGATGCTTCCCCTTGGTGACAGTGTCATGCTTTGTGCTCCTTCTACGTATTTCCCCAGTGGCAGGAATAAGAGACATGGCTAGCTATTGAATGTCAGTGGAAGCATCTTGGAATTAAGATAGTCTTTTGTTTCCTTGCGCTAAATCATGTAACCTTGCAATTAGCTACACTATAGTGTTGCAATTGTTATCTGGTCCAATGCATTTTTGCCACAGCTTCTGTCATTTGAGGGAGAGACTAGGTGGGCTATCAACTTGAGTGGCAGCAGCTTTCTCTCTGTCTGCTCCAGTCTTGCCTTTGCTGCTCAGCATGCTTGCTGCTCTCCAGGGTAGCAGCATTCTAAGCAACAATGATTGCAGTAAAGTCCTGTATAATAGCTGTTTCCATTCAAATCCCCTGCATATTCAAACCAGACAAGATAGTGTCTTAGAGATTGGAAGCTAAGAACTCTGCAGCAGTAGTCTGAGCATTCATGAGAGATAATCGCAGAAGGCTTAGGACTTCTGTCATTGGGGCCCTAAAGAAAAAAATTCTTGCATTTATATAGAACTTTTTATAACCTCAGGCCATCTCAAAGTGCTTTACAGACAACAAAGAACTTTTGAAGTGTAGTCACTGTTATGAAGTAGGAAATGCGTCAGCAAATTTGCACACAGCAAGCTCCCACAAACAGCAATGCGATAAGGAGCAGACAATCTGCTTTTTAATGATATTGATTGAGGGACAAATATTGTCAAGTACACCAGGGATAACGCCTGCTCTTCTTCACAATAGTGCTATGAAATCTTTTATATCCTCCTGAAAGAGCAGACAGGGTCTCAGTTTAATGTCTCATCCAAAAGATGGCACCTCCAACAGTTCAGTACTTCATCAATGCTACTACACTGGAGGGTCAGCTGAGATTTTTGTGCTCAAACCTCTGGAGTGGGACTTGAATCCACAACTTTCTGGTCTCAGATGCAAGAGTGCTATCAACTGAGACATTATTGGCACCAAAACTGGGCTGCTGTTCTGAGTGAGTGAGTGAAAGAAAGAAAGAAAGAAGGACAGGAACAGCATGATGCTAGTTCTGAGTTCTGGGGAGACATCCAGCTTCTCTATAGCCCATCCTGTTGTGTTCTAATGTTCCCTACCATGTACAGCATAGCCTGTTCATATTGACTGAGGGGACTAAACTAAAAAGGACCTCATCCACATCTGGCCTGCTCCTCCTGTTATACACCACAGTGTCCTGCAAACAGAAAAGTAATGCTGAAATGTTAGAAGTTTTTAGACACATAGATGAGTGACAGCCAGATGGCCATCCTGCATTTTAACTTGTGTCACTGTGATTGAATACGCATCGTGTAGAGTATACGTTGAGGTCACCTTTTTAAAATGTCATGCCACAAAAGCCTGGCTACCCGACCCGAACCCGACTAGACCCAACTACATGCGTCGGGTTCGGGTCGGGTCAGGTCGAAATCCCGAGTCCAGCATTAGGGCTCGGGTCGGGTGGGGCTGGACACTGCTTCCGGGAAGTCATGGGATCAGGCTTACACATGATTCCCCACAACTCCAGCTGCAGGAATAGGCTGCTGGAACAGATGAACGATATTCGTGTCGGGTTGGGTCAGGCACGAAAAATAATTAGAGGACTCGGGCCCGGGCGGTGTTCAGGTTGGCTCTGGTCGGGTTGGGCCCTGGTTGGGTTTTATTTTATATCTGAGCCAGACTTTACATGCAAAACAGATTCAGTTTTAAATGGCAGTAAGATAGTGTGCCCTGCTGTAGTATGGATAGGCATGAGAAGGTTAGAAAGAGGTGTTTTGTGATAGTTAGATTACAGACATGCCAATTCTCACAAATTGATTGCGAGAGATGCAATTTCTCAGCTAAATCCAGCCTTACCTGTCATACAGTCATAGAGTTATACAGCACAGATGCAGGCCCTTCGGCCCATCGTGTCTGTGACGGCCATCAAGCACCTAACTATTCTAGTCCCATTTTCCAGCACTTGGCCCGTAGCCTTGTATGCTATGGTGTTTCAAGTGCTCATCTAAATACTTCTTAAATGTTATGAGGGTTCCTGCCTCTACCACCACTTCAGGCAGTGTACTCCAGATTCCAACCACCCTCTGGGTAAAAAAAAATGTCCTCAGATCCCCTCTAAACCTTCTGTTCCTTACCTTAAATCTATAAGACAGCACCTCCAACATTGCAGCACTCCCTCAGTGTTGCACTGGAAGTGTCAGCCTGGATTTTAGTCCTCAAGTCCTCGTGTGGGACTTGAAGCCACAATCTTCTAACTTACAGGTGAGTGTGCTACCCACTGAACCAAAACTGGCAGTACTTGTGATCTCGCAGGATCACTGTGAAATCTTACAATTTTTCTGCTGCTGACATTTGCTCAGGTAGCCAGGTTGGGACCGGGTTGCTGACTGTCTGCTGACTTGGTTACAGACAGTAGCGCTGTAAAGGCCTCGAAGCTGTCGCTGGCTTTTTTTATTGAAAAAACTAAGTATCTCATGGGGGAAAGGCTAATGATAGTGAGCTGGCAAGGAGTATAGTGCTAATGCTGCCTTTCTTTCTCAGGCACTCTGATAATCCTAGGGAGTTGACTTAAATTTTTGGTCCAATTTTCAAATTCCTGCTACCTCTACTCCACAATACCAAGCTTCTTACTGTTTTTCACTTCTACACTATTGATGGCCCTCCTTTAGCCCCTACAGTCCTACCCTCTTCTATTCAGTTCTCTCCACTCTTTGCTTAAAAAAAAACTCCCTAAAACACTTACCTTCTATTGTGCCTTTCATTTCCCATCCTACTCTTTATTAAACTGTCCCCTCCTGCTTATCACCCACTGTTCCGTACTCTTCAATGTGAAGCATTTTTGAGGTGTATCCCTGCCTAAGCAGTACTGTAGAATTGTTGTTTATTGGTACTAAACGAGCAGCATAATTGTACTGTTCACTAAGGATCTATTATTCTACATGGCCATGTTCATTTGTTGTATTACATTATTTCCAGTTTTTGCACACGAAAATAGTAATTCAAACTGATCATTGAAACTGATAGTTCAAATCTTTACAATTTATGGGTGGGAAGCATATATATAGTGTTACAACCACTTGGTGTGACGTGGGTGGTTCCCACTGTTCAACTCCCCACCTGACCACAGCAAGTGCATTTGCATCAGAGTTTAGCCCCTTGGTGTTTTATTTTTCAAATAAACAGACAGTGACAGGTTTTCTTGTAGGTTTAAAAAAAACAGAATATCAATTGTTTATTGAGAATATGCCTTATCCTGAAATTGTCGCAATCGCATCTACTCACACTCGCTCGCACACACACACAAGAGACAGATTCTTTCTTTTGGGCCTCCTTATCTCGAGAGACAATGGATACGCGCCTGGAGGTGGTCAGTGGTTTGTGAAGCAGCGCCTGGAGTGGCTATAAAGGCCAATTCTGGAGTGACAGGCTCTTCCACAGGTGCTGCAGAGAAATTTGTTTGTTGGGGCTGTTGCACAGTTGGCTCTCCCCTTGCGCCTCTGTCTTTTTTCCTGCCAACTACTAAGTCTCTTCGACTCGCCACAATTTAGCCCTGTCTTTATGGCTGCCCGCCAGCTCTGGCGAATGCTGGCAACTGACTCCCACGACTTGTGATCAATGTCACACGATTTCATGTCGCGTTTGCAGACGTCTTTATAACGGAGACATGGACGGCCGGTGGGTCTGATACCAGTGGCGAGCTCGCTGTACAATGTGTCTTTGGGGATCCTGCCATCTTCCATGCGGCTCACATGGCCAAGCCATCTCAAGCGCCGCTGACTCAGTAGTGTGTATAAGCTGGGGGTGTTGGCCGCTTCAAGGACTTCTGTGTTGGAGATATAGTCCTGCCACCTGATGCCAAGTATTCTCCGAAGGCAGCGAAGATGGAATGAATTGAGACGTCGCTCTTGGCTGGCATACGTTGTCCAGGCCTCGCTGCCGTAGAGCAAGGTACTGAGGACACAGGCCTGATACACTCGGACTTTTGTGTTCCGTGTCAGTGCGCCATTTTCCCACACTCTCTTGGCCAGTCTGGACATAGCAGTGGAAGCCTTACCCATGCGCTTGTTGATTTCTGCATCTAGAGACAGGTTACTGGTGATAGTTGAGCCTAGGTAGGTGAACTCTTGAACCACTTCCAGAGCGTGGTCGCCAATATTGATGGATGGAGCATTTCTGACATCCTGCCCCATGATGTTCGTTTTCTTGAGGCTGATGGTTAGGCCAAATTCATTGCAGGCAGACGCAAACCTGTCGATGAGACTCTGCAGGCATTCTTCAGTGTGAGATGTTAAAGCAGCATCGTCAGCAAAGAGGAGTTCTCTGATGAGGACTTTCCGTACTTTGGACTTCGCTCTTAGACGGGCAAGGTTGAACAACCTGCCCCCTGATCTTGTGTGGAGGAAAATTCCTTCTTCAGAGGATTTGAACGCATGTGAAAGCAGCAGAGAGAAGAAAATCCCAAAAAGTGTGGGTGCGAGAACACAGCCCTGTTTCACACCACTCAGGATAGGAAAGGGCTCTGATGAGGAGCCACCATGTTGAATTGTGCCTTTCATATTGTCATGGAATGAGGTGATGATACTTAGTAGCTTTGGTGGACATCCGATCTTTTCTAGTAGTCTGAAGAGACCACGTCTGCTGACGAGGTCAAAGGCTTTGGTGAGATCAATGAAAGCAATGTAGAGGGGCATCTGTTGTTCACGGCATTTCTCCTGTATCTGACGAAGGGAGAACAGCATGTCAATAGTCGATCTCTCTGCACGAAAGCCACACTGTGCCTCAGGGTAGACGCGCTCGGCCAGCTTCTGGAGCCTGTTCAGAGCGACTCGAGCAAAGACTTTCCCCACTATGCTGAGCAGAGAGATTCCACGGTAGTTGTTGCAGTCACCGCGGTCACCTTTGTTTTTATAGAGGGTGATGATGTTGGCATCGCGCATGTCCTGGGGTACTGCTCCCTCGTCCCAGCACAGGCATAGCAGTTCATGTAGTGCTGAGAGTATAGCAGGCTTGGCACTCTTGATTATTTCAGGGGTAATGCTGTCCTTCCCAGGGGCTTTTCCGCTGGCTAGGGAATCAATGGCATCACTGAGTTCCGATTTGGTTGGCTGTATGTCCAGCTCATCCATGACTGGTAGAGGCTGGGCTGCATTGAGGGCAGTCTCAGTGACAGCATTCTCCCTGGAGTACAGTTCTAGGTAGTGCTCAACCCAGCGGTCCATCTGTTTGCGTTGGTCAGTGATTATGTCCCCCGATTTAGATTTGAGGGGGGTGATCTTCTTGATGGTTGGCCCAAGAGCTCTCTTCATGCCATCATACATTCCTCTGATGTTTCCGGTGTCTGAGGCCAGCTGAATATGACTGCATAGGTGTTGCCAGTAGTCGTTTGCGCAACGCCTAGCTGTTCTTTGTGCAGTACTTCTGGCTGCTTTAAGTGCTGCGGATGTTAAATCGCTGGGGGCTTTCTTGTAGTTCAAAAGTGCAATGCGCTTAGCGGCTATGACAGGTTCCAGCTCTTCATTATGAGATTGAAACCAGTCTGCATTTCTCTTCGCACTTTTGCCGTAGGTGGTCAAAGCTGACTCATAGATGGCGTCTCTGATGTGGGCCCACTTGGTCTCAGCATCCCCTGTGGGAGTGTTTTGAAGGGCTGTTACAAGTGAATTTAGAAATTTTTGTAACAGCTGTGGGTGAGAAATTCTGCTCGTGTTGATGCGCGGGTGGCCCTTCTGCTTGGAATGATGCAACTTCTTTGGTCTGAGTCTAACCTTGCTGCACACCAGGGAGTGGTCGGTGTCGCAGTCCGCACTGTGGAAGCTGCGTGTGATTTGAACACTGTTTAAGGCGGCTCGCCTTGTGACAATGAGGTCTAGCTGGTGCCAACGACGTGATCTTGGGTGCCTCCATGAAACCTGGTGACAGGGTTTAGTGTGAAAGAACGAGTTGGTGATGCAGAGGTTATGATAGGTACACAACTCAAGCAGTCTCTGCCCGTTCTCATTCATCCTTCCAACGCCATAGCGCCCAAGGCAGGAGGGCCATGAGTCATGGTCGGCCCCAACCCTGGCAGAGAAGGGAAAAAGGTTACAATAAATCTGTTGAATTCTCTTGGAAATCAAGTTCTTGATGGATGCAGGCCTGAGATGAGTGTAGATTTCTCTCTTGATTGAAAGTTCAATTGAAGATGGTGGGTTACTTCTAGCTCTCACTGCTGCCTAACGTAAATGTTGGATTCTGCAGCAAGACATGTGCTTTCTGGCTTGGCTGGGACACAAGCTGTTAGGATGTTGCTTCTTGCTCTCTCTGTCTTTTTTAAGGCAATATGTTATCTCTCACCTCATGTTAGGAGACATTCTAGTCTCTTCCCCATGGTGATCGCACAATAGCCCAGGACATGGCTACTTCACACCTTCTTTGTTTCAGAGGAAGACATTTAATTCTGGAATGTTTTAAGATAGGTGTAGGATTGATTCAATTGACACCTCGTAGCTTTGAGGATTTGTCCTTTGTCTTTGTCAGACAGTTTGAATACACAAAAGACCAAGCCCTTTTTCGTGAGTGGCCATTTTGGACCATTGTTCACTTTTTAAAATGAAGGTTCGTTTCTTAAAGACAGAGTCCATTTTTCATAACTCTTTAGAGATGGTCCATGATTGTTGTATCATCACACTTCTGGTGTGTGTGACACTGCCCCCAAAAGGGAAAAAATGAAATTCCTTGGATTTAATTTTTATGTTGTTTGTTTTTTCTGAGCGGATTTAGAAAGATGGTAAAAAGAAACAGTAAGAAAGTTTAGGGTCACACTACTGTACGCATTCATTTCATTCACTCCACCATCCTACAACTGCTGCTGTTGGCTGCTGATGAAGTATCATCAAAAAATTGCATTTCTTTTGGTTATGTGTTGTCAAATGGGGTTGTAGTTTCTCTCGCACCAGTTTGTACTACTTTAGGGACATTAATCTCCAGGACCATGTGATTGTTGGTGAAGCTCGTGGTATGCAAATTTCTATTATTGCTTGTTATATGGTTTCCTGTCTGTACAAGCTTTAACACCTTAACTACTGCTTCCACAATACATGGCATGGCCATTCAGGTTCTGGCATATTGATAGTTCTTATTTCTAGGCTGATAGTGGGTGATACAGTGTTTTTTTTAGCTCCTGCGAGGTGTCTGGAATTTCTTCCTGCCCCTTGTTCTTGCTGATTTCTAACTCTAAATTGTTGGGTTTGATTAGTTTTGGATTTGGAACCTGATCGTGTGATTCTTCAGTGGGTAGATCCATGCTGATCTCACATTTAGTTTTCTTGTGATTTTCACAAGTGTGGTTCACTTTAGTGTATGCTACCTTCCCTTTCCCTTTTACTTCAGAGATAGGTGATTCCCGCATCTGCCCCTTGTCCTGTGGGACACTGCTCACAAGTGATTGTCCAGCTTCCACTGCATGCCCCAGTGGCACTTCAACTAGGTGAGGCATCTCCCTCACTCTTGGCTTTCCTGTTTGGGAATTTTCCTCATCTCTATTTAAATCTTTTAAATCTTTTTGACTCTATCTGGGCCCTTTTAAATTCTTCTGGCTCTATCCCTATGGGATTTTCGGGACTTCCCCAGCCCTCGGTAGCTGTACAGAGTTGTGTTTGCTTCCTCTCAGTTTCTTCAGTCAACGTGAACTGTTCTGGACCCTCTGGGTACAATACTGTGCTTCCTGCCAAGTCATTGCCCAGCAATGATATGATTAAGCTCGGAATGATTCCGACTGTCATTACCCCGGTGACCAACTTACTCTGTAGGTAAATTTTAACTAAGAGAACCTTCAAGCATTCACCAGTAAGCCTTTTTACTAATACTATGGTATTTGTTCTGCTTTCCAGTGGCATTTCTGTCAGTTTGGCTGCCAGTAGGGTTTGAAAACAACCAGTATCCCTGAGGATGGTTACCTCCTTATCTGGTGCCTCGGACACAAAGGAGTCATTTGTCCTTTGTGCAAAAAGTTCTGATATGTGTGCTACTCCTGAGTGATATCGGCTTACCACTTTCAAAGCCACAGACATAGGCTTAACTGCAGCACCCCCTGCTGGTTTTTGGCATATCAGCAATTGGTCTGGACATGCCCAGATTTGCCACACTGGAAACATGTTGAGCAGACCATTACTAGTTTATTGTCCCCGAAACGTTAACTCTGCTTCTCTTTCCACAGATGCTGCCAGACCTGCTGAGTGATTCCAGCATTTCTTGTTTTTGTTTCAGATTTCCAGCATCCGCAGTATTTTGCTTTTATATTACTAGTTTATCCCCTGGGTTCTTTTAAAAGTTGAAATCTGGTCAGGCTTTCCTCCCTGCTCTCCTTTTCTCTTGAGCCCATTTCTGCTTCCTCTGCATCCCTGCTATCTCTCCCTAGCTTGTACAAGTTACTAGACCAAATTTATTCAGAGTTAGGGATTTGTGTATAAATTCATAGTCATGGCCATTTTAGCTGCTTCCCTTACCATTGTGACTCTTTGCTCCTTGGGATGCTATTTTAAAATTCTTCCAGCAACATCACTTCTCCCAAATTTTCATATGAGGGTTCTAGCTTGAAAGATTGTATCCAATTATCAAAAAACCATATGTTTAATTCTTTTGAATTCAATGTAAGTCTGTATGGGTTTTTCCGGGTGTGTCGGAATTTCTGTCTATATGCTTCTGGTACCAGCTCATATGCATTTGGAATTGAAATTTTAGTTTGATCATAATCAGAGGAACTTTCTTCTGATAACAGGAAAAAAAACTTCAAACCCTGTCCATGAAATCACCTTGAAAGAGGAGTCCAAAATTCTTTTGGCCATTTTAGCCTGGTAGCTATTTTCTCAAATGAGATGAAATGTGAATTAGCCTCCTCCTCATTAAATTTTGGCACTAGCTTTGAGTGTCTCAGCACATCAAAGTTTTGCTCTGAAGTGGGGATAGGGTTTGAGTGGATGGTAGCATTTTCACTTTGGGTTTGTAGTCCCTGTAACTCAACTCTCTGCATTGTATTTCCTTTTGTTTCAACTGAAAATCTCCTTACTTTTGTAACTGAAATTCTCTTTCCTTCTGAAACTGCATTTCTTCCCTTTTCATTTGCAACTGGATTCTAGCTAGAATATCTTTTTTTTTCAGTCTCTGGTTCCATGCTGTCCTCTGCTAGTTCAGAGGTAAGTTTAGAATGATTGGCTAGACTTGTCATCAGTTCAGGATTCTTTGCTTTTTTTGTCTCAAAGTAATTCCCACCTCTATAGCTAAGCTTTTTTAATCTTCAATACTTAATTTGTTTAACTTATGGGATATCTCTCCCTGCTCTACAAACCTCTAAGCATTAAATGTGGCAATTTCTTTTGTTTCTAACACTGTAGAGAAAAAACAGAAGATCGCACAATGGCCCAACACGTGGCTACTTCACACCTTCTTTATTTCAGAGGAAGACATTCAATTCTGGAATGTTTTAGGTGTAGGATGGGTTCAATTGACACCTCTTAGCTTGAAGATTTGTCCTTTGTCAAGCAGTTTGAATACACAAAGGGCCAATCCCTTTTTCTACGATGGCCATTTTGGACCATTGTTCACTTTTTAAAAATCAAGGTTGATGTTTTAAAGACAAAGCCAATTTTTCATAACTCTTCGGAGTTAGTCCATGATCGTTGTATCATCGTACTTCCAATGTGCCTGACAATAGTGATACACAAGGTATCTCAATTGTGTGGGACAGACTGGATAGACCAGAGGGTCTTAACTTACCACTTATTATTCATATGTTTGTATCAACTTAACTGCCACTATCATATTTTGAATAGCTCCAGTGTGGAGGTGATAACTGTAGATAAATGTATTTTATTATATTAATGCAATAAGCTGGGCTAAATGCGGTTAAGTTTCATTCTATAAGGAGGCAACTGTTAAATCTTTATTTTTAAATGATGTCTCATGATACATGGGACAGTGGAGTTGTCATTACAGGAAAGAGGTGTTTGGTGAAAGATTGAATGAAATCTCAATTAGGGTGTAATGGGATGTGAGAAAAATTATGCATTTTTGCCTAGGTTTTCATTTTAGTGGCTGTCTATCTAAAACTCAGTCATTGTGCTTAAGAGTTTAACTGCCATCTAAGCCAAAATTTTGTAACTTGCACTATCTTGGTCCAGTTCTGCAAGGTTTGTTGTTTTGAACCTCTCAAAACAGGCTCAAGAGAAAGTCTAACATACAATTTTCAAATATACACAGGCCTGTCTGGCTGACAGATCCATTTTGAGAAATTAGAATCCAAAGGTAATTGCAAAATTCTTTGAGAAAGTAACTCCTGAGATTTCAAGGAAGCCAAGAGGCTGTGTGAAAATGTTAAAAGACAGGTTCATTTGCTGAAGTGGATCTGATGGAGGCATAAGATAGTCCAATACTTAAAAGAAATTACCAAGCAGGGTTTTCTGTTCATTTAACTAGAATATACCAGAAAAGCTTATTTGACTCTCAAAGCAAGCACAGACACTCAGAGATTTGGGGAGTTGGGACTCATCTAACTGAACAATTTAGAATGCATGAGTGGAAATAATCTAGTGTCAGGTTAGAACAGATCCAAAAACATAAACACAGGATGAGAGGAAATTGTTAGTCATTTTCATACTTTGCCCATCTATTTGATACAGAATCTTAAAATGGTTACTGCACAGAAGGAGGTCATTCAGCAAGTCATGTCCATGCCGGCTGTCTGCGAGAGCAACTCAGCTAGTTCCACTCCAGTGTAATTTTTTCTCAGCTTAATTTGTCAGATGTCCTGAGGTGATTACTTTTTCCCCCACCTGTTTCTATGTACTTTGTTTCATTGCTAGCTAGATTTTCCACCCATTGACTCTTGTAACTACCTCTGTTCAAGCTGCATGGATATTTCTTCTGTGAGGAGGGTATATAGGGATGTCACAGGCAGCAAGTCTGTTTTTGCTACATTTCCAACAACACCTTCAAAGCTCCATCTGAAAATGGAGGTATTCTGTCACTTTGTCCACCTTCTTTCTCTGCACAGCAACAATGAAACAGCCTTTTTACATAACAACTTCAGTCTTCAATAACTGCAGATGTACGTTATTTGCTGACAGTATATTCCTGCAGGCAGCCTCAAACCAGGTCAGAAATACTCAGTGAACACTTAATGAAGCCAACCTCATGATTGGCCCAATGAGATATTGGTTAAAGTTAAGCTTGCTGATTCCTGATCACGACCTTTTAGCGCCTGTATTGGATTGTTCTTTCTTATTGGCCAGCAAGTTAATGACTTTTGAAAGCTGCAATAAATAATGAAAATAGGGCTGAAATGTGATTGAATAGTTTTGACTTTTAAAGAGAGACCAAAAGGTTTGGAGAAGGAATTACAAAGGGTAAGAATGAAATGACCAGGTTTGCTACTGAAGGTGCTGCAGAAATAAGTAGGGTTATAGGACCATGTGACATGGGAGGGGATGTAAAGCTAGTGAAGGTTGCATGTGTAGGATGGAGTGAGACTGTAAAGATTTGTTTAAAAATGTAAAAAAAAACTTTGATAAATTTGGGGATGAGGAATCAGTGTAGGTCAGTAGGAAGAGGGTGATGGGTGAGCAGGGCCTATTTTGGGACAGAAATGAAGTTTTAGATGATTTGGAGTTCATAGAGGGTTGAGGTCAGAACAATGGCAAAGTGATGAAGTTAAGGGTAAAGATTTCAGCAGCAGTGAGGGTATGTTAAGGCAGAATTGTGCAATGTTGCAGAGATTCTTAGTAATGTCTAGGATTATGAGGTTTGAAGCTCTGAATCATACAGAGCCCAGAGGCTGCATTCAGTCTGGTTCAACCTTAGCAAGTGAATGAAAATTGAATCTAGTTTAATATTTGGAGACTTCAATTACCCCATTATAGACTGGGAAAAGCATAGTGCTGGGGATTAGGAAGGAGAGGAATTTCTGATGTGTACAGGAGAACTTGCTCAATCAATATGTCTCCAGTCCAACAAGGAAGGAAGCAGTGTTGTATCTGGGCCTGGACAATATAGTAGGGCAAGTGGGGTGTGTTACAGTAGGAAATCTAGCTAACAGTTACTGCAACGTAACTTGGTTTAGAGTAATTATGGAAAGAGACTAGAAGATATCCAAGGTAAAAATGTTAAACTGTTGAAGCTTATTTGAGCACAGATCAATAGGAAAAGGCAATTGCAGGGTAAAGTAGTAGCAGAGCAATGGAAGGCATTCAGGGAAGAGATAGTTCAGCTACAATAAAGGTAGAGCATCCAAAGCTAATGCGCTCTGGATGACAAAAGAAATACAAGTGAAAAAAAAACAGAAAAAGGTGCTTATGACAAATGTTAGGAACAAAATTCAGTTAATAACCAGGAGGATTATGGAAATTATAGGAGGGAATTGAAAAAGCTAATATGTCAGGCAGAGAAAAGATTCGTGGACAACATTAAACTGAACCCTAAAACATTTTATAAATCTATAGTATAATAGGTTAGCTAGAAAAAAAAGTTGGCCCTATTAAGGACACAAAGGGAAATCTTTATGTAGAGGCAGAGGATATGGCTGAAGTATCAGCCATGGCTTAGTGGGTAGTACTTTTGTGATTCAGTCAGAAGGTTGTGGGTTCAACTCCTACTGCAGGACTTGAGCACAAAAATCTAGGCTAGCACTCCAGGTACTGAGGGTGTACTGCACTGTCGGAGGTGCCATCTTTCGGGTGAGATGTTAAAATCAAAGCCCCTTCTGCGCTGTCAGGTGGATGTAAAAAATCCTAGGGCACTATTTTGACGAAGAGCAGGGTGTATCCCTGGTGTTCTGGCCAATATTTATCCCTCAATCAACATCACAAAAAAAGATTATCTGGTCATTATCACATTGTTGTTTGTGGACCTTGCTGTGTGAAAATTGGTTACCGTGTTTCAACTTACCTGAGGTCCTGGCTCCATGGCATCGGCTGGGCTGCAGCCCCAGCGGTGGCCACCGCTCCTGGTGACGTTGCTGGGACTAAGAGCTGTCAGCCCACTGATTGGCCGGCAGCTCACTGAGGCGGGACCTCCTCCCTTAAGCAGGTGGAAGTCATGCCTCAGGACAATTAAAGCCCAGGGACCCGTAAAATGCGGGTCGGATCCCCGGGCTAGGTGGAAGCGGATTCGCCACTGACGTTTACATCAGTGACGATGTCCCATCCGCCTATGGTGAAATCCAGCCCATGATCTTGTTGAATGGTGAATGGCCAAATGGCCTTCTCTCATTCCTATTTCTTATACCTTATGTTCTTAAATATGCGAAGGCTGATGATGTTTTGAACTTCAGCCTATCTTTAAAGTACATACAAAAGCTAATAGAGGAAAAATAACTCAATCAGGATGCAATGACAGAGTTGTGCAATAATGTTATGTGCTGTGTTCATTTTTGGGAACAACACAAGAGATCAATAAGCTTCTTGTACTCTTCATGATAAGGTCATTGAATACCTCCAGGGATCTGCTACAATTTCATTACAAGTTTTCAACAATTAACAATGGCATTTACCTAATCCATTTTGCAACAGGTTTTGTTTTATTTACCATACAATGAATTGTAGAAATTGTACAGTTAAAATAAATAAATTATTTTTGATGTCTTAAGAAAATTAAACAAAATGCCATCATGCAAGTTAATTCTAACACATGACTTGAAATAATACTTCCCAAATATTGCATTTACCAATGTGTCCAGATTTACAGACGACTGCTGATGATAACTCTGCTTAAAGCAGCACAAAGTAAATGCCAGTGTGCCCATATGCTAACATTCTTCTCACTGGTGTGTAATTGGCAGAACTCCAAATAAATTTCCTAAAAGGCCATTTTTAGGTATTTACACCATTTCTCCAGAGATTTTGCCAATCTCCCTCTGGAGAGCCCAAATTGAAATACCAGGTGTCTACCTTTTTCTCCAGCATGCTGAGTGACAGAGTAGTCATTTTTGGAATGTGTTTCCTAGCTGCAGCCAGCCAGATTGAGAGGCTGGATGGCTGTCAGGTGGGTAGGCATCAGGCACCAGGCTGCAGCTGGGGAGTGTGAGTGAGAGGGTGAGAGAGTGTGGGTTGTGGGGGCATCAATGCTGGGGGGAGTCTGAAGACATTGGGGACAGGAGAAGATGACAAGGGGTCCATGGGGGAGATTGGGAGAAGAGGCAAGAATCACAAAGGGCCCATGTAGGAGATTGGGTGGGGTGGGGTGGGGGTGGGGGGCATTCGTGGAGCACATCAGGAGGGCATCACTGGGGAGGTTAATGATAGCTAGATGAGTCAGGGGAATCATTCTGGTTCCTCCTGCCCACAAGCAGTGCTGTAAGGGCACTTACTTTTCCATCCAACAGTCCTTCAGCTGCCTGGTTTCCCAAGGTCTGGGAAATCTGACTGACCATCATTGAAGCTGGAAGAGAAATAAAATATTAGGCATGCAGCCTCATTAAAATATATCTTTTATTCATTCATGTGATGTGGGTGTTACTGGCAAGGCCAGCATTTATTGCCAAATTGCCTGTCAGTCACCAATTGCCACATATCTAATCCTAGCTAAAGCAGGACTGTCCAAAAGCAATAAAGTAGGGAAAACTTAACGGCTGGAACATTTATTTTGTTTATTAAACAGGTAAAGTACCAAAAATGTTTATTATCATACACTTTTTAATAGATTTTGGAACTGTATGTCAATGGTTAACTTTTTAACTTTTTCTTGTCTTCTCTATGTCGTCTATTTTAAACAAACAAACAAGTAGAAAAGGTTTGAGGGGCTTAATTATATACTCCTGTCCCTATGTTCTGAACAGAAATTGAAAATCAGTTTCATATAAAATTAGTGATGCATTTGATGTATGCATACAGAGATCCAAAATGACCCTGCAAAAATGTAAATTATTGTTGATCACGGTTATTTTGTAAAGAAAGAGAAAGAACTTGTACTTATATAGCACCTTTCACATGCTTAGGACTTCCCAAAGCACTCCAAAGGAATGAATGCTTAACAGATGTAGTTACTAAGGTTTTGTAGCTAAGCACAACAGGCAATCTGCACACAAGGTCCCACAAACAGCAATGAAATTAATGGTCAGTTATTCTGTTTTGTTGTTGTTGATCGAGTACTGAATGTTGACTAGGACACTAGCATAATTCCCTGCTCCTCTTCAAAACGTGCCATGGTATGTTTTACATTGACTTGAACAGGCAGACAAGATCTTGGTGTAATATCTATTCCAAAAGATGATAATTCCGACAAAGCAGTGCTCCTCAGTACCGCATTGAAGCATCAGCCTAGATAGGCCTCAAGTAGGGCTTAAAAAACAAGCTAGTGATTTCAAGGATAGAGTTAGAATTGAGCCAAGGTGACAAATCTGTATAATGTATACAAATAATGTTTCTGTATCACAGAGCAGTAAGATCAAGGTTCACGCTGTGATTCTTTATAAAAGTTCCCAATATCTCAGTTTGATTGTCATGATGGTGGAGAGTACATTACCTAGATGTTAGTGATAGTATACCTTTGGGGTCCTTTCTTTCTTTTCCTTTCAAGTATAAGTGAATATACAGTATTGAAGAAATGTGTTTGGTGCATATTATTATTCATTATAAACATTTAAAACTGCATTATTCTTTTAAAAATGTTCCCTATTGGCTGCAGTCAGCAGTTTTAAAATTACAACCTGTTGAATCAGTTTATTTTTTTATTTGTTCGGGGGATGTGGGCATTGCTGGCTAGGCCAGCATTTATTGCCCATTCCTAATTGCCTTCAAGAAGGTGATGGTGAACTGCCTTCTTGAACCACTGCAGTCCTTGGGGTGTAGGTACACCCACAGTGCTGTTAGGAAGGGAGTTCCAGGATTTTGACCCAGCGACAGTGAAGAAATGGCGATATAGTTCCAAGTCAGGATGGCGTGTGGCTTGGAGGGGAACTTGCAGGTGGTGGTGTTCCTATGTATCTGCTGCCCTTGTCCTTTCTAGGTGGTAGAGGTCGTGGGTTTGGAAGGTGTCTAAGCTGTCTACAGAGCCTTGGTGAGTTGCTGCAGTGCCTCTTATAGATAGCACACACTGCTGCTACTGTGCATCAGTAGTGCAGGGAGTGAATGTTGAAGGATGGGGTGCCAGTCAGGTGGGCTGCTTTGTCCTGGATGGTGTCAAGCGTCTTGAGTGTTGTGGGAGCTGCACCCAGCCAGACAAGTGGAGAGTATTCCATTACACTCCTAACTTCTGCCTTGTAGATGGTGGACAGGCATTGGGGAGACAGGAGGTGAGTTCTCACTGCAGAATTCCCAGTCTCTGACCTCCTCTTGCAGCCACAGCATTTATGCAGCTGGTCCAGTTCAGTTTCTGGTCAATGGTGACCCCAAGGATGTTGATAGTGGGGGATTCAGTGATGGTAATGCCATTGAAAATCAAGGAGAGATGGTTAAATTCTCTCTTGTTGGCGATGGTCATTGTCTGGCACTTGTGTGGGGCAAATGCCACTTATCAGCCCAAACCTATATGTTGTCCAGGTCTTGCTGCATCTGGACATGGGCCGCTTCAGTATCTGAGGAGTCGCGAATGGTGCTGAACATTGTGCAATCATCAGCGAACAACCCCACTTCTGACCTTATGATGGAGGGAAGGTCATTGATGAAGCAGCTGAAGATGGTTGGGCCTAGGACACTACCCTGAGGAACTCCTGCAGAGATGTCCTGGGACTGAGATGATTGACCTCCAACAACCACAACCATCTTACTTTGTGCTAGGTATGACTTCAAACAGCGGAGAGTTTTCCCCCTGATTCCCATTGACTCCAGTTTTGCTAGGGCTCCTTGATGCCATACTCTGTCAAATGCTGCCTTGATGGCAAGGGCAGTCACTCTCACCTCACTGCCAGAGTTCAGCTCTTTTGTACATGTTTGGACCGAGGCTATAATGAGGTCAGGAGCTGAGTGGCCCTGGTGGAACCCAAAGTGTCAGTGAGCAGATTATTGCTGAGCAAGTGCTGCTTGATAGCACTGTCAGTGACCCATTCCATCACATTGCTGATGATCAGGAATAGACTGATAGGGTGGTAATTGACCGGGTTGGACTTGTCCTGCTTTACGTGCACAGGACATACCTGGGCAATTTTCCACATTGCTGGTTAGATGCAAGTGTTGTAGCTGTACTGGAACAGCTTGGCTAGGCGTGTGGCTAGTTCTGGAGCACAAATCTTCAGTACTATTGCTGGAATGTTGTCGGGGCCCATAGCCTTTGCAGTATCTCGTGCCTTCGGCCGTTTCTTGATATTACATGGAGTGAATTGGATTGGCTGAAGACTAGCATCTGTGATGCTGGGGACCTCAGGAGGAGGCCGAGATGGCACTTCTGGCTTAAGATAGATGCAAATGCTTCAGCCTTGTCTTTTGCATTGATGTGCTTGGCTCCCCCATCGCTGAGGATGGGATATTTGTGGAGCCTCCTCCTCCCTGTTAGTTGTTTAATTGTCCACCACCATCCTTGACTGGAAGTGGCAGGAATGCAGAGCTTAGGTGTGATCCATGTGTTGTGGGATCGCTTTGCCCTGTCTATCGCATGCTGCCTCTACTGTTTGGTATGCAAGTAGTCCTGTGTTGTAGCTTCACCAGGCTGACATCTCATTTTTAGGTATGCCTGGTACTGCTGCTGGCATGCCCTCCTGCACTCTTCATTGAACCAGGGTTGGTCCCCCGGCTTGATGGTAATGGTAGAGTGGGGGATATGCCGGGCCATGAGGTTACAGATTGTGGTTGAATACAATTCTGCTGCTGCTGATGGTCCACAGTGCCTCATGGATGCCCAGTTTTGCATTGCTAGATCTGTTTGAAATCTATCCCATTTAGCACAGTGGTAGTGCCACACAACACGATGGTGGGTATCCTCAATGTGAAGACGGGACTTCGTCTCTACAAGGACTGTGCGGTGGTCACTCCTAGCAATACTGTCATCAGCAGTTGCATCTGCGGCAGGTATGTTAGTGAGGACAAGGTCAAGTAGGTTTCTCCCTCACCACCTGGCGCATACCCAGTCTAGCAGTTATGTCCTTTAGAACTTGGCCAGCTCAGTCAGTAGTGGTGCTACCGAGCCACTCTTGGTGATGGACATTGAAGTCCCCCATCCGGAGTACATTTTGTGCCCTTGCTATCCTCAGTACTATTGGTGTTCAACATGGAGATACACTGATTCATCACAAGCTCTCACAAGCCCCCAGATTAGTAATGAGGACTTTGCAGGGTCGACAGGGCTGGGTTTGCCATTACCATTTCTGGTACCTAGGGAGTGCTGGGTGGTCTGTCTGGTTTCATTCCTCTTCTTAGACTTTGTAGCGGTTTGATAGAACTGAGTGGCTTGCTGGGCCATTTCAGAGGGCATGTAAGAGTCAACCACATTGCTGTGGGTCTGGAGTCACATGTAGGCCAGACCAGGTAAGGATGGCAGATTTCCTTCCCTAAAGGACATTAGTGAACCAGATGGGTTTTTAACAACAATCGACACTGGTTTTATGGTCACCACTAGAGTCGCTTTTTAATTCCAGATTTATTTATTGAATTCAAATTCCACCATCTGCCATGGTGGGATTTGAATCCATGTCCCCAAAGCAGTAGCCTGGGGCTCTGGGTTACTAGTCTAGTGACATTACCACTAAGCTACCACCTCTTGAAGGAGATTTAATTGAACAAATCATTTAATGTGTCAATCAAGCCAATAAAATAATCATCTCTAAATAGCAATGATTCTATCAGTAAATGTGTCTTGTTAGTTTTATTTATTAACTTCCTAAATTTGATATTATAGCATCAGTCCCAAAACTTAAACAAGTCAGAAAAATGTTGGGCATTTTTCAGGCCATGGGTGAAATTTAGTAGAAAATATCTAAAAGCCAGAGAATACCACTAAATTTTTGATGTTGCTAAATGTTCTTATGTGCCTCTGTTAAACTATATTTTAAAAAGTGACTCCATAAACACGTGTTTCAGATACAAACAAACCATTTAAAGAACTGAAAAAAGGAACCAGTTGCAAAGTGCATTATTTACAATATAATCAGACATGGTGAAAAGAAAAACTTGCATTGTGTCTTTTACAACCTCAGTACATTCTAAAGCATTTGCTAGCTAATTAAATACCTTTAAAGTGTAATCATTGTTGTAATGTAGGAAAACATGGCAGCTAATTTGCACACAGCAAGATCCCACAAAGAAAACTGAATAATCATGACAACTGCCCTGCTCTTCTTTGAAAAGTGCCATGGAATCTTTTACTTCCACCTGAGAGAGCAGATAGGTGTGACACTCGTGTCAACCTAAATTATGTGTTCTAATTTGTGGAGCGGCACTGTGATCTTTTGACTCAGACAAGAATGTTACCACTGAACCAAGGCTGACATTTTGTTAGAATGCAGCTAGATAGAACATTGGTAAAGGGCACTGCAGAAAGTTTTGATCAGTACGTTCATATGAAAATGATGGACAGGTAAAGAACAGCTGGTCCATTCAGCCTGCCCCACACTCATGATGGCTGCAGCATCATAACATATCTCTTCCCATCCCTAAACAGCCAAAAAATCTCTTGGGTGAGGCATCTAAAAAAATCAGAGGAAAACCCAGGGCCAAATAAGGGCAAAAGTACTCTGGAAAATTCCTCTCCGACTCCATCAGGTGATTAAAACCAGTCCAGGAGATCACTTGGACCATCTGTTAATCCATATCCTTCTAAATGATGCAATCACTGCCCCGTCAAGAACTGGTCCAGCATTTAACAGCCAGTTTTCCTTTGAAAGTTATATTTGTATTCTATGTATCTGCACTCATCAAACTGAAGGATGACATTGCACAAATTTGATAATGGCAAATACTCAATTGGACTTAGTGATGGCACAAAGCACTCCTCACCTGATGTTGCATTAACTAAATGCAGTGACAACTTTCCAACATTATCATAAGAAATTACTTAAACTTCAGTATCCAAAAAACTTTTTCTATTTCCTGTGCTTCGTGGTTTGTCTCAATGAGATTGCTTAAATAATAGAACTGAAAAGACACATTTAAGTAGGAAATATAGTCATAGGGCTAGAAACAGCAATGCATTATTAAGTTTTTATTTCACTGTTCAGTGCATTCAAAGCTATTTAGTGTGTCTGGACTAATTGGGAAATCATAGCAAAATGAATGGCCATTGGGATGCAAATCACACCTGCCAAATGGAAACTTATTAATTTTGTCATATAGGACACTGTTTGAAACTTCTTTCCTGAACATTGCAAATAACTTGTTTAGAAAAAAGCATTGTGAGAGGACAGGAGTAGCTGAGAGACAGCTGAATAGAGAGACAATGGAAGTGCTCGCTGATTCAATTAGCGAGATGGGTTTTGTCAATAGTGGCGATCAACATCCATTGACTGTGTAAGAGCCAGAACTCTACCTCCCCTCCCCCCTCACTGAGTGTGTCTGGAAAGCTTTGAAATCCAACAACCTCCAAGAAGCTGCTGTTTCAAACAAAGAGATGGTCACATGACCTATCTGCTGGCCAGACTGGGGCTTTTTGAATTGTGCCTCATAGAAAGGAAAAAGACTGCAACTGGACTGGTAGAAGAAAAGTCTCGCTGTCTCTCTCTCCAGCAAAGTCCCAGGGAATCCAGGGTGGCAGCTTAGACTTCAAACTACAGACAAAGCCCCTCTTCTGCCTTCTGGTACCACAGAAGCAAGTTTGCAATTGTGCACGTGGCCACAGCAAGGACTCCCAGACCTTAACTTCAATCAAGAACATTACATCAAGGACAAAGGACAGTTACCTGTATTCCATTTATTGCCAACTCTACTTCAACCAACCCCCTTAATTCCTTCTTCCCCTCTGTATCTATTTGTGTGTGTGTGTCTGTCTCTTGTATGCATGCGAGTGTGTTTGCATCACGTATTTTAGCCATTTTAACTGGGTTAGAGTGATAAGGCTAATAAACTTGCATCTTTCTTGTTTAAACCTAAGAAAACCTGTCTGATTGATTCATTTGCAATTGTAATGAGAGTGCAGAGAGTAAGGGCTCACTGAGGCAGTAAGCTAAAATCACACTGTTTTAAAAGATAAACCCTGATACAGCCAAACCAGAGAAGGGGCAAGAGGGGAGCCTGAGACCCCTTCCTCACCTAGTCGTAACACCATGATAGAACTGTAATATAAGAAATCTGGTAACAGCATTAAAATTGGTAATTATTTAGATATTTCAACACAAAATATTTATTTAGTACTTCAAAGGCAGTATCAAGTGCTGTTTTTGATTCAATACATTATAAGTAACATAACACATAAGTTTGATCAACATGATCGAATTGTTTGATGAAGTAACAAGGAAGATAGATGAGGGTAATGCAGTTGATGTTGTCCACATGGATTTTAGCAAGGCTTTTGATAAGGTCCCACATGGCAGACTGGTTAAAAAATTAAAATCCCACAGGATCCAGGGAAATGCAACAAGGCAGATACAAAATTGGCTTAGTCGCAGGAAACAAAGGGTAATTGTTGACGGATGTTTTAGCGACTGGAGAGCTGTTTCCAGTGGCGTTCTGCAGGGCTCAGTACAGCGTCTCCTGCTTTTTGTAGTATATATTAATGATTTGGATGTAAATGTAGGGGGCATGATCAAGAAGTTTGCAGATGACACAAAGATTGGCCATGTGGTAGACAGCAAGGAGGACAGCTGTAGGCTGCAGGAAGATATTGATGGTCTGGTCAGATAGGCAGAAAAGTGGCAAATGGAATTCAAATCAATTCAAGTGTAAGGTGATGCATTTGGGGAGGTCAAACAAGGCAAAAGAATGCACAATAAATGGGAGGATACCACATGGTGTAGAGGAAGTGAGGGACCTTGGAGTGAATGTCCACAGAATCTTGAAGGTAGCAGGACCGGTCGATAAGGTGGTTAAGAAAGCATATGGAATCCTTTTCTTTATTAGCCGAGGTATAGAATACAATAGCAGGAGGTTATGCTGGAACTGTATAATTCATTGGTTAGGCCAAACTTGAGTACTGTGTGCAGTTCTGGTCACCTCATTATAGAAAGGATGTAATTGCACTAGAGAGGGTACAGAGCAGATTTACGAGGATGTTGCCAGGACTGGAAAAATGCAGCTGTGAGGAAAGATTGGATAGGCTGGCGTTGTTCTCCTTGGAACAGAGAAGGCTGAGGGGAGATCTGATTGAAATGTACAAAATTTTGAGGGGCTTGGATAGAGTGGAGGTGAAGGGGCTATTCACCTTCACAGAGAGGTCAGGGCATTGATTTAAAGTGATTGGTAGAAAGTTTAGAGGGGAGATGAGGAAAAACCTTTCACCAGACGGTGGTGGGGGTCTGGAACTCACTGCCTGAAAGGCAGAGGTAGTGACCCTCAACTCATTCAAAAGGAGTCTGGATATGTACCTCAAGCGTCGTAATCTGCAGGGCTACAGACCAAATGCTGGAAAGTGGGATTAGAATAGGTGGATCGTTTTTTTGAACAGCACAGACATGACGGGCCAAGTGGCCTCTTTCTGCCTTAAACTTTCTATGATTCTAACACTCCCTCAATATGACCAAATATACTGAGACTTCCCTTAGAATAAATTGTGAATAAAAACTGGAAAACAATTTTTAGTAATTTTAATTAACTTTGTCTAACTATATGAAAATTAATCACCAATTCCAATATTTGATCTGGTGACTTAACATTGAATGTTTTGTCTCATTTTATTATTTTTAATGTGCTCTGTATTGTATTGCAGCTGAATGCCATGTATGTTTTTTTCTCCTTTGAGGATCTTTATAAGATAGTTTTTTTTAAAGAATAGCTCCTGTAATGTATATAAGGATGCGTTTAGCTACCTTTTCCTTGTTCTGGACATTTGAGGATGTGTAAAGTTGCATCCTTTCTTGTAGTGCATGCTTTGTGGTAAACTCTACAGCCACAATAAAGATATCTATTCAACAAAAGATTTTTATTTTTCATAGATCATACTACTTTAAGATACTCCTTTATCTGTACAGCACATTCTCGATAGATGATATTGTCACACGCTTTGGCATTTTGCTTATGTCTGTATATGGCTAAAGTTACAACCAAGGCCACTTCACTAAAATCCTACTGCTCTTTCTTGGCAAGGCTATCTATCTCCTTTGGCCCCTTAGCTCATATTCTAGGCAGAAATCAACACAATGAGATGTCAAGTGATTAAATAACTACCATCAAGGGCACCATATAACTAAATCTGTAATAATAAATGCACCTTCGGTAGAAATGAATCCTCAGGTAATCCATCTGGAAATTAGATATACAAAATCCAAAACACAAAGTATTGAATCAAAACATCTGATCAGCAATTTAATGCAATGTTTATTCTATGAGGAGACTGATATGCACCTACTCCTTTCTGACAAATATTCATTTTGTAAGTTGTACATTTAGTCTTGTTTGTAAAATAAACGTAACGGCGTAAATAGGTGATAGAACCGCAAGCCTAATTCTGATGTCATGAACCGCAAGTGAGAGTTTCCAGTGACTTGGATTAAATATTTAGTCTCACTCATTACTATTTATTATCGTCTAGATATTATTTTCACAATTTGTTCACGCTATATAAATATATACTGATTGCATGAGGAATTTGACATAGGGAAAGAATAATGTTGCAAATTGTGACATTTAATGTAAAGCTTCTCTTGTCTCGGCATTTGCATTTTTAATAAGGTTATCTGGAAATACAATATTCAGAGTGTAAGTCTGTTTGGATGCGTATTTGTATACTCTCAGAATACAATGTATTGAGTTTTCAGTATATATTTCAGACTTCTTCGTGATTAATATTACGTCTATGTAATTCTAAGAGGGAAAATAGGTTATAGATATTTCAACAAAACAAAGTGCAGGATATACTCAGCAGGTCCAGCAGCATCTGTGGAGGGAGAAGCAGAGTTAAACTTTCATGTCGATGACCTTTCATCTCATCGCCCCGCCCCGCCCCACCCCACCCCCAACAAAAGCAAATTCTGGGCAGCAGAATAATGCGGCCAGCTTTGAGCAATGGGCGAATTAAGTGCAAACTCCACGTCTTTACCGGCCGCTCCTCATGTTCTCAGCCCTGATACTCAACTCTTTCCGCATTAGGCAGGAGTGCGTAAGAAAAGGGACCGCCCAGAGCACGCGTGCGCACGATGGCCGCTGCGGTAAATGGAATGGCCCGGGATCGCTGAGTGACGGCTGGCTGTTCCATTCGGTAAAATGGGGCTGGGAGCCTACGAAGGGGAATGAAGCGGAGCGCGGACACGGCGGATCCCGGCACCTCCACTGGCTGCAGCCCCAGCAGCAAAGTCTTTGAAGCAGCACAGAGCGTTGTGCGTTTCGTCAACGGGTCATCATGCTATGTGCGTAGCTAACATTAATGCCATTGTTTGTCCAACCAAGACTTTGATTCAACTGGGAGGAGACTTAATTCATCCAGCAGTAAAATTGGAGTGAAGTTAGACCCGCACCGTGTCAGGGAATTATCCAGGGATGTCTATGAGCTCTCGCCTTGGTTGCCGGATCAATCATTTCTCCTTTTCCTGCTCTCCTTTCCGTCTGCGGCTGCCATGCTGAATAATGTAAGAGCTGCGAGGATTCGCACTTGATATGAATTATTATTTGATATAAAAATAAACGGAGGGGAAGTACTTCAGTATTTTGAGACTCTAAGTGTGGTCGCTGCCGGTTGGAGCCGAGGCCGATGCCGAGTGTTGTGTCCAAGAGCCATGCAGCAGCCTTATGATTTCTTCAGTGAGGAGAACAGTCCGAAATGGCGGGGGCTGTTTGTACCAGCTTTACGGAAGGTAATGATAGATAATGCGTATTTTTATATTTTAAATGGGCAACGTCGATATTTGGGAATGGGAAGGAAAATAATGGTGGCGAAGTGTATGTTGGAGTGCAACTTGTACGCGAGAGATTCGGTTCGCGTCAGTGATCTCGAGTGTAACCACGTAGTCTAATTTGCAGCAAGTACAAGTGAAATATTTGCATTTGAAATGGATTTATACAATATTTGACTGCACGGTCTAGGTTCTTATTGGTCAATAACAATATTTAACGCATTTCTTTATGGAATTGCTTCTGCCTTGCTTTCGCTGTATGCAGTCGACTGGCAATTAAAAGTTGTTTCTGTGATTAATATTGAAGTTTCCAATAATTTGAGTTCACGATTATGTGAAAATTGTGATAAAATTGAATTATTCGAAAAATTGAATTATAAGTTGCATTAGGCAAGTTGCTGGATTTCATTTGATTTCTTACATAAATCAAAAAAAAATCTGGATAATTTTTTTTTACACTTAAAACTTGATCTTCCCCCAAGAGCATTACATGGCATACCAATGCTTACGTTTTTGTCTTTGTACGTATTTTGAATATAATTTCAGAAGTAATCTAGTCTTATCATTGTAAGTAAGATGTATAGATACGCCATATATTCAGGTTTAAATTACTGGAGTCGTATAACTTTTAAGTACATGTAACAACAATTTTTCAGTGTGTTGTAGCCGGTAGGATAGCATAGATCACTTGAACCGTTCATTAATCAAAGCTAATAAATTCAACACTGGGATTCAATTCAATACTACTTTATCAAAAATACACTTGTGTTGAACAAGTTGACAATTTTTTGTTCGGGACCTTGAGACCAACAAAAAAAACGTTTTCCTTCAAAATTGATAAAATTATAAATTTCAAAACTGCTGCATACTACAGAATTATTATGGTTCCTGTGCTGAAATGTTTTAAGTGAAAATATTAAGCTTTATATGTTGTATGTTTTTTCTCCACAGGATATGATATTGGTTAAAAACATAAAAGTATGCATTATAATTTGTTACATTTATTTTATGGCAGATGCTTTGTATTTCAGTACTAGTAAAATGAGTGATAGATGTTCCAGACTGGTCAAAGAGCAGTATTTTGGGAATAATCAATAGAATTGCAATATTGTTACTGACCATATATATCATATTTCATAATGGGTAGCAGCGATATCCTATATCATTTATAATTGTATTCTGTGCCATAGAAAACTAGCCCTTGTGACATTGTCTGGAAATTAATAAAATTAGAATTCTAGATGTAAACCATAATTTATCCTGAGGGTTCACAACTTGTCACATAAGAGGGGTTTATATTAAATTGCTCATTATACCCAATATATACTTCCCATTTAGAAGGATAATGTTACTAGTAAAGGAAGCAGTTGGAATTTCTAATACAATACATCCTGCCAATAATTTTTTGTTGACCAAGTGTACAGCTATAGTCTGTTGTAAACACTTCCAGTTTTCCACTTGTGTGTTTAACCTGTGTTTCTCTAAGTTAACTCTTTTATTTTGATGGGACTAGTTTTTTTAAATTAGAAAATTATCCTTTGTATTGGAAATGGGGGCATTTAAAGTTGTTGATCAGCGTCTATTGACAAAGTGTAATGAAGGGCAAACATTGTCCCCCACATTTATATTTTTGTCAGTCACTTTGTTCTTGAAGGCTATAGTTATATTGCACTTTGTGCCTTGAGACTGTTGCAAAGAATGGCCTATAGCTGAGAGATCCCGTTAACAGTGGTTGTGAATTACAGCTCTCTTATAAGAAAACTCTGCTTAGATGCCTGTAAAAGAGCTACACTACTGTCTGATAAATTTTAAATATTTCAAGAGCAGAGAAAGGAACATTCTGAAAACAATTTTGAAAATAAATTCTGTTTATTAAGCGTCCATTTTAGTTGGCATTTTATTATCCCTCCCGTTTTTTTAATTAAGAAATTCTGTTTCCAAACCTATTGCAGTCAGATTTTTACCTATGCCACTGGTGTAGCTGGTTGCAGGAAGTGTGTATGTAGTAACACCCTCTTTTTTTTTGTTCTTCTCTCGTATGGGCAAGTACATAGTTTTTTACTTTCAGCTTTCCACTTCTCCCAAATGGCCCAAATCAGATTGGTATGGAATAGACAAATACAAATATATTATTTTTAAAACCTATTAATGCAAGTGCTACCAAATGGTAGAGTGTGTATGATTATACTATTGAGTTATATGGACCAGAGGGTCTGTGTTTGAGTTGTTATGTGGTGACCGATCTTTGTCAGGGCAACAACAGAATGTGCAAATCCCACTTCACTTGTAGACATGACAAAGGCTATGGGCCCGAACAGCATCCTGACTGCAGTGCTGAAGACCTGTGTACCAGAGCTGGCTCCTTCAGTAGCCAAGCTGTTTCAGTACAGTTATGACATTGGCAGCTACCCAGTAATGTGTAAGATAGCCCAAGTACGTCTTATCCACACACAATAAGACAACTCTAACCTGGCTGATTCTTAGCCTGTCGGTTTCCACCCAGTCATCAGAAAACTGAAGGAACAGGTCAACAATAATGCCTAAAGTGACACTTACCAGTATCTTGCTTGCTGATGGCCTGTTTGGGCTCTACCAAACCTCATGTGAGCCTTGATCCAGATAGCAATGCAAAAGCTGAATTGCAGAGGAGAGGTGAGAGTAGCTGCTCTTTATATGAAGGCAGCATTTGATTGAATATAGTACCAAAGAACCCTAGCAAAACTCAGATCATTTTGGGAGGAGGGGTGGGGTGTGCAGCAGTGGTTCAAAGGGCAAACCCTCTAGTTGTTGGAATCATACTTGACACAAAGGAAGATTGTCAAGAGGTCAATCATAACAATCCCAGGGTATTGCTGCAGGAGTTCTTCAGGGACATGTCCTCAACCAAATTAAATTCAGCTGCTTCAACAGTGTCGTCAGTTCAACCATCTTCAGCTGCTTCAACTATACCTTCCCTCCACCATAAGGTCAGGAGTTGGACTGTTCATTCATGATTCTAGTATTCATTCCATTCACAACTCCTCCAGTAAAGAAGCTGCTTATGCCAGTAGGCAGCAGGACCTGGATGATACCTAGGCTTGGGGTAAACAATGGCAGGTAACATTTTCTGCCATGTAAGTGCCAGGTAATGACCACCTTGAACCAGAAGAAGCATAGCCAGATCTCCGGTTCATTCATGAAACCACCATTGCTAAGTTCCCAACCACCAATATCCTGGCAGTCACTATTGACGAGAAGCTGAACTAAGTGAAGAATGTCAACACTGGCCACAAGAACAGGACAGAGGCCATGTCCTTTGTGACGAATGGTGCAGTTTCTGCCCCGTCAAAGCCCCTCTATCTGTAGGGCTCAAGTAAGGAGTATGAAGGAATGATCACCACTCACCGAGATGGATACAGTCATAACAGCAGTCAAGAAGCTTGATACCATCCAGGGCAGTGCAGCTCACTGGACACAATATCCATCTCCTTCAGTGATGCACTGTGATATTCAGTATCACTGCAGCAGCTCATCAAGACTACTTTGATAGCACCTTCCTGTCCTGCAACCTCTATCACCGAGAAGGATAAAAATATTAATTTTGTGGGACATTATCACATCCAAGTTCCACTCCATTGTGATGTGGACAAATATTCCCACTCCTCCATTGTCACATGGGCAGAATCTTGGAATTGCCTATCTATTAGCATTGTGGATACAGCAGTTCAAGGAAAAGGCCTGCCATCCCAGTGTTGCTGGGTAACAGATGTGACCTGGCCAGCATCATCCTTAGAATTTTTAAAAAAATGGCCCCAGTCTTGGGGAAGATGGGAAATAGAACCGATTAATCTCATTTGTGATCACAATCAAGTAACCACTACATAAGAACGTGTGTGTGTGAGAGAGATAAATTATCTGTCATGAGAGGACAGGTTAGGGTAGACTGTGATGTCTCCTACGCTAAAATTACTTGCTTATAGTTAGCATCAGGTCTATTTTAAGTACTGGCACTTTTTATGCTACGGGAAAAAATATCTCACTTCATGCAATAAACTTTAATGTGCCAATATGCATCGTGTGTGATAATGATGTTTTTCATTCCTCACCTTTAAATTGGTCTCACCATTACCGTTAGTGGTGGTTGCAGCTTTAACACGACTTCAGCATGGCATTCTACAACCCTGAGTGCTCATTCAAAACACAACTAAAGCCTTGAAGGACAAAGATCTATGCCGAATGTTTGTTCCAAGTGTACACAGGACAATAAAAAAAATCTCTCGGCCACTATTACACACTATTGAAACAGTAGTGGCAATACTGTCTATTGATAGTCATGACTACACTTTCTTGTCAACAATGCCCATTTGAGAGAACCTTTGGATGGTTGTTGGTGTCTGGAACTATTGAGGGGAGAAGATTAAAGAAGATATTGTCATATCTTCACATTTCCTTGTTGATAAAGAAATTGAGTTAAGAAGAAGGTAGCTTTTTTAAAATTCATACATGAGATGTGGATGATGCTGGCAAGGCCACTATTTATTGCCCATCCCTAACTGCCCATGAGAAGGTGATGGTGAGCAACTTTCTTGAACCACTGCAGACTGTGTGGTGTAGGTACTCCTGTTGTGCTGTTAAGGAGGAAGTTCCAGGTTTTGACCCAGTGACAATGAAAGAATGGCGATAGATTTCCAAGTTGGGATGGTGTGTGATATGGAGGTGGTACTTTTCCATGCACCTACTGCCCTCCTAAGTGGTAGAGGTCATGGGTTTGGGAGGAGATGGCGAAGAAGCTTTGGAGAGTTGATGCAATGGTATACACAGCTGCCTTTTGTGTGTCAGTGGTTGATGGAGAGAATGTTTAAGGTGGTACAGGATAGGGTGCCAGTCAAGTGGGTTTCTTTGTATTGGATTGCGTCAAGCTTCTTGACTGGAGCTGCAGTTCTCGAGGCAAGTGGAGAGTATTTCGTCATACTCCTGACTTGTGCTTTTTACATGGTCAGGAAGCTTTGGGGATTCAGGAGCTGAGTCACTCACTGAAGAATTCCCAGCCTCTGACTTGCTCTTGTTGCCACAGTATTAATGTGGCTGGTCCAGTTAAGGTTTTGGCCAGTGGTGACTCTTTCCTCCACCACCACCCCCCCCCAACCCCCTTTGGATGCTGTTGGGGGATTCAGCAATGGTGAGGCTGTTGCATATCAAGGGGAAGTGGTTAGACTCTCCTTTGTTGCAAATGGTCATTGCCTGGCACTTTGCGCGTATGTTACTTGCCCCTTATCAGCCCAAAGCCTGAACGTTGTCCAGGTCTTGCTGCATCTGAGCACTGACTGCTGGAAAAATAATTGTGAGCTCTCTGCTTTCCATTATTAGTAATAAATCCAGCAATTTGTGTTGAAGACCAGGTGTGCCATGAGTTCTGATTCTCCACAGACAGCTGGACGATTTATACCGCTACACCATTGGCCTCGCCAAAATCAAAAAAAATTGCACACTTGCCTTGAGCCTCTCCATTTGATTTCATTGCTGGACTTGTGTTCTTCATGCAAATTATTCTCATCGTAACCATTTAGGGCTGGTAATTTATATTTTAAGAATCCTAGTTATGATATGATATGAGTTTTTGGTCCCGACATGCTACAGTTTTGAAGGCCAAGAGAGGGAACAGTTAAACTGTGGAGCTTCATTCCTGAAGATATTAAATTGCTCCTAGAGATTTTAAGAAACCTTTAAAAAAAATATCTTGGCAGTATTTTTGTGCTGGTCTTGTCATCCACACACTTATTGGTGACTGAGGGCAATAATTTTCAGGATGCAAGCTGCCTTAGCACAACAAAAATGTGAATTAGATATGATTAGTCAACAATTCCATTTTTTTATTTTTTATTTCCAAAATATACTTTATTCATAAAAATCTGTAAAAAATACATTACCAGTTTCAAACAGCACCAAGTCAAAAAATACAAACCGTGCAATTGAGGTCCGTTTGCTTCATTACAATCATGAGTTGCCTCACCACCCTTCCATTTCACATTTGTCATGCCAATTACATTTTTACATTTACAGCAAATGAAAATTTTCCCGATACAGTTCGAGGGGTTTCCCATGGGTCCAGCCCCTCAGTTCAGCTTGGTGGGGGGACCTTACACTGTGGTCTTTTCCCATTGAGCCTTTGCTGCGGCTGCCCCAAGCTTTAGTGCGTCCCTCAGCACGTAGTCCTGGACCTTGGAATGTGCCAGTCTGCAACACTCGGTCATGGACAACTCTTTGCGCTGGAAGACCAGCAAGTTTCGGGCAGACCAAAGGGCGTCTTTCACCGAATTGATAATCCTCCAGCAGCAGTTGATGTTTATCTCGGTGTGCGTCCCTGGGAACAGCCCGTAGAACACAGACTCCTGTGTTACAGAGCTGCTTGGGATGAACCTCGACAAAAACCACTGCATCTGTTTCCACACCTGCTTTGCAAAGACACATTCCAGGAGGAGGTGGGCAACCGTCTCTTCCCCACCACAGCCACTGCGGGGGCATTGCGCGGAGGGGGCGAGACTTCGGGCGCGCAGGAAGGATCTGACGGGGAGGGCTCTTCTCACCACCAACCAAGCTACATCTTGGTGCTTGTTTGAAAGTTCTGGTGATGAGGCATTCCGCCAAATGACTTTGGCGGTCTGCTCGGGGAACTATCCGACAGGATCCACCGTCTCCTTTCCCCATAGGGCCTTGACATTCCGTGCAGACCACTGCCTGATGGATCGGTGGTCAAAGGTGTTTTCCCTCAGAAACTGCTCCACGAAGGATAGGTGGTACGGCACGGTCCAACTGCATGGAGCATTCCGCGGCAATGTAACCAGGCCCATCCTTTGCAACACCGGGGACAGATAGAACCTCAGCACGTAGTGACACTTGGAGTTTGCATATTGGAGGTCTACACACAGCTTGATGCAACCGCACACGAAGGTGGTCATCAGGATGAGGGCCACGTTGGGTACATTTTTCCCACCCTTATCCAGAGGTTTGAACATAGTGTCCCTCCGGACCCGGCCCATTTTGGATCCCCAGAAGAAGCGGAAAATGGCTTGGGTGACCGCCACAGCGCAGGAGTGGTGTATGGGCCAGACCTGCGCCACGTACAGCAACAACGTGAGCGCCTCGCACCTGATGACCAGGTTCTTGCCCACAATGGAGAGAGATTGCTGCCCCCACATGCTCAACTTGTGTTTTACCGTGGCTACTCGCTCCTCCCAGTTTTTGGTGCACGCTCCGGCCCTTCCGAACCATATCCCCAGCACCTTCAGGTAATCTGACCTGACGGTGAAGGGGACAAAGGATCGGTCAGCCCAGTTCCCAAAGAACATGGCCTCGCTCTTGCCGTGGTTAACTTTGGCTCCCGAGGCCAGTTCGAACTGGTCGCAGATGCTCATCAGTCTGCACACGGACAGCGGATCCGAGCCGAAGACGGCGACGTCATCCATGTACAGGGAGGTTTTAACCTGAGTGCCTCCGCTGCCTGGGATTGTCACCCCTCTTATGCTCGCATCTTCCTAATAGACTCAGCAAAGGGTTCAATACAGCAAACAAACAAGATGGGAGAGAGGACAGCACGGTCTGACTCCAGATTGGATCAGGAAACTTTCCGATTCCCACCCATTGATTGAGACTGCGCTACTGATGTTTGTGTACAGCAGTTTGATCCAATTGCAGATTCCCTCCCCAAACCCCATTTTTGGAAATCATGACTATGTGCGATATCCTGTCAAAAGCCTTCTCCTGGTCCAGGCTGATGAGGCAGGTGTCCACCCTCCTGTCCCGTACGTAGGCGATCGTATCCCTGAGTAGCGCAAGACTATCAGAGATCTTCCTGCCGGGCACAGTACAGGTCTGATCGGGGTGGATCACCGACTCCAGAGCAGACTTGACTCGATTGGCTGTGACTTTGGACAGAATCTTGTAGTCAACATTAAGCAGTGAGATGGGCCGCCAATTTCTGATTTCTGCCCTCTCCCCCTTCTGCTTGTAGATGAGGGTGATGATGCCTTTCCTCATGGATTCTGACATGCTGCCGGCCAGGAGCATACTCTTGTATACTTCCAGCAAGTCCGGGCCGGCCCAGTCCCACAGGGCCGAGTACAACCCGAGTAAGCCGTCGCTTCCGGGAGCTTTACTCGTCTCGAAGGACTTGACGGCCTTTGTCAGCTCGTCCAGAGTTAGCGGCTTGTCCAGTCTCTCCCTCATGCTGTCATCCAGGACCTCTGTGATAGATGTCAGGAAGGACTGGGAGGCTCTGCTGTCTGTGGGCTTCGCGTCATACAGCCCAGCATAAAAGGATTTGCTGATCTTTAGTATGTCGGACTGCGAAGACGTCACCGAGCCATCCTTTTCCTTCAGGCTGCTGATCAAGAGCTCTCTGTGTGTACCTTTTGGAAGAAGTAACACGAGCATGTCTCATCCCGCTCAATGGAGCGGACTCTGGACCGGAAGATGATCTCGGATGCCTCCGTGGCAAAGAGCGAGGCCTGCTGGCTCTTCACCTCCTTGGAGGTCCTCCTTGACCTCGACCCCAATCAACTGCAGCTGGAGCAGATTTTGCATACTTTTTTGGAGTCGGGACATTTCTCTCTGTCTCTGTCTCTGTCTCTGTCTCTGTCTCTGTCTCTGTGTCTCTGTCTCAACACCTTTATGGATGAAGATCCTCTTGATCTCCTTGATCGCTTCCCACCAGTGAACTGGAGACTCAAAGAGGGGTTTCATGGCCCTCCAACCTTTGTAATCCCTTTTGAGTTCCTCAACATTCTCTGGGGTTAGCAGTGTAGCATTGAGCTTCCATGTCCCTCTGCCAACCCGCTGGTCGTCCTGTAAGTGACAGTCGGCCAGTAAGAGGCAGTGGTCGGAGAAGAACACCGGCTTGACGTCGGTGGATCCGACCGTGACAGCACAGGACACAAACAGGAAGTCAATCCTGGAATGGGCAGGCCCATCCGATCTTGACCATGTGTATCTGCGCTGCGCTCCGTCTGCAAGTTTTCTGAAGACGTCGTGCAGTTTGGCATCTTTAACTGTTTCTATTAGGAATCTGGACGTAGCGTCCATTTTGCTGTCTTCTCTGCCGGGTCGTCCAGCCGCATTGATGATGCAGTTGAAGTCGCCGCCTAGGATGACCGGCCTGGACGTCGCCAGCAGCAGTGGGAGCAATGCTCACTGCGTTGTACCAAGGCGTACACGTTGATCAACCGGAGTGGAGTGTTGTTGTACATTACGTCTGCTACGAGGAGGCGACTGCCCACCACCTCCTTAACTTCAGAGATGGTGAAGTTACCTCCCCGCAGCAGAATACCCAGGCTGGAGGAACGGCAATCATTACCCCCTGACCAGATCGATGGCCCGTGGGGCCACCATCGCGACCACTGCCTGTAGGTGCTGAGGTGTGGTATTCCACACTCCTGCAGAAACAGTAGGTCTATTGTATCAGACCAGAATAGTAGTAGGTGAACTGGGTGGATTTTTTTCATCCAGCTGTTTCTGTGAAAGCAGTTCCACTGTTCCTGATCTTGGTCATGCTGGCTCAAGAATGTTTGTGCATTTCACGCACCTACACTGCCGTTCATTCATAACTTCTCCAAGGATGAATACAACAATACCCAAAATCAGCTGGATTACAATGCTCTTTTGCTTGTTTTTTTTCTTTCTTTACCTTTTGTCTTTTTTCTTTCTTGCTTCACTCTCTCTATTTCCTTCTGTATTTCTTTCTGACTCTAATTCGTCGAATATCCTATTTCCTCCTTCGTCATTTGCTCTGCTTGCTTCTCTATCCTTAAATGCCGATGGTTAAGGAGAAAGATCATTGGGTAGGATGCTCATGAGGTGCTAGATATTGACATCATTGCATCAGTATCAAATTGCATTTCCAGCAATTTGTAATGCAAACATAGTGTGATCTGAAAGGGTGAGGTAAAAAGTGGAGTTCAGGTCACTTGCTGCAAGATATGCCATGCCAGCAATTTCTGGGCCATTAATCCTAAACCAACAAAAGAACCCTTAATAAACACCTCATACGTAATGTGTTTCAAATTATTTACTTGGACTCACCCAGTTGTTTCTTTTTTCCTTCTGTTTTCTGTATTTTTTTCATCATATTAAGGAGAATAGGATATATTAAACTTTTTTTTAAAGCTTTAAAATATTTACCTTTTATCTCTATGCTTCCATTGTCCATTTTGAAGTTTGTTGCAGCTTTTAAAAGAATTAAACATTTGGCTTAAAAATTAGTTCCAAACTACTTTTTCCCACCAGTACGTAGCAAAAACCTGAATGTAATTTTGGTATTAGAGGATGGATAAAAAACTTAACCAGGGTATGCTTAGAGTTGAAATGGCTCATAATTGCCATTTAAAAAGAAACCACAGCCTTTTGTAGTGGAAAGTTCTTGGTTGGTGCAATTCAGCATATACAGTTTGGGTGTGAGGTTCTGTACCAGAAGATCACTAAGGCATGAACAGCCACATGTATGTTTAATATCTTGTCCCAGAGAATAACACTGTGACCTCAACATGCTGCTCTTCTGCTTGTTTAATGTAGCTATCATACTTCAAAAAAAACTTACTTTTTACATTTAGGTGTACTTAAATTATGTTTCTAGTTAGTAGCAACTTTTTATAGGTCGGAGGTATTGAATGAAGTTCCAGTACATAGAGGTAACATAAATAAAATAGTAAGATTCTTCTGTCAACAGCTTACTGGGAATTCTGATTTTTTTTTTTGAAAAGTCTTAGTTAAGGCCTTTTATATTTGTTCATTCCCATGCAGAGATACAAGGAGATGAATGCATGATTTGCTGCTGCAGCATATCTTGACAGTTGTAGCAATATAACTCTCACTTTCCACATTAACTTTCAAACTGCTATCTGATTTTAGTCAATCCTCATAAATGACTGTCAGCAGATGCCAGATTGTTCCTGTAAATGACTTGTAGGTTATGATAATTCTTTGTTAAAAAAAATGTTCAGTATTTTAGTCTTATTTGTTAAAATTTGAGTGCAGTTGTATTGCAGACCTAGAATGGAAATGGGTGGGGGTGTATTTTTTTTTTTAAGTCAACTAATTTTATTTTCTGTGTACTATATTCTACAAATTTACTTTTACAGTTAACACTAGCAGACTAGTAGTGTGGAACTTGGAGCACAGTTTCTGGTTTATTGTGGTCTAGCTACAATCTAAATGTGACTGGTTTGCCTAATACAGCAAATCTGTTCGAACAGTATGTTGCATGACTGAAGGAAAAACATGACATGCCTTATAGATATAAGACTTGTAATATTCATCTATCAGTTTTAGAAAATGTGTTTAAGATGCAAGTAGCTTTTCACTTGCCTCCCCAAAAACTTCATATGTACACAAGGAATGAATCAAGACCATCGGATCAAGTTCAAGCTAACCCTATCCAGATACCATGCAACCTGTAAATCTTATCAACTCTTCAACCACACAATTTACTAACTGAGGCAAAAAAACTGCAGCCAATTTAGGAAAACTTAGTAAAATTAATTTCCAACACTCAAGGCAGTCAGACTAAGATCTAGCTCATACCCATGATTGTCCCACCTAACTAACAACTCGTCATCTATAACTACACATAGCCTTTTTGCTCAGGAAGTTGGCTAGGTCTCTGTTTAAAGATCTGCAGAATTCAAACCCACTGTGTTTTCAGTTAGTCTACATATTAAAAAAAACTCTCCCTTTCCAGGCTGGATTTGTAGTTCTTACTGAAACTGTCATTAATGCCATTGCTTGCAATGATAAGCACCAAAACAAGCTGGCTGTTTTCCATGGTCCAAGTCTGTTTGGTTGACTTTGGCAGTCAGAGGCTTTTATCAAAGAACGTTAATCACTATATCCCTCTAATCTTGATGTAAAGATACATTTTCCAGACTGATGTAGAAAAAGCTTTAGCTTAGAATTGACTTAAATTGAAGTTTCCCCCCCGCCAACCCCATCCCCACAGTTGTTTATAATTTTCTTCCTCAGGTTATTGCAGTACACTCCGGGATACCGTAGTTCTGCAGGAGCAAATTGAAAACTACAACTGTAATGATGCATATATCTCCCACATATGCAAGATTTCAACAAGAAGTGAGAACTTTCCAGTCCTAATTCTGTCTAGTTGTCAAGTGACCTGGGTTTATGTGGTGCAATTCCCATGATGCATTTCTCCACACATACTCTGTCCGCAGCAGCTGGAAATCCCCAGGAGTCAAAGCCAAGATGTGGCTTCTGACACCAGCCTTGGGCCCTAGACAGAAGAGCGAGCCTATCTGGGGTGGGGGTTGGGGAGGAAGGGGGAGAATCCTGTAGGCATTTATAAAATTAAACAATTTTATAGAATCATGTTGCAGTACTGAAATGGGCCATTCAGTCAATTAAATCTGCAGTAGTAATTATCTCCATATCGGCTACCTCAGGGGCTCTCTTTTCTTTGCTCTTCTCCCCACCTTGTGCCCCTTCCTCCTTGCTCCCCTTCCCAATTAATCCTTCCTCCCCCAACCCTGCCTGATTGGAATACTGCACTTGATCTTAGTGCCCTGTGTGCAGTGCCACAGGACAGTAACTGTAAAACTACAAAATTGGTGTTCCTGTAAGGTGTGCGTTACTTTTTATGATTTGTTTTGTCTTAGTTGCTTGTGGTTATTTTAAAGTTTTGGCTGTGAAGCACAAGTAATTTGTAAATGTTACTTGTTGGTATAGTTTAGGAAGCAGATAAATTAAGTCTTTGTATTCCAAGGTGGGAACTGATTGATCTTTCCACTTATATGATGGATATTAACTTAAAGTTGGTCTAGCCTCTTGAATGCCAACTTGTAGCTAAATTCAAGAACTACCCAATTTCATTGTGATTGGATAAAAATAAAACTTGCATTTATATAGTACTTTTCACAACCACCTTGCATCTGAAAGCGCTTTACAACAAATGAAGCACTTTTGTTGTAATGCATGAAATGCAGTAGCCAATTTTATGCACAGCGAACTTCCACAAACAGCAATGTGATAATGACCAGATAATCTGTTTTTGTGATGTTGATTGAGGGATAAGTATTGACCAGGACACTGGGGACAACTCACCTGCTCTTCGAAATAGTGCCATGGGATCATCTACATTTCACCCGAGCAGGCAGTTGGGGCCTTGGTTTAACATCTCATCTAAAAAATGGCACCCCCAACAGTGCAGCGCTCCTTCAGTACTGCACTGGAGTGTTGGCCTTGATTTTTGAGCTGAAAGGTAGCTTTGTTTTGTTCAGTGTTTGTAATTTCTCCATAGCAGCCATGGCATTTTGCCAGTATAAAGGTAGTGATTGGGCAGAACTGAAGTGGAACCATTTGCAGTTCTGTGTATATATAATATAAACTTCCTGTGACTACATAAAAATATGGTAACAATCACAATCAAAGGTGTCCAACCTTTCAAAACACAAATCAGAAGAAGACATTGTACCTGATGAAGAGTTGCAAGTGTTTTGGGACCCTTTTATGTTATAGCTTTGGTCTTGGGACGACAGCCTGTTAGTCTACAAAAACAATCAGATCATTTATGTGCAGGATTCTTGCCTAAAGTATGGAACTCGTGTATCTTAAGGTTGAGAGGAAATTTCACAGAGCAAAATCATGAGAGGTCTGGACAGAGTAAATAGGAAGTAACTGTTTCCATTGGCAGAAGGGTCAAGAACCAGAGGACAGCAATTTAAGATGAATGACAAAAGAAAAACATGAAGAAAATCTTTTTTACACAGTGTGCGGTTAGCATCTGGAATGCATGGCCTGAAAGTGTGGTGACAGCAGATTCAATCATGGCTTTCAAAAGGGAATTGGATAATTATCAGGAGAAAAAAATTTGCAGGGGAATGGTCAGGGAAATGGGACTAGCTGAGTTGCTCTTATCAGAGAGCTGGCATGGACATGAGGGGCTGAATGGTCTCCTTCTGTGCTGTAACCATGCTATGATTCTATGATCTGCACTTAGCTCAGCACCAATGTTTATAAAACACTTGTTTGGCACAGCTTTAACCTTGGACTCCATTATAGAAAGATTTTTGTTCAGCACCAACAATTAAAATACTCATGGTACATATTATGGGCTTTCATCACAATTGTCATTTTTGCTCTTCACCTCCAGGAATACCTAAAACAGGAGAATAGCAGTTCATACCTTGAAGTTATCTTTTATTAAAAGGTGTATGTTCTGTAGAAGGTTTCAGTACCCTCCAGAAAGAATCCAATTAAATGGTGCTTCACATCTTAAAGCTTTGGGATAAAAACAAAATGCTGGAAATACTCAGCAGGTCAGGCAGCATCTGTGGAGAGAGAAGCCGCATCTGTGGAGAGAGAAGCAGAGTTAGCAGCTGGGATTTTACCAGGGCTCTGAAGATGGTCTGGTAAAATGGCGGCTGAAGGAGTTGAGAGAGAAGCCTGACATCTTCCTGTTGTCACAGCATATTGCAAAAGGCACTAACGGCAGTGGCTTGGCCACCCACCGACTGGAGGCAGGTGGGCAATTAAGCTAATTAACTGGCCTATTAATGGCCATTTTACACCCCCGCCAGGATTTTACCAATGTCGGAACAGCCCCCACCAAGTGGCGAGAATGCCAGGTACATCAACTGGGCCCTCCAGTGGCTTCCGGGTGTGGGGGTGTCCTTCCTTCTCCAGGGCTCCGTGTACCCCCACAACCGCCCCCCCACCCAAACCCTGTGGCTCCAAGGCTACTGCTGGAGGGTTCACCCCTCTGATCGCTGGACCCTGCCAGGTAACAGCATTTTTTTTTTTAAAAAAACCTCTCCACCCCTTTGAGGCGCCTCAAAATGGAGGCGCTTTCTTGTCCCTGCAGCCTCCGCAGCGGCCACCTGTATCAGTGGCGCTGCCAAACCGCCAGCCTTCTGATTGGGCCAGCAGTTCAGAGAGGCAAGATGTTGGTCCTGACAGCGGCCTCTTAATTGAGAGTAATTTTATCAGATCGGTCTTGTTGGATTTGCACGCATGTTAGTGATTTAGGATTTAAAATTATTATTTGAGTTAGCATCTACTGATTATTGTGGGGGAGAGTTCCATACTTCTATCACCCTTTGCTTGAAGACATATTTCCTAACTGTGCCTGTATTCTGTAGAGTTTCGAAGAATGAGAGGTGATCTCATTGAAACTTACAAAATTCTTAGAGCATGAGAGGATGGATGTCGATGGGATGTTTCCCCTGGCTGGTGAGTCTAGAACCAGAGGATGTAGTCTCGGAATAAGGGGTAGGCCATTTAAGACTGAGATGAGGAGGAATTTCTCCACTCAGGGTTGTGAATCTTTGAGCATCCATAGCCCTCTTGGGTAGAGAATTCTAATCATTGAGCATGTTCAAGAGAGAAATTGATAGATATCTGGATACTAATGACATCGAGGAAAATGGGGATAGCGCAGGAAAGTGCTGTTGATGTAGACGACCAGTTATGATCTGTTTGAATGGCGGAGCAGGCTCGACAGGCTGAATGGACTACTCCTGTTCCTATGCTCCTAACTTCTTTCCTGAATGGCCTGGTTTTAAGGTTATGTCCCCTTTGCCTAGATTCCCCCACCAACGGAAAAAAATTCTATCTACCTTTCAAAACCCTAAAAAGCTTCAATCAAATTACACAATTTCTATGTTCCAGAGAATACAAGCCTAGTTTATGTAATCTCTTTTTCTAATCGAACTTTTGGAGCCTTGATAACATTCAAGTGAATCTACACTGTACTTCTTTTGAAAGACAGTAGGTCTTTTCTAGGGTGCAGTGCCCAGAATTGTATATTGCAGTCTAACCAGTGCTTTGTGTAAATGTAGCAAAACTTCTGCTTTATATTCCAACCCTCTAATTATAAAGGCTTTTATGATTTTTCTTCGGTACCTGACTTCTACATTTTAGTGATCTGTAGAGGGAAGGGAGGTGGGAGGGGAGCAAAAAAGTGAGAAAGCTTTGCTTTTAATTTAAATTAATGACTTGGATTCAGAAACTCAGTCGTGTGATGGCAATGTGTGTCATGTAGTTCAATCTGAGAAGTCAGTCCAAAAATTATAAAATTAGTTGGACAAAATATGCAAATAGCCAGAATGATAGCAGTTGAAATTTAATATAGAACCATAGGAATAAGCTGTTCACTCCATTGAACATGTTTTACCACTTTAACATGGCAGTTATATTTCTTTCCTTCCAATTTCTTGCCCCAAATCCTTAGTACTTTTACTTCCTAATGAAGTAACTAGCTGCTTTTCAAAACCTTTAATTGAAACTGCATTACAAGAAGATGGAATTTATAAAGTATAGTGCATAAAAATGAACAGCTTAATTACTTCATGAAATGTGTTAAAATAGCTATTGACACATTGAAGAAGGTCCCAGAATATTAGTGGACTGGGCACTCATCATGTCCAGTCAATGTGAGACAACATTCAACAAAGCAGATTGAAAGATTAACTCTATAGCCGCAACAATAGCATGCAAGTTGGAGGAAATTATGCTCATCTTGTACAGTACTCCAGTCACACCACACTTGAAATACTGCATTCAGTTCTGGTCACCAAGTCATTAGGGAGACAGTCTAGCTGCAGCGAAAAGCCATGATGCTGATTGCGAGAGCAGACGATGGTTATGAGAAAAAAATTGGAGAAAGTGTGAGAAAAAATTTCTTGCTGTTGTGTCGTGTCTGCAGCTGATATAATTTCCAGATACCTTTTTTTTTTCTCTCCTGCTGTGTCTCCTCTCATCTTTCTCGTCCTTACTTCACTTTACATGGAATGTACAGCACGGAAAAAAGGCCACTCAACCCACCTATGGATTGTTTTGTTAATCTATTTAAGATTATGTTTGTTTTGTCTATGTTTGCTAATCCTAGAGTATGCATTTATGGGCAGCCATAAAGACGGGGCTAAAATGTGGCGAGTCGAAGAGACTTAGTAGTTGGCAGGAAAAAAGACCGAGGCGCAAGGGGAGAGCCAACTGTGCAACAGCCCCGACAAACAAATTTCTCTGCAGCACCTGTGGAAGAGCCTGTCACTCTAGAATTGGCCTTTATAGCCACTCCAGGCGCTGCTTCACAAACCACTGACCACCTCCAGGCGCGTATCCATTGTCTCTCGAGATAAGGAGGCCCAAAAGAAGAAAGAGTATGCATTTATCGCCATGCTGAGTGTTATGTTTTTAAAAGTATTCCGTTATCACTGGAAGTCTTGAGCAATCCCTGCATAATTAATAGAATATCTGTATATCTGTTGGTGGTTCTTAGTAGTGCTAAATCTCAGATCATGATGGACTTAACCGCCTTGTTATTATCACACAGGGATGCCCACAACAACAATTCCCTGCAATGTGGTCACTTTAATTATCATCACGAAGTCATACCAGGTTTGCATTACCTCTGGTGATTTTCCTAGTGCATGAGATTGTGAAGCAATCATACGTGGTTTCCTAACATGCACGTGTTTACGAATTTGGAATCTAAAACACTTTCCAATTTACACTAGGTTGATATCTTCCAGTGAAAAAAAGCTTCCTGTTTTTGCATGCTTCTGTCTCCTCAGAGTATGCTGCTTCTTCTGAAGACTGCCACACGCCTGTAGTGCTAACATGATCCTTTTCATATTTAAAAATGTCCAGATTTTCACACCCTTGGCATTTTATTTAACCTCCCCATTGTATTGAAATAGAGCTACCTCAACCCCTCTCTAACTACCTTTTCTTTTGGTGAACATTCCGGCATGGACACGATAGGCCGGATGATCTCCTTCTGCACCATAAATCTTTCTATGTTTCCTCCTTCTGTTCGATAACTGAATGTTCTGATCCTTTCCATACTTTTGGTATTCCTATTACATTGTAGTTCCCTACTGCTTTCAGCTACGAAGAGAGACCTGGATAGGTTAGGGTTGTTTTCATTAGAACAGAGAAGGCTGAGGGGAGACCTGATGGAGGTATACAAAATTATGAGGGGCATTGATAGGGTAGCTAGAAAGAAACTTTTCCCCTTAGTGGAGGTGTCAGTAACCAGGGGGAATAGATTTAAGGTAAGGGGCAGGAGGTTGAGAGGGGACTGAGGAAAAACTTTTTCACCCAGAGGGTGATTAGAATCTGGAATACACTGCCTGAAGGGGTGATAGAGGCAGGAACCCTCAACATTTAAGAAGTAGTTAGATGAGCACTTGAAACACCATGGCACACAAGGCTACGGGCCAAGTGCTGGAAAATGGGATTAGAATAGGTAGGCTTGATGGCCAGTGCAGATACAGTGGGCCGAAGGGCCTGTTTCTGTGCTGTATAACTCTGACTCTACTGCCATAACAGCTTCACGGACAGGGATTTTATGTAAAATGTTTCTAGTGTTCATTTGTCATCCTTATATTTTAAATTTATTTCCTCTTTTAAGACCATAAGTAATAGGAGCAGGAATAGGCCATTCAGCCTTTGAGCCTGTTCCGCCATTCAATGAGATCATGGCTGATCTTCAACACCATTTTTTTGCACTATCCCTGCCACCCTTGATGTTTTTGATATGTAGAAACCTGTTGATCTCCGTCTTGAATATACTCAAGGACTGAGTCTCCACGGCCCTCTGAGGCAGAGAATTCCAAAGATTCACCACCCGCTGAGTGAAAAAATTCCTCCTCAACTCCGTCCTAAATGGCCTGCCCCTTATTCTGAGACGGTGTTCCCTGGTTCTGGACTCTCTAGCTAGGGGAAACATCCTTCCTGCATCAACCCTGTCGAGCCCTGAAAGAATTTTGTATGATAACTTCTCATTCTTCTAAACTCCAGAGAATAAAGGCCCAGTCTATTTAATCTTTCCTCATAGGACGATTTATCCATCCCAGGAATTAGTTTGAAAAACCTTCGTTGCACTCCCTCTGTGTTAAGTATCTTTCCTTAGGCAAGGAGACCAAAACTGCACACACTACTCCAGGTGCAGTCTCCCCAAAGCTGTATATATTTGCAGTAAGGCATCTTGACTCCTATACTGAAATCCTCTTGTAATGAAAGGTAACATACATTTTGTCGCCTTAATTGCTTGCTGTACCTGCATGTTAGCTTTCAGTGACTCATGAACTAGGATACCCAAGTCCCTTTGTAATTCAACACTTCCCAGCTTCTCTCTCACTCTCTGTTTTTCCTACCGAAGTGGATAACCTCTCATTTTTCCACATTGTATTCCATCTGTCAAATTTTTGCCCACTCGCTTAGCCTCTCCAAATCTCTCTCTTGCCTGTTACTGGTTGCTGGGTCCATTGTTTGAGTTCTGCTCATTTATTGGTTATCATGCCCCCTCGGTTAGTTATTTTGTGGGTTACACTTTCACCTCCTCTCCATCCTCCTTCCCCTTTGTGCCTCAGTGTTCCTCGCAAGTTTCATAGTTGCTGTTCTATTTAGATGCAGCTTGTCTCTTGGTTTTATCCTGAAGGCTGTCCCCGTTACTTATGAAAATAGCATTCCATTTCAAAGGAATCCTTACATGCATGGTTAGTAGAAGCTCTGTGTGGCTACTTCTTAAATCATTTTCCTTTAAATGAATTCCTAGTGCTGGCTTTCTTTTCGATGCGATCATGTAGCTCTTCAGCTACTCTAGATCCCCATAACTAATTATAGGTCTTGTCGTTGTGAACAATCATGGTTAATCATCTTGTAATAGCAAGTCCCTTAGAACTAAAATTTTCCTTTACAGACTGCCTCTTTAGCCTAAATAGTTTCTCTTTTCTGGTCACCACTACTATGATTTGACCAGTTTCTGCAGTATATCGCCATACCCAGTATCAATCCATTCTTTTAATTTGTAGGTAAGTTATCTGGCTGCATTTCCTCTCCTTTTGCTTTCTCTCTTGATCCATCCAGTACTCCTATTCTCTTTGTGTGTGTCTCAGGATTTATCTTGTTGACCTTATAATTGGTTATAACAATTCCCTGATTTGGCCCTATTGGCCTGTATCAGTCTACCCACATTACTGACTTCTAGGTAGTGCCCTACCAAACTCGCGGCAATGAAAGATGTGTCACTGGACGGTGAAATCTCTGGTCTTCCGTGAAATCGACTATTTTGTGAACTTCGTGCGTTTCACTGACGCAAGGCTCAACTTGCCTGTTCATAGATGAGTGAGGGCTTCTGGTGCAGTTGAGTGTAGCGGACAAGTGAGAATCCCAGCATGAGCAAATCAAAAACAGCAATGACTATTGATGCAGCACATCGAGTAAAAGAATTTGGAAGCCAAATTCTGCATGTTGAAGGTGGTATGCTGTTCTGAACAAGCTGCAATGTTTAGTTTGATCTCACACGGTGGGCAATGATTCAACCATCGCAGCAGAAAGAGAACATCTGACACTACACTGCTGGAAAATGAACCTGCAAATGAACAAGCAACAATCTCATCTCTTGTGTTAGTTGGTTACAATGGAACTTGTGGATCCTTTCGCAAGTGCCAACATACCATTGGAAAAACTTGATCACCCAAAGCTGCGGGTATTCATTCAACGTAATATGCAAAATGGTGGTTGCTTGCCAAGTGCAAGTAAACTGACAGAACTACGTACCAAAGGCTTCTGGTACACATTGTGAAGACCATTCCAACAAACTCTGAACACAGAGAGCTGTGTCCTAAACATGGACAGGTGTTCACAGTGCAGCGAAGGGGCTGAATTTTACCGGCCCCTTGACGCCACAGGTTGTGGCACGAGGGCTGTTAAATGCTGCGGGGAGAGGCCTGCCTTGACCGGCGGCGTCGAGAAGGGTCTGCCGCATATTACCGGTGGCGGGACCTTGGTTCTGCCTCTCCGCTGCAAGGCACAATTAGCATATGGTAAACGGTACTTGCGTTTGCTGATTATGCAGCCTGCTGCCTCTCCACTGATGCTTCCTAATTTTTCGATGAACGGACGGCCGTCACGTGCTGTCCCGTTCACGATTGGAAAAACCAGTGGGTTCACAGAGGCAGGCGGTTTCACGGCAGAAGGCAAGTTTCTTTTCAGGGGTCCCATTCTGCATACTGTAAGGGAGGAGCGGGGGGGGGGGGCGGGGTTGTCGGCGGGGTGGGATACACACTTGTCTTACTCTCTATTCTTAAAGGGAAGGGGTCTGGGATTACTGGTGGGAAAGTTCTGCTGGCATGAAGGGAGGTACTGTGTACCATCCCTCTGTTAACAGTGTACACTCTGTTTGTGTTTTGTGAGGGAACAGTGGCACACTTGGCACCCTATGTGTGGGGAGGGTGCCAGAAAGGGCAGGAGCATTAAGGTTTTATGGATGGTGGAGGCAATTGATTCAGCTGGTAGGATCTTGATGTGGCCATGCTGTGCCACTGAGTGTTGGCCAAGATGGGCAATGCCATGGCACACCACATAGTTGATCCAGGAAAGCAGCTGATGTACCTGTCAACATCAATCACTGCCCTGTTATGAACCCTTCATCTATTCGAAGGTTCCTACTTATTTATCACATGGAAATAGGTATGGCTCATCCTACATTGTGTGATCCTCTGTATGTGAGGATCGGTGTGAGCCAGAGGCAATATCAACAGGCAAGTGCGATCCACGTAGAGGCCCCCAGCCATGAGCAGCAGCCCCCAAGGGGAGCTTGCCGTGCATATACAGGCCCTACATGACATGACATCGGATGTCAGAGCACCAGTTTCAGAGGAGATTGCGCATGTAGAGAGGGAGGTGACATGTCTCTGTACCCTGCTCAAGGATGACCTGCAGCCCGTGGGCTCTGATGGACATCCCATGCCTTTGTTCCTCATAGTGGCAGCAGTTCTCAAGCCTGAAGCCTCTGCACCTTTTTAGGGACTCACAGTCAGTAGTGCACCATTGCATCAGGGAGGTCACCAATGCCCTGCACTGGAGGGCCAGTGAGTATGTCCGCTTCAGGACGGACTCTCACAGCCAGGCCCAGCGGGTCATTGGTTCTGGCATCATTGCCGGAGAACCATAGGATGTAATGTTCATAGACTGTACTCATGTGGCCATCAGGCCTCCCGGCAAGTTACCACCTGCAGACATCACCATTTAAGGAGCCCTCTCAATATAGGTGAAGCTGGTATGTGATCACCACAAATGCTTGCTGTGAATGTGTGACCGCTTCTCAGGCAGCTGCCATGACACTTGGGTCTTGCGCCAGTCCTGGCTGCCACTGCTGTTCACTGAACTGGATCAGCTTGGAGGTAAGGGCTATCCTTCATAGACATGGCTCCCGACACCAGTGAGAGACCCACCACTGCTGCAGAAGAGAGATACAACGCCAGCCACTGAGCTACATGAGCCACTACTTTGATTCAGAGTATAATAATTGCCGTATTTTTAAAATAAATGCATCACCTTATACTTGCAGGCATTAAATTTCATCTGTCACTTTATAGGCCATTTCCCCATCTTATCAATATTCCTTGTAGCTTCCTTTGGTCTTCTAAAGAATTAACTCTACTTCCTATTTTGTACCATCTGCATATTTCTCCCTCTAGGCCTATGTCTAAATGAATTGATATAAACAGTAATTGGAAGTGGCCCTAGAGTTGACGCTTGTGGGACACCATTACCCACTTCCATCTCGTTGGAAAGCTGCCTTTAACTCCTCTGTTCTCTCCTTTTCTAACCAATTTTTAATCCAGTTTGCTATCCTACCCTGTAATTCTGTATTGTTTAATCTTCTCTAGTAATCTCCTATATGATGCATTGTCAGAAGCTTTCTTGAAGTCCATGTACACTATATATCCATGCATTTCCTCCATATGCCATACCTGTTCTCTAGTAAAAGAATCCTATGTAGTTTGTCGAACACAATTCTCTCTTTTGAAATGTGTCCTGGCTACTTCTGGTCATTCTGTCTCTATCTAGATATGTGTTAATTTCATCTCTAATTAAGGGCTTTTAAAAAAAAAAAAAAAATTTCCCTATCACATACGGTAATCTAAATGGCCTATAATTTCCTGGATTAGCTCTGCCATTTTTAAAAAAAGGGTTCTACATAGGCAATTCTCCAGTCTTTTGATGTCAGTCCACATTTGACAGTGTCCTGAAATATAATATTTCCTGCGTCATCTCCTTCAGGATCCTAGGATACATCTCATCAATCCCATACATTTTGTCTTCCTTTAGTCTAACTAGCTTATCACGAATTTCCCTTTTTCCAGAACAGTATTGCGTATCGTGCCCGCAACCACTTCAGCATTCACCTCATCTCTGATAATCCTGTTTACCTGACGGTTTTAAATTGGAGTTTGAATTTTGTCAAAATATCTCGTGAAAAGTTTTTTTTAATTCCATTTTCAGCATTTGTGGAAAAAGGTGGTTTTAAGCCAATAGGCAGTTTTTTAATGCTTGCGCTCTCTTTCAAAATGGATAATGGCCCAAATCTAGATGACTGACATTAAGTTATGTGACAGGATAATTTTTTGATTTTTGGTGCATCAAATCAAGAAATAATGTTCCTGCATGCTGAGTAGGACTAGGTCCTGCCATCTATTAGTGTAGAATAAATAACTTTATCCATGAAGCTTGAAGGGTTAAGTAATGCAATAAAACTGATATAACTTGAGTGCTTCCACTTGTTTCAAGTGAATTTTAAATTTATATATAGTTATCAGTTTACTCATGCTCCAGAAGTGTATAATTTGAAATGGTTTACTTCAAAATATTTGTTGTGACTGTTTGCAATGACTTATCTGGTTTCAGAATATAGTCATTGTATTTGGGAAATGTAGTAATCACAACAAATATCAGTGGCTGTTTAACAAAAAGCGGTACCCATTCACATTTCTTTTTCAATTCCCACACAAAAAAGCAATGGTTAAGGTTAAATGTGAAATACAAATGTGAGGTAATGCATTTTGGAAGGTCTAATGCAGGTGGGAGGTATACAGTAAATGGCAGAACCCTTAGGAGTATTGACAGGCAGAGAGATCTGGGCGTACAGGTCCACAGGTCACTGAAAGTGGCAACGCAGGTGGATAAGATAGTCAAGAAGGCATACGGTATGCTTGCTTTCATCGGTCGGGGCATAGAATATAAAAATTGGCAAGTCATGTTGCAGCTGTACAGAACCTTAGGCCACACTTAAAATATTGCGTGCAATTCTGGTCACCACACTACCAGAAGGACATGGAGGCTTTGGAGAGGGTACAGAAGAGGTTTACCAGGATGTTGCCTGGTCTGGAGGGCATTAGCTATGAGGAGAGGTTGGAAAAACTCGGATTGTTTTCACTGGAACGACGGATGTGGAGGGGCGACATGATGGAGGTTTACAAAGTTATGAGCGGCATGGACAGAGTGGATAGTCAGAAGCTTTTTCCCAGGGTGGAAGAGTCAGTTACTAGGGGACATAGGTTTAAGGTGCGAGGGGCAAAGTTTAGAGGGGATGTGCGAGGCAAGTTTTTTTTTTTACACACAGAGGGTGGTGAGTGCCTGGAACTTGCTGCCAGGGGAGGTGGTGGAAGCAGATACGATAGTGACGTTTAAGAGACATCTTGACAAATACATGAATAGGAAGGGAATAGAGGGATATGGGCCCCGGAAGTGCAGAAGGTGTTAGTTTCGGCAGGCATCAAGATCGGCGCAGGCTTGGAGGGCCGAATGGCCTGTTCCTGTGCTGTACTGTTCTTTGTTCTTTGTTAAGAACTGCTGTGGAAATTCCAGACTCAGGGTTTGTTCTTTTGATCACAATGGAAGAATCTTTGAAGACTGCCTTAGATTTGCACTGATTTCATTTTAAAAAAATGTACAAATAGTAGTACTGAAGAATGCCAAAGGACATGTACAGTATTGTTCCAGTGACACATGTGATGTAAGCTGTTTAAATCTAAGGACTGCAGGCTTGACCATAAATAACATAAAATGGGACTGATTTTACCACAACTGGTCTGACTCGACCGCCACAGCAATATTGCTGCTTGTTCTCCGCAGCTGTTGTCTTTTACCAGAATCATTATGGAGCTCAGTTTTGAATTCCCCTGTCCAACACAAACTGCATGCTTCACCCCCTCTTCCAACCTCTGCCATCGTTATCTCGTGTGCTAAGCGCAAGAAATTAATGGATTTCTTTATCTCTAAAGTTGGATATAGATTGCTGGTTTAGACAGCTCTTGTCCACTGCCTCAGCCTCCTGACCACATTGCAACTTCTACCCATCTCCTTTTCAATCCCCTCTGACTTATCCGCTGAATTTTGCAGTCAGTGGCGAAGCTACGGTGCTCGCCACTGACCTCAAAGCAGTCTACAATGATCTCACCATGTTTGTGGTGTGAAGTTCACCTATCCTGAGATTAATTTGAATCTGGAGCCAAGTCATGATGATTTCCAGGTGTCCAGCTGCAGCCATCAAGCAGGGTAAGCAGCCAGTTACATTGAAGAATTCTCACAAACAGCAAACCAGGAAGTAAAATGCACTGATTTATCTTTAACATTTTATAACTTTTACAGAAAGCGCAATGAAGATTGGGACATAGAAGTTGAAATATCATTAAACTTAAATTTTATTAAGCTATGGAATCATTATGGAAAATTTTGATATTGCACATAAAATTAGTTTTCCAGGGCCAGAGTTTGTTCAGAGATATGCTTTAGTAAGTTGTTTAAAACCCAGTTACACCTCATTAACAAGATGTAACTTTTTTGGGGTTTTTTAAGCAATGTTCTTACAGGGTAAGAGGGTAAGTTATCGTCAGTTCAGTGATTTTGAAAATTGCCATCTGCAGGGACTTTGACAGCACACCCTGAGGAGGAGCAGGGAATCACTGACAGCAACTTCTGAATTTTCCAGTTAAACCGCACATGAGCAGACGCCAGAAGTTGCTCTCAGTTTTACAGGGTGTTGATGTACATTTAACTGTTTTGCCATCATTACAACTGCAAAATCCAGCCTCATTTCCTTGTTGCTGAACCACCCATCTGCTTTTATGAGCCCTCCAGCTGGGGCGGCACAGTGGTGCAGTGGTTAGCACTGCAGCCTCACAGCTCCAGCGACCCGGGTTCAATTCTGGGTCCTGCCTGTGTGGAGTTTGCAAGTTCTCCCTGTGTCTGCGTGGGTTTTCTCCGGGTGTTCTGGTTTCCTCCCACAAGACTTGCAGGTTGGTAGGTAAATTGGCCATTATAAATTGCCCCTAGTATAGGTAGGTGGTAGGGAAATATAGGGACAGGTGGGGATGTGGTAGGAATATGGGATTAGTGTAGGATTAGTATAAATGGGTGGTTGATGGTCGGCACAGACTCGGTGGGCCGAAGGGCCTGTTTCAGTGCTGTATCTCTAAAACTAAAAAAACTAAAACTAAATTCTGATTCTGTGGGAACTTGGTATTCTGTTTGACCCCGAGCATATCTTCAATGCCCACATCCAATCGATGTTTAAGATCTTCCATCTCCAGTATCACCTGTCTCCATTGCTACTTCACCCCACTACTCTGAACCTCCAGGCTCACCTTACCTCCCAAGCTTAATTCTACACAAAATCTAACTTATCTAGAACTCCACCATTCATCCTGCATTACCTCTCACTTGCTGTATACATGTTTGATATAGGGTAGGGGAAGATGGAGTGAGTGTAGTTTCTTTCTTGTACATCTCAGATATAATGGTTACTGTGTCACCTACATATTTAACCATGCAACAGGATAGATAATCTCCAGATATTTAATATCTTGGCCATGTGAGCCGCATGGAAGATGGCAGGATCCCCAAAGACACACCTACATATTTAACCATGCAACAGGATAGATAATCTCCAGATATTTAATATCTTGGCCATGTGAGCCGCATGGAAGATGGCAGGATCCCCAAAGACACATTGTACAGCGAGCTCGCCACTGGTATCAGACCCACCGGCCGTCCATGTCTCCGTTATAAAGACGTCTGCAAACGCGACATGAAATCGTGTGACATTGATCACAAGTCGTGGGAGTCAGTTGCCAGCATTCGCCAGAGCTGGCGGGCAGCCATAAAGACAGGGCTAAATTGTGGCGAGTCGAAGAGACTTAGTAGTTGGCAGGAAAAAAGACAGAGGCGCAAGGGGAGAGCCAACTGTGCAACAGCCCCAACAAACAAATTTCTCTGCAGCACCTGTGGAAGAGCCTGTCACTCCAGAATTGGCCTTTATAGCCACTCCAGGCGCTGCTTCACAAACCACTGACCACCTCCAGGCGCGTATCCATTGTCTCTCGAGATAAGGAGGCCCAAAAGAATTTAATAAATACATTGTCCCTTCATCCATGTTTAAGGGAGAAGTGCATTCTATAAAATGGCTCATGCTCCTAGCTGCAAAATAAAGGAAGCTATCTCCACACTCATTTGGTATTACTCACTTATCCATGCTGTTTTGTGTGTCAAAACTGCATGCAAAGGACAGACAAATATTAAATTTCCCCAATGACATCTTCAAGTGCTGTATGTTATGGGTTGAATTGGATATGATTAGATTTTCCCCCCCATATCGCTGTCGGAGGAAAACATATTGAATATGTATGATATTCCCCTATTTTCCACATTCTGCCATATGTAATAACTGTAGCTGGTCATTATTGTCATGTTGTTAAGTTATGAGTTTTGTTCCTGTGGTTCAGTATTCTGCTATGTAAATAATGGGTGTTAATGATCCTTAAAGAATAAAAAATGTTTCATTGAAACATATATTCTGTTAAAGTATTCCCCCAATGTCTTTTTAAAAAAGTATTTATTCATTGACAGCAACCAAATTGCCTTTGATTTTGCTCCTTCATACAAATCTGTTTTGAGTTTCCTTGACAACAGAGCTACTCTGATGTCACTGATGGAGTGGAGCTGCCTGCTTTCCAGATTGGCTTCATTCCTGATAATAGGAGCTGCAATTTTAAACTGGCCTTGGAGCAATGTCCAGGTCATTTGGATCCTGCAAAGCATGTATCTGGCTGTTCGAACAACTGTTGAAGATTGAGTTTTTTTTTAAGAATCATTATTTGAATCTAGTAAACACCTGATTCATCTGCTGAATGTTTGCATTTTTGACTGTAGGCTGGAATATTTTAAGTCTGCAAAGAACAAAACTTTAATATGGCTCTCAAAGGTTGTTTTTTAAATAGGACAGTTACTACTTTTGTAAAAATGTTTTGCCGATCATTGAATGATGCCCTTTGAAGTGACAATAAGGTATCCATGGCTTCCTCTGCTCACTTGGAGATTAGCAAAGAAAGAAGTAGTTGCAGAGAAAAGTATTTTTTGAGGGGTCGGATGAATGTGGATGTTTCAACTTTCCTGACTGATTCTATTCAGTAGCATAATGCAACCTATCTAATGTTGAATTGCATTTTTGGGTTGGATTTTATCTGGCCAGCAGGAGCAGGAGTGGCGGTTTGGGGGGCTGAAAAAATCTGGGTAGACGTGCTCGCCCAGAAACCCAGCGCCGTGACGCGGTTCCGGATTTTGTCAGCGCTGGGAAAGCTCAAAGGCGGTGGTGCAACCACGAAGTGGAGAGACTGCAATTTGAATTGAACAGCTTGTTAGAATGCATTTCCATTGAATTGAAGCCAATTTTATGGGGGGGTTTCGAATTTAGTCAGCCTGCGGGGGTCACATGCCTTCAGATTCCTGGCCATTTTAAAGGTGCTGGTACTGGCCTCAATGCAGCCATGGTGAGCAGTGGATAGGGGAAGGGGGGTGGGGGGAGTCCATTGTCAGCCTGCGGTACTGGGCTCTTTGCAAGGGTGGGCGCAGTCTTGGATGCTGGGCTCTCTGCAAAGGTGGGCGCTGAGGGGTATTAACATGTCTTCAGAGGGAAGTAACAATGGGAAAGTCCCAAGGCAGGTTCATCTCTCCAGGGACAGCGCATGGGAGGGGCAGAAATCAGCTGACATGGGTCTCATACACCCAATGTTTGTGGGCCCCCGTGCCACGCAGCAGTAGCTCAGAGGGAGGGAGGGCCAGGATCCAGTTGGGTTCGCCCGAGAAGCTCCAATAGGAGAATGGCTTCAGCCGGCCACATCAAGAAGGTCCTATCTGTGGCAGTGTGTGTATTGGATTCACCTCAGCTATCTCCAAATGTTCTAACGACACTGTCAGCAAAGACTGCAGCTCTCCAGGGAGGCTGTCACCGACTTCTGTGCCATGCTACAGGACAAGCTGTAACCCATGGGCTTCAGTGGACACCCAGTGCCCATGGCATTGAAGATCACCATGGCACTCAATTTCTTATGCGTCTTACTCTTTCCAGGGATTCACTGGGGACATGTGTGGGGTTTCCTAGGCAGCAGCCCATCACTGCATCAAGGAGGTGACCAGTGCCTTGTTCAAGAGGACCGGTGACTGTGTGCTACTGGACCAACTCTGACAGTCAGGCAGAAAGGGCCAACAGCTTTGGGGTCATTGCTGAATTTCCACAGATGCAAGGTGTTATCAACTGCACACGGCCATAAAGGCTCCAATGAAGCAACCAGCCAACTTCATCAACAGGAAGGGCTTACATTCCATGTTAATGCCAAAGGGATATTGGGAAAAAGTGGGAACAGGGTACTGAATTAGATGATCAGTCATGATCTTTTTTGAATGGCGGAGCAGGCCCAAAGGGCCGAATGGCCTACTCCGGCTCCTATTTTCTATGTTTCTAACGTACAACTGGTCTGTGACCACTGGAAGTGCGTCCTGCAAGTGTATGCCCGTTTCCCGGGAAGCAGCCACAAGATGCCGACAGACTTCAACAGTCCTGGGTGCCACAGCTACCCCCCGCCACACACACCTTCAGGATGGTTTTTCAGGGACAAGGGCTGCCCATTGAAGACATGGCGACTCTTGCCTGTGAGGAACCCTTGTACTGCAGCAGAGGAGAGGTACAACTGCTACGTGTCCACCTGAGCAACTATTGAGCAGGCCCTGGTGCTACTGAGGATGAGATTTCGGTGCTTGGATCGATCCAGTGGAACCCAGCAGTATGCCCCAGTGAGGGTCTTAAATATTGTAGTGCTCTGCACAGTCTAGCACAGCAGAGGGGGGAGGCCTTGCATGAAGAGGACATGATTGGATGAGGACTGGCGATCAATGAGGAGGATGTGGAGAAGGCTACTGAGTAGGCAGCACTGGATTTTGCTTCCCCTGCACCAGAGACCAGGGCCATGGAGAGACGCACAAGGGAGGCACAAGACAATCGCGTACATACCTGCTTCCTGCCACCATGATGGCCCCTTAACGTGAATTCAAGATAGACTCCGCTCACTGTTCCACCTGTCGCCGCTTTCCTGTTGCACTCCAGTGCCTAGCGTCCAGCTTCACCACATGCTCTGACACATCTGAGCTTTGCAAACATGGCCTGTGCCTACACTGGCAGCCCATTGAGGGAGCAAGGGTGAAGGTTGCGTTGCACAGGTCAGCAATGAAAGCACGAGCCATTTACAGCAATGAATCTGACCTCTATTACCACAATTGTAGCACCCAATGCAAAGGCCACGATCAATAAACCTGTGAAGCCCTAACTGTGTCTAGGTGCTCCTCTTTATACGCTTTTGTGTGCTTCTATGTAGTGCGACCCCTATGCTGGCAGTTGAGGTGGAGACCGGCTGCTGGTCAGGCTGTCCCTTGGCCTGAGATGACTTTGACGGATGTCCTCTGGCTGCCTGGAGGGTCCCGGGTGGCTGAGGGGTTCCAGCATAGACGCAGGAGCCTCCTCAGTCATCACAGCTACTGGAGCTGGGCTCACTGGCGGAGTGGCTGAGGAGCAGCTGACCACATAGAGCACTCTGAGGGGAGCCCCCAGATGTTGGGCAGCCTCTCTGCCTCCCTTTCAAAGCTCACTTGCACCTCACTGTCGACCTGAGGTGGACGAGGACCTGTAGAGTCTCATCCCTTTCACCGTGTCACTGCTGCATTGAGCTCCTGATCAAGGCAATGGTGTACAGATCTGTGCGCATCTGCAGGATCTGGCTCTCCATGAGGGTTGCCAACCTCTCCGGAGGAAGTCATGTGCTCACATGCCTGAGATGTGGCAGCGCTCATGGTATGAATGGATTCCTCCATCGTCTGCTCGTTGCCAGGCATTGCCTCTGGCAGCTCTGCCAGATGTTGACTTAACTCTCTCTCTCTGCAACTCCATCACGTTCTGTGCTACCGACACCAGGGGCTCGCTATCAGCCTGGGGCTCAGCATGGGTCTGGACACTCACTCTTCCTTCCTTTCCTTCGCCTCCTTCCTTTCCTTCGCCTCCCTTTCACCAGTCCTTGATGTGTCTCTGGTATTATGGTCTCATTTTTCCTGCAAGTGGAAGGAGGAACACAATTAGATCTCACACAAAGAACAACAGGACACTTATGCTAGTGGCAGCCCTTCGTTCCCTGATTGGGTCCCCACCGTGGCTGCTCCTCACGTCTGCCCTCGGGACATAATGGGGGTGAGCTCTGAAAGAAGGTGGCCTGTCGCCGAGATGCAGCCATGTGTCTGCCAGGATGTGGAGATGCCTCACTGGCTTGTCGCTGTCTTTGTGGTCATTTACTCCCGCGTAGCCACATGCAAACCCCAAAGAGGAGATGGGAATGGAGGACTCACCTTGGAGCACAGGAATCCATTGACCCTTTGCGGCAGTGAACCCAGTTCCAAGGTTGTCCCTACGGCTGCTGACCTCTGTGGTCTCCATCCAGTCTTGTTTGGTTAGGTGGGAAGGTATCTTTTTCCGCCCTTGGAAAAGGACCTCCCACCTTTCCCTTGCAGTCTGGAGGAGAATCTCCAGGGAGGCATTACTAAACAGTGGGCCCACCCAGTGCCTTGCCTCGGACATGGTCCCATTTAGCTCCTGCTCCATCCGTTCAGTCTGCAGGTCTGGTGCAGAGGCTCAAGGTGATCCAGGAGTAGCAGCAGTTGAGTTGGGGGGGTGGTGTTCAGAAGTCACAGTAGAAGTGGAGGAGGTCCAGGAGTCACAGCAGCAGTAGAGGGGTCCATCAGCAGCAACAGTTGGGGAGGGGGATGGGTGGAGGGTGTCCAGGAGTCATAACAGCGGTGGGGGAGGTCTAGCAGTCACAGTGGCTTTGGGGGTAAGTCTAGGAGTCTCAGCAGCCGTAGTGAAGTCCCGCAGCACTGTAGATTTTCTGCATCAGTGAAAGGTAGTATTACAAGCAGGGCTGGCAGTGCTTTAAAGATGGCGCCAGCACCTTCTTTTACATCAGCTGATGCTGCCATCAATGCCTCATAGCCCGGCTCCGCGGCGGACTGACAAAATTCAACGCTTTATGTGCTGATTGGCTGACGTGATTATTGCTGAGAAAAGAGACATGCTGTCGAAGTTTTTCTTCTTGCACTCATCAGGCCAGACACGAGAGTGCCAAATTTCAAAGGGAGCAACGATATTCTGCATGAGGAAAGGGTGCTGATTGGTTGGCAGGTCGACTCTGGCCAAGGTGTTGCCATGCACAATGCACCAGGGGACTGTTGTCCCCCACATTTTTGTTTAAGTCAAAAAAGGCACAACGTCTGGACACGTTCCTTTAGCTTGCAGAGGACAGGTCCCTGCATATGAATATCTATAGGTTCTAGCAAGTGTAAATGAGCCACATTGTGAGCCTGACTGATCATCATAAATTGGTTGTTCGTGTAATTCTTGCACACGCAGGATTGTTCAGTAAGTGCTGTCTGATCGCGGAATTTTGTCTAAAGTTAGACATTGTGTTCTGAGTTTTGCAAGTTATGGGCTGGTTGAGTACAGTCAGTACTCTGTATATTGTGAACAGCCGAATGGATGTGCTGTTTGTTAGGATCTGGCAGTCATTGGGATGTACGGCCTACGTACCTGGCATCACTTTGACTGCATGTCTCTTTTTTTTTTCAGCAGTACTCAAGTTCTGTTCTACCAAGTGACTATTTGATGTGACTATATTACTTCAAGACAATATGCCTGACATGCAGTAGCAGAGACATTTGAAATGAATACAATTAGAATTGACTTTTCATTTTGCCCAATGAATGGAATGCTGTGAGCCAAAGGAAGGCAGATGATTGGCACTTTAAATTTGTCAAACATTTGGAGTTCAGAGTGACAAATCGTCATCTCTGTCATAGGAGCCTGTACTGCACTGATCCTTGGCATTCCAACATGCTACAAGGAAGAATAACAGAATTACAAAGATTTTTTTTATGCATGTTGCTATTGAACACCTTCTGAAACCCGAATACACAGCTTTGCCACATCTACGTTTGACTACTCTGCTGTTCTTGCTGGGCTCCCATCCTTTAACCTTCACAAACTCCAACTTGTCCAAAGCTTTGTCTGCAAATCCTGTCATTCTCACTTCCATCTTCCCTGCTCTGTTTTGGTTCCTCACCACCCATTTAAAATTGTCATCTGTATCTATAAATCGCTCTTTGCCCTCACCCAGTTCTATCCCTGCAATCTCCTCCAACCCTTTGTCAGCTTCCTGTGTCTTGTAAGGACACTGGGGTCGTTAGCCTGTCAAAAACAACCGCCAAATCCTTCTTAACATTTCATCAGAGAACCAGGGCGGCACAGTGGCGCAGTGGTTAGCACCGCAGCCTCACAGCTCCAGCGACCCGGGTTCAATTCTGGGTACTGCCTGTGTGGAGTTTGCAAGTTCTCCCTGTGTCTGTGTGGGTTTTCTCCGGGTGCTCCGGTTTCCTCCCACAGCCAAAAGACTTGCAGGTTGGTAGGTAAATGGCCATTATAAATTGCCCCTAGTATAGGTAGGTGGTAGGGAAATATAGGGACAGGTGGGGATATGGGATTAGTGTAGGATTAGTATAAATGGGTGGTTGATGGTCGGCACAGACTCGGTGGGCCGAAGGGCCTGTTTCAGTGCTGTATCTCTAAACTAAACTAAACCATCTGGGTGTAACATCCAGTCTATGCCTAGGAGTGATTGTGCTTAAATTTGACTCACTGCAATGTCTTGAATAAACCAGTTGGATTATTTTAAGCAGTTAAACTATCAACTTCCAATTAGGACACCCACAAGCTACTGAGGAATTAATCCTTCTTTGTCAAATCCTGTTTCATGGAGAAGGTAGATAGTACATTCATGAACTAATAATTGTTTATCAACCTCAAAATCATAATTGGCGCTCAAACTTGTAAATCAGTAATGGATATAGTTGGTTGACTGGAGTTACAGGTGGGGAAGTTTCTAGAATTCATTAGGTCCTGTCTTAGGATCTTACCTGGTGTGATTTAGGATTCTAAGTTTTAGAGTTGCCCTCGTAGTCTACAAATTCTGTTGCCTTTTTGAGAGGTTTGTCATTTTTGATTTGCAGATTTTCTGCTCAGATTTGATTTTTGTATTTTTTTTTTTCCAGTTTACCCAGGGAGTGTTATTTTCAGTGAATGCTGGATTGATCAGGTCATCAGTTTTATGTTTAAGACATATATGGATGTGGGGAAACAGTCTATTTGGCAGAGCTATAGGTGATTCTCCTTTCTGGTCAGACTTCTGGATTTCTCACAACAATGAGAGGTACTGAATTTACTGCAAATGAAAGCAAACCAGAAATTCTGGGTTTCTCCCCAAGGAAGGGAAGGGGTTGAGGCTCCAATGATGGGAGCAGAGGGAGGGATTCATAATAGTTAAAATATTTATGTTTGTAAATAACTTGTCTGAAAAATATTTATTTTAATCATTTTTTGAAACAGGTTCAGAGGCAGGTGCATCCAACCCTCTCAGCAAAAGAAGATGCACTCTTTTACATAGAAGAATTGATTCTTCAGTTATTAAATATGCTCTGTATTGCACAACCGCGGACTGTTCAAGATGTAGAGGTAAGAATGATGGTGTTTTGTATTTTTACATATTAAAAATGAACTACATCTATCAGTAGTGTTTGCGTTCTGCACAATTTTGGGCTGTGTTAATAGAAACATAGAAAATAGGAGCAGGAGTAGGCCATTTGGCCCTTCGGGCCTGCTCCGCCATTCAAAAAAGATCATGGCTGATGGTCTAATTCAGTACCCTATTCCTGCTTTCTCCCCATATCCCTTGATCACTTTGGCATTAAGAAATATATCTATCTCCTTGGAAATAGTGGATGCATTGGTGGTCATCTTCCAATATTCTATAGACTCTGGAGCAGTTCCTACAGATTGGAGGGTAGCTAATGTAACCCCACTATTTAAAAAGGGAGGTAGAGAAAAACAAGGAATTACAGACCAGTTAGCCTTGCATCAGTAGTGGGGAAAATGCTCGAGTCTATTATAAAGGATGTGATAGTATAACACCTGGAAAGCAAACAGGATTGGACAAAGTCAGCATGGGTTTATGAAAGGGAAATCATGCTTAACAAATCTACTGGAGTTTTTTGAGGATGTAACTAGTAGAATAGATAAGGGAGAACCAGTGGATGTGTGTATTTATTTTCAGAAGGCAGAAAAGGAAAGCTTGCGTTAAATAGCTAGAACTCAATACTGCAGAAAGCCAAGAGGAGTATAGAAAGTGGAGGGGTGAAACCAAAAAGGAAATTAGGAAAGCAAAGAGAGGGCATGATAGAATTTTGGCAAGGAAAACCCAAAGGTGTTTTATCAATATATTAAGAGTAAGAGGATAACTAAGGAAAGCGGGCCCATAAAAGACCAAAAAGGTGTTCAGGCGGAAAATGTGGGTATGGTTCTTAATGAATACTTTGCGTCTTTCCTCACAAAAGAGGGGGACGATGCAGACGTTGTAGTTAAGGAGGAGGAATGTGAAGTATTGGATCTGATTAACATGGGGAGAGAGGAACTATTAAGGGGATTGGTATCCTTGAAAGTGGATAAATAACCTGGGCTGATGAAATGTACCCCAGGCTGTTAAAAGAAGCCAGGGAGGGAATAGCAGAAGGTCTGACCATCATTTTCCAACCCTCACTGGATACAGGTGTGGTGCCGGAGGATTGGAGGTATGCTAACATTGTACCTTTGTTTAAAAAGGGAGTGTGGGATAGACTGAATAATTACAGGCCAGTCAGTCTAACCACAGTAGTGGGCAAATTATTGGAATCAATTCTGAGAGACAGGATAAACTGTCACTTAGAAAGGCACAAATTAATCAAGGATAGACAGCATGGATTTGTTGAGGGAAAATCGTGTCCGACTAATTTGATTAAATTTTTTGAGGAAGGAACAAGGAGGATTGATGAGGGTAGCGCAGTTGATGCAGTCTACATGGATTTTAGCAAGGCTTTTGACAAGGTCGCACATGGCAGACTGGTTTAAAAAAAATAAAAGCCCAGGAGATCCAGGGGAATGTAGCAAGCTGGATACAAAATTGGTTCAGTGGCAGGAATCAAAGTGCAATTGGGTATTTTTGCAACTGGAAGGCTGTTTCCAGTGGGGTTCCGCAGGGCACAGTACTAGGTTCTCTGCTTTTTGTGGTGATAATGATTTGAACATAAATGTAGGGGGACTGATCAAGAAGTTTGCAGACGACACAAAAATTGGGCGTGTGATTAATTGCAAAAAGGCTATCTGTAGACTGCTTGGAGATATCAATGGACTGGTTAAGCGGGCAGAAAAGTGGCAAATGGAATTTAACCCAGAGAAGTGCAAGGTGATGCATTTGGGGAGGTCAAGCAAGGCAAAGGATTTACATAATGGGTGAATACTGAGAGGTGTAGAGGAAGTGAGGGACCGAGGAGTGAATGTCCATAGATCCCTGAAGGTAGCAGGACAGGTCGATAAGGTGGTTAAGAAGGCATATGGAATCCTTTCCCTTATTAACTGAGGCATAAAATATAAGAGTAGGGATGTTCTGCTGGAGATATATAAAACATTAGTTAGGCCACAACTTGAGTACTGTGTGCAGTTCTGGTCACCTCATTATAGAAAGGATGTAATTGCACTAGAGAGGGTACAGAGGATATTTACGAGGATGTTGCCAGGACTGGAAAATTGCAGCTATGAGGAAAGATTGGATAGGCTGGGGTTGTTCTCCTTGGAACAGAGGGGGCTGAGGGGAGATTTGATTGAGATGTACACGGGCCTGGATAGTGTGAAGCTGAAGGGCCTATTTACTTTAGCAGAGGGGTCAGTGACTAGGCATAAATTTAAAGTGATTGGTAGAAGGATAAGAGGAGTGATGAGGAAAAACTTTTTTCCTAGAGGGTGGTGGGGGTCTGGAACTCCCTGTCTGAAAGGGTGGTAAAGGCTGAAAAGCTCATCTCATTTAAAAGGTGCCTGGATGTGCACCTGAAGTGTGAAAACCTGCAGGGCTACGGACCAAATTCTGGAAAGTGGGATTAAGCTGGGCTGCTTTTTTTCAGCCAGCACAGATACGATAGGCCAAGTGGCCTCTTTCTGTGCTGCAAACTTTTTATAATTCTGTATAAATGATCAGGGTCCCTGGTTTAATCCCTACTCTGCACTGAGCTAACTGATCTCTGTCAAGTAAATGATACATGGTTTCTGTACCTCTACCTCTTGAGTAGGAATCAAGACAACTGGGTCCTGGGGGAAGGAAGCTCCAGATGCAGGGACTTTTGAGATGCAAATAGCTTTAGGGTACTAGTACCCACTTTATCTTAAGTTTACTGTGCTTGCATCTTCTGCAGTGATGCATCAAGATGGGAAACATTACCCAGATGGCCAGATTGCTGCAGCAGTTAGGATGCTCTGAATCAGATTGTAGCTCAGGTCATTATCCTCCATAGATGGGCATGGTTTCTTCTCCTCTGCTCTCCCACTCCAGATTCATTGACAGTTGACATTCTTTTCCCAGCAGACTGCATGGTGCGCGCTCTCCTGCCACCTGGTAAGCGGAGCAACAGGTCACTGGAGTTTGATGTCGGTTTTGTGGGTAAATCGGCTGCCAATTAATCAGAGTGTCGGTGCTTGTTCTAATGACTTCACCTTTCCCTCTTTATTTGGATGGCCACTGCTTGTCTGTGGCACTTGTTTACAGAGCCAAGCATGACATGGGCAGCTGATCAAACTGCCCGCTGCCGCTGGGAGCTCACTGTCCTGGGTCTGAGTCCCAGGAGCATCAGTCACGTGAGGTGTAGCCACCTGGCTGTGGAACTTGACCTTTTTTATATTGGCAAGTGAGCCTGGAGCTTAGGTGCCCATCACATGTGGCAATCCATCTGATTTTCTATTGTGGACCTTGCTGCGTGCAGATTGCTGCTGGTTTCTACTATGTGATAGAAGACAATTTTTTTTTTAACCTACTTGTTGTGACATGGGGTCCATGGAATTTGTATGACTCTGGATGGGGTGGGGGGGGGTGGGTGCGGGGAGATCTTGGAAGCAAAAGGCTGAGAGCCCCTGTCCCAGAGTACCTTTGCTTCAATGGTCCATATTAATTCTGTTCAGAATTAGGAACAATTCTGAAGTCACCTTTCCAAATGATGTACCTGCACTCAGTGTTTAAAGTTTTTTTTTAAAGTATCAATAGAGAGGATTAATTCATTTACTCCTAATAGCCACCTGTATTCATTACCATAAATGGAGAAAACCTGCCTGGTGGTTATTGGAAATTGGAAAAATTGCAGCTCCTGAAATTTTGCACTAACGTTACAACTATACCTTAAGTGCAGGAATGATGACAAGTAGAATACACACAAATTTAGTTTCTCTTGGAATGAAGGCTTATTTGTGTCGAATGAGAGGCAATCAGTGTCAGGAAACTAAGTAATGAGGAGACCTCTCACACAGGGCATTATTCTGCAAAAGTTCTGGCCAGTAACTGAGGCATAGTTAACTGGGGTATTACTAGTTATTTTAGCAGATTGATTTCTAAAAAAGATACTGATGGCCAAATGTCCTATATATTTTTTTTTTAATGTTGGAATTTGTTTGTACTTTGGGAGCACTAACCTAGTAATTCTGCTCAGTTATATATTCTGGTTATAGAGTATGTGGACATTATTTTTGAAATGTTTTGTTTTTGAAGAACAATGGGATTCACTGTAATAGCTTAATTATTGGTGAAAGTATTTTGAAGTCTTTTTGAATTTTGTTTGTGAGTTGTGAGCAGTAGAACTTGTGATATTATTTAAGCTGACATTTTTCGTGTGTTATTCAAGGTGGATGCATTTATTTTTCTTATCCTCTTAGGAGCGTGTTCAGAAGACTTTCCCACACCCAATTGACAAATGGGCTATTGCTGATGCACAGTCTGCTATTGAGAAACGTAGACGGAGGAATCCTCTTCTTTTACCAGTGGATAAAATACATCCTTTATTAAAGGTGGAAGTTTGTTTTGATCCTATGCTTATGTAATTGAGAATGTGTTGTACTGTAAAATATTCCTTAAATGCTTTTTTGGCAAATGACTGCAGTTAAGAATATTTTTGGTGCCTTGGAATGTTTGGTCCACTGGATATGACTTCAGTCTTGCGAAACATGAATTAATTCCATAATTTCACATTGTTTAGCTGCATAGAAGGCAAACGTGATTATAAGTAGGCGAATTTTATTGTGACAAGAGTTTGTTTTTCTTGAGAGCTTTTCTATGGTGTGCTCCTTCAGGCTGAGTCAGCTAGCATTTTTGAGCTTCCCTGCCAAAAAGTTTACTAGAAGCTTTTTGTGTCCTTATACTCTGTACTGCATTGTTGGAATCATAATAGCATTTTTAAATTGGACTTCAGATACACAATGACTATCTTGTGATATAACCCTGTCCACATACAGTTATGCATTATTGACACCATTATGTGTAGTTTAAAAGCAATATACAATAAACAGTACCCAGCTATATAACCAGCAGGAAGTAATAAAGTTTGTCTTATGGGTGGCAGAATTTTAGAGAAGCCATTTCGATGATGGAGGTGATGTTGGCACCAGGGGTGGTGTTCTAGTGATCCCTGTTTGGTTGTCATTTTTATTCCTTCAGATTTGTTTGACTGACCCTTCTGGGAGCAGTGTGTAATGAATTAATAAGGCTTCTTGCTTATCCATCTCTAGATGTTGTCAGTGTGTGTAATGGAATACATCTTGCCAGTTGCAGTGAGAACTCTGCTATCTTATGTAATCCTTTGGTTAAAGGTCACGCTCACAGAATAGTTCATCAAGACTTATCGGGCCTGTAATGAACCTTGCAGAAGGGCTCAAGATGTAGACAGAATGAGAACTTCTGTAGTTATCCAGAGGTTTGGACTAATGTTCCAGAGACGCGAGTTCAAATCCCATCGTGGCAGTTGGGGGAATTAAATTCTCAACTAAATAAATCTGGAAATAAAAGCTAGTATCCGTAACAGTGACTGTGTAACTACTGGATTGTCATAAAAACCCATCTGGTTCACTAATGCTGCTTTAGGGAATGAAATCTGCTGTCCTTACCCGGTCTGGCCTACATGGGACTCCAGACTGACAACACTGACTTTCAACTGCCCTCTGAAATGGTCTAGTAAACCACTCATTTGTCAGGAAGGTGGCTAACCACGACCTTCTCGAGGACAACTGGGGATGGGCAATAAATGCCAGTGATGCTGACATCCCACGAATGATTAAGAAAGAAATTTTGACCTGGGTCAGTGTTTCAAAAAAATTAGAATTGGGCTCAAGTGGTGTGCATGTGAATGCACAAAGCATTCAAATCAAAATTGAACCATTAATAATTATGGCTAGGATATAGAAGTTATAACTGATCTGGTTTAGGTTTGGATGAAACTGGGAACGTAATATTCCTAGTTCTGATATTACCAACAGAGTTGGAGTATTGACATTAATAAAAGTTTCTATTATCACTAGAAACAAGGATGTCCTGGAGTTTCATTAAGGTTGAATCACTATGGATAGAATTAAGAACAGAAATTGTACAATTCTTTGTGTGCATTAGAGACGGACAATAAATTCCAGCATTGCCAGTGATTCGAACATTCCAAGAGTGACTCTTTCGAATGTACATACATAGGAACATTGAATATAAAAACAAGGCAGCTATGTTGAATTTATGCAAGACATTGATGGCAAAGCCACAACGAGAATAATGCATGCATTTCTGGGCACCCATTATAGGAAGGATATTCGAGTCATGGAAAGGTTCACCAGAATTATACCAGGAATGAAAGGTTATAGTATGAAGGAGTCAAAAAACTAGGGCTTTTTCAGTAATCAGGTTAAGGATGAATCTAATTGAGGTTTTCACAACAATGAAAGGTTTTTTAGGGGTAAATAAGGATCAACTAACGGATTGACTGAATCTGTTTAAACTCAGCTGTGTTAACTTATTTATTCATAACAATCAATCTAATGGCTGATGAGTTAGCAACTAGAGGGCATAAATTTAAGATCACTACCAAAAGAGTGAAGGGGGACGTTAGGCAGAGGGCTAGACAGCATGAATAACGAGAGAGCGTACAGAAGCAGAATCCATAGTTTTTAAAAAATGTGAAGTTGCTAAACATTTGAGGAAGAAAAATTTAGAAGGGTAAAGGGGCAAGAGCCTGAATGAATTACTATTTCAGAAAATTGATGTAAGTAATTGCAGAAGTAATGGTGTGTTGTCAATTATCTTAACTGTGCCTTTTTGTTGGTCTGTTTTTTTTTTGGCTACAATTTTCCCACCACCACCACCACCCCATCTTCCCCTGGATTTTGACAGTTAAAAATAAAAGCAGTTCTTAATTATATAAGCATTTTTATTTCCACTTATATGATTGTTTTGTTTAAATTTTCTATAACTTTTTTGTTTACAGGATGTGTTGGGTTATAAAGCGGATTATCAGGTTTCCCTTTATGTTGTGGCTGTGCTGGAGTACATTTCAGCTGACATTCTAAAGCTGGCTGGAAACTATGTGGGCAATATTCGACACTATGAAATTTCACAACAGGACATTAAAGTGTCAATGTGTGCAGATAAGGTGAGCATTGATTTTCTGTCTCAATTCTGTGATTTAAAATAATCAAAGTGGAGCCCAGTATAACACAAAATTCTAATAATGGGCATCACTGCTGATAAACAACTGCCATGAGGTTAGTTTTGTCCATTATCCTCATTTTACTCCGATTTTTTTATTGTAACCATAGGAAGATAGGAACAGAAGTAAGCTATTCAGCCCCTGGAGCCTGTCCCGCCATTCAATGAGATCCTGGCTGATACGTGGCCTAACTCCATATACCTACCTTTGGCCCATATCCCTTAATATCTTTGCTTGACAAAAATCTATCTATCTCAGATTTAAAATTAACAACTGTTCTAGCTTCAACTGCTGTTTGTGGGAGAGAGTTCCTAACCTCTACCACCCTTTGTGTGAAAAAGTGCTTCCTAACATCTCTCCTGAACGGTCCGGTCCTAATTTTTAGACTGTGCCCCATAGTTTTAGAATCTCCAACCGGTGGAAATAGTTTATCTAGCCTGTCTTTTCCTGTTAATATCTTGAAGACTTAGATCAGATCACCCCTTGACCTTCTAAATTCTAGCGAAAACAGGCCTAATTTGTGTAATCTCTCCTCGTAACTTAACCCCTGTAGTCCAGGTATCATTCTTGTAAACCTACGTTGCACTCCTTCCAAGGCCAATATATCCTTCCTAAGGTGTGGTGCCCAGAACTCCAGTACTCCAAGTTGAATACCTTTGCATTTTCAATATGGTTAATAAAGGATAGTGCAAAGAATAAATGCATAGTTTTAATATAGGAGGAACTGTTTGTTAACTCATTTTTAGACCTATATATAAAATATTTCTGTTCATGTATTTTTCCTATTAAGTTCAGTGTTTACAGCATCTAAGCACTTAACCTCTTACGGCAAAGGTTAAATTGCTATGCCGATTTCCCTGCTTTGTTAATAGGGCAATGAAAGTCTTGTTTGTTTTCATTAAGATACAGTTTCTCCATGTTTCCTATAAATCTAATCAACTGATACTACCTTCACATTGTTGGCTTTATTCACAGTGCTTTATCTATTGCCACATATTCCTCGTTACATTATTGGATATCCAACACTTCCTCCATTGCTAAAGCTTTAAGAAGTCCTATTTCCTTCTTTGTTATCTCATCATCAGATTTTTGTCCATTCGTTAATTTGCTGTTTGTGGAACCTTGCTATGTATAGTCACTCATGCAAGCACACGTGCGCACAAAATTTGGCAAGTATAACATACGAACATACGAATTAGGAGCAGGAGTAGGCCACTCGGCCCCTCGAGCCTTCTCTGCCATTCAATAAGTTCATGTCTGAACTAATTACTCCACATTCCCACCTACCCCAGATAACCTTTCACCCCCTTGCTTATCAAAAATCTATCTACCTCTGCCTTCCACCGTCTTTTGAGGAAGAGAGTTCCAAAGACTTGGGACTCTCTGAAAGAAAAAATTTCTCCTTATCTCTGTCTTAAATGGTGACCCTTTATTTTTAAACAGTGACCCCCTAGTTCCAGATTCTCCCACAAGGGGAAACACCCTTTCCACATCCACCCTGTCAAGACCTCTCAGGATCTTATATATTTCAATCAAGTTGCAGCTTACTCTTCTAAATTTCAGTGGATGCAAGCCTCGCCCCTGTCCAATCTTTCCACATAAGACAGCCCACCCATTCCAGGTATTTGTCTAGTAAACCTTCTCTGAACTGCTTCCAATGCATTTACTTCCTTCCTTAAATAAGGAGACCAATACTGCACACAGTACTCCAGATGTGGTCTCACCAATACCCTGTGTATCTGAAGCATAACGTATCTACTTTTGTATTCAATTCCCCTCTCAATAAACTATAATATTCGATTAGCTTTCCTAATTATGTGCTGTACCTGCATACTAACCTTTTACGATTCATGCACTAGGACACCCAGATTCCTCTGTATCTCAAAGCTCTGCAATCTCTCACCATTTAGATAATATGCTGCTTTTTTATTCTTCCTGCCAAAATGGACAATTTCACATTTTTCCACATTATACTCCATTTACCAGGTCTTTGCCCACTCACTTAACCTATCTATATCCTTTTGTAGCCTCCTTATGTCCTCTTCACAACTTACTTTCCTACCTATCTTTGTGTAATCAGCAGATTTAGCAACGATACCTTCGCTCCCTTCATCCAAGTCATTTATATAAATTGTAAAAAGTTGAGGTCCCAGCACAGATCCCTGTGGCATACCACTTGTTGCATCTTGCCAACCAGAAAATGGCCCATTAATGCATACACTCTGTTTCCTGTTAGCTAGCCAATCTTCTATCCATGCTAATATTTTAGTCCCTACGCCATGAGCTTTTATTTTTTGCAGTAACTGGCCTGTCGTTTTTCTGCTTTCTGTACCCTTTTTGAAGTAAGGAGTTACATTCACTCTTTTTCAGTTAAACAGAACCTTCCCCGAATCTAGGGAATTTTGGAAAATTAAAACTAATGCATCAACTATCTCACTATCCACTTCTTTTAAGACCCTATTATGAAGTCCATCAGGACCCGGGGACTTGTCAGCCTGCAGCTCCAACAATTTGTTCAATACAACTTCCCTGGTGATTGTAGTTTTCTTGAGTTCCTCCCTCCCTTCCATTTCCTGACTTACAGCTAATACTGTAAAGCTGTATAAAACAATAGTTCGGCCACAGCTGGAGTACTGTGTACAGTTCTGGGCACCACACTATAGGAAGGATGCGATTGTACTGGACAGGGTGCAGAGGCGATTCACTAGGATGTTGCCTGGGGCTGGAGCATTTCAGCTCTGAAGAGAGGCTAAAAAGGCTTGGGTTGTTTTCCTTAGAGAAGAGAAGGCTGAGGGGGGACATGATTGAGGTATACAAAATTATGAGGGGCATTGATAGGTTAGATTGGAAGAAACTTTTTCCTGTAGCGGAAGGATCAATAACCAGGGGTCATAGATTTAAGGTAAGGGGCAGGAGGTTTAGAGGGGATTTGAGTAAAAGTTTTTTCACTCAGAGGGTGGTTGGAATCTGGAATGCACTGCCTGAAGAAGTGGTAGAGGCAGGAACCCTCACAACATTTAAGAAGTATTTAGATGAGCACTTGAAACGCCATAGCATGCAAGGCTACGGGCCAGATGCTGGAAAATGGGATTAGAATAGTTAGGTTCTTGATGGCCAGCACAGACACAATGGGCTGAAGGGCCTGTTTCTGTGCTATAAAACTCTATGACTGTATGACTGGGATGTTACTTGTATCCTCTATAGTGAAGACCGATGCAAAATACCTGTTCAATTCATCTGCCATCTCCTTATTATCCATTATTAAGTCCCCAGACCCACTTTCTATAGGACCAATGCTCGCTTTGTTATCTTTTTTTAAAATATCTATCGAAACTCTATTTGCCTTTATATTTCTAGCCAGCTTTCTCTCCTATTCTAATTTTACCTTCCTTTTACCTTCCAATGACCTTTGTCATTCTTTGCTGTTTTTTATATTCTGTCCAATCTTCTGACCTGCCACCCATCTTGGCGCAATTATATGCTTTTTCTTTAAGTTTGATACAACCTTTAACTGTTTTCGTTAACCACGGATGACTGGTCCCCCCACCCCCTTGGAATTTTTCTTTCTGGTTAAAATGTATCTGTTCTATGTATTCTGAAATATCCCCTTAAATGTCTGCCACTGCATCTCTATTGACCTATCCGTTAACCTAATTTGCCAGTTCACTTTAGCTAGCTCTGCTTTCATGCCCTCATAATTGCCCTTATTTAAGTTTAAAATACTAGTTTTGGACCCACTCTTCTCTTCCTCAAAATGTAAAATTCAATCATATTATGATTGCTGCTACCTAGGGGCACCTTAACTATGAGGTCATTAATTAATCCTATCGTGTTGCACAATACCAGGTCTAGTATAGCCTGCTCTCTGGTTGGCTCTAGAATGTATTGTTCCAAGAAATTATCCCGAAAACATTCTATGACCTCCTCATCTAGGCTACCTCCGCCCATGTGATTTTTCCAGTCTATATGTAGGTTAAAATCCCCCATAATTGTCACTGTACCTTTCTGACAAGCTGCCATTATTTCTTCCTTTATACCCCATCCTACAGTGTGGTTAATGTTAGGTGGCCTGGACACCACTCCCGCAAGTGACTTGTTGCCTTTATGATTTCTCATCTCTACCCAAACTGCTTCTTCATCCTGGTTTCCTGAACTTAGGTCATCCTTCTCTATTGTGCTAATACCATCATTAATTAACAGAGCCACCCCCTCCACCTTTTTCTAGCTTCACGCCCTTCCTAAATGCCCTTCAATATTCAGGTTCAAATCCATGTCATCCTGTAGCTATGTCTCTGTAATGGCTATCAAATCGAACTTATTTATTTCTATTTGTGCTCTCAGTTCATCTGTTTTGTTTCGAGTGCTACGTGTATTCAGATACAGTGCCTTTAGTTTTGTCCTTTTATTATTTTTGTAACCTCTAGCCTTATCTGTTGATTTACGCTTAGATTTCTACGCTCTGTCTCTTCTTGTCACAATCGGTTTATCATTACCCATATTAATACCTTCCTGTCTTGCCTTGTCTCTACTCCTTGATTTACCATATATTCCCAAATTTGATCCCTTGCCCCCATTTTTCAGTTTAAAACCCTCTCTACTTCTCTAGTTATGCAGTTCGCTAGAACACCATCCCCTGCACGGTTCAGGTTTAGACCATCCCAATGGTACAGCCACCACTTTCCCCAGTACTAGTGCCAGTGCAGCATGAACTGGAACCCATTTCTACCACACCAGTCTTTGAGCCACGCTTTAATTTCTCTTATTTGTCCTATGCCAATTTTCACGTGGCTCAGGAAATAATTCAGAGATTATTACCTTTGAGGTTCTGCTTCTTAATTTGGTGCCTAGTTCATCTTACTGACAGTGCAGAACCTCTTTCTTTGTGCTACCTATGTTGTTGGTACCTACATGGACCATGACGACTAGATCCTCGCCCTCCCACAGTAAGTTCCTCTCCAGCCCTGAGCAGATGTCCTGAACCCTGGCAAAGGGCAGGCAACACAGTCGTCTGGACTCTCGCTCTTTGCTGCAGAGAACAGTGTCAATCCCCCTAGCAATACTGTCTCCTAATATCACTACATTCCTTTTCTCGCCCTCCACCTGAATGGCTTTTTGTATCATGGTGTCATGGTCAGGTTGCTCATTCACCCTGCATCCCCCACTTTCATCCAAACAAGCTGAAAGAACCTCAAACCTGTTGGACAATCATGAAGGCTGAGGCTCCTGCCCTCTGGGACCCCTTACCTGCCTCAGCTGCAGCTACAATCTCCTGTCCCTGACCACTGACCAAATCAGAAGACCCTATCCTCGGGTGTGACCGTCTCCTGGTAAAAATGTTCAGGTACCTTTTTCCCCCTTCCTGATGTGTCGCAGTGTCTGCAGCTTGGACTCCAGTACGATGACTCTGAGCCAAAGCTCTTCGAGCCACAAATATTTACTACATCCAGGAGCTCCCACATGCTGCAGCCATGACATGTGACCTGCCCTGCCCTCAATGTGTTTCAGTTAACTACTTAATTATTTTATTCAATGATTTATTTTATTTTCCTTTTTTATACATCAAGCTTACCACTAGTTCCTTTACTATTTTAAATGTTAGGAATACCATAGACCTTAACCACTAACCAGATACCAAACAGGTGGCTTCTTCCCCAACCAGTCACCTACCTGCTTGCCTGTGATGTCACACTTGATTTTCTTTGAATGGGCTCGTTCCACTGAATTGAATAGAGGATAGCCTCTCCACACTCTTTTTTTCGACGTGAAACCTCTCCCCGCTTTCCATGCTCTTTTTGAAGTGAAGCCTCTCCCCGCTCTCTGCGCTCTTTTTGAAGTGAAGCCTCTCCCCGCTCTCTGCGCTCTTTTTGAAGTGAAGCCTCTCCCCGCTCTCTGCGCTCTTTTTGAAGTGAAGCCTCTCCCCGCTCTCTGCGCTCTTTTTGAAGTGAAGCCTCTCCCCGCTCTCTGCGCTCTTTTTGAAGTGAAGCCTCTCCCCGCTCTCTGCGCTCTTTTTGAAGTGAAGCCTCTCCCCGCTCTCTGCGCTCTTTTTGAAGTGAAGCCTCTCCCCGCTCTCTGCGCTCTTTTTGAAGTGAAGCCTCTCCCCGCTCTCTGCGCTCTTTTTGAAGTGAAGCCTCTCCCCGCTCTCTGCGCTCTTTTTGAAGTGAAGCCTCTCCCCGCTCTCTGCGCTCTTTTTGAAGTGAAGCCTCTCCCCGCTCTCTGCGCTCTTTTTGAAGTGAAGCCTCTCCCCGCTCTCTGCGCTCTTTTTGAAGTGAAGCCTCTCCCCGCTCTCTGCGCTCTTTTTGAAGTGAAGCCTCTCCCCGCTCTCTGCGCTCTTTTTGAAGTGAAGCCTCTCCCCGCTCTCTGCGCTCTTTTTGAAGTGAAGCCTCTCCCCGCTCTCTGCGCTCTTTTTGAAGTGAAGCCTCTCCCCGCTCTCTGCGCTCTTTTTGAAGTGAAGCCTCTCCCCGCTCTCTGCGCTCTTTTTGAAGTGAAGCCTCTCCCCGCTCTCTGCGCTCTTTTTGAAGTGAAGCCTCTCCCCGCTCTCTGCGCTCTTTTTGAAGTGAAGCCTCTCCCCGCTCTCTGCGCTCTTTTTGAAGTGAAGCCTCTCCCCGCTCTCTGCGCTCTTTTTGAAGTGAAGCCTCTCCCCGCTCTCTGCGCTCTTTTTGAAGTGAAGCCTTTCCCCGCTCTCTGCGCTCTTTTTGAAGTGAAGCCTTTCCCGCTCTTCGCGCTCTTTTTGAAGTGAAGCCTCTCCTGCTCTCTGCGCTCTTTTTGAAGTGAAGCCTTTCCCCGCTCTCTGCGCTCTTTTTGAAGTGAAGCCTTTCCCGCTCTTCGCGCTCTTTTTGAAGTGAAGCCTCTCCTGCTCTCTGCGCTCTTTTTGAAGTGAAGCCTCTCTCTGCGCTCTTTTTGAAGTGAAGCTTCTCTGCACTCTGTTCGAAGTGAAGCCTCTCCCCGCTCTCTGCGCTCTGTTCAAAGTGAAGCCTCTCCGGCTCTTCGCGCTCTTTTTGAAGTGAAGCCTCTCCCTGCTCTCTGCGCTCTTTTTGAAGTGAAGCCTCTCTGCACTCTGTTCGAAGTGAAGCCTCTCCCTGCTCTCTGCGCTCTTTTTGAAGTGAAGCCTCTCCTGCTCTCTGCGCTCTTTTTGAAGTGAAGCCTCTCTCTGCGCTCTTTTTGAAGTGAAGCTTCTCTGCACTCTGTTCGAAGTGAAGCCTCTCCCCGCTCTCTGCGCTCTGTTCAAAGTGAAGCCTCTCCCCGCTCTCTGCGCTCTTTTTGAAGTGAAGCCTCTCCGGCTCTTCGCGCTCTTTTTGAAGTGAAGCCTCTCCCTGCTCTCTGCGCTCTTTTTGAAGTGAAGCCTCTCTGCACTCTGTTCGAAGTGAAGCCTCTCCCTGCTCTCTGCGCTCTTTTTGAAGTGAAGCCTTTCCCCGCTCTCTGCGCTCTTTTTGAAGTGAAGCCTTTCCCGCTCTTCATGCTCTTTTTGAAGTGAAGCCTCTCCTGCTCTCTGCGCTCTTTTTGAAGTGAAGCCTCTCTCTGCGCTCTTTTTGAAGTGAAGCTTCTCTGCACTCTGTTCGAAGTGAAGCCTCTCCCCGCTCTCTGCGCTCTGTTCAAAGTGAAGCCTCTCCCCGCTCTTCGCGCTCTTTTTGAAGTGAAGCCTCTCCGGCTCTTCGCGCTCTTTTTGAAGTGAAGCCTCTCCGGCTCTTCGCGCTCTTTTTGAAGTGAAGCCTCTCCGGCTCTTCGCGCTCTTTTTGAAGTGAAGCTTCTCCTGCTCTTCGCGCTCTTTTTGAAGTGAAGCTTTTCTGCACTCTTTTTGAAGTGAAGCCTCTCACCGCTCTCTGCGCTCTTTTTGAAGTGAAGCCTCTCACCGCTCTCTGCGCTCTTTTTGAAGTGAAGCCTCTCCCCGCTCTCTGCGCTCTTTTTGAAGTGAAGCCTCTCCCTGCTCTCTGCGCTCTTTTTGAAGTGAAGCCTCTCCCCCCTCTCTGCTCTCTTTTTGAAGTGAATGCCGCTCCTGCTCTTCGTGCACTTTTTGAAGTGAACTCCCCTGCTCTTCGCGCTCTTTTTGAAGTGAAGCCTCTCCCTGCTCTCTTTTTGAAGTGAAACCTCTCCCCGCTCTCTGCGCTCTTTTTGAAGTGAAGCCTCTCCCCGCTCTCTGCGCTCTTTTTGAAGTGAAACCTCTCCCCGCTCTCTGCGCTCTTTTTGAAGTGAAGCCTCTCCCTGCTCTCTGCGCTCTTTTTGAAGTGAAACCTCTCCCCGCTCTCTGCGCTCTTTTTGAAGTGAAGCCTCTCCCTGCTCTCTGCTCTCTTTTTGACGTGAAGCCGCTCCCGCTCTTCGTGCTCTTTTTGAAGTGAACTCCCCTGCTCTTCGTGCTCTTTTTGAAGCGAAGCCTCTCCCCGCTCTCTGCGCTCTTTTTGAAGTGAAGCCTCTCCCTGCTCTCTGTTCAAAGTGAAGCCTCTCCCCGCTCTCTGCGCTCTGTTCGAGGTGAAGCCTCTCCCCATTCTCTGCGCTCTTTTTGAAGTGAAGCCTCTCCCTGCTCTCTGCTCTCTTTTTTTGAAGTGAAGCCTCTCCCCGCTCTCCGCGCTCTTCTTGAAGTGAAACCTCTCCCCGCTCTCTGCGCTCTTTTTGAAGTGAAACCTCTCTCCGCGCTCTTTTTGAAGTGAAGCCTCTCCCCGCTCTCTGCGCTCTTTTTGAAGTGAAGCCTCTCCCCGCTCTCTGCGCTCTTTTTGAAGTGAAACCTCTCCGCTCTCTTTTCAAGTGAAGCCGCTCCCGCTCTCTGTGCTCTGTTCATGTGGTTCTGATGTAGCTTCCAATTTGAACCCCAGGTTGCAGACATAAGACCAGGTTTATATGGGGTTAACTTCTTCCAGTCATTTCTAATCACCAAATTTATAGGTAAATTGCAATTTCTGACTATAGGAAAAATAAGAAATTAAGCCGATAGGATATGGTAATATTTATAATCTCAGTTTTAGAAACACAAGATGGTTTCTGTGTATAAAGTGCTGATACTGAAAGTTGCATTAGGCTCGCAGCCGTAAATAAACAAGTGGTTGAGAAAGCCTGCTTAAAAATAATCTGTTTTGACCATTCAACCGTGGAACATTTTTTTCATTGATGCAGTTTCTGAAAAAATCTTTTGACCACATTCGGCCAAAGCATAGCTTTACCAATATGCAAATCTGTCCTGTGAAAAGCCTCTGGGGTCTGTACAGCTAATGTACTAACCCAGACACTAGGCCGCAGTAGCATTTGGTACTAGAGAAGCTTATGGTTTTCCAAAAGTTAAATTAGAAAGAAAGTAAAATGAGCAGATTGCTTTCAAGAGAGTAAGTCGTGTGCTTAGAAAAGTCAATAGGACTCTGTTTAGTTTAGAGAACTTGAGCAGTATTCATAACCACTTATGCAGTGACATAAGTTCTTGAGTTCTAAACAATATAATACAAAATGATAAAGATGTACATGGGTTAAGAAGAAAGTGCAATGAACTTTTGTGAACCAGGAGCAAAAGAAGATATGAGGACATGCTGAAGACGTAACCTAAGTGCTATTCACATCTTAAAGACTGACCCAGATCACTGCTGCAGTCACGCTAATGTGATGGTGTAACCATTTATGGTGTGAAAAGTGTTGCAAGCCATTTTGTTCTCATAGACTTAAACAGAGAGCTTTGCAGCTGTGACTCTGAAGGCCAGCTATTTGAAACATTTATGCTTACCTGTGTTATCTTTACATACATAGCATTGGGGAATGACAAAGATGTTATAAAGATTGCTTTTATATTTCTTGATCTCAAGTATGCCAAGAGGTAAATATCTTTCAATCTTGCTACACTTCATTTGAGACTATTGGCAGAATTTGTAGCTCCAGTCTGAAGGTCAGCCATTAGGAAGTCCAGCCATTTTAAAAAACAATTTAATCTTGCACTGCGCTCCTGGCCAGCCTTCCATCCTTCACACTTCATAAAATTAAAACTCTGCTATCCATATCATAGAAGAATCATAGAAATTTGCAACATGAAAGTAGGCCATTCAGCCCATCATGTCCGTGCTGGCCAACAGGTAGCCATCGAGCAGAATCCAGCTTTCCAGCTCTTGGTCTGTCGCCTTGTAGGTTATTGCAATTCAAGTACATATCCAAGTACATTTTAAATGTTGTGAGGGTTTCTACCTCTACTACCCTTTCAGGCCGTGAGTTCCAGATTCGCACCATCCTCTGGGTGAAAATTTTCACCTCAAATCCCCTCTAAACCTCTTACCCTAAATCTATGCCCCCTGGTTATGGACCCTTCATCCAAGGGGAATAGAGCCTTCCTATCCTATAAGAAAAAGAAAAAAGAAAAAAAAAAGATCCACTCTATCTGGACCCCTCATAATTTCATACACTTCAATTAGGTCTCCCCTCAGTCTTCTCTGTTGCAAAGAAAACAAACCTACCCTATCCAATCTTTCCTCCTAACTAAAATTCTCCAGTCCAGGCAACATCCTCGTAAATCTCCTTTGTACCCTCTCTAGTACAATCGCATCTTTCCTACAGTGCAGTGACCAGAAATGCATGCACTACTCCAGCTGTGGCCTAACTAGTGTTTTATACAGTTCAAGCATAACCTCCCAGCTCTTATTTTCTTTGCCTCGGCTAATAAAGCCAAGTATCCAGTATGCCTTCTTGAGCATCTTCTCTACCTTTTGGAAGGAAAATGGGATTGGAATAGTTAGGTGCTTGATGGCCGGCACGGACACGATGGGCTGAAGGACCTGTTTCTGTGCTGTATAACTCTATGACTCTACCTGTCCAGCCATCTTCAGGGATCTGTGGACATGCACTCCAAGGTCCCTCTGTTCCTCAACATTTTTCAGTATCCTACCATTTATTGTGTATTCTGTTGTCTTGCTAGCATTCCCTAAAGGCATTACCTCACATTTCCCTCGATTGAACTTCATTTGCCACTGTTATGCCAGCCTGACTAGTCCATTAATATCTGCCTACAGTCTACAGCTTTCTTCTTCATTATCAATCACATGGCCAATGCTTGTATCATCTGCAAACTTCTTAATCATACACCCTACATTCAGCCCAAATCATTAAGATATACCACAAAAAGCAAGGGACCTAGTACTGAGCCCTGTGGAACCCCAATGGAAACAGCCTTCCAGTCACAAAAACACTCATCGACCATTACCCTTTGTTTCCTGCCTCTGAGCCAACTTTGGATCCAACTTGTCACTTTGTCTTGGATCTCATGGGCTTTCACTTTCATGACCAGTCTGCCATGTATCCACCTTGTCAAAAGCCTTGCTAAAATCCATATAGACTACGTCAAATACACTACCATCACCGACTGTCCTTGTGACCTCCTCAAAAAATTCAGTCATGTTAGACATGACCTCCCCTTACAAATCCGTGCTGTCTTTAATTAATCTGTGACTTTCTAAATGAAGATATATCCTGTCCCTCAGAATTTTTTTCCAATAATTTTCTTACCACCAAGGTTAAGTTCACTGGCCTGTAATTACTTGGTCTATCCCCTTTTAAACAATGGTATAATGTTAGCTGTCCTCTAGCCCTCTGGCACCACACCTGTGGACAGAGAGGATTGAAAAATGATGGTCGGAGCCTCTGCTATTCCTTAGAGTCATTTACTGCACAGAAGGAGGCTATTCGGCCCATCACATCTACATCAGCTTTCCATGAATCTATCTAGTTAGTCCCACTTCTCCACTCGATCCCCTTAGCCCTGAAAGTCTATTTCCTTCAAGTGGCCATCCAGTTTCCTTTTGAAGTCATTGTCTCTGCTTCCACCAACCTTGAGGACAGCGAGTTCCAGGTCATTATCACCTGCTGCATTTAAAAAAAAAAGTTCTTCCTCATATTCCAGCTGCAAATCTCTTGCTCAAAACCTTCAATCTGTGTCCTCTGGTCCTTGTAAGATTAGTTAATGGGAACAGTTTTTCCTTGTCTAACTTACCTAAGCCTGTCATAATCTTATACACTTCTATTAAATCTCCCCTCAATCTCCTTTTGTTCTAAGGAGAACAATCCCAGTTTTTCCAACCTAACCTTGTAACTAGAATCCATCATGCTTGGAACTATTCTGGTAAATCTCCTGTGCAGCCTCTTAAGGACCCTCACATCCTTCCTAAAGTGTGGCGACCAGAACTGGATGCAATACTCCAGTTGGGGCCAACCAAAGCTTTATAAAGGTTCAGCATAACTTCCCTGCTTTTGGACTCAATGCCTCTATTTATGAAGCCCAGGATCCCATATGCTTTACGAACCACTTTCTCAATATGTCTTGCCACCTTCAAAGATCGATGCACATGCACTCCAGGTCCCCCTGTTCCTGCATACTCTTCAGAACTGTGCCATTAAGTATATATTGTCTCACCCTGTTCCTTCTGCCAAAATGTATCACCTCACACTTGTCAGTATTAAATTCCTTCTGCCACCTCTCTCCCCATTCTGCAAGCCTAACTATGACTTGTTGCAGGCGGTTCATATCATTCTCACTGTTTGGCACATCTCCAAGTTTGGTGCCATTGGCAAATTTTGAGTTTCTACTCTGTATTCCAAAATCCAAGTCATTTATATAGCAAAAAAAGTAGTGGTCCCAGCACTGACTCTTGCTTCCCTTAACAGCCCAGGATACATTTCATCTGGGCCTGGGGATTTATGCATTTTCAAAGCTGCTAAACCTCTTAATGCTTCTTCTCTCTGTATGTTAATTTCATCCAATATTTCACACTCTTCCTCCCTGATTGCAATGCCCGTATCGTCCCCCTCCTTTGTGAAAACAGACGCATAGTATTAATTAAGAGCCATACCAGCATCCTTTGTCTGTGCACACGGGTTATGCTTGTCAACCTTCATTGGCCCTACTCTTTCTTAGTTATCCTTTTGTTCTTTATGTATTTATAAAAAATTGTTGGGGGTTTCCTTGATTTTCTTGCCAATATTTTTTCATGCCCTCTCTTTGCTTTCCTAATTTGCTTTTAATTTCACCCCTACACTTTTTATACTCCTCTAGGCTTTCTTCAGTATTGAGCCCTCAGTATTTGTCATAAGCTTCTCTTTTATCCTTTTGTCCTTTATCCTCTCCTTTAAGCCCCTTAACATCCAGGGGGCTCTGGATTTCTTAGCCCCACCCTTTTTCTTTCAGGGAACATACTTGCTCTGAACCCTCACTATCTTTTTGTTGAATGCTGCCCACTGATCTGGCACTGATTTACCTTCAAGCAGCTCTTTCCAGGCCTCTTCAGCTAAATCACTTATTTTCCCTAATTGAGGACTTTTATTCCTGGTCTATCTTCATCCTTTTCCATAATTATCCTAAATCTAACTGAATTATGATCACCTTCCACCAAAATGTTCCCCAGCTGATGCCCCTTCCACCTACCCACCTTCCTATGTTCCATCTTGTCCTGTTCACCCATCACCCCTGCTTGCTGACCTACAATTGCTCCCAGTCCCCTAAATGTTAAATTTTTGTGTTCAAATCCCTTTAAGGCCTTGCCCCATACTATCTCTGTAACCTTCTCCAGCCCTCTGAGAACTCGCCATTCCTCCAGTTGTGCCCTCTTGGGTGTCCCTTGCTCCTTTCACCCCACCAGCGGCAGGTGTGCCTTCAGAAGTGTAATCCCTAGGCTGTAGAATTACTTCTCTTAACTTCTCTGCATTCCACTATTTTAAGATCCTTCTTAAAAGCCATCTCTGACCAAGCTTTTAGTCACCTCATAATATCTTCTCTAGCTGTATATCGATCTTTGTCTGATTACACTTTTGTAAAGTGCTTTGGGGTACTTTTCTACATTGAAGGTGCTATCTAAATGCAAATTGTTGTAACTTTATCAAAGCTAGTGTTACCTAGGATTAATAAATGACCTCCTAGTAAAGGATCCTCTACGCGAGAGTGATCGTAAGATGATGGGAATTTCACATTCAGTTTGTGGGTGAGAGGTTTGGGTCTTAAATGAAGGCAATTACAAGGGTGTGAAGACTGTTGGCTAAAGTGGACTGGGAAAGTAAGTTAAAAGGTAAGACAGTCAAGAAGCAGTGGCATATATTTAAGGAGAAATTTCATAACACTCAACCAAGATATATTTCTTTGAGAAAGAAAGAATCATAGAAAGTTGAAGGCACAGAAAGAGGCCACTTGGCACATCATGTCTGTGCCTGCCGAAAAACGATCCACCTATTCTAATCCCACCTTCCAGCACTTGGTCCAAAGCCCTCAGCACTTGAGGTGCATATCCAGACTTGATGAGAAGAATGCACCATCTGTGGCTAACTAAGGAACTTCAGGATGGTAACACCGTGTAAGAAAAGGCATACAATGTTGCAAAGATTAGCGGCAGGCCAGAAGATTGGGTAAATTTTAGAAACCAGCAGAGGATGACTGAAAAAACGATAGAGGGAGAAATTAGAGTATGAGGGTAAAGTAGCAAGAAATATAAAAACAGACCATAAAAGCTTCCACAAATATATAAAAAGGGAGTAGCTAAAGTAAGTATTGGTCCCTTAGAGGATGAGACTGGGGAACTAATAATGGGAAACGAGGAAATGGCACAGACTTTGAACGAGTATTTTGTATCTGTCTTCACTGTACAAGACACACAAAAATCCCCAAAATAGCATAAAATCAAGAGCCCTCAACTATTTATGATCTATATTAATGACTTGGATGAAGGGACCGAGCATATTGTAGCCAAATTTGTGGACGATACGATGATAGGTAGGAAAGCAAGTTGTGAGGAGGAGGCAAAGTGTCTGCAAAGCGATATAGATAGGTTAAGTGAGTGGGCAAAAATTTGGCAGATGTAGTATAATGTGGGAAATGTGAGGTTATCCACTTTGGCAGGATGAATAGGAAAGCAGAATATTATTTACATGGTGAGAGCGATTGCAAAATGTTGTGGTACAGAGGGATCTGGGTGTCCTTATATGGGAATCACAAAAAGTTAGCATGCAGGTGCAGCAAGTAATTAGGAAGACAAATGGAACGTTGGCCTTTATTGCTAGGGGAATGGAGTATAAAAGTAGCAAAGTCTTGCGGTACAATTGTACAGGGCATTGGTGAGACCACACCTAGAGTACTGTGTACAGTTTCGATCTCTTTGCTTAAGGAGGGATATACTTGCATTGGAGGCAGTTCAGAGAAGGTTCACTAGGCTGATTCCTGGGATAAAGGGGTTGTCTTATGAGGAAAGGTTGAGTAGGTTGGGCCTATACTCATTGGAGTTTAGAAGAATGAGAGGTGATCTTATTGAAACGTATAAGATTCTCGGGGTTTGACAGGGTAGATGCTGAGAGGATGTTCCCCTCATGGGGGAATCTAGAACTAGTGGGCACAGTTTCAAAATAAGTGGTCTCTCTTATAAGATGGAGATGAGGAGGAATTTCTTCTCTCAGTCGTTTAATCTTTGGAATTCTCTTCCTCAGAGAGCAATGGAGGCTGGCTCTTTGAATATATTCAAGGCTGTTGGACAGATTTTTGATCTACAAGGGAGTCCAAGGCTATGGGGGCAGGCAGGGAAGTGGAGTTAAGACCACGATCAGATCAGCCATGATCTTATTGAATGGTAGAGCAGGCTCGAGGGGCCAAATGGCCTCCTCCCACTCCTGTTTCCTATGTTCTTATCTATGATGAATCTCACTGTCAACAAAAATATTGAAGAGAAATAGATAGAAGGAAACAAAAGGATTTTGTAGCAGTTGATAATGGTTTGATGTTTAAAAGCATGTACTGATGACGAGAGTTATTTCCTAAGCATCTTCTGAAAAACAAACAAGGAAGATTTGAAATGCACTGAAGGGGAACATTAAGTACAGTGTTTAGACAGTTTATTAAGTTAATACATTTTAGTATAGTGGTAAAGACCACCAGGGGTTAGTGTAACAAATAATTGAAGCAAAAGCAAAATACTGCGGATGCTGGAAATCTGAAATAAAAACAAGAAATGCTGGAACCACTCAGCAGGTCAGGCAGCATCTGTGAAAAGAGAAGCAGAGTTAACGCGTTCCGAAGAAGGGTCACTGACCCGAAACGTTAACTCTACTTCTCTTTTCACATAAATAATTGAAGCACTCTGACTTAGATCAATGTTAGTCTGTGGTGGTTTGACATTCTAGAAGTGAGTTTTTACCGCATTGAAATTTTATCACTCTACATAATGTTTTGTGGGGGAAAAAATGACCAGATACAAAGAATAAGACAGAAGTACTTGAAGGCTATTGAATGAGTAAGTAGATAAGGTATTTTGTTGGGGAATAATTATGTAATTTACCCATTTTGCCTGAGTGGCATTGGGAACAGTTCATTTGGGTTTCTTAAATACATAGCTGATCGAAGAATTAAGTAATTTTGCAATGTTTACAAAGCCAGAACGTCATAGAAATATTTCCCATCAATAGTCAACTACTCTTACTCACATTTACCTGTCCTGTTCCCAAATCCCTTCATTGCCTTTTCCTTCATTCTCCTATCCAATTCAATTGTGAATGTTGACACATGCACACTTCCAGCTCTGGATAATAATATAACCCTGAGCTAACTTTTTTCCATCTCTAACTCTGGGGCACAGAGGAAAAGTGTAGTGTCCCTGTTGCAAGTTTTGTTTTGTTCTCAAATGCAGCAGAGACTGGTGATTGAACATGATACATTGTGATCTTAGTGGCTTAGTTACTCACTGGATTATACTATCAGAGCTATTGGGGAGGAATAGCTCTCGCAGAACCTCTTGCACTCCTGTTGTCTGTCTGATAACTTGTTTTCTCACCTCTAGCCTCCAATCTCTTTTTTGTCTCTCTTAATATTATTGGTGCTACTATGCTCATTGCTCCTATTAACTTTTCTGTCTACCTCCTAAGAGTCAAATGCATTGCTGTTTCTTTCCTTGTATCCTATTGTTTTTAAATCGAGACTCACTGTGCTTCTTTCTTTTATAAATATACTAGAGTTCCCTTTATCCTGTCTCTCTTAAGCCAGAGCTTTCATTATCAATTGCTGCTTCCCACCTCCCTCCCCACTGTCCCTGCTCTTCCAGTCTGTTTTCATTTGTTAATTGGCCATTAAATCTGTTTATATCTTGACCGTCTTTAAAAGCCTCAACTTTGGAATTTTGTCAAATGTTTTCTGAACATCTTAGTGCATTATATCTATTGGTTAGCTTTCAGTGTTAATCAACTGGAATTCACCGAGAAGGTTAACAGGCAGGGCATATTACTTTGAACTCCAACCTGAGTCCATATAGTTTCTGCACTTCAGATGAACATTGATTGCATTTTCCCCTCAATTATTGTTAAACTTTCTGAACTACAGATTCTAGATTTATGGCTTTCAGTATCGGTGTTACATTTGCTATCCTCCAGTCTTTTTGTCTGTGCTTGTATAGTTGCTGAACATTTTTTTAATTAGAGATACAGCACTGAAACAGGCCCTTCGGCCCACCGAGTCTGTGCCGACCATCAACCACCCATTTATACTAATCCTACACTAATCCCATATTCCTACCAAACATCCCCACCTGCCCCTGTATTTCCCTACCACCTACCTATTCTAGTGACAATTTATAATGGCCAATTTACCTACCAACCTGCAAGTCTTTTGGCTTGTGGGAGAAAACCGGAGCACCCGGAGAAAACCCACGCAAACACAGGGAGAACTTGCAAACTCCACACAGGCAGTACCCAGAATCGAACCCGGGTCCCTGGAGCTGTGAGGCTGCAGTGCTAACCACTGCGCCACTGTGCCGCCCTACCAAGTCTCTCGGTTCTTTAAGGATTTAGTTAAATTCTTCTAATCCAGATATTCTGTAGATACTTAATTCTTTGGGTGCATTTTAAAAATGTTTGGCCATACTTTTAGATAATATAACTTTTTTTTCTTACAATAAGTGTATAGCTCAGTATGGGCTCGATTTTCTTTTCAGGTCCTTATGGACATGTTTGACCAGGATGATATTGGTCTGTCTTCATTGGGAGATGATGGACCAAATGCCACAGATGAACAGCATTACTATGACCTGGTGAAAGCTGAAATTGCAGAGGAAAGGCAATATCTACGGGAATTGAACCTGATTTTAAAAGTCTTTAGAGAGCCATTTACATCCAACAGCAAGCTTTTTACTGCTCGTGTAAGTTTTTAATGTGCTGATATCTTGACAAAGATCATTTGCATTGAAATATTAGAGTGCACGTTAGGTTTATTTCAAGCATACCTGAAATATGTTTTAAGACTTGTGTATGAGCTAAAAATAAGAGCAAAGCACTGTTTAATATTTTGAATGTTTATCTTGGTATGAAATAGTTTTGCTCATGCCATTCTTTACTTTGTAACTTAAGTAAACTACAAATAACTTGCGTAAACAACAAAATAAATTTATATAGTGTATTATATCTACTTGCTGTGCTATAGCTATGGATTGCAAACTGTTCCCTCCATGATTTCACATATTGTCACGTTTTACAGCTGTTAATGAGGGAACATTCTGCATTGTTTTATATTGATGTGGAATTATGGAATTTTAGAGATGGCAGAAGGAAGTCATTCAACTGATGGTGCTTACACCAACTTTCTGAAAGAGCTAGCCATTTAGTCCCATACACTTAAAGAAAAAATATTTTTCAAATATATTTGTCCACTTCCTTTTTAAAGTCTGTCAAGGATTCTGCTACCACTGTTTCAGTAGTTACCATGTGCTAACAACTCTGATTTTTGAAAAAGCAAACAATTCTAACCTCATCCTTTGTTTTATGTTCTGGTCACTAACTCACTGATGCTGGAAATTATTTTTCCTAATTTATATTATCAAAAACTTTCAATTCTGAGCACTTTCATCAGATTTCTTCATAACCTACTCTGTTATTATTGTAAAAGGCCCTCATAATTAAAGCCTCTTATCCTCAGTATCATCACACCATGTCTCTCCATGCCTTGATAAGCTTTCTAAAGTCGGTGCTCAAAATTGGATGAAATTCAAATGATTTGTCTAGATTTAACATCATCGCTCTGCTTTTTGTACTTGATTCAGTTTAAAAAGTTTTTTTTTTACAGATTTCCCTCCCATTTTTCAAGATTTCTGCGCAAATTGAAATTAATCTTGTTTTAAAGCTTTACCATTTTGTTTATATTGCCTTTGCTTTATTATTTCTCCCATAATGTATCATATCACACGTCTTTGCATTAGTCCTATGTTTCATCATATCAAATGCCCTTTTGAAAAATCCCAAAACACGTTTAATGCATCTTCTTTAACAAAACGCACGATTATTTTCTCAAAGAACTCTATTCAATTTGTCAGATACAACCAGTTTTTCAAATCTCTGCTGATTATTCTTAATACATACTGAGGTGGACCTGCTAATTAATTTTATGCTATGCTATGGCATCTAGAAATTAACACATTTATAGATGTTAAACTGTCATTTCTATAGTTATCCAGTTTACCCTTTCTCCCTTCCTGAATGGAGATGTTCCATCAATATCTCTCCAGTCCTCTGGCATAACTTCTCTGTCCAAGGCTGTTAGAAATATTATGGTGGGAGACTCTGCTATTTCCTCCTTGACTTTCCTCAGCATTATCGGATGCAAGCCATCAAGGCCTCATTTTTTTTTTCCCCTGGAGTTTCACCAACTTTTGCAGTTACTGATGCTGTCTATAGCAATTGTTCCACCATGTCCCCTTGTATAAATTTTCAGCTAGTCTTTCTCCTATATTATGGGTTTGCCTAAAGCATTGCCTGAAAATCACTACCCTTTGTGTATAAAGTTTTGTTCTCATAATTATGTACAGTTGGCTTGATAATTTCTGTCGAATATTCAGTCAATGTGTTCATTAATAGCAGTAATAAAAATAATTGCTTGTCAGAATGGTAGAATCTATTGCTGATTCTGAGTAGCAAAAGACAAAGAACATAAAGCAAGAAACTGTTAAGTGTAAATATCTGAGTAGATGAATTAAGGGAAATTAAGATTCTAAATCTGAGTGGAGAAATCATTCTCTCAAACTTAGTCCATTAAAAGCTTTTCTCTGTACAAAATGTTCTGTTGACATTGGGAGAGGGAAATTGCTGTGAAAAAGCCAAAAATCTTATTTGTCCATATCTAACATAGGCAATGGTTCTTGCTTACAAAACTAGTGCTCCTCTCGCAAACCCTATCTCTCTTTTCATGGCTTTCACTGAAACTTACAAAATCTAGAGAAAGCTGTAGACAAAACAGCATTAATGAAATTTTATTGATGTCATCACATATAAAGTATCTACATGATACTAATAATTTTTGTTCAAATTATGGACAGAATAACCTTTTGGAAGGAAATAGACAAAGCTGGTCAAGTTAAAACTGTTAAGTTGTAGAACAGTTCTGAGTAGGATATGTCCAATTCCCATGACTGACAGAGCATATTTAAAAGGAAAAAGCATATTTATAAGCCAAAGAGAAGAATTATTGTACTGGAGAAATGATGGTTAGGCCTTTTGTTCTTTTGGAATCTCTGAGATCTTTCAAATAGTTTAAATGATGCTGAAATTGATACTTTTATTACTAGTTAAATACATTCCTATCCTATATTATTTGCCTTGAAATCAGAAAGCATATCATTTTCAGGTTACACCTTCCTTAAAGGAAATTAATGTTGAAAATATGTAATCAACTCCAAATATGGGTAAACCTAAATCAAGAGTAGAATTCTGTAAGTTTACAAGGCACTGTGTTGTAAAATGTGTTTCAGTGCCTTTGGCCTGGCTATTAACAAGGGTGGATTACAACAAAAACAATAATTTGTAATTATATAGCACCTTTAATGTAACAAAATGTCCAAAGGTGCTTCACAGGAGTCTTATAAAGCAAACTTTGACACTGAGCTACTTGAGGTATTAAGGCAGAGCTTGCTCAAAGAGGTAGGTTTTAAGGAGTGTCTTAAAAAAGGAAAGAGAGATGGGGAGGTTGTAGGAGGGAATTCCAGAGCTTGGGGCCTTAGCAGCTGCAGGTGTAGCCACCAGTGGTGGACCGATTAAAATCGGGTATGCTCAGGAGGCCAGAATGAGAGGATCTCCGATGTCTGAGGATAGTGAGGTTGGAGGAGATTATAGAGATGGGAAGGGGTGAGGCCATGGTGGGATTTGAAAAGTAGGATGAGAATTTTAAAACTGAGGAATTGCTTGACTGGGAGCCAATGTAAGTCAGTGAGTACAGGTGTGATGGGTGAACAGGATGCTGAGAGGGCATGAGCATCAGAGTTTTGGATAACTGCATGTTTATGGAGGATAGAATACTGGAGACTGGCTAGGTGTGCATTGGAACAGTCAAGTCTAGAGATATCAAAAGCATAGTTGAGGGTTTCAGCAGCAGATGAGCTGAGGCAGGGACAGAGCCAGGCGAAGTGACAGAGGTGGAAATAGGCAGTCTTAGTGATGGTGTGGCTATGTGGTTGCAAGCTTATGTTGGGGTTAAATATGGCACGAAGTTTGTGAACAAACTGTCTCAGCCTCTGATAATTACCAGCTAGAGGAATGGAGTTTGTAGCAGGGAACGGGGGTTGTCACAGGGATGCACAAGAGGCAAGAATTAGATGAGTTCAGATATCTATATATGGGCGGCACAGTGGCGCAGTGGTTAGCACCGCAGCCTCACAGCTCCAGCGACCCGAGTTCAATTCTGGGTACTGCCTGTGTGGAGTTTGCAAGTTCTCCCTGTGTCTGCGTGGGTTTCCTCCGGGTGCTCCGGTTTCCTCCCACATGCCAAAGACTTGCAGGTTGATAGGTAAATTGGCCATTATAAATTGTCCCTAGTATAGGTAGGTGGTAGGGAAATATAGGGACAGGTGGGGATGTGGTAGGAATATGAAATTAGTGTAGGATTAGTATAAATGGGTGGTTGATGGTCGGCACAGACTTGGTGGGCCGAAGGGCCTGTTTCAGTGCTGTATCTCTAAATTAAAAAAAAAATTAATCTTGAGGGTTGTGGGGCTGAAGGAGATGAGAGAGATGGGGACGGGCAAGGCCATGGAGGGATTTGAAAAGAAAGGTGAGAATTTTGGATGGGAAATTCCGGCTGCCACTTTCCTGCTTATGAGCAGAAACTCCCCCAATTAAATATTGGGAAAATTGAAGCCATTGTCTTCGACAAGAAACCTGGAAGTCTGGGTTTTCCCACATGCTGTGGAGTTTTAATTCCTTTTGTATTTGACACGTTCCCTGCTGGAAGTCAGTCTGATTGCCGAGCTTGGCTTCCAGTCAGCTGGGGAGGACTCCACAGCAGATTGCAGGTGCAGGTAGGTCCGATCCACAACCCGTGGGGGAGGGGGAAGTGAATCTGAGTTTGGGGGTCTTTGTGAGGGGTGTGGGTGCTTGAGGACCTGGGGGAAGCACTCCTGCTCCTCCTGGCCCTCAAGCAGTGCTGTTAAGGTACTCAGCTTCTCCCTAATGCTGTTCTCGCCTTCCTTCAGCTAGAAGGTTTCCCGAGGTCTGGGAAACCCAGCAGGCCACACTTAAACCTGTAAAACAGGTTGAGTTCGAGGAAACCAGCATCATTAAGTTATTTAAATTGTCAATCTGCCTTTTGGAGTGGGTTGGCTTCCTGCCCCCTATCTCGCCTCCATTCAATCTGGAAGAAGATACTTGGAGGCAGGTTTGCGATTTTTAAAAATTCTAACCTCTGTTGCAACCCCAGTCTGTCTATGGGTACTAAAATTCAGCTCTTTGATTTCTGACACAAGATTTTTGATCTATGCCAGGGAGGCAGCTGCTGAGTGTAAATATATCCTACTCAGCAGAAGAATGAAAAATCAGGGCGTACTACTCAACCAGTTTTCTTCTTCCTGGTGAATAATTTTTGAGAATGTCTAGGAAGGAAAACTATGGGGTTAATTGCTCTTCATTATCTCTCAGTTGACTTGTGCTATTTTTGTTTAGAAGTCTACTTCACCGAAAGACAAAATGTGCAAGTGATAATTCGATACACTCTGTTTTCTGATAGGACATTGAAATGATCTTCAGTAACATCTTGGATATTCACGAACTGACTGTGAAGTTACTAGGTTTAATGGAGGATACTGTTGAGATGACAGATGAAAGCAGCCCTTGCCCATTAGTTGGCAGCTGCTTTGAAGATCTGGCAGAGGTACAGTTCAATAGTGATTTGTGTGTTGGCATGCATTGATGTTTGATTTTAAGGTCGCCTTCATCCAACAGGAAAATAAAGCTTTTTATGTCTTTCTTTAGTGTACTGCTAAACCAGTATATACACCACTTTTCACTGACTCTGGGTTTTGGATGATTTATATAATTGTTACGACCGAGCTGGGAGAAGTGCACTGTCTTTTCTCATTTCACTTCTCCACAAGTCACAACATATAGATAAATGTTTACCAGTTACCGATATGGTCAATCTTGCACTTTACTCTTTATCCCAGACTTGGCATCAGGTGGCAGGACTATATCTCCAACACAGAAGTCCTTGAAGCGGCCAACATCCCCAGCTTATACACACTACTGAGTCAGCGGCGCTTGAGATGGCTTGGCCATGTGAGCCGCATGGAAGATGGCAGGATCCCCAAAGACACATTGTACAGCGAGCTCGCCACTGGTATCAGACCCACCGGCCGTCCATGTCTCCGTTATAAAGACGTCTGCAAACGCGACATGAAATCGTGTGACATTGATCACAAGTCGTGGGAGTCAGTTGCCAGCATTCGCCAGAGCTGGCAGGCAGCCATAAAGACGGGGCTAAATTGTGGCGAGTCGAAGAGACTTAGTAGTTGGCAGGAAAAAAGACAGAGGCGCAAGGGGAGAGCCAACTGTGCAACAGCCCCAACAAACAAATTTCTCTGCAGCACCTGTGGAAGAGCCTGTCACTCCAGAATTGGCCTTTATAGCCACTCCAGGCGCTGCTTCACAAACCACTGACCACCTCCAGGCGCGTATCCATTGTCTCTCGAGATAAGGAGGCCCAAAAGAAAAGAACTCTTTATCCCAGAATAAAATGCATCAACCAGTTTCTTTAATAAACAACAAAATTATCAGTTTATCATCAAACAAGACATTTCCAATAACGAAGCAAAGCATCAACACACAGATTGAAATATGAAAATTCCCTTTTTAAATATCCCCCGCCACACGCGCGCGCACACACACACGTTAAAGAGAAAAAAAAAATTTCTCTGCAGAGCTCTTTTACGAAAACCAGTCAAAAAAAGAATACTTTGGCCAAATACTTGTCAATTCTTGAAGAAAACGGATGAGATATGTTGTGTCCCAAAATGGTATACAGTCTGGCGTCCGAGAACAAGAAGATGGGTCACTGGGATCTTTTCTGGAACAGTTCTTTTCAGGCAACATCGACAATTAATCTGGCAGGTTTTTCCAGCTTCTCAGGAGAAATGCAGCACCAGGGGTTTTAGCTCCCACACAGTGGATCTTGGCAGGGTTTCACAGAGACAGGAGGAAAGAGATGAGTTGGGTGTTTCTTTCTTGGCAGGTTGATCTCCAACTAACTCACAGCAGTCCACACCCCAACTGAACCAAAACAACATCTCAGAAGTGAAACCAACTCCTGACCCACAGCTCAGCCCCGTGATATGCTCCTCCTGCGCCATGTGGGAAGTGAGGGATGCTTCCAGTGTCCCTGATGATCATGTGTGCAGGAAGTGTATCCATCTGCAGCTACTGGCTACCCGCATTATGGAACTGGAGCTGCGGGTGGATTCACTGTAGAGCATCCGCAGTGCTGAGGGCGTTGTTGATAGCATGTTTAGTGAGGTGGTCACACCACAGGTAATAGCTGCACAGGCAGAAAAGGGATGGGTGACCACCAGACGGAGTAGTAGGCACAGGCAGATAGTGCTGGAGTCCCTTGTGGCCATCCCCCTCACAAACAGATATACCGCTTTGGATACAGTTGGGGGGGATGACCTACCAGGGGAAAGCAGCAACAGCCAAGTTCGTGGCACTATGGAGGACTCTGCTGCACAGCAGGGGAGGAAAATGGATGGAAGAGCTATAGTGATAGGGGATTCTGTCGTAAGGGGTGCAGATAAGCATTTCTGTGGCCGCAAACAAGGCTCCAGGATGGTATGTTGCCTCCCTGGTGCTAGGGTCAAGGATGTCTCGGAGCGGCTGCAGGACATTCTGAAAGAGGAGGGTGAGCAGCCAGAGGTCGTAGTCCATATTGGTACTAACGACATAGGCAGGAAGAGAGATGAGGTCCTGCAAAGTGAATATAGGGAGTTAGGCAGAAGGTTAAAAAGCAGGACCTCTAGGGTTGTAATCTCAGGATTACTCCCTGTGCCACGTGCTAGTGAGGGTAGGAATAGGAGGATAAGGCAAATGAATGCTTGGCTGAAGAGCTGGTGTAGGCGGGAGGGCTTCAGCTGCTTGGATCATTGGGATCTCTTCTGGTGCAGAGGTGACCTGTACAAGAGGGACGGGTTGCATCTGAACTGGAAGGGGACCAATATCCTTGCGGGGAGTTTTGCTAGTACTACTCGGGAGGGTTTAAACTTGTCTGCCGGGTGGGGGGGGTGGGACCCAAAGTAGTAGTCTCTCCGATGAGATAGTTGACGCAAATGTAGAGGTTAAAGCAAGCAAGTCCAGTAGGCAGGCCGGGCAGGGCCAGGACAGGGAGCGTGGAAGGTCTGGTAGGCTAAACTGCATTTACTTTAATGCAAGAAGCCTTACAGGTAAGGCAGATGAACTCAGAGCATGGATCGGTACATGGGATTGTGATATTATAGCTATTACGGAAACGTGGTTGAGGGATGGGCAGGACTGGCAGCTCAATGTTCTGGGGTACCGATGCTTCCGGCGTGACAGAGGTGGAGGTAAGAGAGGAGGGGGAGTTGCACTATTGATTAGGGAGGACATTATGGCAGTACTTAGAGAGGATATCCTGGGGGGAATGTCCAGCGAGGCCATATGGGTAGAACTTAGAAATAAGAAAGGGGTGATCACTTTGGGATTATACTATAGGCCCCCCAGTAGTCAAAGGGAATTGGAGGAGCATATATGTAGGGAAATCACAGATAGGAGTAGGAATTATAGGGTTGTAATAGGTGATTTTAACTTTCCTAATATTGACTGGGACTGCCTTAGTTCTAAGGGATCAGATGGGGAAGAATTTAAGTGTGTCCAGGATAGTTTTCTGAAGCAGTATGTGGATGGCCCTACTAGAGAAGGAGCTACATTCAAACTCCTCTTAGTAAATGCGGCTGGGCAGGTGGTTGATGTGTCAGTGGGGGAGCACTTTGGAACCAGTGACCATAACTCAAGATAGTTATGCAAAAGGATAGGACTGGTCCTCAAGTTGAAGTCCAAAATTGGGGGAAGGCTAATTTCGATGGCATCAGACAGGAACTCTCAAGTTGAATGGGAGAGGCTGTTTACAGGTAAAGGGACGTCTGGCAAGTGGAGGCTTTTAAAAATGAGATAGGAAGAGCTCAGGGCCGACATGTTCCTGTTAGATGGAAGGGCAAGGCTGGCAAGTTTAGGGAACCTTGGTTGACGAGGGATATTGAGGGTCTGGTCAGGACAAAGAAGGAGGCATATGTCAGGTATAGGCAGCTGGGATCAAGCGAGTCCCTTGAGGAGTATAAGGGATGTAGCAGTACACTTAAGAAGGAAATTAGGAGGGCGAAAAGGGGCCATGAGATTTCTATGGCAGATAAGATAAAGGAGAATCCTAAAAGATTTGATAAGTATATTAAGAGTAAAAGGGTAGCTAGGGAGAGAGTAGGTCCCCTTAAGGATCAGTGTGGTAATCTATGTGTGGAACCACGAGAAATGGACGAGGTCTTAAATGAATACTTCTCGTCTGTATTTACCGTGGAGAAGGTCATGGAAGCTAGTGAGTTCAAGAGAGGGAACAGCGATATCCTGGAGCATATTAACATTACAAAGGAAGAGGTGTTGCAGGTTTTGAAGCGCATTAAGGTGGATAAATCCCCAGGGCCTGACCAGGTGTATCCTAGAATGCTATGGGAAGCAAGGGAGGAGATTGCTGGGGCCCTGGCAGAGATCTTTGTATCATCGTTAGCCACGGGTGAGGTACCGGAAGACTGGAGGATAGTTAATGTTGTGCCTTTATTTAAGAAGGGCAGCAGGGATAAGCCAGGGAACTACAGGCCGGTGAGCCTTACATCAATGGTGGGAAAGTTATTGGAAGGGATTCTGAGAGACAGGATTTATATGCATTTGGAAAGGCAAGGTCTGATTAGGGATAGTCAGCATGGCTTTGTGCGTGGGAAATCATGTCTCTCGAATTTGATGGAGTTTTTTGAGGAGGTGACCAAGAGGATTGACGAGGGCAGGGCGATGGATGTTGTCTACATGGACTGTAGCAAGGCCTTTGACAAGGTCCCGCATGGTAGGCTGGTCCAGAAGGTTCAACACATGGGATCCAGGGTGAGCTAGCCAATTGGATACAAAATTGGCTTGGTGATAGGAGGCAGAGGGTGGTAGTGGAGGGTTGTTTTTCAGACTGGAGGCCAGTGACCAGTGGTGTACCACAGGAATCGGTGCTGGGCTCTCTGTTGTTTGTCATATATATTAATGACTTGGATATGAATGTAGGGGACATGATTAGTAAGTTTGCAGATCACACCAAAATTGGTGATCTAGTGGACATTGAAGAAGGTTGTTTAAGGTTACAACAGGATATAGATCAACTGGGAAAGTGGGCAAAGGATTGGCAAATGGAATTTAGCGCAGACAAGTGCAAAGTGATGCGTTTTGGGAAGTTAAACCAGGGCAGGACATGTACAGTGAATGGCAGGGCCCTGGGGAGTGTTGCTGAGCAGAGAGACCTTGGGGTGCAAGTGCATAGTTCCCTGAAAGTGGCAACACAGGTAGACAGGGTGGTGAAGAAAGCGTGTGGCATGCTTGCCTTCATCGGCCGAGGCATTGAGTACAAGAGTTGGGACGTCATGTTACAGTTGTACATAACATTGGTTAGGCCGCATTTGGAGTACTGTGTGCAGTTCTGGTCACTGCACTACAGGAAAGATGTGATTAAGCTATAGAGGGTGCAAAAAAGATTCACAAGGATGTTGCCTGGTTTGGAGGGCTTGAGTTATAAAGAGAGATTGGATAGGCTGGATGTGTTTTCCCTGGAGTGAAGGAGGCTGAGAGGGGACATGATAGAGGTATATAAAATTATGAGAGGCATAGATAGGGTAGATAGCCAGAGTCTGTTTCCCACGGTAGGGGTGACTAAAACTAGAGGGCATAGATTTAAGGTGAGAAGGAGGAGGTTTAAAGGGGATCAAAGGGGTAAATTTTTCACACAAAGAATAGTGGGTATCTGAAATGAGCTGCCTGAGGAGGTGGTGGAGGCAGGAACAGTAGCAACATTTAAGAGGCATCTTGAATGAGCAAGGCATAGAGGGATATGGAATTAATGCAGGCAGGTGGGATTAGTATAGATAGGCATTATGGATGGCATGGACGCGGTGGGCCGAAGGGCCTGTTTCTATGCTGTACGACTGTCTCTATAAATCGTGACATGACAGTTCTCTGTCAACATCTCCCCCAAGTCGTCAAGGTTTCTGTTGTTTACTGGATATCACATGCCTTAAATAAAGGCTTTTTTAAAATCAACATCTCAAGTGTCCTTTCAGTGAACTTTCAACGAAAAAACAAAGTCCTGCATCTATGAAATCTTCAGTCTTCCAAAATGAAACCATTTCCACACTTTAAATGTAAGTCCTCAAAAAATATTTAACAAAAAAAGGAAGCACTTTCATAACATAATTAATTCTTCTCTTATACTCAAGGCATTTTTTAACATGACTGCCTTCATGGAAATTCTATTGTATCAATTTCTTTCAGGTTAAAAGGAAAGTAGTGGTACTTTTTAAAAATTCAGTGATGAATGAAATATTACTAAGATTAAAAATTCCCATTCTTCACTTGTTCCACGAGCTAGCTTCAATTCTAAGAAAAAATATGGTGATGTCATTTTATATCAATGTAGGAATGTGAAAAGGCATTTGACTCATCCTGCTTCCCCGTTATTGTTCCTTTTTTGTGGCACACACTGCTGATTTTTCATAGCGCTGTCACCTATATTGAGTGGAGAGTCTGCTCCTTTTCTTTTAGAATATTTGAACCCAGTTAGTATTCAGTTTCTTAGGATACAGACTGTTAATAATAGAATATAAGAACTTGCTGTGTTGTGAATTATTGCACGAATGAATTAGTTGTGTCACTCTGAAGTTTTGTGGCATAGAAAGTTTTGTAGAGGATCAGTATATTTTAAACAAATTTTAGAAGGTATATATGTTTTACAAATATGTTTTAAATGTTGCATATTAAATTCCACAAAATTATGTGCTGTAACAGCTCATTTGCATTTGCACTGAACTGGATGTTAGGGCCAGCAGATGGTCAGTTCTTTCATTGCTAAGACCCTGACAAAAAATGCTGGCTTGTTCTTGCCCTATTAATTAAAAAGAACAACAACAACAACCTGCTTTTTTGGTGTGAGCATTTTAAGGGAAGGAGTTTTGGCCCAATTCACAATTCAGCACTGAAAGGAAATTTGGCTTGAAATGCCAGGGCCAGAACTGGTAAGTGAAACTTTTTCTTTAAAGTCTCTTTCGTAATTTTAGAGGTGAGGGACCCGATCTTTTTTGTAGTTGCCTTGTCAGCATGGTAAGATTTAACTGTGACTTAGTTGATGTTCATTTTGTGGGTGAAGTTAATTTCAAAAATTGTCATTTAGCTCTGGAAGTTGTACTTCAGGTTGCTCGCTTCTCATCACCCAACGAAACTTAGTTTCATTCAGCATGACTGGGAACTAAACATTCTGGGTTATAACTTTTTTAGAAGTGATCGGGAAAGCAAAAGGAAGTGGGTGTAGCATTACTATTTAAGGAAGGGATTGTAATATTAGGAAAGAAAGCTATTGCAAGTAATCTATCACTAGTGGCTGTGAGTTGAGCTATGAGTTAACAGAGGTCCTTCCAGACTGCTGAAGAGGAAATCTGCAGACAGTTAAGAAAAGTGTGTTGAAGTAATGGACAATTTTAACTATCCAGACCTAGATTGGGAGAATAAATCAGAGTGGGATTCGTCTACTGAGGTAGTATGGGCCGAGGTTAGAAACAGGAGAGGAGAGGTCACCCTGTTGGGAGTTTTCTATAGACCTCCGAATAGTTCCAGAGATGTAGAGGAAAGGATAGCGAAGATGATTCTCGACAGGAGCGAGAGTAACAGGGTAGTGGTTATGGGGGACTTTAACTTTCCAAATATTGACTGGAAATACTATAGTTCGAGTACTTTAGATGGGTCTGTTTTTGTCCAGTGTGTGCAGGAGGGTTTTCTGACACCGTATGTGGACAGGCCAACCAGGGGCGATGCCACATTGGATTTGGTACTGGGTAATGAACCCGGCCAGGTGTTCGATTTAGATGTAGGTGAGCACTTTGGCGATAGTGATCACAATTCGGTTAGGTTTACCTTAGCCTTGGGCAGGGACAGGTATATACCGCAAGGCAAGAATTATAGCTGGGGGAAAGGAAATTATGACGCGATTAGGCAAGATTTAGGATGTGTAGGATGGGGAAGGAAACTGCAGGGGATGGGCACAAACGAAATGTGGAGCTTATTCAAGGAGCAGCTAATGCGTGTCCTTGATAAGTATGTACCTGTGAGGCAGGGAGGAAGTTGTCGAGCGAGGGAGCCGTGGTTTACTCAAGAAGTTGAAGCGCTTGTCAAGAGGAAGAGGGCGGCTTATGTTAGGATGAGACGTGAAGGCTCAGTTAGGGCGCTTGAGAGTTACAAGCTAGCCAGGAAGGATCTAAAGGGAGAGATAAGAAGAGCAAGCAGAGGACACGAGAAGTAATTGGCGGATAGGATCAAAGAAAACCCTAAGGCTTTCTATAGGTATATCAGGAATAAAAGAATGATAAGAGTTAGAACAGGGCCAATCAAGGATAGTAGTGGTAAGTTGTGTGCGGAATCAGAGGAGATAGGGGAAGCGTTAAATGAATATTTTTCGTCAGTATTTACAGTAGAGAAAGAAAATGTTGCCAAGGAGATTACTGAGATACAGCCTACTAGGCTAGATGGGATTGAGATTCACAAGGAGGAGGTGTTAGCAATTTTGGAAAGAGTGAAAATAGATAAGTCCCCTGGGCCAGATGGGATTTATCCTAGGATTCTCTGGGAAGCCAGGGAGGAGATTGCAGAGCCGTTGTTGTTGATCTTTATGTCGTCATTGTCGACAGGAGTAGTGCCGGAGGACTGGAGGATAGCAAATATTGTCCCCTTGTTCAAGAAGGGGAGTAGAGACAGCCCTGGTAATTATAGACCTGTGAGCCTTACTTCGGTTGTGGGTAAAATGTTGGAAAGGGTTATAAGAGATAGGATTTATAATCATCTTGAAAAGAATAAGTTCATTTGCGATAGTCAGCACGGTTTTGTGAAAGGTAGGTCGTGCCTCACAAACCTTATTGAGTTTTTCGAGAAGGTGACCAAACAGGTGGATGAGGATAAAGCCGTGGATGTGGTGTATATGGATTTCAGTAAGGCGTTTGATAAGGTTCCCCACGGTAGGCTATTGCAGAAAATACGGAAGTATGGGGTTGAAGGTGATTTAGAGCTTTGGATCAGAAATTGGCTAGCTGAAAGAAGACAGAGGGTGGTGGTTGATGGCAAATGTTCATCCTGGAGTTTAGTTACTAGTGGTGTACCGCAAGGTTCTGTTTTGGGGCCACTGCTGTTTGTCATTTTTATAAATGACCTGGATGAGGGTGTAGAAGGGTGGGTTAGTAAATTTGCGGATGACACGAAGGTCGGTGGAGTTGTGGATAGTGTCGAAGGGTGTTGTAGGGTACAGAGGGACATAGATAGGCTGCAGAGCTGGGCTGAGAGATGGCAAATGGAGTTTAATGCGGAGAAGTGTGAGGTGATTCACTTTGGAAGGAGTAACAGCAATGCAGAGTACTGGGCTAATGGGAAGATTCTTGGTAGTGTAGATGAGCAGAGAGATCTTGGTGTCCAGGTACATAAATCCCTGAAAGTTGCTACCCAGGTTAATAGGGCTGTTAAGAAGGCATATGGTGTGTTAGCTTTTATTAGTAGGGGGATCGAGTTTCGGAGCCACGAGGTCATGATGCAGCTGGACAAAACTCTGGTGAGGCCGCACCTGGAGTATTGCGTGCAGTTCTGGTCACCGCATTATAGGAAGGATGTGGAAGCTTTGGAAAGGGTGCAGAGGAGATTTACTAGGATGTTGCCTGGTATGGAAGGAAGGTCTTACGAGGAAAGGCTGAGGGACTTGGGGTTGTTTTCGTTAGAGAGAAGGAGGAGGAGAGGTGACTTAATAGAGACATACAAGATAATCAGAGGGTTAGATAGGGTGGATAGTGAGAGTCTTTTTCCTCTGATGATGATGGCAAACACGAGGGGACATAGCTTTAAGTTGAGGGGTGAAAGATATCTGACAGATGTCAGAGGTAGTTTCTTTACGCAGAGAGTAGTAGGGGCGTGGAACGCCCTGCCTGCAACAGTAGTAGACTCGCCAACTTTAAGGGCATTTAAGTGGTCATTGGATAGACATATGGATGAAAATGGAAGAGTGTAGGTCAGATGGTCGGCGCAACATCGAGGGCCGAAGGGCCTGTACTGCGCTGTAATGTTCTAATGTTCTAAAAAATGGGGAAGAATTTATAAAGTGCATTCAAGACTTTTTTTTGAGTCAGTACATACTGACTCCTACAAGGACAGATGTAATATTGGATTTCATTATCAGTAATGAACTGGGATGGTAAACTGGAGCAACGAACCAGAATAAGTCAGCAACGTGCGAAGGTAGTAGGAAAATTAGGGATGTGTGATCATAACATAGTTATATTTAAAGTTTAAAAACATAATTTGTTCAATGGACAAGAGCAAATGGACATAGCCTGGATAAATTGTGGGGACAAGTGAAACTAAAATAATGGAACAACAGTAAGAAAAATGTAACTGAGAGATTGATGCAGTACACTTAAGGACTGTTCCATGAAGAAAAAAGGAGCCGTGTTTAGAATTGTGGTTCTGTGGATGAACTATCAGGTTAGGCAGAAAATGAAGGCTAAAAAAGAATTATATGACACAACCAAAGCTAGAAACAAGAGAGTTGTGAAAATTATGGATAGGCCATATCTGGAATATTGTGTGCAGTTTTGGGTTCCTCACTATAGTAAGAATATTATAACTGGAGAAAAAACAATACAGATTTACTAAGATGATGCCAAGGATGAGTGGTCTAAATTATGAGGAAAAGCATTTGTACACCTTCAAACTAAGAAAATTGAAGGCAATTTGATAGAAATATTCAAAATGATAAGGAATAGACAAAGTAAAACTATCTGTGGGGAAATAAATGAAAATGAGATTATGATGGCAAGATGAAGATTTAATGAAGGGAAGATTGAAAGAAAACTCTTCATGCAAAGAATTATTGCAATATGAAATGCTTTCCTACAGGTGATCAATGTTAAATTGATTACAATATTTAAAAGGGAAGAAGCAGCATATAAAAGGGTATGTGGAGAAAGTTCCATTTTTTTAGCTATCTAAAAGCCCACAGATGGGAAGTAAATTCCATGTTTCTGATTCCTTTCTTCAGTTGGATAGATGGGCCCTTCAGTAAGTGACCTTAAATTTTCTCGATGTGTGTGGCCTGGATTTCATGGAGCAACGGCACTCGCCGCTGATGTCTAAGAAAGCTGCCCACAAAGATCTAACGATCCCTGTGGTGTGGATTTCCTCTTGCCCAACGTCAGTTTGAATCTGGCGCCAAGTCAAGGGGATCTCCAGATGTCTAGGAGCAGTGATATCAACAAGCAGGGTAAGCAGCTAATCACATTGAAGTATTCCCACAGACAGCAAACCAAGAAGTAAATGCACGGATTATCCTTCACTTTTAATTCAATTTAAAAAGGGTGAAATAAATTATTGGGATATACACATGGGGTTAAGGTAGAAGCTAAAATATCAAACTTTCGATAAGACAGTTTAAAAATGTGAATTTTTTTATTGCAATGAGAAAATTTCACATTCAACAAACATAATAATTTTTCAGGGCCAATGAGGCTGTTCAATAATTCCAAGATTAATATGCTGTTAAAAACCCAGTTGCACCTCATTTAACAAGACAAGCGAATACCATAACGTTGGAAGTTCTCATCCGTTCAATGATTTTTGATTGATTGCATTTGGAGGGACATCAACAGCACCCCCTATGCGGAAGCATAGAATCACTGAGAGCAACCTCTGGGTTTCTGTTTTAAACTGCGCATGTGAGGATTCCAGACATTGCTGTCAAAGTATCAGAGGATAAATGACTGAGCGCTGTCATTTTCAGCATGGAGCATGCCTCATTTTAATCACAACTGAGTCAATTTTCAAAACATCTGGGGATGAAGAGGCAAGCTAGATCATAGCAGAGTTGTCATCCTTCAAATACAAAGCATGCTGTAATCAAATAGTCATGCCTAAGTAGACATGCAGTTTATGCCTGTGCAGCTGTGGCTCAGTTGTAGCAGTTTTGCCTCTGAGTCGCAATGTTTCAGGTTCAAGCCCCACTCCAGGACGTGAGCACAACAATCTAGGCTGACACTCCAGTGCAGTAGTGAGAGAGTGCTGCATTGTCGGAGGTGCCTTCTTTCTGATGAGACGTTAAACCAAGGCCCTGTCTACCCTCTCAACTGGATATAAAAGATCCCACAGCAATGTTTTGAAGAAGAGCAGGGGAGTTATCCCCAGTGTCCTGGCCAATATTTATCCCTGAATCAAAGTCACAAAAACAGATTATCTGGTCGTTATTGCATTGCTGTTTGTGGGAGCTTACTGTGTGCAAATTGGCTGCCACATTTCCTACACTACGACAGTGACTATACTTCAAAAGTAATTTATTGGTTCTAAAGCACTTAGAGATGTCTGCTGGTCATGAAAGGTGCGATTTAAATGCAAGTTTTTTTTCTTTTTTGTTTAAAATGCAGTGGGGAAGGGATTAAATAATTGAAATCCTTCACATTGTGACCCCTTGCAATGCAAAACACTTTAAAGGAGCATCATTCTTTGTTGTTTACTCTTCCTTTCCCTCAGCATTTCTCCATCTGCCCCATTTTTCCATGCTCCTCCTTACTGGCAAACTAAGATGAGGACCTATGGGAAAAGAACAGGGCAGTGGGATTAGTTTTGGATTGCTCCTGCAAAGAACCAGCATAGAGACACTGGGCTAAATGCTCTATTCCTGTGCAATGCCTTTCTTTAGTTCACTGGTGGTATGTGAAGGAAGATGCAGAGTTTAAAAATGAAGATGATCCTAGGTATGCAGTATTTCTTTTGTTCAATCTTCCACATAAATAAGGTATTGCTCCCATTGCATGGTGGGATATTACAGAACGATGTGTGGTCAGGTGATCTTTTGCACTGTTGTACATAAGACCTCATGAGGCGACATCATTAGTTCTTTTTATTCTCATGTCTGTTGTGGATCTTTCCATTGTCTCCCAGGTTTAAAAGGTCAGTGAATTATGGAATGGCAAAGGGATAAATGTAAAGTCATGTGTTTAGGGAAGGGCAGTTAAGTATTGAGAGCATCAGATGATTTGTGGACAGGGCACGACATAGGACATCGATTTTTTTTTTGGATGTTGGTGGATACTGTCTTGAAGTGATTGATCTACAGATTGTGCAGCAGCACTAACAAAGTTACATTTTGCAGTATACAGCCAGAGGGATAGAACATAAATCTTTGGAGAACAATAGTAAGTTTTATGCAATACACTGAAGTTACAACTGATTGGCCGGCAGCTCACTGGGGGAGGTGGCCACTGTTGGGACTGCAGCCCAGCTGAAGCCATGGATCCAGGAGGGAAGTTAAGTAAGGGCATGCCTCACCAGGGGGATCGATCCTTCCTTGGTGAGGCTGGAGTGGTCGTTTGGCGGGAGGTGGGGGTTGCCTTGGGTCCCGGGGGTGGGTTGGGAGGCAGAGGCGGCCCTCAATCGGGCACTCTGTGCCTGATTTGCCATTTAAGGGCCTTGATTGGCCTCGGGCGGGCCATTTCCCACCCACCCCCTGCCCGACGCTATAAACCTGGCCAGAGGCGGAAGCGGGGTAGGTAGGCCTCCTGGAACCTCCCGCTCAATTTTACGCTGCCCCCACACCACCATCCCACCCGCTGGGGTGGCTTAATATTCAGCCTTCTGCTTCTAGGTATCCTGTCCCGTTCTTTCATAATTTTAAACATTTCTGTCACATCTCTCCGTAATGTGCATTGTTTTAGCAAAAAGAAAATACAAACCTTTATTTGTATTTCCTGATTAGGACGCTGAGCTCCACCTGGAATACCGTTTACTATATGGTCACTATATTGAAGTACAAACATCCCACCCATAAACAGAATACAGAGGAGGACCACTAAATTGGTGCCTGGGATTAGGCATCTGAAGACAGAATAAGGAAACTGGGAATATTTATGCAGTTCAGAAAAGGAAAGGCTTGGAAAATCTTAATATTTTTAAGATCGTAAAGAGTTTAGAATTTTGAGAAATTTTGTGACATAATCACAAAGCCTATAACCAGGGGTATATACAAGCTTAGAAGGAGGATGGCAAATATAGTTTAAATTTAGCTACTTCATACAACTAAGAATTAACGATCTAGGGACACTGGAGCTGAAGAATGTTGGCCAGTTCAAGAGGGCACTGAAATTTTTTCTTGTCAAATTCTGTTGAGGGATAAGAAAGACAAATTATCATTTGTTTTTCCTTCCCATCTTGGGATTGACTCATTTGATTGCAGTAATCCTTTCCAGTCCAGTGCATTTGTTTTGTCCTTTTCCTCATCCACCAACAGGGTATCATGCAGCATACTCTAACAAAGAACACAAGCAGGTAATCTGCCTCAGGCCTTAACTGATGTAGTTTTTGATTGAGCTGTGAGGAGGTGCAAAACAGCAGTTTCTGTTGCTTGCTTTGGGGTAGAATAGCAAAATCATAAACATGCATGTGAAGGACACTTTTACGATTTTGCTATAAAAAACAGTGGAAGTCGTCTTCCTGAATGTTTGTTTTTTTCATTTTCTCTCTGGGGAAATGCTAAACACATGCTTCACACCTCTCGAAGGCACAACTGAGATTTGTAATTTGCTCTTTGGGGAACTGAGCACTTCGAAGTAAATGTGTCCTTTGTAACTTTTAAAATGGACTTGTCATTTCATGATACAAACCATATGGCAGAATATTAATCATAACAAACAGCATTTTTATTCTACTATGCTTACAATTAAACAGCCTTGTAAGCAAAATCAAAGAAGTAGTAAAAATGAAACAACGTTATACTATTTTCTTGTCTACAGGAACAAGTATTTGACCCATATGAAGTGTGTGCACAAGACATTCTTTCGCCACAGTTTCATGAGCACTTCAACAATTTAATGTCCAGGTCACCAGTGGCCTTTTACTTTCAGGTAAGCTGTTTTTGTTCTGCAATGAAAACTGACATGAGGATGGAGTTCCTGGTTGTGAAAGGCTTGACTAAAATCAAAAGTATCAGCTCACTTGTGAAAAAATTCGAGGTTCTAAGGGGGTTTAACATTTTTGCATGGATTGTGTTAAATAACTGGAAAGGATGTCCACATATACATAGGGCTGAATTTTTCGGCAAAGGCGGAGCCAACCTCACTGTGGTGGCCGGTGGGACCCTGGGGCGGCATTTTATTGGTGGTGACCAATTAACAGACCGCTGTCCATTAGAGGACAGCAGTTTGCTCCCCAGTGGTGGCCACTGCTAAGTCTACAGCTCCAGGATGAGGGTGCCTCAATGCCGAGGCACCCTGGAAGAGTGGTTCATTTGTTTGGGGAAGCCCAGGCTAGGCAGGCCCCAGCGATTGGAGGTGGGGGTTTGTGGTACACTGACGGTAGGTTAGGTGCAGGAGCACCCATTGCCACTGGGGAGCCCCTCTGTTGACCGTGGAGTGCCCATCAAGGAGTTACCCCCACCCCCCACCGGGGACCCTGCTGGGAAGCCGTCAGGGTTTACCTGGCAGTCTACCCATGCAGCGGGCCCTCTCGACATGGGCAAAATGCCTGCCTGGGATGCAAAGTGGCCCTTAATTGGACCTTAAGTGGCTTAACTGTCTGCCTCGTGGGCAAGGGAGCCACTGTGGGTGCTCGCCACAATATGCCATGGTGGTGGGAAGATGTTGGGCTCCCCTCCAGACGCCTTCCCCAACCATATTGACAGGCCTCCTGTCTCCCAGCCCGTCACCAAAGTCTGGGAGAATTTAGGCCCATTCCGGGCTAATGAAACATCTATGTTTCATTACTGCTGAAATCAGTGCGAAGATTAATCCTAGTGAAATAATTCCAAGTATTAACCCATTTTAATTATTGTTGAAAACTGTGAAATCAGTTTGAAGTTATTTGGTCCTCGTAATTTTTTTTTCCTGTGCTATTTTTAATAATACTTCTGCATTCACTTGCTTTTTCCATCAGACAGAGGCCTCTTCTCCATTGTAGCTGATTCATTTCCAGTGTAGGCTTGAGTCTTGCCTTTCTACTACATGCCCTGCATTGGCTGTGTGTGTGCATGCATATATCTATATGTTTAAAATCGCAGTTGAGGTTTGGGAACTTTATAATTTATCACACTTTGTGCCTTTTGCAAAAATTATTCGAATGGTTCTACAGATCTAAAAACTGTCTCTAATTTCAAGATTAGATCCAGGATTATCTAGCATTAATTTTTAATCTGTTTCACTATCTGTGAATGTTTGTAGTGTGCCAGGAGACTGGTTGAGAATTCACTTCATATTGGACATTAAGATCCCCACACAAATACTGGTATATGAAATGACTGTACAATTGGGTGAAACAGCTGAAAAATAACCCTATGGAGGAAGTTGGCTGCTTTTCCAAAAACTAAGGCTGCACAGCTCAGAGAAATAAAGCCATGACAGCATCATCCTTGGGAGTTGGGGCTCAGTGTGAGACCAGGTGTCACTGTATTATATGAGCAGTGAAAGAGTCCAGGTCCACAAACACCATAAAAATCCCAGAGGAGCTTTTGGATAAAATGGATGACCCTATCTGGAAAACATAGATGCAAGCCTTCAACTCTCACTCCAATAAGTAATATTAGTTTACAAATTTTTTAAAAAGGTAGTATATCAGAAACCTATTTGAAGGCTAAAACCCATCGTGCAAGACTTCACCAAAAATAAAGAGTAGGAGAGATACTTAGTGAGAATATAAGGATGGAGAACATGTAGGGTGTTCATAGTATTGATGAAATAATAGGTAATATTCTCTAGCCAGTGGAAAAGCCCCGGGAAGGATGGCATTACCCCTGAAATAATCAAGAGTGCCAAGCCTGCTATACACTCAGCACTGCATGAACTGCTTTGCCTGTGCTGGGATGAGGGAGCAGTACCACAGGACATGCGCGATGCCATATCGTCACCCTCTATAAGAACAAGGGTGACCGCAGTGACTGCAACAACTACCGTGGAATCTCCCTGCTCAGCATAGTGGGGAAAGTCTTCACTCGAGTCGTTTTAAACAGACTCCTGAAGCTGGCTGAGCGTGTCTACCCTGAGGCACAGTGTGGCTTTCGAGCAGAGAGATCCACCATTGACATGCCATTCTCCCTTCGCCAGCTACAGGAGAAATGCCGCGAACAACAAATGCCCCTCTACGTAGCTTTCATAGATCTCACCAAAGCCTTTGACCTCGTCAGCAGACGTGGTCCCTTCGGACTGCTTGAAAAGATCGGATGTCCACCAAAGCTACTAAGTATCATCACCTCATTCCATGACAATATGAAAGGCACAATTCAGCATAATGGTGCCTCATCAGACCCCTTTCCTATCCTGAGTGGCGTGAAACAGGGCTGTGTTCACGCACCTACACTGTTTGGGATCTTCTCCCTGCTGCTCTCACATGCATTCAAGTCTTCAGAAGAAGGAATTTTCCTCCACACAAGATCAGATGGCAGGTTGTTCAACCTTGCCCACGTAAGAGCGAAGACCAAAGTACGGCAGGTCCTCATCAGGGAACTCCTCTTTGCTACGATGCTGCATTAGCATCCCACACAGAAGAGTGTCTACAGAGACTCATCGACAGGATTTTGGCTGCCTGCAACGAATTTGGCCTAGCCATCAGCCTCAAGAAAATGAACATCATGTGACAGGACGTCAGAAATGCTCCATCCATCAATATCGGCGACCACGCTCTGGAAGTGGTTCAAGAGTTCACCTACCTAGGCTCAACTATCACCAGTAACCTGTCTCTCGATGCATAAATCAACAAGCGCATGGGAAAGGCGTCCGCTGCTATGTCCAGACTGGCCAAGAGAGTGTGGGAAAATGGCGCGCTGACACGAAACACAAAAGTCCGAGTGTAACAAGCCTGTGTCCTCAGTACCTTGCTCTATGGCAGCGAGGCCTGGACAACATATGTCAGCCAAGAGTGACGTCTCAATTCATTCCATCTTCGCTGCGTCCGGAGAATCCTTGGCATCAGGTGGCAGGACCGTATCTCCAACGCAGAAGTCCTCGAGGTGGCCAACATCCCCAGCATATACACCCTACTGAGCCAGCGGCGCTTGAGATGGCTTGGCCATGTGAGCCGCGTGGAAGATGGCAGGATCCCCAAGGACGCATTGTACAGCGAGCTCGTCACTGGTATCAGACTCACCGGCTGTCCATGCCTCCGCTTTAAAGACGTCTGCAAATGCGACATGAAGTCCTGTGTCATTGACCACAAGTCGTGGGAGTCAGTTGCCAGCGATCGCCAGAGCTGGCGGACAGCCATAAAGACGGGGCTAAAGTGTGGCGAGTCGAAGAGAGTTGGCAGTTGGCAGGAAAAAAGACAGAAGCGCAAGGAGAGAGCCAACTGTGTAACAGCCCTGACAACCAAATTCATCTGTGGCACCTCTAGAAGAGTCTGTCGCTCTAGAATTGGCCTTTATAGCCACTCCAGTTGCTGCTTCACAAACCACTGACCACGTCCAGGCGCTTACCCATTGTCTCTCGAGACAAGGAGGCCAAAGAGAGAGAAGAGAGAATTGTACAAAGAACAGTACAGCACAGGAACAGGCCATTCGGTCCTCCAAGCCTGCGCCGATCTGCAAAACCTTCTGCAAAGCAACTCACCTAGTCCCACTCCCTCGCCTTTGCCTTGTAGCCCTGCAAATTTTTTCTTTTCAGATAATTATCCAATTCTCTTTTGAAGGTTTTGACTGAATCTGCCTTCACAGCACTCAGGCAGTGCACTCCAGATCCTAACCACTCGCTGCGGGAGTGGGACTAGGCGAGTTGCTTTACAGAGAGCTGCCACTGACATGTCAGGCCAAATGGCATCCATCCGTGTTGTAACCCTTCTGTGATTTTGTGAAGAAAAAGCTCATAATTTAATCAATCATCTTCCTCTGCATTCCAGATCCTAACCACTCGCTGTGTTAAAAAGTTTTTCTTTATGTCGCCTTTACTTCTTTTGCCAGTTGCCTTAAATTAGTGTCCTCCTGATTCTGGATCCTTCCACCAATGGAAACAGTTTCTCCCTATCTACTCTATCCGGACCCCTTTATGATTTTGAACACCAACAGCCCTAGCTTCTCGAACCTGTCCTCATAACTGAAGTTCCTGATCTCTGGAACCATTCTTGTGAACCTTTTCTGCACCCTCTCTAATGCCTCTGCATCCTTCCTAAAGTGTGGTGCCCACAACTAGACACAATACTCCAGTTGAGACTAAAACAATGTTTTATACAAGCTTATCATAACTTCCTTGCTTTCATGCCCCTATTTAAAGAATCCTGTGTCCTTCATTAACCATTTTCTCAACCTGCCCTGCTACCTTCAATTATTTGTCTACATATATCCTCACATCCCTCTGCTCCTGCACTCCCTTTTGAATTGTACCCTTTATTTTATATTGCCTGTTTGTGTTCTTCCTACCAAAATGAATCACTTCACACTTCTCTACATTGAATTTCATCTGACACTTGTTCGCCCATTCCACCATCCAATCCATGTCCACTTCCAAGTTTTGCATCATCTGTAAATTTTGAAATTGTGCCCTGTACACTCAAGTCTAGGTTATTAATATATTATCAGGAAAAGCAGGTGTCCTAACACTGACCCCTGGGGAACCCCACTATATACCCTCCTACAGTCTGAAAAACAACCATTCACCACTACTGTTTCTTGTCACTCGACCAATTTTGTATCCATGCCGTAACTTTGCTGTCAAGCCTGTTATGTGGCACTTTATCAAACGCCTTTTGGAAATCCATGTACACCTCATCGACCACATTATCGTCATCAACTCTCTCTGTTACCTGATCCAAAACTCAAGCAGGTCCTAGTCCGGATGGCTTGCATCCCAGGTTGATAAAGAAAGTGTGGGTGGAAATAGCAGAGGGGCTTGCCACAAATTTCCAGTCTTCGCTAGATATGGGGGTGGTGGGTGCGAGAGGATTAGAGAGTGGCAGATGTGACTCCCTTATTCAAGAAAGGGTGTAAAGACAGTCCTAACAACTACAGGCCAATTAGTTTAACATCAGTCATAGGTAAGGTTTTAGAAACAATAATCGGAGAAAAAATCAGCAGGCACTTGGAGAGGTTTGACTAAGGGTAGCCAGCACAGATTTGTAAAAGGCAGATCATGCTTGACTAATCGAATTAAATTTTTTGGATGAAGTAACAGAGAAGGTTGATGAAGGGAATGCAGTGGATGTTGTCTATATGGATTTTAAGAAAACATTTGATAAAGTACTACATAAAAGGCTGGTTAACAAAATTGAGGCTCATGGATTAGGAGAGTCAGTGTTCAATTGGATTGAAAAAAATTGCTCATGACAGATCTTGGAATACAGAGTCGAATTTCAAAATTTGCAGATGATACCATACTTGGAGGAGTGGCAAACAGTGAGGATGATATGAACCACCTGCAGCACGACATAGTATAGGCTAGCAGAAAGGGCAGACAAGTGGCAGATTAAATTTAATACAGAGAAGTGTGAGGTGATGCATTTTGGCAGAAGGGATAGAGTGAGGCAATATAGACTGAATGACACAGTTCTGAAGAGTGTACAGGAATAGAGGGACCTGGGGATGCATGTGCATTGATCTTTGAAGGTGGCAGGACATATATTGAGAGAGTGGTTTAGCAAAGCATATGGGATCTTTGGGCTTCATATTAGAGGCATTGAGTATAAAAGCAGGCAAGTTATGCTGAACCTTTATAAAACTCTGGTTAGGCCCCAACTTTTATTCATTTTTTAAATTCATTCATTCATTCATTCATTCATTCATTCATGGCATGTGGGTGTCGCTGACTAGGCCAGCATTTATTGCCCTTGAGAAGGTGGTAGTGAGCTGCATTTCTTGAACCGCTGCAGTCCATGTGAGCTAGGTACACCCACAGTGCTGTTAGGAAGGGAGTTCCAGGATTTTGACCCAGTGACAATGAAGGAATGGTGATATAGTTCCAAATCGGGATGGTGTGTGACTTGGAGGGGAACTGGCAGGTGGTGGTGTTCCCATGCATTTGCTGCCCTTGTCCTTCAAGTTGGTAGAGGGTGTGGCTTTGGAAAGTGATGTCTAAGGAGCCTTGGTGCATTGCTGCAGTGCATCTTGTAGATGGTACACACTGCTGTCACTGTGCATTGGTGGTGGAGGGAGTAAATGTTTGTGGATGGGGTGCCAATCAAGCAGGCTGCTTTGTCCTGGATGGTGTCGAGCTTCTTGAGTGTTGCTGGAGCTGCACGCATCCAGGCAAGTGGAGAGTATTCCATCACAGTCCTGACTTGTGCCTTATAGATGGTGGACAGGCTTTGGGGAGTCAGGAGGTGAGTTACTTGCCTCAGGATTCCTAGCCTCTGATCTGCTTTTGTAACCATGGTATTTATATGGCTACTCCAGTTCAGTTTCTGGTCAATGGTAGCCCCTAGGATGTTGATAGTGGGGGATTCAGCAATGGTAATGCCATTGAATGTCAAGGGGAGATAGTCAGATTCTCTCTTGTTAGAGATGGTCATTGCCCGGCACTTGTGTGGCGCGAATGTTACTTTCCACTTTTCAGCCCAAGCCTGGATATGGTCCAGGTCTTGCTGCATTTCTACACGCACTGCTTCAGTATCTGAGGAGTCGTGAATGGTGCTGAACATTGTGCAATCATCAGCGAACATCCCCACCTCTGACCTTATGATTGAAGGCAGGTCATTGATGAAGCAGCTGAAGATGGTTGGGCCTAGGACACTACCCTGAGGAACTCCTGCAGTGATGTTCTGCAATTGAGATGATTGACCTCCAACAACCACAACCATCTTCTTTTGCACTAGGTATGACTCCTGATTCCCATTGACTTCAGTTGACTAGAGTATTGCATCCCCGTTCTAGTCACCATACTTTAGGAAGGATGTGAGGATCCTTGAGAGTATGCAGAGGAGATTTACCAGAGTGGTTCCAGGGATGGAGGATTTTAATGACAAAGTTAGGTTGGAAAAGGTGGGCTTGTTCTCCTTCGAACAAAAGAGAATGAGGAAGATTTGATAGAGGTGTACAAGATTATGACAGGCTTAGATAATTTAGACAAGGAAAAACTGTTTCCATTAACTGATGGTAAAGGACTAGGGGACACAGATTAAAGGTTTTGGGCAAGAGATGCAGGGGGAATGTAAGGAAGAACTTTTTTACATAGCGAGTTATACTGACCTGGAACTCGCTGCCCACGAGGGTGGTGGAATCGGAGACAGACAATGATTTCAAAAGGAAATTGGGTGGGCACTTGCAGGGTTACGGGAATCGAGCAGGGGAGTGGGACTGACTGGACTGCTCTGTGGAGAGCTGGCATGGACTTGATTGGCCAAATGGCTGCCTCTTATGCCATAAATGACTCTGGGTTAGTTAAACTCAACTTGCCCTTAATAAATCTGTGCTAGCTTTCCTGAACTAATCCACATGACTATTAATGTTGTCCCGAAATAGTGGGCTGAATTTTATGAGGCTTTCGGCGTTGGGGGACATGGGGGGAGGAGCCCGCACATTCTTCTGGGAGAGGCCCCCCATGATCCCCGACGCCAAGAAGGCCCTGATGCATTTTACCGGCGGCGGCGAGGCCTCAGTGCGGCCCTTCATTTCAATATGTTAATAAAGACTAATGAATGCAAATGAACTCGCCTTGTTCCGGTGGCCATCCCATGCTGATATTCAGGCCGCCAGCTGGAACTCACACACCTTCGGAACTCTGGCGTGACATTGGTGGGGAGGGGGGGGAAATGAAATTATCAGGGTGGGGGAGTGGAAAAAACACTTTTTATTGGCTGTGGGGATGGTGGGAAGGGGTTCAAGGGCAAATGTTATGAGGTTGGGGGGTGAGGGGGGGGAAGTTCAGGTTGGGAATAAAGTTTATTTTCATAAGGAAAATTTTCATGAAAAGGAAACATTGTGTTGGGTGGGGGGAAAGAGCCTCCAGCTTTTAATTATTTTTTAAATAAAATGCACAGTGATATAACTTTAAAAATTAAAATTTTTTCTAAGGACTTGAAGCCCTTTAAAAATGGCGCCAGTGTGGTGGCGCCTGACGCCATCGCTGAGGACGGAGCGGCCATCCCTTCTACATCATTGGGGACGGCCGTACCGCTCCCTCCGTTTAAATGAGCCCCCGCATGAAATATTGTGGGGGTTCAGTGATGGCGCATCCGCACCTGAACACCGCCAACTTCAAAGTGAGCCGCTGCGATTTGCGGAGTGCTAATAAAATTTAATCCATTATTTTGACAAGCTTTCCCACCACTGAGGTTCAATTGTAGTTGCTGTCACACACCATCCTAACTTGGAACTATATCGCCATTCCTTCACTGTCGCTGGGTCAAAATCCTGGAACTCCCTTCCTAATAGGTGGGTGTGCCTACCCCTCATGGATTGCAGCGGTTCAAGAAGGCAGCCCACCACCACCCTCTTGAGGGCAATTAGGGATGGGCAATAAATGCTGGCGTGGCCAGCGACGCCCACACCCCATGAATGAGTACAAAAAGCTGGTAAATGCCACACTAACCAAATTATTAAAACTAGTTGTTGAATATATTTCCAACTAAGATAACTTGCACAGAAGCAGAAGAAAAACAGCAGGTAACTACTATTACAATACTTGACCTACACAATACTTACACTGCAACTGTTTTGGGAACAATAGAGGCCTTTGTGGTTCCTTCTGACAAATTGATACCTGAGCAATGAGCCCCTCTTCACCTGTCTTGCTTAAAGCAGATAGCATAGAACAGAGAACCAAAGATCCTAGGAAAACCACCACAGCTCTTTCGCAATTTCCTGATATTCCAAAAACAGATTTAAACATCCAAGACTGAAGAGATTATGTCAAGTACTGGTGCAGCATGCTTAGAAGCAATTTGATGCATATTGCAGTCTCCCATCTGCCTTGACATAAAGCATTGCATATTGGAATATCAGCTAAAGTTAAATTTCCTTAATTGTCAGCTGTAAAGGATGATGAGTTGTTTCATCTCTCCCAGTCTGCAAACTTTGATACATTAACATTTTGAAAACATGGGAAACAAGTCAAGCTAGTTATCCCCTAGGCTGTTTCATGTATTGCTTTTCTCGCAGGACTCTAACCAGAACTCACATTAAAGGTACAGCTGCCCAAAGCCAATCCTCAAATTGTATTATTCTGTCTATGCAAAGTAACTATATAAAAAGATAATACAGATGTATTCATGTTTGAGGCATGATGGAACTCTTTTTTTCTGTCACGAAGCGTAGAAATACTTGGTTCAGCATTGATATTTTGATTATTTTCAGAATATGAATTGTTTCCTTCTTTAAATTTGAAATATGCACTTGACAAAGATAAACAAATGAGTTCACTTTATGAATGCAGGATGTGTGACTTGTCCATGAATGTGATATTATGGCATATTTTGTTTATCCTGCCATATACAGAGTATTCCAAATTGTCAATCAGTTAGAACTCGCCAAAGAATTGGAATTTGAAGCGTGCTGAGGTACCTTTAGGTAGTTGAGCTGTCCTTGTAGCAGCAGGTTTTACTCTTTCCCAGTTGAGTAAGAAAGTTTGATGTCAGAAACTGGGCACCTCTCGTGGCAGTCAATCTTTGTTAATCTGCACCATCTTCTATGTCTGAGTGAAGGTTTGATGTTGGGTAGATTTTCTTGGTATGCCATGTAATGTTGCTGCAGATTTTCTGGTATTGCTTTTGTGCCCTTTTCTGAAGTAGCACTTCAAATTATGATTATTATTCACCTCATATGAGGCATTCTGACACCTGGTTTGGTCTTTTAACTCAGACATTTCTTTGTTCTACAACTGACAATCAATATCTGACATTTAATTTGTTATTAAACTACTCTTTTGAGCTCCCTTCCACATTTACCTGCAGTTCCCCCTTTGCAGATGCGTAGTTTGCACAGGTGTAGAATGGAAAGCATAATTTTGTATGTTTCCAAAGTATGAACTATCTGCATGATTTTACTCAAATTAGCATTTGCACATGGTAAAGAAGGAAACAAAACCCATAAAGTAAAACTGATGACAATGGTGCAATTGGCCAAATTTACAGTAGAAAAATTCCAAATAAAGAATGGTTCCCAGTTGCTTTACTGCTGTTGATTTGTAGAGATTTTTGCAGTGAAGCTGAGAACATGTTGATATGTTTTTACATTGAGGGTTGTTCAAAAAATGTACACTGTTCTGACCAGGTGAGAAAGGGGTCTAGGGTTCCCTCTCAGCCTTCACCTGGTCTGACCTTAATTTTAAACACACCGTTTGTTTGTTTTTAGCTTTCCCTTAGTGAATCCTTGTTCACCAACTTCCAATTATAAGGCAAAGAAACTAGCCAAACAGGTTTTCTTAGGTTTAAAGAAAAAAGGTTGATCTTTATTAAACTTGAACTCTAATTCGGTTAATGCCTACGATACACAATGCGCCCACGCTAGCATGCATATGTGATACACACATGCAGATAGAGACAGAAAAGAGCAGAAGAAATCAAGTGGAAAAGTTTGAGGCAATATCCTAAGATGGTTTTGGTTACTGTTCTTCGAGCTCACTGTAAAGTCCTTGATTGTAGGTAGGTCTTGATTTTCTTTGGGGCCCAGTATTCTTCTTAAACCTTGTTCGATGTAGGAGACCTTTCTCTCTTGAAGTTTATGTGTCCTCAGTGGATCCAGAGGCTTGTGAGAAAGAGATTGGAGCAGACAGGAGAGGTCTTCTCACTCCAGGAGCAAACAGTCTTTCTTTCGAGTGCAAATTCTGTGGCGAGTTCCAAAAACCCTGGACCAGCCAGTTAGTCATGTGACCAGCTGGTTTAATCAGTCCATGCTTTTGTGGATTGTATCACCTTAGCAGTCTCTGGAATGCTCTTCCTTACACCTTCAATGTCTGGTGATCAGAATCCATTGTGGATTTTGTGTGTCAGGGACTGGTCCTTTGTCTCCACAAGCACTGTCTGTTAGTATGCAAATGTTTTTCAGCTAAGTGTCTGGCAGCCCTTGTAACAGGCCTTCTGTTCTTTACAGCACCAGTTTAAAATCAGTGTTCATATGACAAAATTAATATGTCTCATTCTTGGCAGGTGGGGCCCTGCATGACGACACACAATTTGTGTATTTCCCAGAAGCTCTGTAACCTGGGAAGAGAACCTGGTTATTAACATAAGCCCTTCCCTCCACAAAGTAATCTGCAGACCAAAACTACTGCTGCATGCAGCCAAATTAGTTCTCAGAGAGCATTTCAGTTTTTTCAGAGATCCATGATAAATTATGTTTCTTTGTGAAACAAAGCATTTATATAATTTTTATCTTGTATATTTTTTTTAAAATCTCTATAACCATTGTGCTTCTCACAAACCAAGAAAGCTCTAAAGAGTAAAGGTTCTTGTCGATGGGTCTGTGTGCTCGTCATGATCAGAGATTAAAGTAGCTCAAAACTACTTGGTTCTGTTTTTAAAAATTGGTTGCAATTGACCTACAAGAAGAAATAATCTATTGATTTGCTGTCTCTTGTGGAACTGCAGCAATTGATGTATTTCGCTGCTATGTTACTGTATTCTGTGTGAGAATTGACCTTTCATTGCAGTGACATTACCTGATCAAATTTCCACTTCATTAGTAGGTTAAAGTGCATAATGATAAACAAAATTATCTTAATTTCACTAGCATTACAAGTGTATTAACATTTTTCTACAAATTGGCAGTTGTAAATTTATTTTTTTAAATGATTACATTCACGGACTTGGGATTCTTATTGAAATGTTTCATGATTCATTCATCATGTTTTACAATCTAATGCAAATAATTTGCAGAGCTGTCCGTTGCTAATTACAATTTTTATTTTCTAGTCCATTGCTGAAGGATTCAAAGAAGCTGTTCAATATGTACTTCCACAACTACTTTTAGTCCCAATTTATCATTGTTTGCATTACTTCGAACTGTTACAGGTAAAACATTCTGCTTTCATTTGAGTTAAATTGTGTTGAATTATGACAATGTGAGAAAATTAAAGATTTTCTTTCTGTCGGTTGCTTACTAAAATTGATCAGTTCCTCTTCAGTTGTCCTGAAGTGGAAAATCAATTATTTTTCTTTCCTTTTATGCCATTTACTGTAGTATAATTTTTGTTATGAAAGTGATATTGTTTTGTTAAATATTTTTAAAAGGAATTTATAGTTAAACTGAATTTTTTTAATCAAGAGGGCAGTTTAAGAACTAATTTGATAACGATGTTGCTGGTTGCCACATGGTTTTGGTTAGGCTTGAAACAGAAACCCTGGTAACGGGCAGAGAAGTCACAAGCGTTCCTTTGATTGGACAAGCCCAGTAGTAGCCGAGCACCTGGGTTGGGCAGAAAACGGAAAAGTTTTCCGGTTGTGTCAATGTATGTGCGTGGGTTTACCTTCTGGAGAGAAAGTTGAAAGTCAAGTCTGCAGCAGAAGAAGGAGAGAATTCCAAGGAAGAACAGAAGGCGACAACCCAGCTCTGTACTGTATGTGTGTAGAATAGAGTCCTGACAGTGATCATTTTAGATTTTTATATAAATACTGTATATTTTATAATAATTAATCACTCAGGACCTTCCTGGTCTCTGCATCTCAGCTGCTCACTGGATAAACTTGCAGCAAATATTTCAAACAGAAAAAGTGAAAAACGGATTCGGAATTGAAATAGGTAAAGTGAACATTCCGGAGGTCAGGCTCAGGTCGGGTCGGGTGCGGGGAAAAAATGGAGGGGCTCGGGCTCGGGTCTGATGTGGTTCTTTCGGGCTCGGGTCGGGTTTTTTGTTTCTGACCTGAGCAGGCCTTTGAACCCGTATACATATATGTGTGTGTGCCTGCATGAGTGTGAGATGTAAGGTAAAAAAGGGGACTTCAAAATTTAATGTTGGGACTCTTAAAAATTCGATTTGTGTATTTGTTTTACTTCATTGCTAGTTAAGACTTTTTTAAATATAATAAACTGATTATTTTGTTCATTTAAAGAAACCCTGTTGGTGTGTTCTATTCTAGGAAAAATCGAGTATATGATTGACTGTATCAGTAAGTGGGAAATTTTAAATAATATGTTGTGACCTGTGGAGAAGTGGGACTAAATTAGCAGTGCGCTCCTCCCGCCTCAGTCGTAACATTTTAAAGACAGTAATTTATTTTTTCATGAATATTCATTGTAAAGCTGGGCCAGTTTTAAAATGATCTCTAAAAATCATTGATCAGTGCTGCCATCTTCTGACAATCCACTGTTTCAAGCCTGATGTAATTTCCATTTTGGAACCTCCTAAAAGATGAAATAGTAATATGCTAAATGCTGTTGGCTTGCACATAATTCTTTATTGGAAACAAAAGTAAGTTCTAAGATAAACTTGTACATTGGATCTTACTTAATAAAAGATGTATGCAGTAGTGAAAGAGGAGGTAATTCAGACACTTGAACTTAAAGTTGATAAGGCACCAGGACTGGATGATATGCATCCAAGGATAGTGAGGGAAGTGAGAATGGAAATTGTGGAGGCACTGGCCATGATTTTCCAGTCTTCCTTGGACTCGGGTGGTGTCAGAGGACTGGAGAATTGCAAATGTTACACCCTTGTTCAAAAAAGATATAAAGATAAGCCAAGCAACTACAGGCAGTCAGTTTAACCTCAGTGGTTGGGAAGCTTCTATAAACGATTGTTCGGGACCAAATTAATAGTGACTTGGACAAATGTAGGTTAATTAAGTAAAGCCAGCACGGATTTGTTAAGGGCAAATTGTGTTTAACTAACTTGCTGGAGTTTTTTGATGAGGTAAGAGAGAATGTTGAAGAGGGCAATGCTGTTGATGTGGTGTACGTGGACTTCCAAAAGGCATTTGCTAAAGTGTTGCACAACAGACTTGTGAGCAAAGTTATAGCTCATGGAATAAAAGGGACAGTCGCAACATGGAAACGAAATTGGCTGAGTGACAGGGAACAGAGAATAGTGGTTAATGGATGCTTTTTGGACTGGATGAAAGTTTGGAACTCATGGAGTTCCCCAGGGGTCAGTGTTCGGACCCTTGCTGCTCTTGATGTATATTAATGACCCAGACCTTGGTGTACAGGACACAATTTAAAAACTTACGATGATACAAAACTTGGAAGCATTATGAACTGTGAGGAGGATGGTGTAGAACTTCAAAAGGACATTGACAGGTTTGTGGAATGGGCAGAAAAGTGGCAGATGAAATTTAATGCAGAGAAGTGTTGAAGTGATTCACTTTGGTAGGAAGAACATGGAGAGGCAATATAAAATAAAGGGTACAATTCTAGAGGGGGTGCAGGAGCAGAGAAATCTGGGTGTATATGTGCATAAGTCATTGAAGGTGGCAGGACAGGTTGAGTGATGAGGAGGTTTATGTTAAACTTGTATAAAACACTGGGTTCAGCCTCAACTGGAGTATTGTGTCCAGTTCTGGGCGCCACACCTTAAGAAAGATGTGAAGGCATTGGAGAGAGCGTAGAAAGGATTCACGAGAATGGTTCCAGGGATAAGGATCTTCAGTTACATAGATTGCAGAAGTTCAGACTGTTTTCCATGGAGGAGAAGGTTGAGAGGCGATTTCATGGTGATGTTCAAAATCATGAGGGGTCTGGACAGAGTAGATAGGGAAAAACTGTTCCCATTGGTGGAAGGATCGAGAACAAGAGGGCACAGATTTAAGGTAATTGGCAGAAGAAGCAAAAGCGGCATGAAAAACGTTTTCACGCAATGCGTGGTTAGGATCTGGAATGCACTGCCTGAGTGTGTGGTTGGAGGTAGATTCAATCGAGACGTTCAAGAGGGAATTGGATTGTTATCTGAAAAGGAAGAATGTGCAGAGCTATGGGGAGAAGGCAGGGGAGTGGCACTAGGTAAATTGCTCATTTGGAAAGCCAGTATAGACAGGACTGGCTGAATGGCCTCCTGTGAGTCTGTGAATCGTGCTGTTAATCCATTTAAAAACAAAATTACTGAGGTAAAAAAATAAAATGGTTTAGCAGATTTTAATCAAATTTTACTCCAGTCTGAAATAAAAACAGAAAATGTTGGAAATGCTCAGCAGGTCTGGCAGCATTTTTGGAGAGAGAAACAGTTAATGTTTCAGGTTGATGACCTTTTGTTTTTCACATAGTCTGCTCAGATCAGAGACTTTAGAGTCTCTCAGGCATTTTTGAATTTGCCAGTTCTTGCCACTACTTAAAGACTTTTTAACATATTTTCAGAAAATTGACAGGACTTGTTTTCCTTCTTGTACCCTTAGTTTCTGTTTTTTTTTGAAACCGCAAATATTTCTAGATTGTTATATATGAATAAACATAGACTTTTTGCCTATAAATTAGACTTCAAAAAGATTTGAGCCAAAATCATAAGTGACTTACCTCTCATTGGTCACCAAATATTTTTCTTTTTAAGGAAAGGAAACACTTGGGTATACTGATTTGCTATTTTTATATGCATTGTGGACTTAATTTGTCAGTATACTACTAAATTTGCAAAATTTCCAAAATGATCAGGTGCTTAATGATATCACAAAATAATTCCTTTAAAAAGCTTGTAAATGCTGAAATAGCAGTTATGTTTTGCACTTAAATAATACAAAATGAAGCAGTTAATAGCAATAACCATTTGATTGATCTTGGTGACCATTTCGAAAAGATCATTAAAACAGGCAAAAACAAAATTGATCGCGAAGGGGTCTGGGATGCAAAAATTAGAATTTGCTTCAGAACAGGGCTGCTGCTGTTGTTTTGGTATGGCTCCGAACAGTGACCTAAAGCAAAACAATACAAGTGCTTACTCAGTTGGGGCATCATTCAGGATTGCTAATGGGCTTCACATATGTAAAGTTCTTGTCAAAATATGATGCCACTGTCTGTCACATTTGCTTTTGAGTTCTCCAAACGTGCCCGTAAAGGGCACTTGGACCGTATGTTTCACATTATTGACGGCAAAATTGAAAACCCGAAAAAGCATTATTAAAAAATGTTCCCTCTAAATTGTGTTGATAAGTACTCAGTAGCACCTTTTGGTGCTGAGATCTAGCCAACACCACCCAATGCCAGGGGTATGCCATTGGAGATCTGTTCCATGGAGACACAGGCACCATATTGTGCACAGGATTTGCGGGGGGTGGTGGGTGGGTGTAAAATCAAGATGAGGAGGGAGAAAGGAGAGCAGAGGGTTTAAAGATGAGAAAAATATGGGAAAGTAAAGAATAGAGCAGAAGGACTGGGGAACTAAAAGGACCAAGATTGCCGAAGAGACATAGTTCACACTAGTTCTGTTATCAGCTGTGTTATGTTTGTTTTGCAAGTTCCCTCCAGTTCTAATGTTTTCAATACTTGCATTGTTTGGCTGTTAGAGTTTTCCATTTGTATTGAGCTTCCTTTTTGTTCCTCTCTTGTAGGGCTTATTTGCAAATACAGTGAAACCTGGGAATTATGGACATGTAGAGGCAATGTCTCCTAAATTTTTTTGTTGTGTTCAGCCTATTCATTTAATTTCATGGTACCTTTCAATTGTTTGTGCACAGTCATGTACATGCAATACCTTAAAGGACGTGTGCGCGGCCTAGGCATAACTTCCGTGTTGCTGTGCCGCCATACACTCGTGCAGTTTAGAGGGAATGTTGCCCGGGGAATTGTCATCGGCTGTCTTTTTTTTGCAGGTGTCCATATTGTCCAAATGGCCATTGTATTGTATGTATTGTCAGGTTGTATGTAGATAGTCATGAGTTGATGAATTGCACCAAGTAAGTACTCATTTATTCTTGTAAACAAATCTCTTATTTAAGGGCATTTTTATTTTCACAAAATCAGTAATCATTAAGTGCAATCAATTATTGATTCACACAAATAAAAGACATTCATTCATCCATTGTTTGGAGTCACATACGGAGCCAGTCAGTGATTGATGCATGGACAGCATGGGCTTTTGACTTCATGGAGTTAATTTTAACTTCCAACAGCAAATGGATTTGGGAGTGGGTGGGGGTTGAAAAGTGTTGAAATTGAAAGCTGGCTCTGTTGACTTCTGCATTTAACTGCATTGTGTTAGGCTATGTGTGAGCAACTCCCTTGGGAGAGGTGGCAATTTACATGCATATGAATGTATGAATTAGGAACAGGTGTAGGCCATTTGGCCCTTAGAGCCTGCTCCGCCATTTGATGAGATCATGGCTGATCTGATTGTGGCCTCAACTGTATTTTCCTGTCTACTTGCTATAACCCTTGTCAGTCAAAAATCTAACTCAGCCTTAAAAATATTCAATGACCCTGCCTCCACTGCTCTCTGGGGAACAGAATTTCACAGACTGACAACCCTCAGAGAAAAATTTCTCCTCATCTCCATCTTAAGTGGGAGATCCCTAATTTTTAAACTCTGTCCCCTAGTTCTAGTCTCTCCCATAAGAGGAAACATCCTATCAGCATCCACCCTGTCAAGTCCCCTTAGAATCTTATGTTTCAATAAGATCACCTCTCATTCTTCTAAACTCCAATGAGTACAGGCCCAACCTTTTCAACCTTTCCTCATAAGATAACTCCCTCATCCCAGGAATCAGTCGAGTGAACCTTCTCTGAACTGCTTCTGATGCAATTATATCCTTTCTAAAGTAAGGAGACCAAAACTGTACGCAGTATTCCAGATGTGGTCTCACCAACGCCTTGTACAACTGTAGCAAAACTTCAATACTGTTGTATTCCATTCCCCTTGCAGTAAATGACAACATTGCATTTGCCTTTCTAATCACTTGCTGTACCTGCATATTAACTTTTTATGAATCATGTACCAGGTCACCCAGATCCCTCTGTACTGCAGAGTTCTGCTATCTCTCTCCATTTAAATAATATACTAATTTTCTATTTTTCTTGCCAAAGTGGACAAGTTCACATTTTCCCACATTATACTGCAGCTGCCAAATTTTTGCCCACTCTATCTATATCCCTTTGCAGACTCCTTATGTCCGCTTCACAACTTACTCTCCTACCTATCTTTGTATCATCAGAAAATTTAGCTACCATATGATCTGTCCCTTCATCCAAGTCATTGATATAGATTGTAAATAGTTGAGGCCCCAGCACTGATCCCTGTGGAATTCCACTGGTTACAGCCTACCAACCCAAAAATGCCTCATTTATTCCTACTCTTTGTTTCCTGTTAGCATGGATAGAGGATTGGTTAGCTAATATGTTACTCCTACACCACGAGCTCTTATTTTGTGTAGTAACTTTTGATGTGGCACCTTATCAAATACCTTTTGGACATCCAAGTGCACCACATCTACAGGTTCCCCTTTATCCATGTTGTTTGTTACTTCCTCAAAGATCTCTAATAAATTAGTCAAATGCTGTTTCCCTTTCACAAACCATGTTGACTCTGCCTGATTGCATTAAGAGTTTCTAAGTGCCGTGCTATAATCTCCTTAATAATAGATTTTTCTAGCATTTTCCCAATGATGGATGTGAGGCTAACTGGTCTGTAGTTTCGTGCTTTCTGTCTCCCTCCTTTCCTGAATAGAGGAGTTACATTCACTATTTTCCACTCTGAGACCTTTCCAGAATCTAGGGAATTTTGGAAACTCACAACAATGCATCTACTATCTCAGCAGCTACTATTTTTAAGACCCTAAGATGCAGACCATCAGGTCCTGTGGACTTGTCAGCCTTTAGTTCTAATTGTTTTCTTAGTACCCTTTCCCTAGTGATTGTAATTGTTTTAAGTTTCTCCCTCCCTTTCACTACTTGATTTACAAGTATTTTTGGGATGTTATTTGTGTCTTCTATAGTGAAGACAGACACAAAATATCTGTCCAACACTTCTGAACTCCTTATTTCCCATTATTAATTCCCCCGGCTCACACTCTCGAGGACCAATGCTCACTTTAGTTGCTCTTTTCCTTTTTTTAAATGCTTGTAGAAACTTTTACTATCCATTTTTATATATCTAGCTAGTTTTCTCTCATACTCTAATGTCTCCCTCCTTATTTTTTTGGTCAGTCTTTGTTAGTTTTTAAATTCTGCCCAATCTTCTGATCTACCACTAATCTTTGCAGATGTTTACGCTTTTTCTTTCAGTTTGATACTATCCTTAACTTCCTTAGTTAGCCATGGATGGTGCGTCCTGCTAGAGTCTTTCTTTCTCACTGGAAAATATCTTTGTTGCGTGTTATGAAATATTTCCTTAAATGTCTGCCACTGCATCTCTACTGTCCTGCCCTTTAACCTAATTTCCTAGTTCACTTTAGCCAGCTGTGCCTTTAAACCCTTGTAATTGCCTTTATTTAAGTTTAAAACACAATCTTAGACCCACATTTCTCACCCTCAAACTGAAGGCAAAATTTAGTCATGTTGTGATCACTGCTACCTAGAGGTTCCTTTACTATGAAGTCATTAATTAATTCTGTCTCATTGCACATAACCAGGTCTAGATTAGCCTGCACTCTTGTTTGCACTAGAACGTGTTGCTCTAAGAAATTGTCCTGAATACCCTCTACAGGCTCATCTTCCAGGCTACCTTTCCCAATCTGATTCTTTCCAATCTATATGTAGATGCAAATCGCTAATGATTATTGCTGTTCCTTTCTTACAAGCCCTGATATTTCTTCCTGTATACTGTGTCCTAATGTGTAACTTCTGTGAGGGGGTCTATAAACTTTTTTTTAAATTCGTTCCTGGGATGTGGCAATTGCTGGCCAGGCCAGCATTTATTGCCCATCCCTAATTGCGCTTGAGAAGGTGGTGGTGAGCTGCCTTCTTGAACCGCTGCAGTCCATCTGGGGTAGGTAGACCCACAGTGCTGTTAGGAAGGGAGTTCCAGGATTTTGACCCAGCGACAGTGAAGGAATGGTGATGTAGTTCCAAATCAGGATGGTGTGTGACTTGGAGGGGAATTGCAGGTGGTGGTGTTCCCATGCATTTGCTGTCCTTATCCTTCTAGATGGTAGAGGTCACTGGTTTGGAAAGTGCTGTTGAAGCAGCCTTAGTGCATTGTTGCAGTGCATCTTGTAGATGGTACGCACTGCTGCCACTGTTCGTCGATGGTGGAGGGAGTGAATGTTTGTGGGTGGGGTGCCAATCAAACAGGCTGTTTTGTCCTGAATGGTGTTGAGCTGCTTGAGTGTTATTGGAGCTGCATCCATCCAGACAAGTGGAGAGTATTCCATCACACTCCTGACTTGTGTCTTGTAGATGGTGGACAGGCTTTGTGGAGTCAGGAGGTGAGTTAATGGAGGCGTGGAAGAAGGGCACTGCAATTATCATGGGTGATTTTAATCTGCATATAGACTGGACAAATCAAATTGTCAAGGGAAGCAGGGAAGACTAATTTGTAGAGTGCTTCAGGGATTGTTACTTAGAGCAATACGTTGCAGAACCTACCAGGGAACAGGCTATTTTAGATTTGGTATTTTGTGATGAGGTAGGATTAATAAGAGATCTCGTAGTTAAGGATCCTTTAGGGGGAAGCAATCATAAAATGGCAGAATTTCAAATTTAGTTTGAAGGTGAGCAACTCTGGTCTCAAACCAGTGTCTTCAACTTAAACAAGGGCAATTACAGAGGTATGAAGAAAGAGTTGTCTAAAGCAAGCTGGGAAGGTAGACTACAGGGAAAGTCAGTCGAGGAGCAGTGGCAGACTTTTAAGCAGATATTTCATAACACTCAGCAAACATTTATTCCTGTCAGAAGGAAGGACTCGAAGAGAACGATGAACTACCCGTGGATAACAAAGGAATTTAATGAGAGTATCAAATCAAAAACAAAGGCGTACAAAGCAGCGAAAACGAGTGGTAGGCCAGAGGATTGGGAATTTTTTACAAACCAGAAGCAGATGACTAAAAAACTAATAGAGGGAGAAAATTGATTGAGAGTAAATTGACAAGAAATATAAAAACAAACAGTAAGAGCTTATACTGGTATGTTAAAAGGAAGAGAGTAGCTAAAGTAAGTGTGAGACCCTTAGAGGATGAGACTGGGGAATTAACAACACGGAACAGGGAAATGGCAGATAATTTAAACCAATATTTTGCATCGGTCTTCACGGTGGATGACACTATAAACATCCCAACAATAATAGATAAGCAAGGTGTAAATGGGAGGGAGGAACTTGTAACAATCTCTATCACGTGGGAAAAGGTGCTGGACAAACTGAAAGGACTAAAGGCAGACAAGTCGCCAGGACCTGATGGCCTGCATCCATGGGTTTTAAAAGAAGTGGCTGCAGAGATAGTGGAGGCATTGGTCATAATATAACAAAACTCACTGGATTCTGGTAGGGTACCAGCGGGTTGGAAAACCACTAATGTGACACCCCCTATTCAAGAAAGGAGGGAGACAGAAAGCAGGAAACTACAGACCAGTTAGCTTAGCATCAGTCATTGGGAAAATGCTAGAGTCCATTATTAAGGAAGAAATAGCAGGACATTTAGAAAAACATAATACAATCAAACAGAGCCAACATGGTTTTATGAAAGGGAAATCATGTTTGACAAATATGTTAGAGGTCTTTGAGGATATAACAAGCAGAGTGGATAAAGGGGAACCAGTAGATGTAGTGTATTTGGATTTTCAGAAGGCATTTGATAAGGTGCCACATAAAAGGTTATTGGACAAAATAAGAGCTCAGGGTATTGGTAATGTGTTGTCATGGATTGAGGATTGGCTAACACATAGAAGGTAGAGAGTCGGGATCATTGGGTCTTTTTCAGGTTGGAAAGTCGTAACGAGTGGGGTGCCACAAGGATCGGTCCTAGGGCCTCAACTATTTACTATCTATATTAATGGCTTGGAGGAAGGGACAGAGTGCAGTGTATCCAAATTTGCTGACTATACAAAGATAGGTGGGAAGGAATGTTGTGATGAGGATACAAAGAATCTGCAAAGGGATATAGATAGGTTAAGTGAGTGGGCAAAAACTTGGCAGATGGTGTTCAATGTGGGAAAGTGTGAGGTAATCCACTTTGGTAGGAAGAATAGAAAGGCAGATTATTACTTAGATAGAGAAAGACTACAAAATATTGCAGTACAGAGGGATCTGGGTGTTCTTGTACATGAAACACAAAAGGTTAGTATGCAGGTGCAGCAAGTATTAGGAAGGCAAATGGAATTTTGGCCTTTATTGCTAAGGGGTTAGAGTTTAAAAATAGGGAAGTCTTGTTCCAACTGTACAGGGTGTTGGTGAGGCCACACCTGGAGTACTGCATACAGTTTTGGTCTCTGTATTTAAGGAAGGATATACTAGCATTGGAGGTAGTTCAGAAAAGGTTCATTTAGGCTGATTCCTGGGATGAAGGGGTGTCTTATCAAGAACAGCTAAACAGGTTAGGCCTTTATTCATTGGAGTTTAGATGAATGAGAGATGATCTTATAGAAACATATAAGATTTTAAGGGGGCTTGACAGGGTAGATGTTGAGAAGATGTTTCCACTAGTGGGGGAATCTCGAACTAGGGGACATAGTTACAGAATAAGGGGGCATACATTTAACACTGAGATGTGAAGGAATTTCTTCTCTCAGAGGGTGGTAAATCTCTGGAATTCTGTACCTCAGAGTTGTGGAGGCTAGGTCATTAAATGTATTTAAGGAGGAGGTAGATAGATTTTTGAAATCTCGGGGAGTCGAGGATTATGCGGAGCAGACCTAAAAGAGGAGTTGAGGCCTGGGACAGATCAGCCATGAACTTATTGAATGGTGTGGCAGGCTTGAGGTGCTGAATGGCCTACTCCTGCTCCTATTTCTTATGTTCTTATGAGTTACTCACCGCAGATTCCTAGACTCTGACCTGCTCTTGTAGGCATGGTATTTATATGGCTACTCCAGTTCAGTTTTGAGTCAATGGTAACCCCCCAGGATGTTGATAATGGCGGCTTCAGCGATTGTAATGCCATTGAATGTCATGGGGAGATGATTAGATTCTATCTTGCTGGGGATGGTCATTGCCTGGCACTTGTGCGGTGCAAATGTTACTTGCCACTTATCAGCCTAAACCTGGATATTGTCCAGGTCCTGCTGCATTTCTACAGACTGCTTCAGTATCTGAGGAGTCGCGAATGGTGCTGAACATTGTGCAATCATCAGCGAACATCCCCACTTCTCACCTTATGATTGAAGGAAGGTCATTGATGAAGCAGCTGAAGATGGTTGGACCTAGGACACTACCCTGAGGAACTCTTGCAGTGATGTCCTGGAGCTCAGATGATTGACCTCCAACAACCACAACCATCTTCCTTTGCGCTAGGTATGACTCCAACCAGCGGAGAGTTTTCCCCCTGATTCCCATTGACTCCAGTTTTGCTCGGGCTCCTTGATGCCATACTCGGTCAAATGCTGCCTTGATGTCAAGGGCAGTCACTCTCACCTCACCTCTGGAGTTCAGCTCTTTTGTCCATGTTTGAACCAAGGCTGTAATGAGGTCAGGAACTGACTGGCCCTGACGGAACCCAAACTGAGTGTCACTGAGCAGGTTATTGCTAAGCAGGTGCCGCTTGATAGTACAGTCGATGACACCTTCCATCACTTGGCTGATGATCAAAAGTAGACTGGGGCGGTAATTGGCCATGTTGAACTTGTCCTGAATTTTGTGTACAGGACATACCTGGGCAATTTTCTGCATTGCAGGGTAGCTGCCAGTGTTGTAGCTGTACTGGAACAGCTTGGCTAGGGGCACAGCAAGTTCTGGAGCACAGGTGTTCAGTACTGTTGCCGGAATGTTGTCAGCACCCATAGCCTTTGCAGTATCCAGTGCCTTCAGTCATTTCATGATATCACGTGGAGTGAATCGAATTGGCTGAAGACTGGCATCTGTGATGCTGGTGACTTCAGGAGGAGGCCGAGATGGATCAGGCACTCAGCACTTCTGGCTGAAGATTGTTGCAAATGCTTCAGCCTTATCTTTCGCACTGATGTGCTGGGCTGCCCCATCATTGAGGATGGGGATATTTGTGGAGCCACCTCCTCCAGTTAGTTGTTTAATTGTCCACCACCATTCACGACTGGATGTGGCAGTACTGCAGAGCTTAGATCAGATCCGATGATTATGGGATTGCTACTCCCACAAGTACCTTCTTAACTTTGCTATTCTTATCTGTACCCAAATTGAATCTGCATCTTGATTTTTAGAACCAAGGTCATCTCTCACTACCATACTAATGTCATCCTTAGTTAACAATGCTACTCTCCCACCTTTTCCTAGCTTCCTGTCCTTCCGAAATGTCAAGTAGCCTTGAATATTCAGGTCACCTTGCAGCCATGTCACTGTAATGGCTATCAGGTCATACATATTTATTTCTATTTGTGCTGACAATTCATCTGTTTTGTTACAATTGATACGGGCATTCAGATACAAAGCTTTTAGTTCGGTCTTTTTACTATTTTTGCAAATTCAGGTCTTATCTGCTGGCGCAATCTTAAGTTTGTACGCTCTGTTCCTTTATTGCTACCTTGCTGTATTGCCTTGTCCTTTCCCTTTAATTTACTACATCTTTTCTCTCATGATCCCCTCCCTCCTCACCCCGCACTATTTAGTTTAAAGGCCTTGCTACTGCCCTAGTCATACGACTCAACCGAATGCTGGTCAGATGAAGACTGTCCTAACTTTCCCTAGTACTGGTGCCGGTGCCCATGAATCTGAACCTATTTCCCCTTCACCAATCTTTGAGCCAAGCATTCAACTCTCTAATTTACCCAACCCTATTTTATTAATAGCTCATGAAAAGTTATCTTAATGGGAGTTTTGGGATTCACCTGTGTGTGCATGGACTTTCTAATTTGATTGAGTTTTTTGAGGAAGTGACGAAGATGATTTATGAAGGAAGGGCAGTGGATGTTATCTATATGGACTTCAGTAAAGCCTTTGACAAGGCCCCTCATGGCAGGTACAAAAGGTGAAGTCACACGGGATCAGAGGGGAGCTGGCAATTTGGATACAGAACTGGCTCGGTCATAGAAGACCGAGGGTAGCAGTGGAAGGGTGCTTTTCTGAATGGAGGGATGTGACTAGTGGTGTTCTGCAGGGATCAGTGCTGGGACCTTTGCTGTTTGTACTATATATAAATGATTTGGAGGAAAATGTAGCTGGTCTGATTAGTAAGTTTGCGGACAAGACAAAGGTTGGTGGAGTTGCGGACAATGATGAGGATTGTCAGGATACAGCAGGATATAGATCGGTTGGAGACTTGGGCGGAGAAATGGCAGATGGAGTTTAATCCAGACAAATGTGAGGTAATGCATTTTGGAAGGTCTAATGCAGGTGGGAAGTATACAGTAAATGGCAGAACCCTTCGGAGTATTGACAGGCAGAGAGATCTGGGCGTACAGGTCCAAAGGTCACTGAAAGTGGCAATGCAGGTGGATAAGGTAGTTAAGAAGGCATACGGCATGCTTGCCTTCATTGGTCGGGGCATAGTGTATAAAAATTGGCAAGTCATGCTGCAGCTGTACAGAACTTGTTAGGCCACACTTGTGTGCAATTCTGGTCGCCACACTACCAGAAGGACGTGGCGGCTTTGGAGAGGGTACAGAAGAGGTTTACCTGGATGTTGCCTGGTCTGGAGGGCATTAGCTATGAGGAGAGGTTGGAAAAACTCGGATTGTTTTCACCGGAACGACGGAGGTGGAGGGGCGAAATGATTGAGGTTTACCAGGTTATAAGCGGCATGGACAGAGTGGATAGTCAGAAGCTTTTCCCAGGGTGGAAGAGTCAGTTACTAGGGGACATAGGTTTAAGGTGAGAGGGGCAAAGTTTAGAGGGGATGTGCGAGGCAAGTTCTTTACACAGAGGGTGGTGAGTGCCTGGAACTTGTTGCCAGGGGAGGTGGTGGAAGCAGGTACCATAGAGACGTTTAAGAGGCATCTTGACAAATCCATGAATAGGATGGGAATAGAGGGATACGGACCCCGGAAGTGCAGAAGGTTTTAATTTAGGCAGGCATCAAGATCGGCGCAGGCTTGGAGGGCCGAATGGCCTGTTCCTGTGTTGTAATGTTCTTTGTTCTTGGAATTGGCCAATGAAAGCACAGTGGCAGTTGAGGGGGGCTGAAGAAATGACGGGCAAAAATTCCCATATGTACTGAAACCTCACATCTGCTTCCTGGCCTAATTGTGTGAAAGGCGTTTGCTCTCAATACTTGTTCACTACCTGACAAGTTATTTTCACTACTTACAAGTGATTTCTATTACCTGGGAGGTTTCTTTCACTACTTGGGAGGTTTATACGTCTGATGTCCACTTTGCATCTGTGATATATCAGATCAGTACAGATGCTACTTTTGCTGCTTTAGTTTGGACCTCACACGAGGAGCAAGATGGCCAGCAGCAGGAAAATCACCAGCAGGTACAGCAGCAGCCTTCTCCACACAGATATACCACTCCACAGGAGAGAGGGGATGTAGACTGGCAGTTTGCAGGAAGTGATATCCTCAACAAAGGGGGGCTGAACTTTATAAGTGGCAGCGAACTTGAAAGAAGGTGCGGTGCGCACATGACTTGTGCGCTGCTGAGCCCCGCAATATTTCGCGCAGGGGCTCGTTTACATGGAGGGAGCAGAATGGCCGCCCCCCCCCCCCCCTCCCGAAGACACAGAGGGGGCAGACGTTCTGCCTGTGGCAATAGTGTCTGTCGCCAGCGCACAGGCGCTGGCGCCATCTTTAAAGGTTTCAAGCCCTTCAACTGAATTTAAATTTTTAAAGATATATTGCTTTCACATTGACAGTAAAAAAAAATTCAATAAAAGCTGAAAGCCCCTCTACCACCAACCGCCACCACAAAAGGACCACACACTTTATTTTTGGGCCTTTCCCACCAAAAAAAGCTTTATTCCCAAGCTGCACTTACCCCCCATCCCCCCGAGCTTAGTCACCTTTGCCCTTCAACCCCTTCCCACCATCCCCTCAGCCAATGGAAACAGTTTTCTCTGCTCCCTCCGCCCTGAAAATTTCACTCCCCACCGTTGCCATGCCTTGGATCTCCAAACAGAGATCCGACGGCGCGGGAGTTCCGGCCACCAGCCGGAATATCGGTATGGGATGGCTATTGGGGCAAGGTAGGTTCTTTTGCTTAATTTAAATTTATTTTAATATGTAATGAAGGCTCCACCGCTGAGCAGCAGGGGTGCTGCACTGAGGCCTCGCTGCCACCAGTAATATGCAGTGGAGCCTTCCTGGCGTCGGAGGTTGTGATGGACCTCTCCCAGAAGAATTTTCTGGGTTCCCCTCGGCATGACGCCTGACATCGGAGGGCTGGTAAAGTTCAGCCCAGGGTGTACAGGCAGGAGATCAGTTTCCTGGATATGTCTGAACACAGGAGGCTCAGGTTCTCACGTTGAGTCACTTGCAGCCTGCTGGAAGAAGACCTGATACCAAGTGGACTAGTTGGCCATGCTTTACTAGTGGCTACCACAGTCACCACCACCCTCAACTTTTTTTACCTCAGGCTCCTTCTGGGGATCGGCCAGTGACATTTGCAGGATTTTGAGGTTGCCTGTCCACAAATGCATCACACAGGTCACTGATCCCATTTTTGCCAGGCTAGGCGATTATGTACAGTTTGTAGCTGTAAGGGCTTCCACTCCATCAATGTACAGATGAAGTGCAACCACAGAAAGATGATTATTCAGGTTCCCATGCAGTTGCCATGACGCTTACTTCTTGCGTCAGGCCACCCTTCCTGATTTCTGCGCACCTCGAAACAGACTTAACAGCTGGCTGCTTGAAGATAAAGTGTACTCACTTAAAATGTGGCTGATGATATCTGTGAGGGACCCAAGCAATGAGGCCCAGGAGTGCTACAGTGACAGCCATATGACAATGAGATGCATCATTAAGGAAGCAGTCAACATGCTGAAGGTGCACTTCAGTTGTCTAGGGACTCCAGAATGGTTGTGATGTACGGCACTCTGCACAATATTGCACAGCAGCAAGTGATGATTATTTGCATGAGATTTCACTGGCTCCTGACATCAAGTCAACATGAGTGAGTGTAATATGCTATGTGGTTGTGTGATATTTAATTCTGTCACCAGGTAGCTGGGAGGCCCCCATTTCCTCATCTCTGATTCCCAGGCATGCCGGGACACCAGTGATTTCCAGCGCTGCCACCTCTGCAGATGTTGCAGTGAGATGACAGTAGGGGCACTTCAGTTCTATGCCTCTCCTCGTGTTTTGTGCCCTCTTCTGCAAGAGGGAAAGAAGAGACCCATGAGTGAATGTAATGAAATGTGTAGGACAGATGGATGGACAACCTCTGTTGAGGGTGACACTGTATTAAGATGAGGTGAGTGTCAATGAAGGATGGACAGATGGCAGTGTGAAGAAGTGCAGAGATAGAGAGGGAGGGTGCACCTGCAAGTAAAGTTGATGTGAAGAGTGATGTGCAGAAGTAGGCTTGAAAAGGCAGAGTGGGGGGATTGGGCTGGTGCACACATCAGGATGTGGCTGAATGTGCCACTGTACTCGTTTTGCTTGCTGTGATTAGGTCATTAAACTGTTTTCGGGACTTTTTCTTGCTGACCTCCTGAACAATCTCCAGCCACACCTGCTTGCTTTCAGTGACGGGTTTCTTCCTCCCTTCGGTGGGGAAGATTATCTCGCTGCAGACCCTTACGAACTACAGCATTAAATCCAGGGAGGCATCAATGAAACAAGCTGCAGGCTTGGCATGTTGGGACTCCACCACATCATTTACTTCCTTTGTTTCCCCCACCTACACAATCCATCAACTGTCATCTTTGCAGGGTCCCTTAAAATAGTGCAGTTGAAATCGACTCATGTGGGTCATTATCATGCCTGCTCATGCTAATTGGTTGGCAAACTTGGAAGTCGGATGCAAATGCAATGGCTGGGTTAATAAACCACTGACAGACATGCTGTACTTCTGGGTTTCCCATCCACTACTGGACACACATGCTCCGTGGACATCATTAAGTTAAAATCTCCCCCTCCCCATGTAATGGTCATTGGCATCAAATTTAGCTGTGCTAATGTGGAAAAATAATGTGTTGTAGTCCTTGTGGGAAGATCCTGGACATCATGGGGTTGGGTGCTTGCTTGTCTTTTGGGTCATCGTAGCAGTCTTCATCCTAAGCTATGACGCTTGGGATGAGTGCAGGAGTCAATGAAATCTTCCTCCCAAGATTCATTCAGGGATTCGTCAAGAGGAAGTTCTTTGTCAAAGGAGACAAACTGCTCTGCTGACAGTGGGATGGGCAGAATGAAGAAGGACAGCAGGGCAGAGAGGCCTGGAATTGAACATTGCTTGGTCATCCAGGCTGATTAATGAAATTGATGTTTTGATCCCATGATAACTTATATAACTTACGACACATGGTCTTAACCTTTTTTTCCCTTTCCTGAAATTGATTTAAAACATATGCCTTACATTTTGTGGTCATTAGCCAACATAATTGTAATTGACCCCTCATATTTAGGCATTGGTGATATCGCTTGTATTTTACATTGGCTTGTGTCTTGTGTTTTAAAGTGTAAGGTTCACTTCGTAAATAAAGCTTGTTACATTGAAGGCCCATAGTTTGCAATTTGCGAGTGTCTGTCATTTCAGAGTGCCTCTTGTATTTTTTTTATAATACAACATATTTGGGACTGTATATATTTTATAGTTTGTCTGTTGTTTTCGAGTATCTATATGCCCAGGTTTCATTGTAACTTTAACTTGGGTTTTCATGTGGTTTTTCTGCCACCTTTTCACAAGAACTAATGTCAGTCCAGCAGAAATGCCCTTTGTCAGTGGGGGAAAGGAAAGATAAGTGGTCACTACCTTGGTAAAATACTAAAAATAGCTTAAAGGGATTATTTCCATGTTGATTTTTTTTCACACTGGAAACCTGGGCTTCCTCCTGTGTTAATTTTATACCAAGCACGTAATTCTTTTATGTAAAATTGCAGCAACTACAGGAGCGAAGTAAAGATGAAGAAGACAGGGAGTGTTTGAAACAAGCCATTACTACCTTGCTAAATCTTCAGTGCAGTATGGAACGTATCTGCAATAAGCACCTACCTAAACGCAGGGCAGGGTAAGCTAATTTATTTTAGCATTTTTCCTTTTTGCGTACGAACAGGTGGCTGACACCATTTGACACACCACGTCAGATCAGCTACAAATACAAAACAATTGGTTGTGAGGCCAAAATTATCATCATTCAGCATTCTTTGATATATACATTAAAATGGAATATACACAGTTTTAAAAAGTATATTGTACCTGAGTTACATTATTTTCATTGTTGAGGATCTTGTTTAACATCTGCATATGAATAGGATATTTTAGTTACATGCACAGGAATGCCACTTGCAGATGCTGTCCCTTTAATAAATTTATGTCATCATTAATGTTAGTGCAACCAAAATAAGGGAGGCCTGCATAGGATTTTGGAACAAAGGCTAACACTATTTGGATCTTTCTGTGGGTTAATGATGCTCATATCCAGGTTGAATTGTAAGAGCTAAAAGGAATTGGTTGTTAAGTTCATCTTTCAAACTCTGATTTGGATTCAGCACAGATTGCTGGGATGGAGGCCTCTATTGGTTGTGAACATCTTAAATGAAATCGGTTTTGGATTGTCTCAAGACAGTTGTTAGTAGATGCATGACTCTAGCAGAAAGTATCCTTGATCAACATTAACTGCTACTAAATAAGTATTCTCACTAGTTCCAATGGATGGCTAGTGTAGGATGTGGAAAAATTCACACTATTGCAGTTTGAGGTTGAAACAAAAGCACATTGTCAGGACAGAGTAAAATGGGTTTTACTCTGCATTGAACTGTACTCTTTGTATAACTGTGCTTGATATTTGCACAAGTGGAAAATCAATTCCAGCCTCCAGCACTGACATCCTTTTATATTAAGTGTACTTTTTTTGGATGGACACTTTTAGAATTTTTTTTATAGATCAGCTAATCTTTGAATTCTTCCACTTCTGTAACATGATATATTGTGCCATGACTTCCAAATGGCGTAGCTTATTTTCTTGTTGGGCTGTTCATTATGTAATTAAGTGTAATAAAATTTGACTTTCTCTGTTATGTAGTGAACCTTTACCTCGCCTTTACAACCACCAGATAAGAAGTAAACACCTTGCCATCAAGAAAATGAACGAAATCCAGAAAAACATTGATGGGTGGGAGGGGAAAGATATTGGACAGTGCTGCAATGAATTTATAATGGAAGGAACACTAACACGAGTTGGAGCAAAGCATGAGCGACACATTTTCCTTTTTGATGGTTTAATGATCAGTTGCAGGACCAATCATGGACAGTCCAGGCTACCAGGCTGTAGCAATGTTGAGTACAGACTCAAAGAAAAATTTTTAATGCGCAAAGTGCAAATCATTGACAAAGATGACTCTTTTGAATATAAGCATGCGTTTGAAATTCTCTCCAAGGATGAGAACAGTGTAATATTTGCTGCCAAATCTGCAGAAGATAAAAACAACTGGATGGCAGCTTTGATTTCACTTCAGTATCGGAGTACACTGGAGCGAATGTTGGACACTGTTCTTTTACATGAGGAGAAAGAGCAGCCACTGAGATTGCCCAGTCCTGATGTCTATAACTTTGCAGAGGAAGATTCTGAAGAGAACATAGTGTTTGAAGAAAATGTGCAAGCTAAATCTGGAATACCGATCATTAAAGGAGGAACTGTGTTAAAATTAATTGAGAGACTGACATACCACATGTATGCAGGTAAATGTCTTGCTGCTGGACAGATGGAATTTCTCTAAATTTTAATGGATTTAATGTTACCCTTTTTAATAATTTGTCTACAAGATGCAACTTTAACATTGTATCTTTAGGTTACAGTATGTAGTTTTAGCCAGGTGTTCTGACTCACTAGTTCAAAGCACTGATGAATGTGAAATAAAGAATGTCTTTGTTTAACTTCTGGATGCTGTAGTTATCTGAAGAGGAGAAGTTAGCTGGGGATACAGTTTCTTGAATAAACTTGTGTCGTGGTGGTGTTATTAGGGTCACGCTCTACACCACTCTGTTGATGCTAATTTTAAACCACACCCTGAGTTCTTGATCTTGTCTGCATCTTAATTGTTGCAAACATAGCAAAATAAATTATTGTTTCAGATATATATGTGAAATAAAATAAAAATCTAGTCTTGTACAACTGTCAAAAGGGTTGCTCAATGCTAAATCGACCATTACTTCCTGCAATAATTCAGTGCAATGCCAAAATTAGAGAGGGGAAGAAGACAGGTTTTGGATAAGAATCACAAGTAATTCAGAGAACAGAGAACTGAGAACTAAGCTATTGAGTTAATGTGTGTATGTCGGATAAATCTAAGTCAGTCTGAAGAGGTCCAACTTTTAGCACTGGGGTTCACATTTACGTACGATTTATACAATAATGTGATCTGCATACCCAAATTGTCAGTTGCATTTGCAAAAATAATGAGCCCCATGCCTTAGACAAAGATTAATACCCTCTGTACAAAAATGCAAGACCATGTGAGGCACCTGTCCAATTCTTACTGTGCACCGTTGCTTCCTCCTTTTGCCTTTACTAAAGTCTGGTTCTTTTTCTGTCTTCCTGTTCTTTATCATTCTTGCTTGACCTTTATCTGGGTCTTACTTTTTTCTTCAGCTTGTTTCGCTCGTGCCATGCTTGCTGTGACCCAACACCCCACCCCCTCCTATCCCATACTCTGTCTCTAACCCTTTTTTTTTCTCCCACTGATCTCACCGCCCCCTTTTTGTAGCTCACCCCCCCTCCCCTGCCACGCCCCCTGTCCTATCCCCTCTGGGCTTCTACCCCTCCCTCTGATCCTCCCACCTCCCCATGGCCCTCTCTCTCACCACCCCCCCACCTCCTCTCGTTCTTCCTCTTGTTTCCCCCTCTCTGTCACTCCCTGTCATGAATAGCATGAAATAACTTCAAGATGGAATTCACTTTACACTGTTTCATCATTGTGCTTTCTTTATAATATTTGGAGTGTGCCTGTACATGGACATAGAATGGTAACAGCACAGAAGGAGGCCATTTGGCCCGTCGCGTCCATGCCAGTTCTCATCTAGTCCCACACACCCCTCTTTTCTCTGTAGCCCTGCAAATTTTTTCTCTTCAGATAATTATCCAGTTCTCTTTTGAAGGCCTCCGCCACACTCTCAGGCAGTCCATTCCAGATCCTAACCATTCGCTGCATAGAAAGCTTTTCTTCATGTCGCTGTTGCTTCTTTTGCCAAGCACCTTAAATCGGTGTCCTCTACTTCTGGATCCTTCGGCCGATGGGAACAGTTTTTCCCTATCTACTCTGTCCAGACCCCTCTCAATTTTGAACACCTCTATCAAATCTCCTAATCTCTTAATCTTCCCTACTCCAAGGAGAACCGACCCAGCTTCTCCATCTATCTGTGTAACTGAAGTTCCTCATCCCTGGAACTGTTCTCGTGAATCCTTTCTGCACCCTCTCTAATGCTTTAACATCCTTCCTAAAGTGTGGTGCCCAATTTTTTTTTTGTATTTTGCTGATCACTTACATTTTTGCTTGTTCCAACTGTCAAGTGCTACTGATTTTGTGCAATGGAATTGCACCTGTAAAAACATTGACACTCTACCACCTAATTTCACGAAGACATTTACAGCTATTGGGGAGGAAACTTAATCAGTCAACTTTGGTTGGATTCAAATCCAGATTCCACCAGTTTAAAAAGACCAGTATCCTACCCTTCAACACTGATCCACCTTATTAACTTGTCTCTCTTAATAGTTTATTTGTCCACCATGAGCCAATATATTGTATAAGATTTTGATAAATATGCTGCTGTAGTCTTTGCTGTATAAATAATTTGATATTTATTTACAGATCCTAATTTTGTGCGCACTTTTCTGACAACTTATCGTTCATTCTGCAAGCCCCAAGAGTTGCTGAGCTTGTTAATAGAAAGGTAAGTAAGCAATTAAAATCTTAACTAGATCCTGTAAAAAAAAAAAATATATATTTTTAGGCACCCTGTTAAAATGTTGTCGAGAAAGATTTTCAGAAAATGGTGTAGTGTTTGTCACTCGGGGTTTCAGTCAAACATAAAGATTGTCATATATAATTTTCAATACTTTTTCTGTCAGGCTGCATTCTTTGGCTTTTGGAGTTTTCCATTTGTATTAAATATCTTTTGTTAAACATGTAAATTTTTGTTTTGTACAGGTTTGAAATACCTGACCCAGAGCCCACTGAGGCAGATAGGCTTGCCAGAGAGAAGGGTGAACAGCCAATCAGTGCAGAGTTGAAACGGTTTCGTAAGGAATATATCCAGCCAGTGCAACTCAGGTTTGTTTACATTTTTAACAGAAATATAGTTACGTTGGTACCTCTACTATCCACACCACCCCTACGGTCAGGGCAAGATGCAGGCAACAGTCAGTAACCAATTGGACGTTACACTGCTGTTGTTGTTCTATTTGTTATGGGACCTGGGATGTCAGTTCAAGATATTATCCTCAGATGTGTGTGACTTGAATATCTAGAGTTTTCCTTCAGCCTTCCAAAAGAAGTTCTTGGAGATGTAATTCTTTGACAACAGAATTTGACAAGCAAGTTGGAAGGTACATGGAACTGATTCAGAAAAGTATTTGAGAGTTGTTTTGGGATTTCTACTTAAGAGTTCAGAATCTACAGGTAACATGTCTAATCTGCCATACACCTGTCAAAGGGAACCAATTTTCATTTGAACTGTGAGACTTTTTTCCAGGAAAGTATTCTAGACACCATCAACAGCAAGGGTCAGTAAGAAAAAGTGTTTCTTCCCCCACCTCTTACCTATGGCAATGCCCAAGGACAGTACCTGTACATTGAAGGCTCTTTCATTAAACCAACAATAGTATTTTATATGCACAAATATTTGGTATAATCTCCATGAACCTTTTGTATTTTTTATTCCTGCATTCTCCAGGTTTCTATAATATACATTTTTTTTTTACAGGTTTTCTTGAGGGGGAAAAATGTGGTGCAAAAGGTGTACTTTGGTACTCTCTAACAACCTGCAATTAGATTATAAGATGTATTATTTTTAGATCTCAGATTTTGTATCAACATGAATATTGTACAATAGTGGAGTAACTGAATTTTATAGTAAACTGATGGATTTCTCGTGGTGTTGATACTAGTCTGTTCTGCAGAACATGATGATAGTGTTTAGCAACTTACTGCTATAGCTGCTGCTCCAAATGGGCAAAACCAGGTGATTGTAACTATTTATAAACTGGTCAGTTATAGCAGTTGTATTTGTAAATGTAATTCTCCAATGTGTTCTCTTTTAAAAGATTATTTTGCAACTGTAACAATAATGTGAAGAGGATACTAGATGCAAGACTTGAAGTTATGATCGATGAACTATATCTAAACGATTTTGTGGTGTTTTACATAGTGTGAAATCTTGTTCTCTTTTTTAGGGTACTAAATGTTTTTCGACATTGGGTAGAACATCATTTCTATGACTTTGAGAGAGATAATATGCTACTTAATAGATTGGAAGCATTTATTTCAAGTGTACGAGGTGAGTATTGAAAACTAAATCTGTCAGGTCAGAGGTTGACCCTTTTTTGTAAAGAGTTTCAGATCATGTATTTTATATCACGGGAGTAGATTTATTACTGCAATATCAATGTTATTCAACTAAGATAATGCTATATTAAAAGCTTAACTTTTGCTGAAATTGCTGTCAATTTCCCATTCTCTTTACCAGAATGTTTATATTATTTGTAACTTCAGTTTTCTCTTTATTAATTTTATTTGTATACTTCCCTATTTAAATTTTTTTTTTAAGTACTTGTTTTTTATATTGTTTGCAGCTGTGCTCTGCCCTTCTGCATGCCCAACTAAGTCCAGCTGTGCACAAACTCAACGTCAGAGTATTAAATATTGATTCAGTGTCATAGTCACAGCTGTCAACTTTGACTCATTGTAATTGTTGAATGAGTTGGTTCATCCATGCTGCCAGCAGCAGAGAAAATTAATCCATGCCATTCTAAGGGATAATGGATGTTTAAACTTTGCAGACAGCAGTTAATCCAGGCTAACTAATGCCTAATAGCTTAGCTTAGATTTTCAAAACATTTGCAAAGCTATACTGTGAATAACACAAGTTAATACTTTATTTTTGCAGGGAAAGCCATGAAAAAGTGGGTAGAATCTATTACAAAAATTATTAATCGCAAGAGACAAACTCAAGTAAATGGAATCAGCCATGCTATTACTTTTCAGTACCCACCACCTCAAATTGAATGGCATATTAGTCGACCTGGACAAATTGAGATATTTGACCTGATGACTCTTCATCCAATTGAAATAGCACGGCAGCTTACACTTTTAGAAGCTGACCTTTACAGGTAAAATAGTAATATAGCTAATGTAAGTAATACGTAGCTTTAGATTTTATTGAAGTTCAGCATTATCAGTTTTTAAGATTGTTGCAATCTGACATCCAAAAGGTAAATATTACCAAGTAATTTCCGGAACCAATGAAAATAAAAGCAATTTCCTGCATATTGGCACTGGCGTACACACTGTATTTGTTCAATAATTAGTTCAAACAAACTATTATACGGTTGTCACCAAGACACACCATTACAAATTTTGGATATGTGTTCGACAGTCTCTCAGTGCTGTTCATTCCCCATAAGTAGTGTAGATGACTTGACGTTTTAGGAGTGTGCCCAATATCTCATAAAGTGATAGTACACTATAACTCTGGGATATAATGATGGGGCCCTCGAATGATTTGAACTATAAGCTTCTCCAGTCTTCCCATAGGCAGACTGAAAATACTTCAGAGAAATATAGTTTGATTTGAATTGTTAACTGCTTTATTTTTCAGGTAGCAACTTATAGTTCTAACTCATAATAGTCAGGATCATATCTCACCTTAACTAACTTCAGATCTGTCACGGTGTACAAGAAAAATAATAAAAATATGCCGCACTAATCCTATTAGCTGGCTTACTTTCAGATGAGACATAAAACCGAGGTGGATGTAAAAGATACCACGGCATTATTCAAAGAGCAGGGAAGTTTTCCCAGTATCCTAATCAACAATTGTCCCTCAACCAACATTACTAATACAGTTTCATAGGTTATTTATCCCATTTGTGTAACCTAGTTGTGTGCATACTACTTTACAACAGTGACTATTCTTCACTTTGTTGGTTGTGAAACACTTGAGCTGTCCTGAGGTTGTGAAAGGTACTATATAAATGCAAATCCTTTCTTTCTTTTAACTTTTGCAGGTCAGTCTATTAGTTTTTACAAGTTCTGGGCTTCAGATGAACTAATCTCCCCTCACCAGGCCAATCTCCCTTTCTAGACATAACTGGTGTGAATGACCCTTCACACATGACCTTTTGTCTTTTTTCTCTCTCTCTTGCCAGGAAGTGGAGGGATGTCATTTGACTTCTTTCCCATTCAGTGACTTGTTTGTAAGCCTTTGAATAAAACTGCTATCTCCAACTACCACCACCTGCAAGTTCCCCTGCAAGTCACACACCATCCTGACTTGGAACTATATCGCCGTTCCTTCACTGTCGCTGGGTCAAAATCCTGGAACTCCCTTCCTAACTGCACTGTGGGTATACCGACCCCAAATGGACTGCAGCAGTTCTAGAAGGCAGCTCACCACCAGCTTCTCACGGGCAATTAGAGATGGGCAATAAATGCTGGCCTGGCCAGTGACGCCTACATCCCATGAATGAATTTTTAAAAAAACATCCCCCACTACAACCCTTGGTGTGTGGGTTTCAGGAAAATCTATCTGCTTTTCTCAAAAAGATAGGACCATCTAGTCTTAATGAGTCTAAAATAAATTAATAGTGTCTTATTGCCTCAGTTTGAAGTAGATGTTGAGCCATGACATTTCACAAATGGGTCTAACTTGCTTGAATATATATCATCATTGCCTGCTCCATTAACAAATAAATTTCTCTTTATCTTAATGGTTATAGCACTCACAGTGATGAAAATTTTGTATAAACAGACTTGATTTAAAGCACACCATTTAAATATCATTTCTGCAGATCCTAAAATGGCTCACACATTTGTGTCAAAAGTGATAAGCTGATAGCTTAAAACTTGATGCTTGAGAGAAATGTTAAATAACATTGAATATTTGTTTAATATTAATATATCTAGGGAAGGCGGTGGTGTAGTGGTATTGTCACTGGACTAGTAGCCCAGCGACCCAGGGTATTGCTCTGGGGACGCGGGTTCGAATCCCACCAAAGCAGAAGGTGGAATTTGAATTCAATTAATAAATCTGGAATTAAAAGCTAGTCTAATGATGGCCATGAAACCATTGTCGATTTTAAAAAAAAAAACCCATCTGGTTCACTGATGTCCTTTAGGGAAGAAAATCTGCTGTCTTTACCTGGTCTGGCCTACATGTGACTCCAGGTCCACAACAATGTGGTTGACTATTACATGCCCTCTGAAATGGCCTAGCCAGCTACTCAATTGTATCTAACCGCTACAAAGTCAATAAAAAGGAATGAAACCAGATGGACCACCCGGCATCGACCTAGGCACCGGAATGACAATGGCAAACCCAGCCCTGTCGACCCTGCAAAGTCCTCCTAACTAATATCTGGGGGCTTGTGCCAAAGTTGGGAGAGCTGTCCCACAGACTAGTCAAGCAACAGCCTGACATAGTCATACACGGAATCATACCTTACAATGTCCCAGACACTGCCATCAGCATCCCCGGGTATGTCCTGTCCCACCGGTTGAACAGACCCAGCTGGCGGCGTAGTCGTATACAGTCGGGAAGGAGTTGCCCTGGGAATCCTCAACATCGATTCCGGACCCATGAAGTCTCATGGCATCAGGTCAAACATAGGCATGGAAACCTCCTGCTGATTATCACCCACCGCCTTCCCTGAGCTGTTGAGTCTACTCTTCCATGTTGAACACCACTTGGAGGGAGCACTGAGGGTGGCAAGGGCACAGAATGTGCTCTGGGTGGGGGACTTCAGTGTCCAACACCAAGAGTGGCTCGGTAGCACCACTACTGACTGAGCTGGCCAAGTCCTAAAGGACATAGCTGCTAGACTGGGTATGCGGCAGGTGGCGAGGGAACCAACAAGAGGGAAAAACATACTTGACCTCGTCCTCTCAAATCTGCCTGCTGCAGATGCATCTGTCCATGACAGTATTGGTAGGAGTGACCACCATACAGTTCTTGTGGAGATGAAATCTCGCCTTCACATTGAGGATACCCTCCATCTTGTGTGGCACTATCACTGTGCTAAATGGGATAGATTTTGAACAGATCTGGCAATGCAAAACTGGGCATCCATGAGGCGCTGTGAGCCATCAGCAACAGCAAAATTGTATTAAACCACAATCTGTAACCTCATGGCCCGGCATATCCCCCACTCTGCCATTACCATCAAGCCGGGGGACCAACCCTGGTTCAATGAAGAACGCAGGAGGGGATGCCAGGAGCAGCACCAGGCATAACTCAAAATGAGGTGTCAAGCTGGTGAAGCTACAGCACAGGACTACTTGCCTGCCAAATTGCGTAAGCAGCATATGATAGACAGAGCTAAGCGATCCCACAGCCAACAGACCAGATCTGAGCTCTGCCGTCCTGCCATATCCAGCTGTGAATGGTGGTGGACAATAAAACGACTAACTGGAGGAGGTGGCTGCACAAATATCCCCATCCTCAATGATGGGGGAGCCCAGCACATCAGTGCAAAAGATAAGGCTGAAGCATTTGCAACAATCTTCAGCCAGAAGTGCCGAGTCGATGATCCATCTTGGCCTCCTCCTGAAGTTTCCGGCATCACAGATGCCAGACTTCAGCCAATTTGATTCACTCCACGTGATATCAAGAAACGACTGAAGGCACTGGATACTGCAAAGGCTATTGGCCCTGACAATTTTCCAGCAATAGTACTGAAGACCTGTGCTCCAGAACTTGCTGCGTCCCTAGCTAAGCTGTTCCAGTACAGCTACAACACTGGCATCTACCCGGCAATGTGGAAAATTGCCTAGGTATGTCCTGTAACAAAAAGCAGGACAAGTCCAACCCGGCCAATTACCACCCCATCAGTCTACTCTCAATCATCAGTAAAGTGATGGAAGGTGTCATCAAAAGTACCATCAAGCGGCACTTGCTTAGCGATAACCTGCTCAGTGATGCTCAGTTTGGGTTCCGCAAGGGCCGCTCAGCTCCCTGACCTCATTACAGCCTTGGTTCAAACATGGACAAAAGAGCTGAACTCGAGGTGAGGTGAGAGTGACTGCCCTTGACATCAAGGCAGCATTTGACCGAGTATGGCATCGAGGAGCCCTAGTAAAACTGAAGTCAATGAGAATTGGGGGCAAAACTGTTTTCTGGTTGGAGTCATACCTAGCGCAAAGGAAGATGGTTGTTGGAGGTCAATTATCTATGCTCCAGGACATCACTGCAGGAGTTCTTCAGGGTAGTGTCCTTGGCCCAACTATCTTCAGCTGCTTCATCAATGACCTTGCTTCAATCATAAGGTGAGAAGTGGGGATGTTCGCTGATGATTGCACAATGTTCAGCATCATTCGCGACTCCTCAGATACTGAAGCAGTCCATGTAGAAATGTAGCAAGACCTGGACGATATCCAGGCTTGGGCTGATAAGTGGTAAGTAATATTCGTGCCACACAAGTGCCAGGCAATGACAATCTCCAACAAGAGAGAATCAAACCATCTCCCCTTGACATTCAATGGCATTACCATCACTGAATCCCCCACTATCAACATCCTAGGGGCTACCATTGACCGGAAACTGAACTGGAGTAGCCATATAAATACCATGGCTACCAGAGCAGGTCAGAGGCTAGGAATCCTGTGGTGAGTAACTCACCTCCTGACTCCCCAAAGCCTGTCCACCATCTACAAGGCACAAGTCAGGAGTGTGATGGAATACTCTGCACTTGCCTGAATGGGTGCAGCTCCAACAACACTCAAGAAGCTCAACACCATCCAGGACAAAGCAGCCGCTTGATTGGCACCCCATCTACAAATATTCAGTCCCTCCACCACCGATGCACAGTAGCAGCAGTGTGTACCATCTACAAGATGCACTGCAGCAACGCACCAAGGCTCCTTAGACAACACTCTCCAAACCTGTGACCTGTACCAACTAGAAGGACAAGGGCAGCAAATACATGGGAACACCACCACCTGCAAGTTCCCCTCCAAGTCACACACCATCCTGACTTGGAACTATATTGCCGTTCCTTCACTGTTGTTGGGTCTAAATCCTGGAACTCCCTAACAGCACTGTGGGTGTACCTATCTCACATGGACTGCAGCGGTTCAAGAAGGCAGCTCACCACCACCTTCTCAAGGGCAATTAGGGATGGGCAATAAATGCTGGCTTAGCCAGCGACACCCACATCCCATGAATGAATTTTTTTTAAATGTTTTTTCTCAAAGTATTTTTCTGCCTGAAAATAGTACACTTAAAATAATTTCTGCTAATTCAATAATAAACATCCTGTATTGCCATTAAGTCTTGGTGGCTATTGCAGAATTTGTACTTTGCAGAAGATCAGCAGGCATTTAAACATTATAATATAGAACCTTGCAGTGTTAAGTGATTTTCATAGTGAAATGTGATATTCCATTTGAAAAATTCAGGTAATGTCATATTTTAAGTGCTTACAATTCTGCATAACATTTTAGAAATGCTATTCTAAAAGAAATCTTGCTTCCTTAGCTTGGTTTTTATTTTCTAGTCATTTGTTTTTTTTGTTTCTTTGGGAAGAAAGGGGTTGGGAAAGAGCGATGCACTTTACTTTAGAAATAATAAGGACTTAATGCGGGTGCCGTGAATGGAATCCAGATGGAGTGAAAGGATATAAAATTTGCAGAGTGAGGACCATCAGTAAAATAGTTGGTGAAAACATAATGGAATGTATAATAGCAACTACTTAAAGAAATCACATAGGTGAAGAGATGCACGATCTTACAATGTGAGAAAAAAGACTGGTACAAATATGGAAGAAGCGGTCTGGGCAAAATCTGGTGGGATGAACCAAGTCTCTCATATTTTTTGATTTAATTATTATTTCCATTTGTGCAGTGGGGGGCAGGGTAACAGTTATAGGAATTTCATGCATGTACAATTTGTGATACTAAAGTTGTTATAAAATATCACAACTGAAACTTTTTTCCCCCTCTGGCAATTTGAAAATATTTGCTGTATTCAGGTGCTTTCTGGATGTATATTTTTAAGATGTGCTGTGTAAAATAGAAAATAATTTATTTCCATAAAGCTATCAATAGCCAAAACATAAATGTTACAATCTCTCAATATAGTTTAAACTACTGAACTTTTGTTTTCAGTCCTCCTTGTAATTAGATGTGACTTTGTGATTACGGACAGTGATGTTTAGAAATCTCAATTTTAGCATTCTCTACATTGAATTTTTCTAATAGGGCTGTTCAGCCATCTGAACTTGTAGGAAGTGTCTGGACAAAAGAAAACAAAGAGCTAAATTCTCCAAATTTACTGAAAATGATTCGTCATACAACAAACCTTACTCTGTGGTTTGAAAAGTAAGTACAGTGTTGATCTGTATGAGGATGTGACTGTTCCTGGATTGTAAATGGGTAAAACCACATATTTGTTAATACCTTCAAAGCTGGGGGTTGAGTGCTGTTTCTCCCACAGTTCCATTAATCCCCAAATAGAGCCCTATCTTCGGTTAGCTCAATCAATGACATTTAATTTTTCTTTTCATGCCTTTACCACTTCGGGTGAATGTTGCAGGAGTACGGAAGCTTTTTAGTTACACCTTTCGGCTAGCGTGATTGTATCATTGAGTGGATCATCTAAATCAAGTACTGTATCTTTTTCCAGTCATTCTTCAAGTCTTCTCTTGTGATAGAGTAATTTCCCTGAGAGAATCATCTTGAACCATCTGAATGAGAGAATATAAGGATATATGGTGCAGAATATTGGTGCAAGGTTCCTACCAAATATATACAGCCCTGTAATTAGTTGCAATGTGCTGATTTTGGTTGTCTCAGTTTCAGTCCATGGCTATGTTTAAGTGCGGCGCCCAGAACTGGACACAATACCCCTGCTGAGGCCGAACTAATCTCTCATACAAGTTCAACATAACGTCTTTGCTCTTGTAAGCCTAGGATACTGTATGCTTTATTAACCATGCTCTCAATCTGTCCTGCCACCTTCAATGACTTATGAACATATACACCCAGGTCACTCTGTTCCTGCACCCCCTTTAGAGTTGTACCCTTTATCTTATATTGTCTCTCCATTTTCTTTTAACAAAATGAAGTACTTCACATTTCTACGCATTGAACTTCATCTGCCACTTGTCCGCCCATTTCACCAACTTGTCTATGTCCTTTTGAAGTTCTACACTATCCTCCTCACAGTTCACTCTGCTTCCAGATTTTGTATCATCTGCATATTTTGGACTTGTGCCCAGTATGCCACCGTCTAGGTCATTAATAAATATCGGGACGAGCAAGGGTCCCAACACTGGTCTCTGAGGAACTCTGCTACAAACCTTCCTCCAGCCCAAAAAAATCCATTAATCACTACTCTCTGTTTCCTGTCACACAACCAATTTCGTATCCACTTTGCTACTGTCCCTTTTATTCCATGAGCTATATCTTTGCTCACAAGTTTGTGGTGTGGCACTGTATCAAATGCCTTCTGGAAGTCCATGTACCCCACATCAACAGCATTGCCCTCTTCAACATTCTTTCCTACCTCTTCAAAAAAACTCCAGCAGGTTAGTTGAACACAATTTTCCCTTGACAAATCCATGCTGGCTTTCCTTAATTGACCTGCATATCTCCACGTGCCTATTAATTTTGTACCGAATTATTTTTTCTAGAAGTTTCCCCATCACCTGTAGTTGCTGGGCCTATATTTAAACCATTTTTTGAACAAAGGTATAACATTTGAATTCTCCTGTCCTCTGGCACCACCCGAGTCGAAGGAAGACTGGAAAATTATGGCCAGTGTGTCTGCAATTTCCACTCTTGCTTCCCTCAGTATTCTTGGATGCATCTCATCTGGTCCTGGTGTTTTATCAACATTAAATATAGACAGCCTATCTAATACCCCCTCCTTATCAATTTTAAATTCTTCTAGTGTATGAATTACCCTCCTGTTTTACCATGGGATGGGTAGCACCTTCTTCATTAGTAAATACAGATGCAAAGTATTCATTTAGCACCTAAGTTATTCCCCCACCTCCATGTGTGAATCCCCTTTTTGGTCCCTAATCAGCTCTACCCCTCCTTATACTACCTATTTGCTATTTATATGCCTATAGAAGACTTTGGGATTCCCTTTTATGTTGACTGCCAGTCTCTTTTCATACCGCCTCTTTGCTTCTCTTATTTGCTATTTCACTTCCCCTCTGAACCTTCTATATACAGCCTGGTTCTCCATTGCATTATGCACCTGACATCTGTCATAAGCATGCTTTTTCTTCTTTTATCTTCATCTCTTTTGTCATCCAGGGAGGTCTGGATTTTTTTGCCCTACCTTCCCCCTTCAAGGGACTATGTCTTGACAGTGCCCAAACCATCTCTTCTTTGAAGATAGCCCATTGTTCAGCTACCATTTTTCCTGCCAACCTTTGATTCCAATTTATTCGGTCCAGATCCATTCTTACCCCATTGAAGCTGTCCCCCAGTTAATTATTCTGACTCTAGATTGTTCTTTGTCCTTTTCCACAGCCAACCTAAACCTTCTGATACAATGATCACTGTCTCCTAAATGTTCTCCTATTGATATTTTATCTACTTGGCCCACCTCATTCCTAAGAACCAGGTCCAGCAGTGCCTCCCCTCTCGGACTGGAAACATACTGCTGTAGAAAATTTTCCTGAACCCACTGTAGGAACTCTTGCCCTTCTCTCTCCTCTGCACTACTACTATCCCAGTCTATATTTGGATAATTGAAGTTCTGCATTATAACTACTCTATAATTCTTGCATCTCTGTGTAATTTCTTTGCAAATTTGACGATCGAGTGTGAAGCAGAGTTAGAGGCCAGTGATCTCCACTGGACAAGGGAGTGTAATTACAGTTTCCATTACATCTGTGGATATTAGAAATTATAACAGGTTGACAGGGAGTGAGCAAATAAGATTTTTAATATACTAATTAATTCACTCACAAAGCAACTTTACCCTAGCATTGACAATTTTTAGTCAAAATCAGAAAAAGTTTTTGGAACGCAGCTAAAACTATCCTTGAGGGGTGTGTTCCAATAAGGAAGGATGCAGTACATGATCTGATGCTTAGTAATGAAGCAGGACAAGAAGTTACCTGAACGTAAATAGTGACCATGACCTTTAGGTTGAAATTGAAAACACATAGAGAGAATTCAAAGTAATAGTGCTGGAAGAAGAAAGAAAGAAAAGAAGAGAAAGAAAAAAGAAGTGCTGGATTGTAAAGTGTTCAGCTGGAACAGCTCTTCCTGCTCAACAAGGGGGTCTTTGTGCAAAAGGTCTCAGACAAGTGACTTAATCAGACACCCATATCTACCATCTTTACAAAATTTGACTTCCTACATTGTGAAAATGTCTGGTTTTGGTAGCTAACTGCACCCTGCAATACAAACTAGAAAAGAGAGATGAGATTGACGTGCAGAGTGAGGCAAAGTTTGAAAAAATGTGCAGAATTAGTTTTTTGATGCATACATTTTTCATATTTTCTTCTTGTTAATATTGATTTTTTTTTCCTGTTTTTTCCTTTCCCCCCCCCCCCCCAGGTGTATTGTGGAAGCAGAGAATTTTGAGGAGAGAGTGGCTGTTTTAAGTAGAGTTATAGAGATCCTACAGGTTTTCCAGGAGCTCAACAATTTTAATGGTGTGCTGGAGATTGTTAGCACAGTAAACTCTGTGCCAGTTTATAGGCTGGATCATACTTTTGAGGTATTTTATACATGGATGGTTTTAGTTCCTTTTGCGACTCCTACTGATAATATTTGCAGTTATTTGTACATAGTTCAAGTAGAAAGTACTATTCACAACTAGATACAGTTGTCTAAATCAATATATTAGTTGCTATTATTTAAATGTAATGTATCTGCTAGGCAGTCACAGCATTTGTAATTGATGTGTTCAAAACTAATCTGATAAACCATGAATCTTTGACTCGGTATGTACTGCAACTGACAATTACAGTTTAAATCTGTACATTAACAGTTTCATTTTAATACCAGATTAATAAAAAGCTACTAAAGAAAGTGGAACAATTCAGAAAATGATACATGTTGGTTTTGCTTTTTCTAGGTCATCGAATATGGAGCATAAAACTAACTTGTCAATGATTTGAAAGATTGTGATGCTCCCATTGAACTTTTTAAATTTTGTTTTACTTTATTACAAAAAAATTATTTTGTCTTCCTTACTTCTTCCCACCCTCTCCCAATACTATTCAGCATTAATTCAAAGCAAACAAATATTCCAAGGTGCAGGGGTGGAAGAAAGAGAGAAAGCGTTTTCAGAATTTGTCAATTTAAGCTGGGATTGTGTTTTGTTATGCATGATCTAAAAAGGCCCATGTAGTCTCTTACCTGTCAATTCTGTTTCATTGTTGGTTTCAGTTGTTGGGGTTTGCTTTTCAAATCGGGGTCAGAAATCCAATGCCCGGATAATTTCCAGGTCCCAACTCCAAGCCACAACTGCGTCACTCACATGAAGCTATCTTGAAATGTAAATGCCTCGATTGGGCCAGTGGCGAGTTCAGCGCCCAATTAGCAGGGCCAAGTGTAACCAGGAAGCTGGAGGTGCCTGCAGAGCGCAAGTGCAAAGGCAGCGACAGACATGATGGAGTCTGCCGCTGCCTTGCAGAAGAGAGCAGGCAGCACCTCAGAGGGTTAGCAGCTTCATCAAGCACAAAAGTGACCAAATGACGAAATGAAAGGTCAAGTGCGCGATCTGGTGCAAAATCCCCCAGCTCCTGAAAATTTTCGGCACCAAAAAAAAAACGTTAACTTCTGTCTGCTTTGAACCCAACAGCTGTGCACTAACATGCACCAGACTGTTCAGGTTCGGTGATTTCAACTTCAAAAATTGATTTCTCACCCTCCCTGGCCCATTAACAAGGAGTTTAATGGTCCATTAATTGGAGGCGAGTGGGTTTCCCGTTTTCCCCCACCACCCGCCCGCCCTTTGAAAACTGTGTTGCATTCCGATGGGATCCAATGCCATCCTCCAAGAACACAATTTTCAAATTGCACCTGCACCCCTTCCTGACCCCAGTGGTAATTGAAAATCCCAGCCTTGGTGACTGATGTGCAAATGTGAAAGCCTCTTTAAACAGCATTGAGTCTACTTGTGGTCATGCATTGTCCCTGTTTTCTGTTCCTGTGTTAAACAAATAACAGGATTGTTTCATTCCTGCATGTAAACTTAGAGTGGTCATGTGTTTGGCAAAATCGAGTGAAATTTGTGGGGCTTGTGTTGACATAGATATTGGTGCATAATTTTGAGATAGTCCTCTCATTCTGTTGAGAGGGAAGATCATGGGGTTTAGCCTTATGCTTTTCTTCTGGTCCTCACTGTTTGGAATGATGGAAGAATTATAGAATCGTTACAGTGCAGAAGTTGGCCATTTGGTCTATTGTGTCTGTGCCGGTTCTCTGCAAGAGCCACTCAGCTAATCCCACTCCCCTGCCCTTTTCCTGTAGCCCTGCAATTTTTTTTCCTTTCAAATATTTTCTTGAAGTCTATCACTATCCTCCTAAGTTCACAACACTTTCAAGTTTTGTGTCATCTGCAAATTTTGGAATTGTGCTCTGCATACCCGAGTCTAGGTCTTAAAATATGTCGAGTAGTGGTCCTGGTGCCAACCCCTGGGGAACCCCACCGTATGCCTTCCTCCCATCTGAAAAACAACTGTTCACCACAACTCTCTGTTTCCAGTCACTCAGCCAACTTCATATCCATGTTGCCACTATCCCTTTTATTCCATGGGCTTCAATTTTGCTGGCAAGCCTATTATGTGGCACTTTACCTTGCACCTTTTGGGAGTCCATGTACACCACATCAACAACATGACCCTGGGGGTTTTTTTGATAAAAGTCAAGTTTGTTGAACATGATTTGCCTTTAACAAATCTGTGCTGGCTTTCCTTAATTAATCCACACTTGTCCAAGTGGATGTTTGTTTATTTTACGAACATATGAATTAGGAGCAGGACTAGGCCACTTGGCCCCTCGAGCCTGCTCCACCATTCAGTAAAATCTGATTTGTAACCTCAACTCCATATTCCTGCCTACCCCCAGTAACCTTTCAACCCCTTGCTTATCAAGAATCTATCTACCTCTGCCTTAACCATATTCAAAGACTGTGCTTCCACTGCCTTTTGAGGAAGAGAGTTCCAAAGACTCATGACCCTCAAAGAAAAAATTTCTCCTCATCTCTGTCTTAAATGGGTGACCTCTTATTTTTAAAATGTGACCCCTAGTTCCAGATTCTCCCACTAGGGGAAACATCCTTTCCACATTCACCCTGTCAAGACCCCTTAGAATTTTGTATGTTTCAATCAAGTTGCCTCCTACTCTTCTAAACTCCAGCAGATACAAGCCTAGCCTGTCCAACCTTTCCTCATAAGGCAGCCCACCCATTCCAGGTATTAGTCTAGTAAACCTTCTCTGAACTGCTTACAACGCATTTACTTTGTTCCTTAAATAAGGAGACCAATACTTTTCACAGTACTCCATATGTGGTCTCACCAATGCCCTGTATAGCTGAAGCATAACCTCCCTACTTTTGTATTCAATTCTCCTCGCAATAAACAATAACATTCTATTAGCTTTCCTAATTACGTGCTGTACCTGCATACTAACCTTTTGCGATTCATGCACTAGGATACCCAGGTTCCTCTGCATCTCAAAGCTCTGCAATCTCTCACCATTTAGTTAATATGCTTTTTTTTAATTCTTCCTGCCAAAATGGACAATTTCACATTTTTCCACATTATACTCCATTTGATGAGGGAGCAGTACCACAGGACATGCACAATGCTAATATCATCACCCTCTATAAAAACAAAGGTGACCGCGGTGACTGCAACAACTATGGTGGAATCTCCCTACTCAGCATAGTGGGGAAAGTCTTCGCTCGAGTCGCTTTAAACAGGCTCCAGAAGCTGGCCGAGCGTGTCTACCCTGAGGCACAGTGTGGCTTTCGAGCAGAGAGATCGACCATTGACATGCTGTTCTCCCTTCGTCAGCTACAGGAGAAATGCCGCGAACAACAGATGCCCTCTACGTAGCTTTCATTGATCTCACCAAAGCCTTTGACCTCGTCAGCAGACGTGGTCTCTTCAGACTACTAGAAAAGATCGGATGTCCACCAAAGCTACTAAGTATCATCACCTCATTCCACGACAATATGAAAGGCACAATTCAGCATAGCGGCGCCTCATCAGAGCCCTTTCCTATCCTGAGTGGTGTGAAACAGGGCTGTGTTCTTGCACCTACACTGTTTGGGATTTTCTTCTCCCTGCTGCTCTCACAGAAGAAGGAATTTTCCTCCACACAAGATCAGGTGGCAGGTTGTTCAACCTTGTCCGCGTAAGAGCGAAGACCAAAGTACGGAAAGTCCTCATCAGGGAACTCCTCTTTGCTGACGATGCTGCATTAATATCTCACACTGAAGAGTGTCTGCAGAGTCTCATCGACAGGTTTGCGGCTGCCTGCAACGAATTTGGCCTAACCATCAGCCTCAAGAAAACGAACATCATAGGACAGGACTTCAGAAATGCTCCATCCATCAATATCGGCGACCACGCTCTGGAAGTGGTTCAAGAGTTCACCTACCTAGGCTCAACTATCACCAGTACCCTGTCTCTCGATGCATAAATCAACAAGCGCATGGGAAAGGCTTCCACTGCTATGTCCAGACTGGCCAAGAGAGTGTGGGAAAATGGCGCACTGACACGGAACACAAAAGTCCGAGTGTATCAAGCCTGTGTCCTCAGTACCTTGCTCTACAGCAGCGAGGCCTGGACAACGTATGTCAGCCAAGAGCGACATCTCAATTCATTCCATCTTCGCTGCCTCCGGAGAATCCTTGGCATCAGTTGGCAGGACCGCATCTCCAACACAGAAGTCCTCGAGGTGGCCAACATCCCCAGCTTATACACACTACTGAGTCAGCGGCGCTTGAGATGGCTTGGCCATGTGAGCCGCGTGGAAGATGGCAGGATCCCCAAGGACACATTGTACAGCGAGCTCGCCACTGGTATCAGACCTACCGGCCGACCATGTCTCCGCTTTAAAGACGTCTGCAAATGTAACATGAAGTCCTGTGACATTGATCACAAGTCGTGGGAGTCAGTTGCCAGCGATTGCCAGAGCTGGCGGGCAGCCATAAAGGTGGGGCTAAAGTGTAGCGAGTCGAAGAGACTTAGCAGTTGGCAGGAAAAAAGACAGAAGCGCAAGGGGAGAGCCAACTGTGTAACAGCCCTGACGACCAATTTTTTCTGCAGCACCTGTGGAAGAGTCTGTCACTCTAGAATTGGCCTTTATAGCCACTCCAGGCTCTGTTTCACAAACCACTGGCCACCTCCAGGCGCTTACCCATTGTCTCCCGAGAGAAGGAGGCCAAAGAAGAAGAACTCCATTTGCTAGATCTTTGCCCACTCACTTAAACTATCTCTATCTCTTTGTAGCCTCCTTATGTCCTCTTCACAACTTCCTTTCCTACCTATCTTTGTGTCATCAGCAAATTTTGCAATCATACCTTCGATCCCTTCATCCAAGTCATTTATATAAAATGTAAAACGTTGAGGCCCCAGCACTGATCCCTATGGCACACCACTCGTTACATCTTGCCAACCAGAAAATGGCCCATTATGCCTACTCTCTGTTTCCTGTTAGCTAGACAATCTTCTGTGCATGCCAAAATTTTACCCCCCTACACCATGAGCTTTTATTTTCCGCAATAACCTTTGATGTGGTTTCTTATCAAATGCCTTCTGGAAATCTATGTACAGTTCATCCACCGGTTCCCCTTTATCCACAATACATGTTACTTATTTATTGATACAGCACTGAAACAGGCCCACCGAGTCTGTGCCGACCAAGAACCACCCATTTATACTAACCCTACAGTATTCCCATATTCCCTACCACCTACCTACACTAGGGGCAATTTACAATGGCCAATTTACCTATCACCTGCAAGTCTTTGGCGGTGGGAGGAAACCGGAGCACCCGGTCTCAGGGAGATCTTGCAAATTCCGCACAGGCAGTACCCAGAATTGAATCCAGGTCCCTGGAGCTGTGAGGCTGCGGTGTTAACCACTGCGCCACTGTGCCGCCCTTCTTCAAAGAACTGCAATAAATTGGTTAAACATGATTTCCCTTTCACAAAACCATGTTGACTGTGCCTGATTACCTTAATTTTTTTCTAAATGCCCTGCTATAACATCTTTAATAATAGCTTCTAACATTTTTCCTATGACAGATGTTAAGCGAACTGGCCAGTAGTTTTCTGTTTTCCTCCTTTTTTGAATAAAGGAGTTACATTGGCTATTTCCAATCTAATGGAACCTTGCCCGAATCTAGGGAATTTTGGAAAATCAAAACCAACGCATCAACTATCTCACTAGCCACTTCTTTTAAGACCCTAGGATGAAGTCCATCAGAACCCAGGGTCTTGTCAGCCCGCAGCTCCAACAATTTATTCAGCACCACTTCCCTAGTGATTATAATTTTCTTGTTCCTTCTTTCCCTTCCGTTTCCTGAATTATCGGGCTGACTTTTGCCTGCCTTTCGACGGCGTGGGTCGCAGTGGGGGGGCCCATAAAATTCTGCGGGGGAAGCCTGCCTCGACTCCCTATGTTGAAAGGCCCGCCGCATATTAACGGTGACGGGGCGACCTCAGTGCAGCCCCAAGTAACATAAATTAGATGTAAATGAACTTGCCTGCTGGTGGCGGCTGTCCCACGCCGATTTTACAGCCGCCGATCGCGCCTCGCATGCCTTCAGAACTCCGTACGAAGTTTCGAGGCGAGAACCTGGTGGGGAGGGGGAGGAATAAAATTTTCAGAGTAGGAGGGGTGGGGAGCGGGGAAAACAATTTTTATTGGCTGTGGGGATGGTGGGAAGGGGTTGAAGGGCAAATGAGAGAAGGTTGGGGGAGGGGGAAATTCGGGTCAGGAATAAAATCAGTTCTGTTAATACAGGGCAATGAAAAGACCATGGGAAGGGGGGGGGGTGCTTGCGAAAGGGCCTCCATCTCTTAAGTGTTTAATTAAAAATAATTATTTCTAATACACCTTTAAAAATGTAAAATTTCTGCTCAGGGCTTGAAGCCCTTTAAAAATGGCACCTGCGCAGTGGCGCCGGATGCCATTGTTGGGGACGCGGCAGCCACCCCCTGTACATCATTGGGGGTGGCCGCACCACCCGCTCTATTAAAATGAGCCGCCGCGCATAATATCAAGGGAGATCGGCAGCAGCACTTCTGTGTCAGAAGGCCGGCGAGTTCAATATTAAAATTCAGCCCATCATTTCTAAAGGCTTTCCCAGGTTAACCTTGGTTAAACCAACTGGCCTGTAGTTGTTGGGTTTATCCTTAGACCCTTTTTTAAACAAAATCTTCAATCCTATGTTCCTGTTTGACAAATGTGACTCCTATATGCAAAATTGGAGTGCAACATTAGTAGTACTATCATTAGTAAGAGAATGCAAAACAATTAATTTTTAATCTCAATAAATGTTGGATTTCTATCATAATCATGTCATGTAATTTAAAGGAATTTGACTTGTAGGAATGTTTTGTGGTCATTTAGCACCTTTTATTGTATATTTTACACAGGCATTGCCTGAGAGAAAGAAAAAGGTTTTAGAAGAAGCAGTGGACCTCAGTCAAGACCACTTCAAGAAATACCTAGCTAAACTTAAGTCAATAAACCCACCTTGTGTGCCTTTCTTTGGTAGGCAATTCAACTACTTATCAATTTGGTACCTTTAATGTGATTTAACAATGAATTGTGCATCATACCAGTTTCTCTTGTGTGTTCTTAAATTGATGGTACATTATTTCCATAAGCTACTTATTCTGCATTTATATATGTAAACTTGTGTAGTATGTTAAGTTACTTTTTAAGCAAAGTCTTTTCTCAATTTTTTTCCAGCTTTTCAGCTGCAATTGATAAAATTGAATACATTAATTTGGTTTGATTTGTTTTATTTTAAATTATGTTGTAGTTAACTTTTAAGACCAGTGTTTTTAAATTATTTCCATTCAAAGGTATTTATTTGACAAATATTCTGAAGACTGAAGTAGGGAACCCAGATTTCCTAAAAAGATGTGGGAAAGAATTAATAAATTTTAGCAAACGAAGAAAAGTGGCTGAAATCACAGGAGAAATCCAACAGTATCAAAACCAGCCCTACTGCCTACAAGTGGAACCCGATATAAAGGTAGCTATTGTGGTACTTTAAAAAAAAAATATATATATATATTTTATAGCTATTTTGAGAATCAATTTCTTTACACTAGTTCACTAAAAGTTACATTGAAGATCTGTTTGTATTGATACACAGAAATTCTTTGAAAATCTGAATCCAATGGGAAATAGGAATGAAAAAGAGTTCACAGACTATTTGTTCAACAAATCCTTGGAAATTGAACCTCGAAACTGCAAACAACCACCACGTTTTGTAAGTTATCCTAAAATTCAGTTTAATTTTGCTATTCACTTTACTTGAAAAACAAGTCAGTCAGTCAGTCACTTTAAAATCTGTTGAAGGTATCTGGACAAAATGATAAAGTTGTTGGTGTGCCACTTGGTTTGACATTTAAAATTATTAATTAACTTTTTTAAAAGAGCAACAGTAGTGAAATATAATTGTCAATTAATAATGAATTATGGAATGGTTATATTGCAGAAGTCGGACATTCGACCCTTCGAGGCCATGTCAGCTTTCTGCAAGAGCAATTTAGCTAGTCCCACTCCCTGGCTCTCTCCTTGTAGCCCTGAAAATTCTTTTTGCATTCAGGTGCTTATCCAATTCCTCTTTGAAAGCCACAACTTAATTTTGCCAACCATCTTAAATCTGTGCCTTCTAGTTCTCAACTCTTTCACCAATGGGAACAGTCTCTCTCTCTCTCTGTTCTGTCTCAACCCCTCATGATTTTGAACACCTCTATCAAATCTCCTCTCAATCGTCTCTTTAAGGAGAACGATCGCAGCTTCTCCAGTCTATCCATGTAATTGAAATCCTCATCGTTGGAAGCATTTTCATGAATCTTTTCCCAAAAGCCTACTTATCCTTGTCTGGGACATCTGCTCAGGGCTGGACAAGAACTTGGAGTAGGAGGGGGAGGATCCAGTTGTCGTGGTCCATGCAGGTACCAGTGACATAGGTAGGACTAGGAAAGAGGTTCTGCTTAGACAGTATGGGCTGAATTTTATCAGCGTGCCGCGCTGTGAAGTCGGTGGCCTTCTGACATGGAAGCGCCGCCGCAGAGCCCTCGTGATATTACACGCGGGGCTCATTTAAAGGGAGGGGGCAGATTGACTGCCCCCGATGACGAAGAGGGGGCGGCTGCCGCGTTCCTGTCAACGGCGTCCGGCGCCAGGACAATTTTTAAAGGGCTTCAAGCCCTTCAGGAGAAATTTAAATTTTTAAAGGTGCTGGTTCTATAAAAATTTTAATAGATTTGTCCACATCTCCAATCCCCTCTCCCACCCACCCCACCGATGCATAAATAGTTAGTTTTTTTGGCCTATTCCCCTTCTTCCCCCCCTCCCCCCCTTCCCCCAGAAAAGACTTGGATATCAGTAATGACCTACCATGTCCCCCCCAAACTTTTTCCCTTTGACCCTAAACCCCTTCCCACCATCCCCACAGCCAATGAAAAAGGTTTTACCCGTTCCCCCCTCTGCCCTGATAATTTGATTCCTCCTCCACCCCAATTCTGCACCAGAGTCTTGGCTTGGAACTCCACATGGTGTTCCGAAGGGGCGCAGGCTGCAGCCAACGGCTGTAAAACCGGCGTGGGACGGTCGCTGGGAGCAGGTAAGTTAATTCATATTTTTATTACCCTCGTTTGAATATTTTAATGAAGGCCCTGCCACCAAACGGCGGGGGGCTGCACCGAGGCCTCACCGCCGCAACTAATGTTCGGCAGGGCCTTCTTGGCTTTGTGGGTCATGGCGGGCCGCTCCTGCAAGCATTTTACAAGCCTCCCCGCCACAATCCACGTTGCTGAGGGGCTGGTAAAAATCCATCTCTGTGAGGAACTTGGCACCAAATTGAAGGGCAGAACCTCAAGGGTAATAATCTAGAGATTATTACCTGAGCCACGTGCCAATTAGCAGAGGGCACATAGGATTACTGAAATGAATACGTGGCTCTAAGACTGGGTGGGAGAAGTGGGTTTCAGTTCGTGGGGCACTGGCACCAGTACTGGGGAAAGTGGGGGCTGTATCGTTGGGATGGTCTGCACCTGAACCATGCTAGGGTCAGTGTTCTAGCAAACCGTATAACTAGGGAAGTAGAGAGAGCTTTAAACTAAACAAGGAGGGATGAGGGATTAACTCTGGGTAGACGTAGCAAACCAAGAGGTAGAGTCTGCAGGAAAGCAGAACAGTAATATAGGAAATGAAGGTCAGAGAATGGCAAGAAGGGACAGAGAGAAGAAACCTAAGAACACACCAGCAGTCAAGACTAAATGTTACAAAGATAAAAAGACAAAACTAAAGACCCTGTATCTGAATGCATGTTGCACTCATAACAAAGTAGATGAACTGATAGCGCACATTGAAGTAAATAAATGTGATCTGATGGCCATTACGGAGACGTGGCTGCAGGATGACGAGGATTGGGTCCTGAATATTGAGGGATATATGACGTTCAAGAAGAACAGGAAGCTAGGTAAAGGTGGAGGGGTAGCACTCTTAATCAAGGATGGCATTGGTGCAATAATTAGAGAGGACCTTGATTCAGGAGATCAGGATGTAGAATCGGTTTGGGTGAAGATGAGGAATAATAGGGGAAAGAAGTCACTAGTGGGAGTGTTCTGCAGGCCCCCTAACAGTAGCCATAATGTAGGATGAAGTATACAAGAAGAAATATTGGGTCTGTGTGATAAAGAGACGGCAGTAATCATGGGTGATTTTAATCTACATATAAACTGGAAAATTCAGATTGGCATTGGTAGCCTGGATGAGGAGTTAGTTTCTTAGAGCAGCACATTCTGGAATCAACCAGAGAGCAGGTTATATTAGACAAGAAATGCTGGAATCACTCAGCAGGTCTGGCAGCATCTGTGGAAAGAGAAGCAGAGTTAATGTTTCGGGTCAGTGACCCTTCTTCGGAACTGACAAATATTAGAAAAGTCACAGATTATAAGCAATGAGGTGGGGGTGGGGCAAGAGATAACAAAGAAGAAGGTGCAGATTGGACCAGGCCACATAGCTGACCAAAAGGTCATGGAGCAAAGGCAAACAATATGTTAATGGTGTGTTGAAAGACAAAGCATTAGTACAGATAAGGTGTTAACGGATTGAATATTGAACAGCAGCAAGTGCAAACATGAAAAAAAACAGTGGGTAAGCAAACTGAACAAACTAAGATGAAATGAAATAAATGCAAAAAAAAAAAATTGTAAAAAAGGAAGAAAAAATAACTAAAAATGAAAGTAAAATGGGGGGCTGTTATGCTCTGAAATTATTGAACTCAATGTTCAGTCCAGCAGGCTGTAGTGTGCCTAATCGGTAGATGAGATGCTGTTCCTCGAGCTTGCGTTGATGTTCACTGGAACACTGCAGCAATCCCAGGACAGAGATGTGAGCATGAGAGCAGGGGGGAGTGTTGAAATGGCAAGCAACCGGAAGCTCAGGGTCCTGCTTGCGGACTGAGCGGAGATGTTCTTGTCTACCAATATCCATTATATGCCCACCGACTCCCACAGCTACCTCGACTACACTTCTTCACACCCTACCTCCTGTAAGGACTCCATTCCATTCTCCCAGTTTCTCCGTCTCCGACGCATCTGCTCTGATGATGCTACCTTCCATGACGGTGCTTCTGATATGACCTCCTTTTTCCTCAACCGAGGATTTCCCCCCACTGTGGTTGACAGGGCCCTCAACCGTGTCCGACCCATTCCCCGCACCTCTACCCTCACCCCTTCCCCTCCCTCCCAGAACCGTGACAGGGTTCCCCTTGTCCTCACTTTTCATCCCACAAGCCTCCATATCCAAAGGGTCATCCTCCGCCATTTTCGCCACCTCCAGCGTGATGCCGCTACCAGTCACATCTTCCCCTCCCCCTGTCAGCATTCCGAAGGGATCGTTCCCTCCGCGACACCCTGGTCCACTCCTCCATTACCCCCACCACCTCGTCTCCGTCCCAGGGCACCTTCCCCTGCAATCGCAGGAGGTGTAATACCTGCCCATTTACCTCCTCTCTCCTCACTATCCCAGGCCCCAAACACTCCTTTCAGGTGAAGCAGCGATTTACTTGTACTTCTTTCAATGTAGTATACTGTATTCGCTGCTCACAGTGTGGTCTCCTCTACATTGGGGAGACCAAGCGCAGACTGGGTGACCGCTTTGCGGAACATCTCCGCTCAGTCCGCAAGCAGGACCCTGAGCTTCCGGTTGCTTGCCATTTCAACACTCCCCCCCTGCTCTCATGCTCACATCTCTGTCCTGGGATTGCTGCAGTGTTCCAGTGAACATCAACGCAAGCTCGAGGAACAGCATCTCATCTACCGATTAGGCACACTACAGCCTGTCGGACTGAACATTGAGTTCAATAATTTCAGAGCATGACAGCCCCCCATTTTACTTTCATTTTTAGTTATTTTTTCTTCCTTTTTTTTTTACATTCTTTTTTACATTTTTTACTATCTTTTTTTTGCATTTATTTCATTTCATCTTAGTTTGTTCAGTTTGCTTACCCACTGTTTTTTTCAGGTTTTTTTTCAGGTTTGCACTTGCTGTTCAATATTCAGTGTATTCACACCTAATCTGTACTGATGCTTTGTCTTTCAACACACCATGAACATATTGTTTGCCTTTGCTCCGTGACCTTTTGGTCAGCTATGTGGCCTGGTCCAATCTGCACCACCTTCTTTGTTATCTCTTGCCCCACCCCCACCTCATTGCTTATAATCTGTGACTTTTCTAATATTTGTCAGTTCCGAAGAAGGGTCACTGACCTGAAACATTAACTCTGCTTCTCTTTCCACAGATGCTGCCAGACCTGCTGAGTGATTCCAGCATTTCTTGTTTTTGTTTCAGATTTCCAGCATCCGCAGTATTTTGCTTTTATATTAGACTTGGTATTGTGTAATGTGACCGGATTAATTAATGACCTCAGAGTAAAGGCACCTCTAGGTAGCAGCGACCACAATATGATTGAATTTTACATCCAGTTTGAAAGAGAGAAGAGTGAGTATAAGACGTATAAGAGTATCTTAAACTTAAATAAGGGCAACTATGTGAGCATGAAAGCTGAGCTAGCTGAAGTGAACTGGGTTAGTAGGCTAGGAGATAGATCAATAGAGAAGCAATGGCAGACATTCAAGGGGATATTTCAGAATACTCAGGATTATATTCCTACTATAAAGAAAAATTCTAAGGGGAGGACCCACCATCCGTGGTTAACTAAAGAAGTTAAAGAAAATATCAAATTTAAGGAAAAGGCATATAATTGTGCAACGATGAGTGGCAGGTCAGATGATTGGTCAGAATATAAAGAACGGCAGAAAATGACTAAAAGGTTAATTAAGAAAAAGAAATTAGTATGAGAAGAAGTTAGGTAGAAATGTGTAAATAAAGTGAGTGTTGGTCCTCTAGAGAGTGAGAATGGGGAGTTGATAGTAGATAATAAGGAAATGGCGCATGAAATGAACAAATATTTTGCTTCTGTCTTCACTATAGAGGATACAAAAAAAATTCCAGTAACAGCTGTAAATCAGGAGGTGGAAGGAAGAGAGGAACTTGGTGAAATTACGATCACCAGAGAAGCAGTACTGACCAAACTGATGGAGCTGCAGGCTGACAAGTCCTCAGGTCCTTTTGGGATTCATCCTAGGGTCTTTAAAAGAGGTGGCTAATGAAGTAGTAGATGCGTTGGTGTTAATTTTTCAAAATTCACTAGATTCTGGAAAGGTTCCATCAGGCTAGAAAATAGCAAATATAACCCCTCTATTCAAGAAATGGGGTGGGGGGGGTGGTGGGGGAGAGGCAGAAAACAGTTAACTATAGGTCAATTAGCTTGACGTCTGTCGTAGGGAAGGTGTTAGAATCAATCGTTAAGGAGGCTATAGCCATGCACATAAAAAAACTCAAGGTAATCCGGAATAGTCAGCATGGATTTATGAAAGGGAGATTGTGTTTAACCAATTTATTGGAGTTCTTTGAAGGAGTAACATGTGCCGTGGAAAAAGGGGAGCCCATTGACGTACTGTACTTGGATTTCCAGAAGGCATTTGACAAGGTGCCACATAAAAGGTTATTGCGCAAAGTAGGAGCTCATGGTAACATATTAGCATGGATAAAAGATTGGCTGGCTGGCAGAAAACAGACAGTATGCATAAATGGGTCCTTTTCTGATTGGCAGGATGTGACGAGTGGAGTCCTGCTGGAGCCTAAACTTTTTACAATTTATATCCATGACTTAGATGAGGGGAGCGATGGCATGGTATCTAAATTTTCAGATGACACAAAGATAGGTAGGAAAGTATGTTGTGAAGAGGACATAAGGAGCTTGCAGACTGATATAGATAAGTTGAGTGAGTGGGCAAAAACCTGGCAGATGGAGTAGAATGTGGGAAAATGTGAAGTTGTTCACTTTGGCAGGAAGAATAAAAAAGCAGAGTATTACTGAAACAGAGAACGACTGCACGACTTTGAGGTGCAGAGGGATCTAGGTGTTCTAGTGCTTGAGTGACAAAAAGTTAGTCTGCAGGTACAGCAAGTAATAAAGAAGGCTAATGGAATGCTATCCTTTATTATGAGAGGAGTTGAAAGTAAAAGTAAGGATGTTATGCTTCAGTTATACAAGGCGTTGGTGAGACCATATCTCGAATACTGGCCTGAATTTTATTAGTGTGCCATCACTTTGAACTCGGCAGCCTTCCGACACGGAAGTATTGCCAAGCAGCCCTCGCGAGGGGGTGGAGCGGCTGCCCCCGATGACGTTGAGGGGGCAGCGGCCGCGTCTCCGGCACCAATGCGCTGGTGCCATTTTTAAAGGGCTGCAAGCCCTTTGGAGAAATTCAAATTTTTAAAGTGATATTGCAAAGCATTATTTATTAGAACTTAAATAAATAATGGAGGCCCTTTCCCATCCCCACCCATGTTTTTTATGGGACCTTAGCAGAAAAAGAAACTTCATTACCAACCTGCACTCCCCACCAATCCCCCGCCACCCCAAGTTTGCCTTTCAACCCCTTCCCACCATCCCCACATCCAATAAAAATTGTTTTCCCGGCTCCCCCACCCCTCCCGCCCTGAAAATTGTATTCCTCCCCACTGGGTTCTCACCTCGGAACTCAAGTGCGCAAAGCACGAATGGCGGCCGTAAAATCGGCATGGGAAGACCACTGCCTGCAGGTAAGTACATTTACATCTTATTGTCAAGGGGCCGGTAAAATTCAGCCCACTGTGTGCAGTTTTGGTCTCCTTATTTAAGGAAGGATGTGAATGCGTTGGAGGCGGTTCAGAGGAGGTTTACTAGATTGATACCTGGAATGAGCAGGTTGTCTTATGAGGAAAGGTTGGGCTTGTTTTCACTGGAGGTTAGAAGAGTGAGGGGAGACTTGATTGAAGTATATAAGATCCTGAACAGTCTTGAGAAGGTGGATGTGGAAAGGATGTTTCCTGTTGTGGATGAGTCCAGAACTAGGGGGCACTGTTTTAAAATTAGGGGTCGCCCTTTTAGGACAGAGATGAGAAAAACAATTTTCTCTGAGGGTTGTGCGACTTTGGAACTCTCTGCCTCAGAAGGTGGTGTAGGCAGGGTCATTGAATAATTTTAAGGCTGGGGTAGATAGATTCTTGTTAGGCAAGGGAATCAAAGGTTATCGGGGTAGATGTGAGTGTGGAATTTGAGACACAAACAGATCAGCCATGATCTTATTGAATGGCGGAGCAGGCTAGAGGGGACGAAAGGCCTACTTCTGCTCCTAATTTGTATGTTGTATCCTTTCTGAAGTGCGGTGTCCAGAATCGGATACAATACTCAGTTGAGGTCGAGCCAATGTTTTATAAAGGTTCTTCACATCTTCCTTGATTTTGTACTCTGTGCCTCTGTTTCTAAAGCCCAGGAACCCTTATGCCTTTTTAACCTCTTTCTCAAACTGGTCTGCCATCTTCAATGATTTGTACACACATACCCCCAGAATTGCATCCTGTATTTCATATTGCCATCCTCACTCTCCCTATCAAAATGTATAATTTCTCTGCATTAAATTTCATCTGCCATGTGTCTGCCCTTTCCACCAGCCTATCCACATCCACTTGAATTCTGTCACTATCCTTCTCACAGTTCACAGTGGTTCCAAGTTTTGTGTCATCTGCAAATTTTGAAATTATGCCCTATATACTAAAGTCCAAGTCATTCATATACATCAAGAAAAGCAGTGGTCCTAGTACCACCAACTCCTGAGGAACACCTCTGTATACCTTCTTGCAGTCCGAAAAGCAAATATTCACCACCACTCCATTTCCTGTCACTTAGCCAATTTCATATCCATTTTGCCACTGTCCCCTTTCATTCCATGGGCTTCAACTTTGCTGGCAAACCTATTATGTGGCACTTTATCAAACGCTTTTTGGAAGTCCAAATACAACCACATCAACTGGATTACCCTCATCAACCCTGTCTGATACCTCAACAGAAAACTCAATCAAGTTAGTTCAACGCAAATTGTATGTAACAAATCTGTGCTGGCTTTTCTTAAATAATCCAAACTTGTCCAAATCACTGTTGATTTTGTCCTAGATTATTGTTTCTAAAAGCTTTCCCACCACTGAGGTTAAACTGACTGTCCTGTAGTTGCTTGCTTTATCCTTACACCCTTTTTGGAACAAGGCTGTAACATGTGCAGTTCTCAGTCCTCTGGCACCACCCTTGTATCTGAGGAGGTTTGGAAGATTATGGTCATTACCTCTGCAGTTTCGATCCTTATTTCCCTCAGCATCCTCAGATGCATCTCATCCAGTCCTGGTGACTTATCGACTTTAAGTACAGTCAGCCTTTCTAGGACCTCCTCTATCAATTTTTAGCCTATCCAGTAGTTCAATGCCTCTTTCAGTGTTTAATGTTAAAGTAAATTTGCATTTCTTCAGTGGCTAAAATCCTGTAAAGTTATAGAATATAGTAACTCGATGTAACCAACCATGTGCAATGTTGACCTATACCTCAGGAAATTTAAAATATTTCATAAGTATTCCTTCCATACAAATGGCTCCTTCCAAAAAAATGGATGGGCTTAGAACCTTAAGAATTTTATCCCCATCGTGAATGCTGAAAGCTTGCCTCTATAAAATAATAACTTTACATGAAAAGTGATTCTTCTGATCACCCAACATGGATGTGCTAGAAATTACCAGTGTTGGTGACTGACCAGCCAAAAGTAAACTCCCCTTGCATTTTGTACAAGTATATAAATAGTTTTCTCTTACCTAGCTCACAATCCATTCAAAGAGAATGTTATTGTATCTTTTATCCCCACACTGTTATGTGCCCAAGGTGGAACCCACCGAGTCGAGTCTGCTGTACAACGAGCAGGCAACCACTGCTAGATTACCACTCGTATTGAAACAAGAATTTTACCCTGTTATGCCTAATATTGTTGCAGCACTGGACCTGCAGGTGGATGAAGCTCGAGAACTTGAGGAAGACTGTGTTCTTTTGTTTAGTCAAAGATATTGTTTAAAGAGTCATTCTGGTTAAAAAAGTAATATGCTTTGAGAGCTTAAAATGATGAAAATGGCACAATAAAACTTTACTATGGAGGAGCTCAACAATGAGCAATCTCATCAGAACCTAGCATCACTTGTATTATCTATATAAATTGAGAAGACACAAAAATTAAATAAGCAGCATTTTAGATATTAAGGTATGCAGAATGAAGTGACACAGAATTCTTTGCTGGGTCAACTATATTATCATTTATGCCATCTAAAAATATTAACATTATTGCATTAGACATTGATTGCTTTTTATTATTCAGCAAGAACTGAAGTTAATTTTTGGCAGTGACAATAAATCTTGTTGCCTTTTCTCTTTAGCCAAGAAAAACTTCATATTCCTTAAAATCTCCAGGAATAAGACATAATCCCACGAGACATGCCTCTACCTCTGGAACCTTAAGAAATCCCATACCATTAGAACGGGAACCACGCAAGATCAGCTTCAGTAGAATTCCTGAAACTGAGAATGAATCAACCATGTCTGTTCCAAACTCCCCAAACACACCATCAACCCCACCTGTATCTGCTTCTTCTGATCTCAGTGTCTTTGGTGATGTGGAATTGCCCAGCTCTGGCAGTGAGTGTAATTTTGTATTGTATAATGTCACTGATATTAACACTGGGTTAAGTAACATATCTATACTACTCCCCTAAAAGCATAAAGTTTCAAGTGGTGTTTTTTTGTCATTTCAAGTCATTTTTGTTGTGATGCTTGGGAATTTTTGGGTGTGTTTTTTCAGTGCTCCACAACAGTCTAAAGTAATGGCGCTGACTGGTTTAGCTACAAACCAGAAGGTCACCAGGTTTAATTTGCAGTATGTACTGAATTAATTCCTTTCAGCCTGGACAGTAATGGATACTCATGGAGTCTGCAGAGGAAAAAAATTGGTGGTGATGCTGACCTCTATTTTGATTTCTTTATATCTATGTATATAATTTTTATATATATAAAAAGGGGATTATCAGATTGGGTTATAATACCCTTCATCACATAACTTGCTCACACAAGCAGTTGATGTTTATCCCTGAAAAGGAATCACTTGAATGAGGCACTGGAAGACGGGCAGTGGCTATCTAATCCTTTCTAAGCTAATGTTGCTATTTTGAGGAGAAACGGTTAAAATTAACTTTAAAATTGCACTTTACCACACTGGAAGTGACTGATTAGTAAATATTTGGACAGATACACAGTAGAAGCAATAGACACACAGACTGTGACTAATTTGCTGGCTGCTGCGCTTGTCACTTCCATTTATTCCTGTGTTTTCTGCAGGTAGTTCAAGTTCAGTCTGCTCCACAATCTTTGCTCCTGTTCACATTGCTGCTGGTATGTCAGCCCATGCTGGGCTTTTAAATGTCTCCGCTTCTGCTGTTGGCCTTTTTTCTTGACTGGCCTCTTCATAGTATGTTTGCATGATTGTTAATAATTTGCTGCTTTTGTCTGGCTGTGGTTACTTAGCAGATTATTCTACTCATCTGAATAATAAATTTTCTATGTGATCGGAAGAATATGAATACTTTTCTCATCGCTTTTTATCTACAAAGATGCTTGCTAGTATTTTTAATCATTCTGTGTTTTTTTAAATTATTCTTTCATATTCCTGAATTTTTTATTCATTTGTGGGATGTGGACGTCGCTGACTAGGCGAGCATTTATTGCCAGTCCCTAATTGCCCTAGAACTGAATGGCTTGCTAGGCCATTTCAGAGGGCATTTTAAAAGTCAACCACATTGCTATGGGTCTGGAGTCACATGTAGGCCAGACCAGGTAAAGGACATTAGTAAACCAGATGGGTTTTCATGACAATCAACAATGGTTTCATGGTCACCATTAGACTACATTTTAATTCCAGATTTATTAATTGAATTCAAATTTCACAATCTGCTGTGGTGGGATTCGAACCTGTGCCCCCAGAGCATTAGCCTGGGCTCTGGATTACTAGTCCTTTTTTTTTTGGAGATAACTGAAATGTTTTACTTATTATTTATACACTTCAGACTTCAATTTACTGAAAAATTCAGAATCCTTTAGTGTTACTATCCCTTGTTATTTAACTTTATCCCCTAGATCTGATTAACTATTGAATACCAACTGTAATTATATGATTTATCAAATTGGCTTTAATTTTACGCTACTTAATTGATCTAGTCTTACTTTATAGTTGAATATGCAGTGATCAGAACTGGAAGCAATACTCCAGCTGTGGTCTAACTAGTGTTTTCTACAGTTCTAGCATAATCTCCCTGCTCTTATACTCTAAGCCTCAGCCAATAAAGGAAAGTATCCCATATGCCTTCTTGACCACCTTATCTACCTGTCCTGCTACCTTTAGGTATCTGTGGACATGCACTCCAAGGTCCCTCTGTTCCTTTACAGTTCTCAGTAGTCAGTTCTCAGAATTGCCCTTGGGAATGTGGTGGTGAGCTGCCTTCTTGAACTGCTGCAGTCCATGCAGTGTAGATACACCCACAATGCTGTTTGGAAGGGAGTTCCAGGATTTTGATCCAATGAAAATGAAGGAATGGCAATAGTTTCAAGTCAGGATGGTATATGGCCTGGAGGGGAACTTGCAGGTGGTGGTGTTCCCATGCATCTGCTGCCCTTGTCCTAGGTGGTAGAGGTCACCGGTTTGGAAGGTGCTGTTGGAGGAGGCTTGACGAGTTGCTGCAGTGCATCTTGTAGATGATGCACGTTGCTACCACTGTTCTCTGGTGGAAGGCGTGAATATTTAAGGTGGTGATTGGGGTGCCCATCAAACGGGCTGCTTTGTTTTGGATGGTGTCGAGCTTCATGAGTGTTTCTGGAGCTGCCCTCATCCAAGAAAGTGGAGAGTGTTCCCTCACACTCCTGACTTGTGCCTTTGTAGATGGTAGATAGAGTTTGGGAAGTCTGGAAGTGAGTTAGTCGCTGCAGCATTGTCCGCCTCTGACCTACTCTTGTAGCCATAGTATTTATATGGTTGGTCCAGCTAAGTTTCTGGTCAATAGTAACCCCCAGGATGTTGGTGGGGGATTCTGCGATGGTAATGTCAAGGTGAGATGGTTAAATTCTCTCTTGTTGGAGATGGTCATTGACTGGCACTTGTATGGTGTGAATGTTACTTGCCACTTATCAGTTCAAGCCTGAATGTTGTCCAGGTGTTGCTGCATGCAGGTATGGACTACTTCTGTATCTGAGCAGCTCTTTGCTATTGTAATTGCGATTAAATGCCACTGAAGCGATATTATCTTTGTAATTTTCACAAAGCCATTCAAATTCCTTCATTTTAATTGCAATTTCTCAGTGATGAGACAGCCTAGTGCTACTGTTCATTTTGTTACATTAGCTAACCATATGTTATATCCATACATTTACATCAAGTCTATTCTTATAACAGTATGCTTTACGAAGAAATGCACATTTAATTAATGCTAAACTTATCCGTAAAACCAACCACTGTTTCAAAAAAAAATCTGAAAACCATTTCCGTCACAGTTTTCAGTATTTTAAAACAGATAAACCATCACTTTTTTTTATTTCCAAAATATACTTTATTCATAAAAATCTGTATATAAAAAAAAATGCATTACAAAACAGTTCCAAACAGCACCAAGTCAAAAAATACAGACAGTGCAAAGGAGGTCAGTTTCCTTCAATACAGGAGTGAGTTGCCTCACAACCCTTCCATTTCATTTTTCATGCCCTATGCATTTTACAGCAAACAAATATTTTCCCAATACAGTTCGAGGGGTTTTCCATGGATCCAGCCCCTCAGTTAAGCTTGGTGGGGGGACCTTACACTGTGGTCTTTCTCCATTGAGCCTTTGCTGCGGCTGCCCCAAGCTTTAGTGCATCCCTCAGCACGTAGTCCTGGACCTTGGAATGTGCCAGTCTGCAGCATTCGGTCGTGGGCATCTCTTTGCGCTGGAAGACCAGCGAGTTTCGGGCAGAGCAAAGGGCGTCTTTCACCGAATTGATAGTCCTCCAGCAGCAGTTGATGTTTGTCTCGGTGTGCGTCCCTGGGAACAGCCCGTAGAGCATAGACTCCTGTGTTACAGAGCTGCTTGGGATAAACCTCGACAAAAACCACTGCATCTCTTTCCACACCTGCTTTGCAAAGACACATTCCAGGAGTAGGTGGGCAACCGTCTCTTCCCCACCACAGCCACCGCGGGGGCATTGTGCGGAGGGGGTGAGACTTCGGGCGTGCATGAAGGATCTGACGGGGAGGGCTCCTCTCATCACCAACCAAGCTACATCTTGGTGCTTGTTTGAAAGTTCTGGTGATGAGGCATTCCGCCAAATGACTTTGGCAGTCTGCTCAGGGAACCATCCGACAGGATCCACCGTCTCCTTTTCCCATAGGGCCTTGAGGACATTCCGTGCAGACCACTGCCTGATGGATCGGTGGTCAAAGGTGTTTTTCTGCAGAAACTGCTCCACGAAGGATAGGTGGTACGGCACGGTCCAACTGGATGGAGTGTTCCGCGACAATGTGACCAGGCCCATCCTTCGCAACACCGGGGACAGATAGAACCTCAGCACGTAGTGACATTTGGAGTTTGCGTACTGGAGGTCTACACACAGCTTGATGCAGCCGCACACGAAGGTGGTCATCAGGATGACGGCGATGTTGGGTACATTTTTCCCGCCCTTATCCAGAGGTTTGAACATCGTGTCTCTCCGGACCCGGTCCATTTTGGATCCCCAGATGAAGCGGAAGATGGCTCGGGTGACCGCCACAGTGCAGGAGTGGGGTATGGGCCAGACCTGCGCCACGTACAGCAACAACATGAGTGCCTCGCACCTGATGACCAGGTTCTCAACCATAATGGAGAGAGATCGCTGCTGCCACATGCTCAGCTTGTGTTATACCCTGGCTACTCGCTCCTTCCAGGTTTTGGTGCACACCCCGGCCCTTGCGAGCCATATCCCCAGCACCTTCAGGTAGTCTGACCTGATGGTGAAGGGGACAAAGGATCGGTCAGCCCTGTTCCCAAAGAACATGGCCTTGCTCTTGCCGTGGTTAACTTTGGCTCCCGAGGCCAGTTCGAACTGGTCGCAGATGCTCATCAGTCTGCGCACAGACAGCGGGTCCAAGCAGAAAACAGCGACGTCATCCAGGTATAGGGAGGTTTTAACCAGAGTGCCTCCACTGCCTGGGATTGTCACCCCTCTTATGCTCGCATCCTTCCTAATAGACTCAGCAAAGGGTTCAATACAGCAAACAAACAAGACCGGGGAGAGAGGACAGCCCTGTCTGACTCCAGATTGGATCGGGAAAATTTCTGATTCCCACCCATTGATTGAGACTGCGCGACCGATGTTTGCAGATTCCCTCCCCAAACCCCATTTTGGAAAGCACGTCCATCGTGTAGGTGTGCAATATCCTGTCAAAAGCCTTCTCCTGGTCCAGGCTGATGAGGCAGGTGTCCACCTTCCTGTCCCGTACATAGGCGATCGTATCCCTGAGTAGCGCGAGACTATCAGAGATCTTCCTGCCTGGTATAGTACAGGTCTGATCCGGGTGGATCACCAACTCCAGAGCAGACTTGACTCGACTGGCTATGACTTTGGACAGAATCTTGTAGTCAGCATTAAGCCGTGAGATGTGCCGCCAATTTCTGATTTCCGCCCTCTCCCCTTTCCGCTTGTAGATGAGGGTGATGATTCCTTTCCTCATGGATTCTGACATGCTGCCGGCCAGGAGCATACTCTCATATACTTCCAGCAGGTCCAGGCAGACCCAGTCCCACAGGGCCGAGTACAACTCGACCGGTAAGCCATCGCTTCTGGGAGTTTTACTCGTCTCGAAGGACTCGACGGCCTTTGTCAGCTTGTCCCAGTCTCTCCCTCATGCTGTCATCCAGGACCTCTGTGATAGATGACAGGAAGGACTGGGAGGCTCTGCTGTCTGTGGACTTCACGTTATACAGCCCAGCATAAAAGGATTTGCTGATCCTTAGTATGTCGGACTGCAAAGACGTTACCGAGTCATCCTCTTCCTTCAGGCTGCTGATAACAGAGCTCTCTCTGTGTACCTTTTGGAAGACTTCACGCGAGCACGTCTCATCCTGCTCAACGGAGCGGACTCTGGACCGGAAGCTGATCTTGGAGGCCTCTGTGGCAAAGAGTGAGGCCTGCTGGCTCTTCACCTCATGGAGGTCCTCCTTGACCTTGACCATCGTCTGCAGCCGGAGCAGATTTTGCATACTTCTCTGGAGTCGGGACATTTCTCTCTGTCTCTCTCATGCCCTCTGAACACCTTTGAAGATAAAGAACCTCTTGATGTTCTCCTTGATCGCCTCCCACCAGTGAACTGGAGACTCAGAGGGGTTTCACGGTCCTCCAACCTTTGTAATCCCTTTTGAGTTCCTCAGCGTTCTCTGGGATTAGCAGTGTAGCATTGAGCTTCCATATCCCCCTGCCAACCCACTGTAAGTGACAGTCAGCCAGTAAGAAGCAATGGTCAGAGAAGAACACCGGCTTGACGTCAGTGGATCTGACCGTGACAGCACGGGACACAAACAAAAAGTCAATCCTGGAACGGGCAGACCCGTCCGTTCTTGACCATGTGTATCTACGCTGTGCTCCATCTGCAGGTTTGCTGAAGACGTCGTGCAGTTTGGCACCGTTTACTGTTTCTATTAGGAATCTGGACTTAGCGTCCAGTTTGCTGTCGTCTCTGCCGTATCGTCCAGCTGCATCAATGATGCAGTTGAAGTCACCGCCTAGGATGACTGGCTTGGACGTCGCCTTCACTTCTCTCAAGGCCCAGTGGTTATTAATTTTAAAATTCTGAAGCTCAGTTCTCCCTGTCCATGGTACCCTGCTCTGCTTCACTTTTCAGTCCCCAATGTGCTTCTCTTCCTGGTTATTCATGAGACCACGGGGATGCACTGCTGTCTCTCGGCTGGGTCTGTGCAATGCTGTGGGAGAGCAGCTACAATTTAATAAAAATGTTGTTGGTTTGATGCAGAAATAGTTGGCATTCTCAAGGTAAACCTGATGTAATTTGCATGTGCAACTCCATTGAACATGATTTATAATTTGATGGGGTTATGTAGATTAGAATAAAAAGATTTAAAGTTCCATCCCATTTCTATAAATCCCTGTGTTCTGAAGCATGCCTAAGTATTGATTTGTGCAGTCCTGATATAATTGACATCGTGATTTAATTATCAAGTCATTTTTCTAAACCATTTGTCATTTTCTTTTACAGGTAGTAACAGTATTTTTGCAACTGTCCTGCTGCCACCATCAAGTACGTTGAGCACATTTACCTTCACTGCTTTCAACTTCATCAGTTGCTGATGAAATTTAAAACTATGAAGAGTATTTCTTACTCCATTAGTCAATCTATTAAAAGCCAAACATAGTGATAATCCAATTTCCTTAATGTTCTCCTGGATTTCTTTGTCACTAGGATTGAAACCATAGGTTGCTGCCTCTGCTGCTTTCTTTTTCCCTTGCCCATCAAACTAAATCTCGTCCCAGCCTTTCCTAACCCTGCATCTTTCTCTAGTTTCTCTCCAATGTTCCCTCATTTCTTTTGAGCTCATTTTGTCCATCTGACCCATCTCCTGCTCCCTGGACCCCATTCTCACAAAATTGTTGACCGCCCAATTTCCTTTCCTGTCTCCCATGCTAGCTGACATTATAAGTAGTTCCTTCACCTCAGCTATTATCTCCTTCCCTTTCAAAAATGCGGTCATCACCCAACACCTCACAAAAAATGCCCTCAGTCTCTCTGTCCTTGCAAACTATTACCCCATCTCCAACACCCACTCTCCTTTCCACCACTTCTCTTGACCCCTCCTGTGCCTGTATTGTCAGACTGTTTGTTTGACAGTTAGTTCTGAATGAGCCACAATTTTTTTCCAGTTAAATATTGGGAAGATCAAAGCCATTAACTTCAGCAGCCACCACAGACTCTGTACCCTCACAGTTCCACCCCTCCATCCTGGCCCTTGTCACAAGCTGAACCAGACTGTTAGTGTCCTACTTGAATCTGAGTTGAGTTTTTTTGTACCGCCTGTGCTCTCTATCACAAAGACTGTAACATCACTTGCCTTCACCTGTGCCATAGAACATCTTCCAATAAACCTTCACCCATTTTTTTTATCATCTCTGCAAAAAAACAGATCCTCAGCTCCTTTGTCCTTGCGAGCTATTCCAGTGCTCTCCTGCTCGGTCTCACATCCTCCACCCTCTGTAAACTTGAGCTCATTCAAAACTCTGCTGCCCGTATCCAATCCAACACCAGGATCCACTCGCCTATTTTTCCTGTTGTTGCTGACCTTCATTGATGTACGGTCCCTCAACGTTGTCAATTTAAAATTCTCATCCTTGTGTTGAATTCCCTCTATGGCATCGCTTCTAACTCTGTACCCTTCTTCAGTCCAAGAAACCTTCACAAATTTATCATTTCTCTGACACTGACTTTTTGTGCATCCTCCATTCCCTTCACCCCACCATTGAAGGAGGTGCTTTCAGCTGTCTAAAACCCACACCCTGGAATTCATACCTGAACACCACCACCTTCCTCTACTCCTTGAAGACCTTCATTAAAATCCAGCTCCTTGACCAAGCTTTAGGTCACCCTTTATAATATCTCATTTTTTGGCTCAGCATCAATTTTTGGCACGATTTTATGTGAAACACGTTGAGACATTTTTCTAAATTAAAGGGGCTATATAAATACAAGTTATTGTTGGGGTTTTTGGGTTACTAAAATATAAAGCATGATATAAATGATTAGTGTTTAATCTCTCCTTTCACTGTCTGTTTTCAGAATCTCACTCCATTTCAAGTCTTCATAGGTCAAGTGAAGACTCACCTACTCCTCCACCTCTTCCTCAACGAAGAAAGCCTGATCTAGACTTTGTAAACTCTAAGGTAAAGGAAGTGCCTCATGATACAGTGTGAAATAATACTGAAATAACATTTTCTTTCTTCATTACGTTTGCTCTACACGGTTTAGGAATAAGCTTTGTTAGTTGATAAAAGTTGGAAATAACTGAGGTCATCCAACACCCTGCTGTCCATGTCCTTACTCACAACAAGTCCCGTTCTCACACCTTCCCTGTGCTTGCTGACCTACATTGGGTCTCAGTTAAGTAACGCCTCGGTTTTGGAATTCTCATCCTCGTTTTCAAATCCCTCCACAGCCTCACCCCTCTCTATCGCTGTAATCTCCTCCAGTCCCACAACCTTCTGAAATAGCTATGCTCATCTAATTCTGGCCTCTTGAGCTTCCCTGATTTAATTGCTCCAGCAATAGTGGCTGTGCCTTCAGCTACCTAGGCCCTATGCTCTGAATTCTGTCTGTAGACCTCTTCAACTCTCTGTTTATTTATTTAGATTTACAGCACTGAAACAGGCCCTTCGGCCCACCGAGTCTGTGCCGACCAACAACCACCCATTTATACTAACCCTACAGTAATCCCATATTCCCTACCACCTACCTACACTAGGGGCAATTTACAATGGCCAATTTACCTATCACCTGCAAGTCTTTGGCGGTGGGAGGAAACCGGAGCACCCGGCGAAAACCCACGCGGTCACAGGGAGAACTTGCAGACTCCGCACAGGCAGTACCCAGAATCGAACCCGGGTCCCTGGAGCTGAGAGACTGCAGTGCTCCTTAAAACCTACCTCTTAGACCAAGCTTTTGTTCATGTGTCCTAATAACCCATTTGGTATCAAATTTTGCTGTATAATGCTCTTGTGAAGTGACTTAGGACATTTTATTACGTTAAAGGAGCTATATAAATACAAGTCGTCATTGATTCTGGTGAAATCCTGCATGTATCTTGCACAAAAACAATCATAAAGTGACAAACGAAGCAACATGTGGTCTCCTACTTCCACCTTGTACAGAGTGCTTGAGCTGGAATCACAAGCACACAGGAAATAGGAGCAGGAGTAGACCATTTGGCCCATCGAGCCTGCTGTGCCATTCACTACGATCATGGCTGATCTTAGTCTTCAATTCCACTTTCCTGCCCACTCGCCATATCCCTTGATTCCCTGAGAGACCAAAAATCTGACTATCCCAGCCTTAAATGTATTCAACGATGGAGCATCCACAACCCTCCGGGGTAGAAAATTCCAAAGGTTCACAATCCTTTGTGTGAAGTAATTTCTCCTCATCTCAGTCCTAAATTACCGGCCCTCTATCCTTAGACTGTGCCCCTGTGTTTTAGATTCCCCGACCAGCCGAAACAATCTCTGTGTCTACCCTATGCAGCTCCTTCAGAATCTTGTATGTTTCAATGAGATCGCCTCTCATTCTTCTAAATTCCAGAGAGTATGTGCCTGATTTACTCAGCCTATCATCATAGGACAGCCCCCTCATTCCAGGTCCCATTTAGTGAACCTTCACTGTACCTCCTCCAGTGATAGTATATCCTTTCTTAAATGTGGAGACCAAAACTGCACACAGTACTCCAGATGTGGTCTCACCAAAACTCTGTACAATTGTAGCAAGACTTCTTTATTCCTGTACTGGTATCAGACCCACCGGCCGTCCATGTCTCCGTTATAAAGACGTCTGCAAACGCGACATGAAATCGTGTGACATTGATCACAAGTCGTGGGAGTCAGTTGCCAGCATTCGCCAGAGCTGGCGGGCAGCCATAAAGACAGGGCTAAATTGTGGCGAGTCGAAGAGACTTAGTAGTTGGCAGGAAAAAAGACAGAGGCGCAAGGGGAGAGCCAACTGTGCAACAGCCCCAACAAACAAATTTCTCTGCAGCACCTGTGGAAGAGCCTGTCACTCCAGAATTGGCCTTTATAGCCACTCCAGGCGCTGCTTCACAAACCACTGACCACCTCCAGGCGCGTATCCATTGTCTCTCGAGATAAGGAGGCCCAAAAAGGAATCCCCTTGCAATAAAGGATACATGCCATTTGCCTTTCTAATTGCTTGCTATACCTGCATGCTAACTTTCTGCGTTCCTTGTACAAGCACACCCAAGTCTCTTTGAACGTCAACACTTATAAGTTTTGCACCTTTTTAAAAAAATTCTGCTTTTCTATTCTTACAACCAATGTGAATAACTTCACACTTTCCTATATTATACTCCATCTGCAATCTTGTTGCCCACTCACTTAACCTGTCTATATTTCTTGGCAGCCTTTTTGTGTCCTCTCCACAGCTTACCTTTCCACCTAGCTTTGTATCATCAGCAAATTTAGATACATTACTCTCTGTCTCTTCATCTAAGTCATCAATATAGTTTGTAAATGGCTGAGACCCCAGTACTGATCCTTGCAGCACTCCACTATTCACTGTAATAGTGGCAGTTTTTCCCCAGCTAAAATGCTACTTCTGTTGCACTTCTCATTGAATAATTGGGAAATTCCTAACTTCAAGCTCAGTGACCGGTTTTGTTCCCATATGGCTCAGGTAACTACCAACAATGTCATTTAGCTGGCTTTTTAAAGAGAGCTGTGAAGTAGGCAAAACAAATAGAGCACAAACTAAGGGACTTGAAGCATAAATTTGGAATTTACATTTAACTCATTGACCTCATCAGTGGCTTCCTTTCATCAGATTCTATTTCTCTATCCTTCAGAATTGATGATGTCACTGCAGTCAAAAAGCTCACCCTCAACTCCTTTTGTACTCTCTAATTCTTTTTCGCAGAATAGTACAGTACAGAAGGAGGCTGTTTGGTCCAGCAAGTCTGCATCAGCTCTTTCAAAGAGCATTCCAGTTATTCCCATTGGCCTGTTCCCTGCAAATTTTTCTCTTTAAATAATTATCTAGTTTCCATTTGAAGGTTACTATTGAATCTGTATCCACCACCCTATCACCCTATCTCCTCTTAGCCTTCCCTGCTGTAAGGAGAACAACTTCAGCTCCTTCACTCTATCCACATAACTGTAATCCCTCATCTCTGGAACCATTCAGTAATTCTCTTCTGGACCCTCAGTGTGGAACCTCAGTGTCCCATTTACACCTGAGCTGAATATCAATCCTCACATCAGGTAGGTTTTAAGGAGTGTTTAAAAGGAGGAGAGTGAGATCGAGAGACAGAGAGGTTCATTGAGGGAATTACAGACCTTGTAGCTCAGGGAGCTAAAGGCACAGCTATCAATGGTGGAGTGATTAAAATGGGGGATGAGCAAGAGACCAGAATTGATTTGTAGGACAGGAGGAAGGTACAGCAATGAGATGGGGCATGAGACCATGGAAGGATATGAAAACAAAGATGAGAATTTTAAAACTGAGGCATTGCCAGACTGGGAGACAATGTAAGTCAGGGAGCACAGGAGTGATGGGTGATTGAGTCTTGATGCGAGTTAGGAACAACTTTCTCTTTCCTGTATTAGCCCAGGTATAGAATATAAGAGCAGGGAGGTTATGTTGGAACTGTATAACTCATTAATTGGGCCAAACTTGAGTACTGTGTGCAGTTCTAGTCGCCTCATTACAGAAAGGATGTAATTGCACTAGACAGGGTACAGAGGAGATTTACGAGGATGTTGCCAGGACTGGAAAAATGCAGCTATGAGGACAGATTGGATAGGCTGGGGTTGTTCTCCTTGGAACAGAGAAGGCTGAGGGGAGATCTGATTGAAATGTACAAAATTTTGAGGGGTCTGGATAGAGTGGAGGTGAAGGGTCTATTCACCCTAGCAGAGAGGTCAATGACGAGGGGGCATTGATTTAAAGTGATTGGTAGAAAAGTTAGAGGGGAGATGTGGAAAAACTTTTTCACCCAGAGAGTGGTGGGGGTTCTGGAACTCTCTGCTTGAAAGGGTAGTTGAGGCAGAAACCTTCAACTCATTCAAAAGGAGTCTGAATATGCAGCTCCAGTGCCATAATCTGCAGGGCTACGGACCAAATGCCAGAAGGTGGGATTAGAATAGGTGGATTGTTTTTCAGCTGGCACAGACACAATGGGCCAAGTGGCCTCTTTCTGTGCCTTAAACTTTCTATGATTCTGTTTCTATGATATGGGCAGCTGTGTCTTGGATGAGCTGCAGTTTATGGAGGGTGGAAAATAGAAGGCCAGCCTGGAGAGCTTTGGAATAGTCAAGTCGAGAGGTAAAAAGACAGATGATGGTTTCAGGAGCAAATGAACTGAGGCAGGGTTGGAGACTGGCAATATTATGAAGGTAGACGTAGCCTTCACTGCCCCAACACATTGAATTCAAAACCCTTGTCCTCATTTACAAATCTTTCTGTGGACTTGCCCCTGTTAACTCTGCAGTCTCCTCCAGCCCCATGTGCCAATGCATTCTTTCACACGGAACTATTTTGCATCTCATCCTTTCCTCCAACATTCAGAATGTGTTTCTCAAAACCCTCTACTTTGCTAACCTTCCACTTTTCATCAAAAGCCTCCTCAAAACTTACTCTTTGACCGTGAGTTTGATCATCGCCTCATAACGTTTCTCTTACATCAACATCAGTTTTCGCCATCTTGAGTCACTTGGGGATATCATGCAATATTAAAGATGCTATATGAATGCAAGTTGTCATTGTGTAAAGAACCAAACCAGTTTGTCAGACTGGTGAGTTTTTGATGTTGTAAGGGATACCAATCAAGTGCTAGGCAATGACCATCAAGAAAAAAGCTGACCATCTCCCCTTGACATTCAACGGCATTACCTTCACTGAATCCCCCACCACCAACATCCTGGGGGTTACCATTGACCAGAAACTGAACTGGACCAGCCATATAAATAATGTGGCTACAAGAGCAAGTCAGAGGCTGGGAATTCTGTGGTGAGTAGCTCACCTCCTGACTCTCCAAAGCCTGTCCACCATCCACAAGGCACAAGTCAGCATTGTGATGGAATACTGTCTACTTGCCTGGATGAGTGCAGCTCCAACAACACTCAAGAAACGTGACACCATTCAGGACAAAGCAGCCTTCGCTGTCGCTGGGTCAAAAATCCTGGAACTCCCTAACAGCTCTGTGGGTGTACCTACACCACATGAACTGCAGCGGTTCAAGAAGGTGGCTCACCACCACAACCACCTCAAGGGCAGTTGGGGATGGGCAACAAATGCTGGTCTTGCCAGCGAAGCTCACATCTCATAAAGAAAAAATAATAATTTTCGAGGGATTGAACCTAATGCCTTGCCCAGTTTGTATAGCTCAATTCCACATTGGACAACATGCTATCCAAGAGAAGCCTAGTTAGTTTTCCTCTAGGTTTTCCTGTTGATTTCCACTTTGATCCTAACACAAGTTGTTGTGTAATAGTTCAGCTATATATGATTTGTTTAGGAAACACACCTGCACATGCCTAACTGTGGTATTTGCTAGAAGTGGCTGTCCTGCATGAATATGGAATAAAAAGAGATTTTGTTCACCATTGTTACCGTTACAGATAGAAATGTTATTTTTGTTGAATTCTCAATATTACACTTGTCATTTCTAACTTAATTAGTTGGAAGAGTTTCTGACTAGAATTTTATCTATTTACAGACAGGTTCAAATATGCCAGATAGCCCTCCTGCTATTCCACCTCGGCTGCCTAGGATTCCTGTATTATGTGGTCCCTCTGATGGGCTACTACACAGTCCGCCTCCACCTCCTCCAAGAGATCCACTGCCTGACACACCTCCTCCAATACCAATAAGGCCTCCTGAGATCTTCATGAATGATCCTTTTAATCTTCAGCCAGCACCAAAGGGCCGCCTTCATCGGGATCAAGATTGGTATAGAGAATCCAGCACGAATCTCAGTTCCCCCAGTACTCCTCCTCCAACACCTTCTCCCAGGGTTATGCGGCGTTGTTCTAACCACAGTAACCCTATTTATTCTTCTGCTCCACCTATACCTCCCAGACAGAACTCTAATCCGCAGCTGCCAAAACTTCCACCAAAGACTTACAAACGAGAGCTATCACATCCTCCTTTGCGCAGAGGTGGACTGCCATTGCTGGAAAATGCAGAAATTCCTCACTGACACTAAATTTTCTTGCCAGCACTGTGGGAAATCGGGCATCTGTATTAAGGCACTGGGGCAAGAAAATGCATTGCTGTTTTTAACCATTTTTGTCTTGTTAGTAACTGTGCACTCAAGAAGATTGTGCACTTGAGAAACTGATATTGGAGTAAAACTGAATCTTCATGTTTCTTTCATTCAGACCACAGCACAGTTCACTGTTGTGATCTCCTCTCAGGTGATCAGTAGCATTTTCTTTCCTCAGACTTGCAGTGCCAACATAATTACCTTGAAGTGTAACACAAGTTTGCATTTGCACTGTACAAATGAATTAAATTATTTGAACCAATCATTGCACTGAGCCAACGAGATAAATCCTTGAGACATTTGAGCTCTAGTGGCCTTGTTAAGTGATGGAATTTTACAGACATCAGGAGGGTTATTATAATGCTGATCGTGTGTGACTATTCAGTTGTTAGTATGAGCTTTACAGATGTTTTACTGATACAGTAAATATTTGATGCAGATCACCTATGGACTGAAAAAGTTTATGAAATATGGAGCTTTTTTCAAATTACTGTAATCAAGTTCTATTGGTTGGCTGCTGCAAATTTTAGAGAAGAGATTATAACACTAATTTGGAATTTTTGAATGGGAAAAACTGGCTAACCTACACTAGTATGTGGGATACTAGTCAGTTTGTGAAAAACAAGCAGTATAAACTAAAGATCAAAATTTCTTTCACTAATTGTTGTAAGCATGCGTCTTTTTTCAGATGTGCCTTTTGATTTCATTTGTAAACAAGAGTATCTTCAATTATCAAGTCACCTAAGCGCTCAAAGATAAGAACAAAAGTAATTACATGAATGTACAGTTTTGTTTTTACTGTATACATACAGATAATGACAGCTGTTTTGTATAAACTGAACTGAATTGTATAAACAGTCTGCTACCTGTATGTAAAGTCAGAATCTTAACTGCTGTGGATCAAGAACAAAAACAAAACCTTCTGATGCAAATCTCAGTGCTAAACTGGCTCTGCTGTAGCATTTTGTTAAATCCTCTATAGACTTCTTTCAGTATTGTATTTCAACCAGCATACACTTCAAAGCTTTACTTAAAAATTTAAAATAGTAGCTAAGACTTAAAATTGCCTACTTGCCATTATAACTGGTGGTGTATGAAAAGGTGAAGGAATTTGTTGTTTACCAGTAGTGTTGTAGCTGCTTTTCTGAAGTGGCAGTAACGATGGTCTTTTCATTTAATGTAATGTGGCCTTTCAACTGTACTTTGTATCTGTGTCCTTAATAAGATCAATAAATTACCCAGTCTTAATTTTTACTTAAACATTCAAAATTGCCTGTTACTTTTAACAAAACAGTCATTTGAATATGTATTTATTTGTTAATGTTTAAAATATTTGTGTCTGAAATTGCATTTTGGTATATATCTGGGTGATGCAGTGGCTCTCACTTCTGGTTATGTATTTCACTGAGAACAAGGTTCCAGAGAAGTTGTGTTCTACTGAGGTTAAATATTGCTGCAAGTAGTCATCTTGCTGTTTTTGTGAATTGAGTTCATTTGCAAAAGATGCAGCTGGAAACCTTGGAAAGCTCTTTGTATGAAGTTGCAACTAATCAAACTTTTTGTTGATATCTTCTTTGGCCTCCTTGTCTCGAGAGACAATGGGTAAGCGCCTGGAGGTGGTCAGTGGTTTGTGGAGCAGCGCCTGGAGTGGCTATACAGGCCAATTCTAGAGTAACAGACTCTTCCACAGGTGCTGCAGAAAAAATTGGTTGTCGGGGCTGTTACACAGTTGGCTCTCCCCTTGCGCTTCTGTCTTTTTTCCTGCCAACTGCTAAGTCTCTTCGACTCGCCACACTTTAGCTCTGCCTTTATGGATGCCCGCCAGCTCTGGCAATCGCTGGCAGCTGACTCCCACGACTTGTGATCAATGTCACAGGACTTCATGTCGCGTTTGCAGACATCTTTAAAGCGGAGACATGGACGGCCAGTGGGTCTGATACCAGTGGCGAGCTCGCTGTACAATGTGTCTTTGGGGATCCTGCCATCTTCCATGCGGCTCACATGGCTAAGCCATCTCAAGTGCCGCTGACTCAGTAATGTGTATAAGCTGGGGATGTTGGCTGCCTCGAGGACTTCTGTGTTGGAGATATGGTCCTGCCACCTGATGCCAAGTATTCTCCGGAGGCAGCGAAGATGGAATGAATTGAGACGTCGCTCTTGGCTGACATACGTTGTCCAGGCCTCGCTGCCATAGAGCAAGGTACTGAGGACATGGGCTTGATACACTCGGACTTTTGTGTTCCGTGTCAGTGCGCCATTTTCCCACACTCTCTTGGCCAGTCTGGACATAGCAGTGGGAAGCCTTTCCATGCGCTTGTTGATTTCTGCATCTAGAGACAGGTTACTGGTGATAGTTGAGCCTAGGTAGGTGAACTCTTGAACCACTTCCAGAGCGTGGTCGCCGATATTGATGGATGGAGCATTTCTGACATCCTGTCCCATGATGTTCGTTTTCTTGAGGCTGATGGTTAGGCCAAATTCGTTGCAGGCAGCCGCAAACCTGTCGATGAGACTCTGCAGTGTGAGATGTTAAAGCAGCATCGTCAGCAAAGAGGAGTTCCCTGATGAGGACTTTCTGTACTTTGGTCTTCGCTGTTAGACAGGCAAGGTTGAACAACCTGCCACCTGATCTTGTGTGGAGGAAAATTCCTTGTTCTGAAGACTTGAACGCATGTGAGAGCAGCAGGGAGAAGAAAATTCCAAACAGTGTGGGTGCGAGTACCCTGAGGCATAGTGTGGCTTTCGTGCAGAGAGATCGACCATTGACATGCTGTTCTCCCTTCGTCAGATACAGGAGAAATGCCGCGAACAACAGATGCCCCTCTACATTGCTTTCATTGATCTCACCAAAGCCTTTGACCTCGTCAGCAGACGTAGTCTCTTCAGACTACTAGAAAAGATCGGATGTCCACCAAAGCTACTAAGTATCATCACCTCATTCCACGACAATATGAAAGGCACAATTCAGCATAGCGGCACCTCATCAGACCCCTTTCCTATCCTGAGTGGCGTGAAACAGGGCTGTGTTCTCGCACCCACACTGATGACGTCACTTGGGCTTTAAGGTATGCACACCACTTAAATATGAATGATTGTGCATTCAAGCATCTTGAAGCTACTGAAAAAAGGTGATTTCTGACAGAAATGGCTACAGATGTTTCTATTAGGATAAGAACTAAAGATGGGAACTACTTGGTAAAGAAAGGAACGGCAAATCTAGAATACAGGATTAAAAGGTAATGTTGCTACTGTCAGGAAAACCCTACATGCCAAATGGGACATATTAATTTCATCGGTTGGAAACTTACATTGGACTTTCAATGAAAAAATCCTACAAATTATCTTTTTAAAAAGATAACAACAGCCAAAATGGCCACTGCAATTTACATTTGAAATACCAGGAGATTGGACTGGAGGCAAAGTCTAACAAGCTCAGCCAGGACAATGGCTTGCTCCATGTTATTGAATTACTTGGAATGGCTTTATTAGCATGGCCGTTAAGACCATTCCCACCCATTGACTTTGTAAGAGCCAACACCCTCCAAGTGTAAATAGCCGTCCTGGGGCATGTAACACCTCGAATTTCATTCAAAGATTCCAGAAAAAACCTCCTTGGAAACAATGGGGATTGATAGAACCATGTGACTGCCTGCACATCTCTGAAGAAACTAAAGTTTTGTGACGCAGACAGAAGACAGGCAGTAACAGTAACTGCGAGTATGGCAGCAGCTCCCCGTGTGTGTGTCTCTTTTTCTCCCCAGAAAATATCAAGAAAAGAACCGGCTACGACTGGGGGACCCCCTCTAAACCTACAGACTGCTACAGCCAGCAACCAGGGGAAGAGAATCAACAACCAATTCTGCCTTCAGGAGCCCTGAGCAAGCAAGCCAACCACAGTGCACTTGGACTAGCAAGGACTTCAAAACTACAGCTTCAGCCGAGGACGACTGGACTTAGCGTATTTAAGTTCCATTTATTCTGAACTTTAATCCAACCACCAAATCTGTTTGCTTATTTAGAGATACAGCACTGAAACAGGCCCTTCGGCCCACCGAGTCTGTGCCGACCAACAACCACCCATTTATACTAATCCTACATTAATCCCATATTCCCTACCACATCCCCACTATTCTCCTACCATATATCTACACTAAGGTAAATTGGCCATTGTAAATTTCCCCATCAACCTGCAAGTCTTTGGCTGTGGGAGGAAACCGGAGCACCCGGTGAAAACCCACGTGGTCACGGAGAACTTGCAAACTCTGCACGGGCAGTACCCAGAATCGAACCTAGGTTGCTGGAGCTGTGAGGCTGCGGTGCTAACCACTGCGCCACTGTGCTGCCTTCTGTAATCTATTTGTGTGAGATTCTCTTCTGAATATGTGCGTGAATGGTAATGTATTTTTTAGTACTTTTAAATCGGGTTAGAGTGTTAAGTATAATAAACTTGCCTCTTGTTTAAGCTCAAGGAAACCTGTCCGATTGGTTTTGCAATCACATTAGAGGAGTGAGGTAAAACACAGGTGGTAAGCATAACCACTGTTTTTTTTAAAAAAAAGGAATAAACCCTGTTGCGGTCAAATGAGAAGGGGCGAGAGGGGAGCCTGAGAACCCCCCCACCCCCACCCCTCACCTGGCTGTAACACAAAAATAGCTTGTTTGCAATTATACATTTTTAATGTTTTAAACATAAAATAAACTGACAGCTGCTATAGATGTAGGCTTCCGCCTTTACACAATAAAAAGTAGAAATATTCTAACTAAAAATAAAGAATACTGATATAAAACCATCACTAATCTATGCAACTGCTGTGGTGATATGAGTAATATGAGCTATTATGAGTAATAGCTCTTCAAGTCAACTGACCCCATTGTAATTTGAACTATCATGTTGTAAGAGTCCTCTCTCAGTCATAGGAGATGCAATGACAACAAAGCCTGGCAGCTATTCAGGCAGTGGATAGCATTATCATAATGCAAGTTGTTGTATTATAGATCCTTTTACATGGTAAAGCATTGCAAAATGCTTCACAGGTTTGTTATCAAATAAAATTTGACATTGAGCTGCATAAGGAGATATTAGGACAGATGACCAAATTCTTGGTCAATGAGAGAATTTAATGAACATTTTAAAGGGGGAGAGACAGGTTTAGGGATGGAATTCCAGAGCTTTGAGCCTCGGCAGCTAAAGGCATGATTGCCAATGGGTGGAGTGATGAAAATCAGAGATATGTTTCTCGGCCTTTTGGCTAAGATCAAATGTAGTATCTGTTCTTATCAGTACTTACTTGGTTGAGAAGAAAGCATAATCAGTGGCTTTTGATCCTGGGTAGGCTTTGAGTAAAATGGCTATAACCAATCTTCGAGCTTCAGGCCAGGGAGTGCAGAACACTGTTCGGGTGGTGGTGGTGGTGAGGGTCAAGGAAGGAGATGCATCATCTTCATCAAGAAAATCCTCATCGATTGCTGTGGATTTCAAGCTACGGACATCTTCTGCCTGCAGGATTTCCCCAGCAGTGGATATTTCGATGTGACATTCAAGAATGTGGTGGCATGCATCAAGTTCCTGAAGGCATTCAAGGAGAAAGGGGACCGGGCGCCACTGTCGATCCTCACAGTGGAGCCGCTCTTCGCGCTTTCGTCACAACGTGACCGGGTGGTGACGATTCACCTCTACAACCCCTATGTTCCTGTGGTGGATGTACTCACCTTTCTCGCCAGGTACGTAGAGGTGGCCGACAGCAGCACTGATGTCAAGGACCCCTTTGGGATTTGGACCAGCAAGCGGCAGGTAAAGGTGACCTTGAAGGTCGATGCCAATGGAGCCATTATCCACCCTCCCTCCAGCTTCGCTATCGGGGGAAGTCGAGGCTTTGTCGCACCTGTGGCAAATCTGGTCACGTGGCAGCTAACTGCAGCACGGTTGTCTGCAAGGAGGAAGGCCATCAGACCAAGGACTGTAAGCAGACTAGGTGTTGTAACTTGTGCGGGGCGGCAGGCCACCTCTACAAAACCTGCCCCAAACGCTGCCTCAGTTATGCTCAGGCGGCACGGTCCAAGGAAAGGCCTGGAGAAGGTACGACAAAGGCGTCCGGTGCTGGAAAGTAGACAAACCCCCTTCTCTGCAGCGAGGAAAGTATACCTGAGAAGGAGAAGAAAGGGGAGGCAGCTGAAACCAATGACCCAGCACCTACCCTGCGCCCGGAAACCCCTCCTCCACAGACAGAATCGATGGAGGAGGAGGCAGCAGATGGACAAACCGGTCAGTGGCAAGTGGTACAAAGGAGAACCACAAAGAAAAGACCTCCAAAAGCGGAACAAGCCACCACCCAAACCAGTGGCAAGAGGAGGTTACTGTCTGAGATGGACTACAGCAGCTCCTCTTCACTGGACAAGGAAGTGCTGGGACGACGGCCCCTTCAAAAGAGGCGGCAGAACTCAAAGGAGATGGAAGATAAAGCCCCCCGGACACTGGAAGCTGTGATGGGCCTGGCGTGCCCCAACCCCAAAGCGCCACACCTAACGACATGGCCAGTGCATCTCAGCTCCAGGACACCGAGAGCAAAGACACATCTGGCACACCTCAGCTCTGGGAAGCCAGGAGCAGTGATGTTTTCGAGAAGGAACAGAGGGCAACAGCAGAGGACAACCCAATCCTTGCTGCCTACAAGAACCCCCCCTTACCCCCCCCCCCCCCCCCCCCCGATGTCACCCCAGCGGAACAAACCCTGCATGAAAAACCAGGAGGGGTTTCTGAGCCCAACGAACGTGAAACAGCTTGCGCACACTATGGGTATGCAGGAACATCCCGAAGGACTGGGACTAGCAAGGACAAATGGTATGGGAAGCAACAACTTACTTTTAAAAAATGGGTATAAGAATTGCTTCAACTAATGTGCATAGTATTAAATCCACCACGCGATGTGTTTCAACCTTGGATTACCTCGCCAAGGTCAAAGCCGACCTCCTGTTTCTGCAGGTATGTGGAATACCACACCTCAGCACCTACAGGCAGTGGTCGCGATGGTGGTCCCAGGGGCCATCGATCTGGTCAGGGGGTAATGATTGCCGTTCCTCCGGCCTGGGTATTCTACTGGGGGGAGGTAACTTCACCATCTCTGAAGTTAAGGAGATGGTGGGCGGTCGCCTCCTCATAGCAGATGTAATGTACAACAGCGCTCCGCTCCATTGATCGACGTGTACGACCCGGTTCAATGCAGCGAGTGGCTGACCGTCTTCCAGCAGCTCCCACTGCTGCTGGCGACGTCCAGGCCGGTCATCCTAGGCGGTGACTTCAATTGCATCATCGATGCGGCTGGACGATCCGGCAGAGACGACAGCAAAATGGACGCTACGTCTAGATTCCTAATAGAAACAGTTAAAGATGCCAAACTGCACAACGTCTTCAGCAAACCTGCAGAAGGAGCACAGCGTAGATACACATGGTCAAGATCGGACGGGTCTTCCCGTTCCAGGATTGACTTCCTGTTTGTGTCCCATGCTGTCATGGTCTGATCCACCGACGTCAAGCCGGTGTTCTTCTCCGACCATTGCCTCTTACTGGCCGACTGTCACTTACAGGATGACCAACGGGTTGGCAGGGGGATGTGGAAGCTCAATGCTACACTGCTAACCCCAGAGAACGTTGAGGAACTCAAAAGGGATTACAAAGGTTGGAAGACCATGAAACCCCTCTTTGAGTCTCCAGTTCACTGGTGGGAAGCGATCAAGGAGAACAACAAGAGGTTCTTTATCCTCCAAGTTGCTCAGAGGGTGAGAGAGAGACAGAGGGAAATGTCCCAACTACAGAAAAGAATGCAAAATCTGCTCCAGCTGCAGTCGATAGGGGTCGAGGTCAAGGAGGACCTCCAAGAGGTGAAGAGCCAGCAGGCCTCGCTCTTTGCCACGAAGGCCTCCAAGATCATCTTCCGGTCCAGAGTCCGCTCCATTGAGCAGGATGAGACTTGCTCGCGTTACTTCTTCCAAAAGGTACACACAGAGAGCTCTTGATCAGCAGCCTGAAGGAAGAGGATGGCTCGGTAACGTCTTCGCAGTCCGACATACTAAGGATCAGCAAATCCTTTTATGCTGGGCTGTATGACGCGAAGCCCACAGACAGCAGAGCCTCCCAGTCCTTCCTGTCATCTATCACAGAGGTCCTGGATGACAGCATGAGGGAGAGACTGGACAAGCCGCTAACTCTGGATGAGCTGACAAAGGCCGTCGAGTCCTTCGAGACGAGTAAAACTCCCGGAAGCGATGGCTTACTGGTTGAGTTGTACTCGGCCCTGTGGGACTGGGTCTGCCTGGACCTGCTGGAAGTATACAAGAATATGCTCCTGGCCGGCAGCATGTCAGAATCCATGAGGAAAGGCATCATCACACTCATCTATAAGCGGAAGGGGGAGAGGGCAGAAATCAGAAATTGGCGGCCCATCTCACTGCTTAATGTTGACTACAAGATTCTGTCCAAAGTCACAGCCAGTCGAGTCAAGTTTGCTCTGGAGTTGGTGATCCACCCTGATCAGACCTGGAAGATCTCCGCTAGCCTTGCGCTACTCAGGGATACGATCGCCTATGTACGGGACAGGAGGGTGGACACCTGCCTCATCAGCCTGGACCAGGAGAAGGCTTTTGACAGGAAATCGCACACCTACATGATGGACGTGCTTTCCAAAATGGGGTTTGGGGAGGGAATCTGCAATTGGATCAAACTGCTCCACACAAACATCAGTAGCGCAGTCTCGATCAATGGGTGGGAATCGGAAAGTTTCCCGATCCAATCTGGAGTCAGACAGGGCTGTCCTCTCTCCCCGGTCTTGTTTGTTTGCTGTATTGAACCCTTTGCTGAGTCTATTAGGAAGGATGCGAGCATAAGAGGCGTGAAAATCCCAGGCAGTGGAGGCACTCAGGTTAAAACCTCCCTGTCCATGGATGACGTCGCCGTCTTCTGCTCGGATCCGCTGTCTGTGCGCAGACTGATGAGCATCTGCGACCAGTTCGAACTGGCATCAGGAGCCAAAGTTAACCACGGCAAGAGCGAGGCCATGTTCTTTGGGAACTGGGCTGACCAATCCTTTGTCCCCTTCACCGTCAGGTCAGACTACCTGAAGGTGCTGGGGATATGGTTCAGAAGGGCCGGAGCGTGCACCAAAAACTGGGAGGAGCGAGTAGCCAAGGTAAAACACAAGTTGAGCATGTGGGAGCAGCAATCTCTTTCCATTGTGGGTAAGAACCTGGTCATCAGGTGCGAGGCGCTCACGTTGTTGCTGTACGTGTCGCAGGTCTGGCCCATACCCCACTCCTGCACTGTGGCAGTCACCCGAGCCATTTGCCGCTTCATCTGGGGATCTAAAATGGACCAGGTCCGGAGGGACACGATGTTCAAACCTCTGGATAAGGGCAGGAAAAATGGACCCAACGTCGCCCTCATCCTGATGACCACCTTCGTGTGCGGCTGCATCAAGCTGTGTGTAGACCTCCAGTATGCAAACTCCAAGTGTCTCTACGTGCTGAAGTTCTATCTGTCCCCGGTGTTGCGAAGGATGGGCCTGGTCACATTGCCGCGGAACGCTCCATCCAGTTGGACTGTGCCATACCACCTATCCTTCGTGGAGCAGTTTCTGCAGAAAAACACCTTTGACCACCGATCCATCAGGCAGTGGTCTGCACGGACTGTCCTCGAGGCCCGACGGGAAAAGGAGACGGTGGATCCTGTCGGATGGTTCCCCGAGCAGACCGCCAAAGTCATTTGGCAGAATGCCTCATCACCAGAACTTTCAAACAAGCACCAAGATGTAGCTTGGTTGGTGGTGAGAAGAGCCCTCCCCGTCAGATCCTTCCTGCACCCCTGAAGTCTCACCCCCTCCGCACAATGCCCTCTCGGTGGCAGTGGTGGGGAAGAGACGGTTGCCCACCTCCTTCTGGAATGTGTCTTTGCAAAGCAGGTGTGGAAAGAGATGCAGTGGTTTTTGTCGAGGTTCATCCCAAGCAGCTGTGACTGCCCTTGATATCAAGGCAGCATTTGACCGAGTATGGCATCAAGGAGCCCTAGCAAATCTGAGGTCAATGGGAATCGGGGAAAACCGTCCGCTGGCTGGAGTCATACCTAGCGCAAAGGAAGATGGTTGTGGTTGTTGGAGGTCAATCATCTGAGCTCCAGGACATCACTGCAGGAGTTCCTCAGGGTAGTGTCCTAAGCCCAACCATCTTCAGCTGCTTCATCAAGGACCTTCCTTCAATCATAAGGTCAGAAGTGGGGATGTTCGCTGATGATTGCACAATGTTCAGCACCATTTGTGACTCCTCATACTGAAGCAGTCTGTGTAGAAAAGCAGCAAGACTTGGACAATATCCAGGCTTGGGCTGGTAAGTGGCAAGTAACATTTGCACCACACAAGTGCCAGGCAATGACCATCTCAACAAGAGAGAATCTAACCATCTCGCCTTGACATTCAACGGCATTACCATCACTATCAACATCCTAGGGGCTACCATTGACCAGAAACTGAACTGGAGTAGCCATATAAATACCGTGGCTACAAGAGCAGGTCAGAGGCTAGGAATCCTGGGGCGAGTAACTCACCTCCTGGCTCCCCAAAGCCTGTCCACCATCTACAAGGCACAAGTCAGGAGTGTGATGGAATACTCTTCGCTTGCCTGGATGGGTGCAGCTCCAACAACACTCAAGAAGCTCGACACCATCCAGGACAAAGCAGTCCGCTTGATTGGCACCCCATCTACAAACATTCACTCCCTTCACCACCGACGCTCAGTGGCAGCAGTGTGTACCATCTACAAGATGCACTGCAGCAATCCCCCAAGGCTCTTTAGACAGCACCTTCCAAACCCGCGACCTCTACCAGCTAGAAGGACAAGGGCAGCAAACACATGGGAACACCACCACCTGCAAGTTCCCCTCCAAGTCACACACCATCCTGACTTGGAGCTATATCGCCGTTCCTTCCTTGTCGCTGGGTCAAAATCCTGGAACTCCCTTCCTAACAGCACTGTGGGCGTACCTACCCCAAATGGACTGCAGCGATTCAAGAAGGCAGCTCACCACCACCTTCTCAAGGGCAATTAGGGATGGGCAATAAATGCTGGCCTGGCCAGCGTCGCCCACATCCCATGAATGAATTTTTTTTAAAAATCTCTGTAACACAGGAGTCTGTGCTCTACGGGCTGTTCCCAGGGACGCACACCGAGATAAACATCACCTGCTCCTGGAGGACTATCAATTCTGTGAAAGACGCCCTTTGGTCTGCCCGAAACTTGCTGGTCTTCCAGCACAAAGAGTTGTCCATGACCGAATGTTGCAGACTGGCACATTCCAAGGTCCAGGACTACGTGCTAAGGGACGCACCAAAGCTTGGGGCAGCCACAGCAAAGGCTCAGTAGGGAAAGACCACTGTGTCAGGTCCCCCCACCAAGCTGAACGGAGGGGCTGGATCCATGGGAAACTCTTCGAACTGTATCGGGAAAATTTTGTGTGCTGTAAAATGTAAAAATGTATCTGGCATGACAAATGAAATGGAAGGGTTGTGAGGCAACTCATGATTGTATTGAAGGAAACTGACCTCCTTTGCACTGTTTGTAATTTTTGACTTGGTGCTGTTTGGTAATGTATTTTTTTACAGATTTTTATGAATAAAGTATATTTTGGAAATAAAAAAAAAGAAAATCAGGGCTATGTAAAAGGACAGAATTGGAATAATGCAGAGGTCTCAGAGGTTTATAGAGAGATGAGGCCATGGAAGGATTTGAAAACAAGGGTGATGGGTTAATGGGACTTTGAGAGAGTTAGGATACGGGTTACAGATTCTTGTACAATTTTCTATTCAGGATGCAAGGAGGGAGCCTGACCAGGAGCGTATTGGAACAGTAGGGTCAAAAAGGCAGAAAGGGATGAATGAGGGTTTCAGCCGCAGAAAAGCTGAGGTAGTGATGGAGTTGGGCGATGTGCGGAGGTGGAGGTAGGCGGTCTTAGTGATGGGTAAGGTATGGGGTCAGAAGCTCAGGCAGAGTTGTGAACAGTCCGAGCCTCAGACAGTGACCAAGGAAAGTATTGGAAAATAAGTGTGAAGTTAGACGAAGTAATTATTTTAAACAGATCAAATATCTTGATCACCTATTTTTAGATGACCTCTAACTTGCTTGAATTTCAGCCTTAATATTTTACAGGTATTGGGGAAGTATACCATCCAGTCATTGATATACGTTGGATACGAACGAAAGTGCTCTGGTCCATGAACATCTCAATGGTTACCAGTTGCGTCAGACGCACGCGTCGTTCCGCCCCGCCCGCTGACGGAATAAAATAAATCCCGCCCTCAGGCCAGAAATAGCCAATGGACGCGTGCTCTGTGGAGTGACCATCCATTTCAATGTAAACGGGGCGATGATTGGTTGCGCAGCGCAAGTGCCTCACCTGCAGCAGCCTACCGTCAGTAACGAAGTTGGGCCTTGCTTCGCTTTGGTGGAGGCCAGAGTTTTGTCTTCCACTGATGGTGGGGGTCGAGTCCGCGTATTTTCTGCGGGTGGTGGAGCGGCGGTTCGGTACGGCGCTTTGTATTAAGCAGTGCAGCGCCGGCGATGTAGGCTGTGTGGTGTGGGACGCGGCGCTGGTGCTGGCCAAGTACTTGGAAACGAGCACCTTCTACCAGGATGGCCTCCACGCCTTTACCGGGAAGAGCGTGGTGGAGCTGGGCTCGGGGACCGGAGTGGTGGGGCTGATGGCTTCTGTTCTGGGGTAAAGTTTATCTTGATTTTAAAAAAAAATTCATTGGCGCGTTAGAGCTTTGTTGCTGCTTTTAGCATCCTACACGGTTTGCTGGAGTCTTCCCTTCATAGTGTTTGTAAGATGGTGATAGAATTTACAGCATTGAAACAAGCCATTTGGCTCAAGTGGCCTTTGCTGGTATTTAGGCTCCATTGGCACCTACTTCATCTAACTCTTAACAGCATATCCTTTTATTACTTTCTCCCTATTTATCCAGCATCTACACTGTTTGCTTCAATTCTTCCTCGTAGTGTGTTCCACATTTTATTTTAAATTCCCTATTGGGTTTTTAGTGACTATCATTTTCATAGCCCTTAGTTTTGGTCTTACAGCAAAAAAGGAAACATCTACATCTAATCTGTCAAACTCTTTCATTATCTTAAAGATCTCTGTTAGGTCACCCTCAACTTTTCTACAGGAAGGAGTCCCTGGCTGTTCAGCCTGTCTTTATAGCTTGTTTAGTGACACTGGAAATGGCCAATGGCACTCTGTCACTGAATCCTTATGTTGTAGTTACTTAATGTGAGTATCGCTGGCAATGCCAGCATTTATTGCCCATCCCTCATTGCCCTTGAAGCTATTGGTGTGCCACCTTCTTGAATGGCTGCAGTCCATGTGGTGTAGGTACACCCACAGTGCTGGTAGGGAGTGAGTTCCAGGATTTTGACCCAGTGCCAGTGAAGGAACTGCAATCCAATTCCAAGACAAGATAGTGTATGACTTGGAGGGGAATGTGCAGGTGTTCCCATGCGTCTGCTGCCCTTGTTCTAGGCGGTAGAAGTCGTGGGTTTAGAAGGTGTTGTTGAAGGAGCCTTGGTGAGCTGCTGCAGTGCATCTTGTAGATGGTACATACTGCTGCGACTGTGCACCGGTGGTGAAGGGAGTGAAATGTTGAAGGTGGTGGATGGGGTGTCAGTCAAGTGAACTGCTTTGTCCTGGATGGTGTCGAGCTTCTTGATTTGTTGTCGGAGCTGCACTCATCCAGGCAAGTGGAGAGTATTCCATCACACTGCTGACTTGTGCCTTGTAGATGGTGGACAGGCTTTGGGGAGTCAGGAGGTGAGTTACTCGCTGCAGAATTCCTAACCTCTGACCTGCTCTTGTTGTCATAGTATTTATGTGACTTGCCCAGTTAAGGTTCTGGACAATGGTGACTCCCCAGGATGTTGATGGTGGGGGGCTCGACGATGATAATTCTGATGAATGTCAAAGGGAGATGGTTAGGTTCTCTCTTGTTGAAGATAGGCATTGCTGGGCAAAAATATTACTTGCTACTTATCAACCCAAGCTTGAATGTTGTCCAGGTCTTGCTGTATGTGGGCATAGACTGCTTCATTTTCTGAAGAATTGCGAATAAAATATTCTTTTTTTCTTTCGTTTGGGCCTCCTTATCTCGAGAGACAATGGATACGCGCCTGGAGGTGGTCAGTGGTTTGTGAAGCAGCGCCTGGAGTGGCTATAAAGGCCAATTCTGGAGTGACAGGCTCTTCCACAGGTGCTGCAGAGAAATTTGTTTGTTGGGGCTGTTGCACAGTTGGCTCTCCCCTTGCGCCTCTGTCTTTTTTCCTGCCAACTACTAAGTCTCTTCGACTCGCCACAATTTAGCCCTGTCTTTATGGCTGCCCGCCAGCTCTGGCGAATGCTGGCAACTGACTCCCACGACTTGTGATCAATGTCACACGATTTCATGTCGCGTTTGCAGACGTCTTTATAACGGAGACATGGACGGCCGGTGGGTCTGAGACCAGTGGCGAGCTCGCTGTACAATGTGTCTTTGGGGATCCTGCCATCTTCCATGCGGCTCACATGGCCAAGCCATCTCAAGCGCCGCTGACTCAGTAGTGTGTATAAGCTGGGGATGTTGGCCGCTTCAAGGACTTCTGTGTTGGAGATATAGTCCCGCCACCTGATGCCAAGTATTCTCCGAAGGCAGCGAAGATGGAATGAATTGAGACGTCGCTCTTGGCTGGCATACGTTGTCCAGGCCTCGCTGCCGTAGAGCAAGGTACTGAGGACACAGGCCTGATACACTCGGACTTTTGTGTTCCGTGTCAGTGCGCCATTTTCCCACACTCTCTTGGCCAGTCTGAACATAGCAGTGGAAGCCTTACCCATGCGCTTGTTGATTTCTGCATCTAGAGACAGGTTACTGTTGATAGTTGAGCCTAGGTAGGTGAACTCTTGAACCACTTCCAGAGCGTGGTCGCCAATATTGATGGATGGAGCATTTCTGACATCCTGCCCCATGATGTTCGTTTTCTTGAGGCTGATGGTTAGGCCAAATTCATTGCAGGCAGACGCAAACCTGTCGATGAGACTCTGCAGGCATTCTTCAGTGTGAGATGTTAAAGCAGCATCGTCAGCAAAGAGGAGTTCTCTGATGAGGACTTTCCGTACTTTGGACTTCGCTCTTAGACGGGCAAGGTTGAACAACCTGCCCCCTGATCTTGTGTGGAGGAAAATTCCTTCAGAGGATTTGAACGCATGTGAAAGCAGCAGGGAGAAGAAAATCCTAAAAAGTGTGGGTGCGAGAACACAGCCCTGTTTCACACCACTCAGGATAGGAAAGGGCTAAATAAAATATAACACTGTGCAATCATTCAATATCCCCACTTCTGACCTTATGATAGAAGGTCATTGAAGTAGCTGAAGGTGGTTGAGCCTAGGACATTACCCTGAGGAACTCCTACAATGACGACCTGGAGCTGAGATGCTTAGCCTTCAACAACCACAACTATCTTCCTTTGTGCAAGGTATGACTCTAGCCAGAGAAGAGTTTTCCCCCTATTCCCATTAGCTTCAATTTTACTAGGGCTCCTTGATGCCACACTTGGTGAAATGCTGCCTTGATGTCAAGGCCAGTCACTCCTCCCTGACTTTTGAAATTCAGTTCTTTTGTCGATGTTTGAATCAAGACTGTAATGAGGTCTGGAGCCAGGCGGTCCTGGCGGGACATGAACTAAGCATCTGTGAGCAGGTTATTGGTGAATAAGTGTTGCTTGATAGCACTGTTGACACTGATGATTAAGAGTAATAGTTGGGTCAGATTTGTCTTGCTTTGTGTGAATAGGACATACCTGGGCAGTTTTCCGCATGTCGTGTAAATGCCAGTGTTGTAGATGTTTTGGAACAGCTTGACTAGTGTTGTGGCTAGTTCTGGAGCACAAGTCTTCAGCGTTACAGCTGGATGTTGGTGGGACCCATAGCCTTTGCTGTATCCTGTGCGCTCCGCGTTTCTTGATAGCTTGGAGTGAACAGAATTGGTTGAAGAATAGCATCTGTGATTGGGACCTTGAGGATGCTGAGATTCATCATCCGCTTGGCACTTCTGACTGAGGATGGTTGTGGATGTACAAAATCAAATGTAAGATCTTTTGAAGTTTTATGTCTGATTTTAATTGGAGGCTAATTTCCTTTTGTTTTCTAGGGCACATGTCACAGTCACAGATCTTGAAGAGTTGCAGGAATTACTTAACATAAACATCAATGACAACAAGCACTTGGTTACTGGTTCTATCCAAGCCAAGGTACTTAAATGGTTTGTACTTTTTTGACTTTAAAACTTCTCAAGAGTTTTCAACTTTTTGACGTAGTTTTTGTATTAGGATAGAAGCTTGGGAATTCAAGTCACCTTTACCTTAGCTTTGCAGAAAGTATTTTGAGTAGATTGCTTTGTTGGGAGGTGGGTGGTGGGGGGAAAAGTAACCATTCATCATCCTCTACATACCAAAGGATTAATCTAGCTTATGAAGAGGTGACAATAAGTGGAAAGAGGGGAAACAATCACGGGGTTGAGATATTTGATATATTAAGATATTTGATACATATATTGAGACTTTTTAATTGCTGTAACTTTCTTTTGAAGGTACTGAAATGCTTCCCCTAAATCACTTCCATTCACTCCCCATTTTGTCAGTGCATCTTTAGATGAGCAATTAATCTATCCCTTATTACCAAACTATAATTTCCTATTGATACCAAATGGCATAGACAGCTTTGGTTTCAGTAAGAGGGATTTTTCAGGTGATTCTTCAAGCCTTATCAGTTAATCAAGGTGAGAACAAGATGTCCTTGTACCACAGTGAAACTTGAACCCAAATAGTATAATGAGTTTTGTTTTTCGTCAGTACTTACTATACCTTCATTCTCAGTGTTGCTCTGAAAATGAACTTAATTTCCATTATATGGATGCCAGATGGGATAAATCAAGACAAACGATAAATCAGGATAATTGTTAATATTTGCAATACTTAGCAAACTGTGAACAAAATCTTGAAGTTTCAATACGGTTACCAGTAAGTTAAAAGGTACTTGCTCTAATATGGTCTGTCTGTATATATGATTCATGAAACACTGTTTGGATTTATTTGTCTTAGATGCTGGTCTGAGAGTCAGATCAATAAGCCCGTTACCACCTTGTTAATACCTTTATAGTTAGACCACAGAACTCTATAGAGAATAAATGTATACTAGCAAAGTTAAGTAATATTTAGGTACCGTCTTTTGATTATGCCCTTTTTCCATATAGTAAAGTGTTTGGGTTGATCACATCAGAATATTTAAAACATTTTTTTGAGAAATAGGGAGTGGAGGTTCAGGAGGGGAAGAATTAACTTGAACTTATAACACCTTATGTTCTTTAGATGTCACAAAGTGCTTCACAACTAAACTTTTGAAGTGTAGTCACTTTTTTAAGTAGGGAAATGCGACAAGCAATTTGCATACGTGAAGATCTCTCAAACAGCAAATTAAATATATATGGTTTTGGTGGTTGGTGATTGAGGGTTGTCAGCTTGCTCTTTTAATAGTTAATGGAATATTTTGTTATCTGAAATCGCATAGTGGGGGCATAATTTAATCTTTCATTTGAAAGATGGCACCACCATGTATCCCTTCAATACTCCACTGAATTCTAGATCATGTAATCCAGTCCGAGAATGGGCCTTGAGGCACAGTGCTGTGGTGAGATGAGTGCTACCTACTGAACAAAGCTGATGCTTAATGTGTCAAATTGTGCTTTTGATTCTGTTGAACAATCAAAAATTGAATGCAGAAGAGGATTTGGTATTGATGATTTTCAAGGATCTTGAGTTTATTTTTCTTTGTGTATTTGACCTTTGCTAATGGAATGATGATGACTGCAGTCAAAAGAATGAGCAAGAATTTGCTGAAGTGGAGAAGTTTAGTGTCCAAACACACACACACTTTCCCCCTCCCCTTCCTTCCTTCCTCACCCCCCAGACCTTTTAAGGTACAAACTTGTCAGTGTGGGGTGTCGGCCAGGTGACTAAGAGCTCTCTCCCCTGGGTGATTCATACAATGTTCCAGGATATGGGAACCATTGTTACATAATGGCGCCTGAATGTGGTTCATTCTGCTATTTCACACCTATTATTCGTACACTTTGCTGCAGAGTCAGTCTGTTTGTAAAAGTCTGTTCGCTCCATTCCTGCAGATAGAAGTTGTTAGCATGGAATGGGCTATTTTCCATTTCAATGTGTTTTTCCCCAAAGCTGGTTTAGATGTGGATAGTGGGTTTTGTCCTCGACTGACAAACATGTTTATTGACAGTACAGGAGGGCTCTTCTGACTTCTACTCCAGCTTGTCTGTGGCACAAATGTGTCCTTTTTTATAGTTCAGTTCAACAGTTAACTTTTATTTCATAATTCCTCCCGTTCATTTCATATTTCATCACTTTCCCTCTTGAGGATGGCACTAGTTTGATGTAAAACCAAATTTTGAAGTGTTCATGTATTCTGTTGGACCTCCTGAGCACTTTATAAATGCAGTATTGATTCTTTGAGAGCATGGCATTGTTGTCTCTCCTAATGTTATAAAATAGTCACTGCAGGAGCACAAATCTGCACCGATGTAAGCAGACAGTACAAATTATAGTTCACTGTGTAACTTTGGTCTTGCCAGCTATGATTCACACACAAGTACTGGTTTTCACAAGCAAGATGTAATCAAAAAGGCAATTGAATGTTGGCCTTTATTTCAAGGAAGTTGGAATTCAAAATTGAGGAAGTGATCTTTCAGTTGTACAGAGCTTTGATCTGACCCCTTCTGGAAATGTGTTCAGGTTGGGCATAGAACCTTAGGAATTAAATTTGCATCTGAGGGAGTATAGTGTGGTTCACTAGGACAATACTAGGGCTTAAAGCATTAAGTTATGAAGAGAGTTTGCATAAAATTGTCATGTATTTACTTTGGGTTAGATATAGCGAAACTATTTCCTCTGTTGGAACAATGCAGAACAAGCAGGGATAACGCTTAGAACAATGCTATTTTGGAGTGAAAGCAAGAAGCACTTCTACGCACACACAGGATTGTGAACGTGGAACCTATTCCACAAGAGAGTGTGGATGCTGGACCAATTGAGAGATTTTTTTCTAGTTAAACATATTGAGGGATATTGATTAAAGGTGAAGTTGAGATATGGATCATCTAATCGAATTGTGACTGATGGAATAGGCTCAAACGGCCAAAGGACTTTCTCCTTTGTCTACAATGTAGTATTAATGCAGCCTTAATGTTTCTGTACTATGATATTTTTCAGGGGTGAAAGCGTGAAAGACCTTCCGCCTGACCCAGACTACATCCTTGTGGCAGACTGTATTTACTATGAGCAGGTGGGTACACCTGAGGTTGTAAAAGGTGGTTTCCTGAATTAATATGTACTTTGTAAAGGGATTGTTCCTGAACTTTGTTTGTAATTCAACGCGTGCAATAAAAATATTTTCACAGAAGAATAAAGTTGCACTGATTGTGTGTGTTTTCTTCTCATCTAATATAAAAACCAGATGATGGACATGAGTCCTGTATGTGTCGTTAATTTAATAATTGTTCTTTAAATTTAATAATTCTTTATGCTGTATAAGTATAACGTTGCATTTTGCATATAAGAAATTTAAAAATAAAGTTCTTTGTATAATACAGTTGTCATGCAGGCCCCCACCTGCCAGGAATGAGGCACATTAATTTTGCCACATGGACATTAAATTTCAACTTCTTGCTGGGAAGGAGAGAAGGCCTGTTACAAGGAGTTGCCAGGCGCCTGGCTGGAAAGCCACTTTTGCACATTAGCAGACAGTGTTGGAACAAAGGAACTATCCCCTGCTCCAGTACAATACACAGAACAGACCTGGTCAAACGTGTTGGTCACGTGACCACCCTGCTGGCCAACCTGGGGAGTTTTAAATTGCAGAGTGTGTTTGAACTGGCAGAAAGCAGAATGCTCAAGGACTGAAGAAGACCTCCTGTCTGCTCCCATCTATTTCTCAGAACTGGAAGACCCATGAACCCCAAGAGAGAAAAGTCTCCTACAGTGAACAAGGTTTAAGAAGAATACTGGACCCCAACGAAAAGCAAGACCATATCTTCAATCATGGACTCTACAGCGAGCTCTAAGCACAGTAACAAAAAACCCTCCTCCTGAGATTGCCTCAAACTTTTCCACATTAATTTTTCTTCTCTTTTCTGTCTCTATTTGCATGTGTGTATTGAGTATGCATGCTATCATGGGTGCATCGTGTATCCATAGGCGTCAACCGGATTAGAGTTTAAGCTTAAGTTTAATAAAATTTCACCTTCTTTAAACCTATGGGTGGCGCAGTGGTTAGCACTGCAGCCTCACAGCTCCAGCGACCCGGGTTCAATTCTGGGTACTGCCTGTGTGGAGTTTGCAAGTTCTCTGTCTGCGTGGGTTTTCTCCGGGTGCTCCGGTTTCCTCCCACAAGCCAAAGGACTTGCAGGTTGGTAGGTAAATTGGCCATTATAAATTGCCCCTAGTATAGGTAGGTGGTAGGGAAATATAGGGACAGGTGGGGATGTGGTAGGAATATGGGATTAGTGTAGGATTAGTATAAATGGGTGGTTGATGGTCGGCACAGACTCGGTGGGCTGAAGGGCCTGTTTCAGTGCTGTATCTCTAAAAAAATAAAACTAAGGAAGCCTGCTAATGCTCGTTTCTTTACTTTATAATTGGAAAGCAGTGAACAAGGATTCACCAAGGGGGAGCTAAAAACAGTGTGTCTAAAAATAAAAACCCTGTGACAGCAAAACCAGATGAAGACCGAAAGGGAACCCTAGACCTCTTGCTCACCTGGTCATAACATAAATTAATCAAACTTAAATGTTGCTTTGATGTAACATCGAGTTGAATGTAAGGCTAAACAATATATGTGTGCATTAATCTCTCATTTTGTTTTTGCATTTAAAATGTAGAAGAAATATAGATGCTTACAGCATAGAAGGCCATTTAGCCCATTGTCTATCTGGGTCTCCATTAAAGCAACCCAAAACTAAGCCCACTTCCCTGTTCTCTCCCCACAGTTCAGTATTGACCTATACTGTTTCTAAAATTCCACCTTTAAATTATGTTTGCACACATTTTACAGTGTGAGGGTTGTAATTTTTTTAATTAGCCTTAAATGTAATGTTTAAGAATTCAAATGTAAAATTAAAATTAAGAATTAGAATGAAATGTAGCAAGAATATACAGAATGCTTATTTGTAAATAGATTTTGATGTTTCAGATATGCTGTATGTTAAAAACAGAAAATTAGTGGATCAGGTGGAGAAATGAGGTAGTGTTAATGTTTCAGGCCAGTGACCTTTTGTCAGAACCCGACTTTCCTTTTACACAGGTGCTGCCTGACCTGTTGAGTATTTCCAGCATTTTTTGGTTATTTCACATTTCCAGCATCTGCAGTATTTCACTTTATGCTGCATTTTAACCCTCGGACTTAGGACAATCTCAACAAATGTTTGAATTCCTGAGTTGACTTGTATTTGTAAAATTTTAGTTTACGCACTGTTTATTACAGAACTAAAGCTGCTCATGTTAGGAATAGTATTTTTAACCATGTACAATAAAATTTTAAACACTAAGTTTGATTCTGTTTCTCTATGTTCCCATTTTGCCAATTCTAATTTTATGAATTTTCATTAATTTAATATCATCCAACTTTTTAAAATCTTTTTGAAAATACTCGACTCTTCACCTTCCAGCCATTTTGAAGATGGGAGGAACTTGAAAAAAATTGGCTTTCATTGGCTGAAAATTAACCGCAAGCACTTTTTCTGCTAAGGGCACACAATGGTTTGGTAGAATTGACAAATTATTATTTATTGGTGCACAGAAGATAATATGCTGAGATAGGTAAATTTGTTGTGGCATGCTAAGCATTAAGAGATTACAGTATCAGTGCTTTCCTGTTACTGTGCGGAACAGAGCCAAATATTTGAAGTTGACTATTAGTCATTAGTCCTCACTACCGTTGTTAAGCTGATGACTAAGCTTGCGAAGAAGTTCTCAAGCAAGCTGTGTTTTGTTTACCACTGACATTTTAAAGTAAAATAGCCATTTTAATTTCTTTATCCTTTTGTGTATTCATTTCTAGTTTGAAGATTTTTGTATGTGTTTAAATTCCTACTTCAATATTCTTGTATCTTAATTCTTTTATTGCAAGAAACCCTACATGCACTGTCTCACAGTGGCTGTTCAGGTTCTCCTACATTGTATAAAAATGATATTGAATAAGAACATTAGTGATGTCCAAAATGTGAGTGTGTTGTTTAAACAATATACTGTCTTGCAGTCTTTAGAGCCCTTGCTGAGGACTATGACAGAGCTTACAGGAAACAACAGCTGTGTCATATGTTGCTATGAAGAGAGGACAATGGGAAACAACCCTAAAATAGAGATTCGTTTTTTTGAGGTAAGTTTTTCGTTAAAACAATTACCATACTTATTATATTGGATTAACTGTAGCTCCATGGCTAATATAGCTTGAATAGGGATGAGATATTGACAATAAACTAAAACTAGTCACACCACTTTTATTTAAAAAAATATATTCTGTTTTTATAAAGTAATATACTTAAAAGTGTTTTCATAATCTCCAATCCACATTTGTTATAACCAGGATTTTGTAAAATGAAATACCATTTATTGGAAGTTGATTATGTACTTTATTAGCTGTTAGTCGAAGAGACTTAGCAGTGGCAGGAAAAAAGACAGAGGCGCAAGGAGAGAGCCAACTGTGTAACGGCCCCGACAAACAAATTTTTCTGCAGCACCTGTGGAAGAGCCTGTCACTCTAGAATTGGCCTTTATAGCCACTCCAGGCGCTGCTTCACAAACCACTGACCACCTCCAGGCGCTTACCCATTGTCTCTCGAGACAAGGAGGCCAAAGAATAGCTGTTACATAATGAAATGAATTTGCTTCATACCTTTGAGGAACTTGTCAGCAACCAATGGCTAATATCTCAATACTGTTAAACATATGTTACTAAAAATGTGATGCCGCTCAGACTGATCCCAGTGATTCCAACTCAGTAACCAGATCATGACCTTTAGTCTGCAATTGGAATATTGAGTACAGTTTTGCATAGCCGTTATAGAGAATATAAAAGCAATGGAAAAGATGTAATGTAGATTCACGGAACTTTATCAAGTCTGAGGTTGTAGTTATAAAGGCAGACTTGAGTTATGGCTTTTTCCACTTTAGCTGAGAAAGTTAAGGGGTGGCTTGAAGAGGTCTTCGAGATTGTAAAGAGATGATAAGATAGAAAGTTATTTTTCCATATGTCACCTAGAGAAGAATAGGATATAACTTTTAAGATAATCATGAAATAATAAAAGGAGAGGCTAGAAAGAAATCTTTGCAATGCATGACTAGAGTGTAGAACTGTACCACAGGCAGTTGAAGCAGAGTAAGTAAATTATTTTAAAAGGAGATTAGATAGTTGTTTGAAGAATAAGTATTAAAGATTATAGGGAACGAGCTAGCGATTAGAATTCGATTTAGACGGTTTGTGAAGAAAAACGGGATAAATGATCTGTTTCTATGTTGTAGCCTTCTGAGATCACTTGTAAAATGTAGTAAGTAAAACAGCAGTAGTATTATTTGTATAGATAATTGGGTGTTTTTCCTGCTTGTAATTGCAGTTAGCTTTCCTTCGTGGTTGGATCTAATATTGACTTACGTTTGGTCATTTTTTAAAAGGAAAAACATTTTTGCATCAATTGAGAGTCTGCTTGGTGACCTAAGTACAGTACTGCTATCAGCAACTTGGACAATCAGGATGCTAGAATGTGCAGAGGACTCGGCCTTGATAACTTCCTTACTCAGCTTGACTGTAAAAAGATGAAATGTAACTTATGGTCAATCATTTAAAACTCTGTGCTTGGTTTGATTGAAATTTTTGCAATGTTAACTTCCGATATCCCTTGTTTTATATCAGCTTTTGCAGACTGATTTTGAAGTAGAAGAGATTCCATTGGACAGGCATGATGAGGAATACAGAAGTGAAGACATTCATATTTTACATATAAAGAGGAAAAGACATCATTAAGACATCTTTACCTTGAAATAATAACTTACACTCTTTTTTTTTTTATTTTTGTTCTCTGACACAAGTGTTCCCAAAAAGGTTCAACCATGACATGAGAAGGGGCAATTCTTATTAGAGTTTTATTATGTGTAACTACTACAGAAGCAAATGTAAAAACAGGTTTTCTTATAGCCCATGAAAAGTGATCTTCAGCCCTTTGGATGTCACCTGTTCTTTATAAGAGTGTTATTACATAGTTATTTTCTACTGGCATCAATTTTTTTTTTCTAGCATTCATTCTTGGCAGAAATGCAAACTGTATGATTTACATTAGTTTTTAAAATTTGAACATGTAATAATTTGTGCAATAACTATAAATATCAGATCCTGGAGGAGGGAGGTGTTCAGGCTCTGGTTTCTGCTTGTGGTTCATTAACAGCTTGAGCATTGTTGTAATGGTTTGTGGTATTGAGAGCATTTTTTGATGTTTGGTTTATCTTCTGAGTCCAGCTGTGAATGTTATGCCAGACAGACAACTGGTACTCTTGTAGACCATTTGTTTTTTTTGGACTTTTTTTGTTGTTCATGCAGTTCTGAAAAGAAAATTGTATTTAAAACGTGTTGGTTGATTTTGAACAGTGGTTTTATTGATCATGTTTGAAAACCACTGAACTAACCTTTTTGAAATGTTAATATTCACCATATATTCACAGATTTAAAAATGACCTGAGAATTTGATTGATTTTCTATAATTTTGAGATTGTTTAATGATTGCACAACTTTATTTTGCGCTTTGACCTGCATGAGCTATAAACCTTTTGAGCTGTAGACATTAAACTAATTATTTGCCAAAAAATTGTCAAAACCATAGGTTAGTTTGTTATGCTATCTTAGTCATTTCTTCTGAGTTTTGTAAGAAACAACATCTGATATATCTGGTATGTATTAATTTCTGCTGCATAGCATCAATTGACTTCATATGAGGAAGGTCAGACATTTGTAAAGGGAGTTGTTATCATGGCTGACTCTTGGGTTAAATAGATTTATTTGAATACAGTAATTTTTGATACCATAATTATCAGATGTGTACACTTGTCAAGAGAAACAGGACTGCAGTAGTTGCTGATTGTTTCAGAGACACTGTATACTAATATTTGTGAGATGGTTGCTGTCCTTTGGAAAGAAGGGAAATGTGTACTTGACCTTTTTTAATAGTGGAAAAGGATTTAAATCATGCTTTAGGGTGAACATTGGGCTCAAGTCCCTATTGGCCTATATGGAGGGAGTTCTAACAAAATTGTCAAAAGAATAATTGTTAACTGAACGTTTATTTAGTCTAATTTACTAACTACCAATGGCCTTTAACTTAGCTCTTTGGTTACTTTTGCAGCTGTTTCACAAGTGTTATAAAGTTTTAATTTCAAGTAATTCACAGAAGCTAGAATGTGTTTTAATTCAAAATATCTTGGGGGCGGCGCAGTGGTTAGCACCGCAGCCTCACATCTTCAGGGACCCGGGTTCAATTCTGGGTACTGCCTGTATGGAGTTTGCAAGTTCTCCCTGTGTCTGCGTGGGTTTCCTCCCACATGCCAAAGACTTGCAGGTTGATAGGTAAATTGGCCATTAGCAATTGCCCCTAGTATAGTTAGGTGGTAGGGAAATATAGGGACAGGTGGGGATGTGGTAGGAATATGGAATTAGTGCAGGATTAGTATAAATGGGTGGTTGATGGTCAGCACAGACTCGGTGGGCCGAAGGGCCTGTTTCAGTGCTGTATCTCTAAAACTAAAACTAAATCTTAACAAATTGCACTCTTGTTTGTATTTTCCAAATTATCTCCAGTAGCTCACCCAAGTAACAATTTTTTCACGGGTGAGTATAGGCTGCTCAACCATAAGGGTATCCCTGTTCTTGATCCTGTCATGTACATATGTAGATTTTGGTGTTGAAATTGTCCTTTTTAAAGGGTTGAATGGAATTTCAACTTGACTGAGAATTGCTGGTAAAGAGTGATGGCCTGTGGGCAGCATAAGAAGGGAGAAAACTGATGTAAGCAAAACCGTTGTCATACAAAGTACAATTGAGAAAATTACATAAGTTTATCATGATTATGGATGTCTTTTGATGGAATTACATCCAGTCAACTGTAACAAATTGTCTTTTTACTGTAGTATTATCAGTTTGTTTGAAACATGAGATCTGACTGAAGTTAACAAGTTGAACTGAATGCATTTCCTCTCCCAGCAGCTGTGTTGTTCATCAGTTAAACCTGAACTTCACTCTGCTTTGTATACACTATGTAATTAGAATTCACAGCCTACTTAAATACATGCGTTCAAGGTTCTGTCTTACAGGCTGTAAGACAGGGTAGGTAGTGGCGTAGTGGTATTATCACTGGACTAGTAACCCAGAGACCCAAGGTATTTCTCTGGGGACATGGGTTTGAATCCCACCACAGCAGAAAGTGGAATTTGAATTTAATTAGTTAAAAAAAAAAAATCTGGAATTAAAAGCTAGTCTAATGATGGCCATGAAACCATTGTTGATTGTTGTAAAAACCCATCTGGTTCACTAATGTCCTTTAGGGAAAGAAATCTGCTGTCCTTACCTGAAATGGCCTAGCAAGCCACTCAGTTGTATCTAACCGCTACGAAGTCAATAAAAAGGAATGAAACCGGACGAACTACCCGGCATCGACCGAGGTACCGGAAACGACAACGGCAAAGCCAGCCTGGTCGACCCTGCAAAGTCCTCCTCACTAACAGCTGGGGGCTTGTGCCAAAGTTGGGAGAGCTGTCCCACAGACTAGTCAATCAACAGCCTGACATAGTCATACTCACGGAATCATACCTTACAGACAATGTTCCAGACACTGCCATCACCATCCCCGGGTACGTCCTGTCCCATCGGCAGGACAGACCCACCAGAGGTGGTGGCACAGTGGTATACAGTAGGGAGGCAGTTGCCCTGGGAGTCCTCAACGTCGACTCCGGACCCCATGAAGTCTCTTGGCATCAGATCAAACATGGGCAAGGTAACCACCTACTGATTACCTCCTACGGATTACCACCTACCGCCCTCCCTCAGCTGATGACTCAGTACACCATATTGAACACTACTTGGAGGAAGCACTGAAGGTGGCAAGGGCACAAAATGTACTCTGGGTGGGGGACTTCAATGTCCATCACCAAGAATGGCTCAGTATCACCACTGCTGGCCGAGTCCTAAAGGACATAGCTGCTAGACTGGGTCTGCGGCAGGTGGTGGGGGAACCAACACGCTGGAAAAACATACTTGACCTTGTCCTCACCAATCTGCCTGCTGCAGATGCTTCTGTCCATGACTGTATTGGTCGGAGTGATCACCACACAGTCCTTGTGGAGACGAAGTCCTGCCTTCACATTGAGGATACCATCCATCGTGTTGTGTGGTACTATCACCGTGCCAAATGGGATAGATTTCAAGCAGATCTAGCAATGCAAAACTGGGTATCCATGAGGCGCTGTGGGCCATCAGCAGCAGCAGAATTGTACTCCACCACAATCTAACCTCATGGCTCGGCATATCCCCCACTCTACAATTACCATCAAGCCAGGAAACCAACCCTGGTTCAATGAAGAGTGCAGGAGGGCATGCCAGGAGCAGCACCAGGCATACCTCAAAATGAGGTGTCAACCTGGTGAAGCTACAACCCAGGCCTACTTGCATGCCAAACTGCGTAAGCAGCAGGCGATAGACAGAGGTGAGCGATCCCATAACCAACGGATCAGATCTAAGCTCTGCAGTCCTGCCACATCCAGCTGTGAATGTTGGACAATTAAACAACTAACTGGAGGAGGTGGCTCCACAAATATCCCCATCCTCAATGATGGGGGAGCCCAGCACATCAGTGCAAAAGATAAGGCTGAAGCATTTGCAACAATCTTCAGCCAGCAGTGCCGAGTTGCTGATCCATCTCGGCCTCCTCCTGAAGACCCCAAAATCACAGATGCCCGACTTCAGCCAATTCGATTCACTCTGCGTGATATCAAGAAACGACTGAAGGCACTGGATACTGCAAAAGCTATGGGCCCTGACAATATTCCGGCAATAGTACTGAAGACCTGTGCTCCAGAACTTGCTGCACCCCTAGCCAAGCTGTTCCAGTACAGCTACAACACTGGCATCTACCCTGCAATATGGAAAATTGCCTAGGTATGTCCTGTACGCACACAGCAGAACATGTCCAACCCGGCCAATTACCACCCCCCCCCCCCCCCCCCCCCCATCAGCCTACACTCAATTATCAGTAAAGTGATGGAAGGTGTCATCAACAGTGCCATCAAGCAGCACTTGCTTAGCAATAACCTGCTCAGTGACACTCAGTTTGGGTTCCGCCAGGGCCACTCAGCTTCCTGGCCTCATTACAGCCTTGGTTCAAACATGGACGAAAGAGCTGAACTCCAGAGGTGAGGTGAGAGTGACTGTCCTTGACATCAAGGCAGCATTTGACCGAGTATGGCATCAAGGAGCCCAAGCAAAACTGAGCTCAATGGGAATCGGGGAAAACCCTCCACTGGTTGGAGTCATACCTAGTACAAAGGAAGATGGTTGTGGTCGTTGGAGGTCAATCATCTCAGCTCCAGGACATCACTGCGGGAGTTCCTCAGGGTAATGTCCTAAGCCCAACCATCTTCAGCTGCTTCATCAATGACCTTCCTTCAATCATAAGGTCAGAAGTGGGGATGTTCGCTGATTGTGCAATGTTCAGCACCATTCATGACTCCTCAGATACTGAAGCAGTTCGTGTGGAAATGCAGCAAGACCTGGACAATATCCAGGCTTGGGCTGATAAGTGGAAAGTAATATTCATGCCACACAAGTGCCAGGGAATGACCATCTCCAACAAGAGAGAATCTAACCATCTTCCCTTGACATACCATCGCTGAATCCTCCACTATTAACATCCTAGGGGCTACTATTGACCAGAAACTGAATTGGAGTAGCCATATAAATACCATGGCTACAAGAACAGGTCAGAGGCTAGGAATCCTGAGGCGAGTAACTCACCTCCTGACTCCCCAAAGCCTGTCCACAATCTGCAAGGCACAATTCAGGCGTGTGATGGAATACTCTCCACTTGCCTGGATGGGTGCAGCTCCAACAATACTCAAGAAGCTCGACACCATCCAGGACAAAGCAGCCCGCTTGATTGGCACCCCATCTACAAACATTCACTCCCTCCACCACCGACGCACAGTGGCAGCAGTGTGTACCATCTACAAGATGCATTGCAACAATCCACCAAGGCTCCTTAGACAGCACCTTCCAAACCCGTGACCTCTACCAACTAGAAGGACAAGGGCAGTAAATACATGGGAACGCCACCACCTGCAATTTCCCCTCCAAGTCACACACCATCCTGACTTGGAACTATATTGCTGTTCCTTCACTGTCGCTGGGTCAAAATCCTGGAACTCCCTTCCAACAGCACTGTGGGTATACCCAAATGGACTGCAGCAGTTCAAGAAGGCATGTAAATAGTAAGCGGGTAGTAAGAGGTGGAGTGGGGCCTATTAGGGACAAAGAAGGTAATTTATGCTTCGAGGCACAGGGCAAGACTAGAATACTTAATGAGTAATAAAAACAAGAAATGCTGGAAATACTCAGGTCTGGCAGCATCAGATTTCCAGCATCTGCAGTATTTTGCTTTTATTTTAATACTTTAATGAGTACTTTGTATCTATGTTTACTATGGAAGAGGAATCTGGCAAAATATCAGTAGAGGCAATGGATAGGGTAAAAAATTGAGAGGGAAATTTTACTTAAAAGGCTGGCTACATTTAGGGTAAATGTCACCTGAAGTAAATGGTTTGCATCCCTGGTTGTTAAATGAAGTGGGGGTGGAGATAGCGCAAAGGCTTGCCATAATCATCCAATCTTCCCCCAGATGTGGGGGAAGTATCAGGATCGGTGAACAGCAACCGTGACATCCTTTTATTCAAGAAAGGGCGTAAGGACAGTCCTAGCAACTACATGCTAGTTAGTTTAACATCAGTGGTGGGTGAGGTTTTAGAAACAATAATCAAGGAAAAGATCAACAGGTGTGGAGTTAATTAAGGATAGCCAGCATGAATTCATAAAAGGCAGATCATGCTCGACTAGAACTTTTTGGATGTAGTAACAGAAGGTTGAGAATGTGGTGGATGTTGTCTATATAGATTTGAAGAAAGCATTTGTTAACTAACCTTTTATGTGGTACTTTAACAAAATTGAGGCTCATGGAATAGGAGGGTCAGTGTCCAATTGGATTTTTAAAAATTGGCTTAAGGAATGAAAACGAGTTGTGGTAAATTGTTTTTCAGACTGGAGGAAGGTAGACAATGGTGTTCCCCAAGGATCAGTGCTAGGACCACTGCTTTTTGTTTTTGCTATATGAAAATGTCTTGGAGCTTGGAATGCAGAGTCGAATTTCAAAGTTTGCAGATGATACCAAACTTGGAGTGATGTGAATCACTGACAACAGGACATAGACTGGCAGACAAGTGGCAGATGGAATTTAATACAGACAAATGTGAGGTGATGCATTTTGGTAGAAGGGATAGGGTGAGGTACTGTAGACTTAATGGTGCAGTTCTAAAGAGTGCAGGAACAGAGCGACCTGGGTGTGCATGTGCATCGATCTTTGAAGGTGGCAGGACATACGGAGAGAGTGGTTAGCAAAGCATGTGGGATCTTAGGCTTCATAAAAAGCATAGAGTACAAAAGCAGGGAAGTTATGCCAAGTGGAATGTACAGCCTGTGGCATGTGGGAACTCATGGATGCACCATGTGTCCTAGACAAATACATCTGCAGGAAATGTCACCGGCTGCAAAAGCTTGAGCTCCGGGTTTCAGAACTCGAGTGGCAGCTGGAGTCACTGAATAGAACATTTAGGGAGGTGGTCACATCGCGGGTTAGGAGATGCAGGCAGATGGAAATGGGTGACCGCCAGGCAGTCTAAGAGAACCAGGCAGGTTGTGCTGGTGTCCCCTGATGTGATCTCACTCACTAACTGGTTTTCCATTTTGGATACTGGTGAGGATGCTGGTTCCTCAGAGGAGTGCATTCAGAGCCAAGTGGTTCAGCTGCACAGGAAGGGAGGAAGAGCTGTAGTGATACAGGATTCGTTAGGGGAACAGATGGGCGTTTCTGTGGCAGTAAACGTGACTCCAGGCTGGTGTGTTGCGTCCCTGGTGCTAGGGTCAACGATGTCACGGAGAGGCTGCAGGACATTCTTCTGGGCGAGGGTGAGCAGCCAGAGGTCGTGATCCACATTGGTACCAATGACATGGGTAAAAACGGGATGAAGTCCTGAAAGCAGATTTTAGGGAACTAGGAAGGAGATTAAAAAGCAGGACCTCAAAAGCAGTAATCTCAGGATTATCCCCAGTCCCAGGTGTTAGTAAGCATAGGAACAGGAGAACTGAGCGATTGAACATGTGGCTGGAGAACTGGTGTAGGAGGGAGGGCATCAGATTTCTGAGACATTGGGACTGGTTCTGGGGCAGGTGGGACCTGTAAGAGATGGATGATTTGCATCTTAGTAGGACTGGGACGAACATCCTCGCAGGGAGGTGTGCTAGTGTTGTTGCGGAGGGTTTAAACTAAATTGTTAGGGGGACGGGAACCTGAGAGGGATCTCAGATTGGAGGGATGCAAAACTGGTAACTTGTCTTCAGTGTGGGAACCAGGAGCAAGTATTCGAGGAATCCCAAGGTGCACCAAATACTGCTGGAGATAGATAGCATAAGAGTAAGGGAGAAAGTAATAAAGTCTGAATCAGGGTTAATGTGCATGTATGTGAATGCACAGAGTGTGGTTAATAAGACTGGTGAGGTACAGATGCAGATTGCCATGTGGAAATATGATGTGGCTGTAATAGAGACCTGGCTCAAAGAAAGGCAGGACTGGGTGTTAAATATTCCTGGATACAAGGTGTTCAGGAAAGGATGGGAAAGGGAAAGTGGGGGGTGGGTGGCAGTATTGATTTAAGGAGAGCATTGTAGTGCTGGAGAAAAATGATGTCCCAGAGGGGTCGAGGACAGAATCAATTTGGCTAGAGCTAAGGAACAAAGAAGGTGCAGTTACGTTGCTCAGTGTTGTCTATAGGCCAACAGCTAGTGGGAAGGAAATAGAGGAATAAATTTGCAAGAAAATTAAGAGGTGCAAAAGTTATAGGGTAGAATGGGGGACTTTAATTATTCAAACATAGACTGGGATAATAGTAGTGTAAAGGGTAGTGAGGGGCAAGAGTTCCGAGAGTGTGTTCAGGAAAATTTTCTACAACAGTATGTTGCTAGTCCAATATGAAAGGAGGCACTGCTAGATCTGGGTCAAGTGGATCAAATATCAGTAGGAGAGCATTTAGGGGATAGTGATCATTGTATCACAATGTTTAGGCACTATGGAAAAGGACAAGGAGCAATCCAGGATAAGAATAATTAACTGGGGGAAGGCCAACTTCAGTGGAGTAAGAATGGAGCTGGGGTGAATAAATTGGAGTCAAAAGCTGGCAGGAGAACCGATAGATGAACAATGGACTACCTTCAAAGTAGAGATAGTTCAGGCACACTGAAGGTATGGTCCCTTGAAGGGGAAAAATAGGGCAAACAAATCCTGAGCTCCCTGGATGACAAAAGAGGTAGAGATTAAGATAAAGAAGAAAAAGTGTGCTTATGACAGATGCCAGGTAGAAAATACGATTGAGAACCAGGCTAAATATAAAGGTCTAGAGGGGAACTGAAAAAGCAAATGAGAAGCAAAGAGCGAGCATGAAAAGAGACTGGCAGCTAGCATCGAAAGAAAACTTTGGGATTTCTATAGACATATAAATAGTAAAAGGAGTGGGGCCGATTAGGGCCCATGAGGGCATTTACACATGGAGGCAGAGGGCATAGCTGAGGTAGTAAATGAATACTTTGCATCTGTCTTTGCCTGGGTTGCATCTTCTTCCTTGGTAATGTTGAAAGAGGAGATAAGTCAAACACTAGAGGGGTTTAAAATTGATGAAGAGGAGGAATTAGATAGTCTGTCAGTACTTGGGATAAAGCAACAGGACCAGATGAGATGCATCCAAGGATACTGAGGGAAGTGAGGGTGGAAATCTGAGGCACTGGCCATAATTTTTCAGTCTTCCTTAGACTCGGGGGTGGTGCCAGAGGACTGGAGATTTGCAAATGCTACACCCTTGTTCAAAAAAGGGTGTAAAGATAAGCCCAGCAACTATAGGCCAGTTAGTTTAACTTCGGTGGTGGGAAAAAATAATCTGGGGCAAAATCAATAGTCATATGGACAAATGTGAGTTAATTAAGGAAAGTCAGCATGGATTTCTTAAGGGAAAATCATGTTTAACTAATGTGCTGAAGTTTTTTGAGGAGCTAACAGAGGGTTGATGAGGGCAATGCTGTTGTGGTGTCCATGGACTTTCAAAAGACATTTGATACAGTGCCACACAACAGACTTGTGAGCAAACTTGTAGCTCATGGAATAACAAGGACGGTAACAACATGGATGCTGTTCCAACAAGATGAGCAATGTCTCAAGGTCTTTTGCTATTTTTACCAGGTCTTATTGTAACAGTATTTAATTAGTCCTCAGTACCTTGCTCTATGGCAGCGAGGCCTGGACAACATATGTCAGCCAAGAGCGACGTCTCAATTCATTCCATCTTTGCTGCCTCCGGAGAATACTTGGCATCAGGTGGCAGGACTGTATCTCCAACACAGAAGTCCTCGAGGCGGCCAACATCCCCAGCTTATACACACTACTGAGTCAGCGGCGCTTGAGATGGCTTGGCCATGTGAGCCACATGGAAGATGGCAGGATCCCCAAAGACACATTGTACAGCGAGCTCGCCACTGGTATCAGACCCAACGTCCGTCCATGTCTCCGCTTTAAAGACGTCTGCAAACGCGACATGAAATCCTGTGACATTGATCATCAGTTGCCAGCGTCCGCCAGAGCTGGTGGGCAGCCATAAAGGCGGGGCTAAAGTGTGGCGAGTCGAAGAGACTTAGTTGGCAGGAAAAAAGACAGAGGCGCAAGGAGAGAGCCAACTGTGTAACAGCCCCGACAAACCAATTTCTCTGCAGCACCTGTGGAAGAGCCTGTCACTCTAGAATTGGCCTTTATAGCCACTCCAGGCGCTGCTTCACAAACCACTGACCACCTCCAGGCGCTTATCCATTGTCTCTCGAGATAAGGAGGCCAAAGAAGAGAAGATTTAATTTTTAAATACACTGTTTTGAGCTCCCCTTTGTGTGAATCCTTGTTCGCAGTTTCCAATTATAAGGCAAAGAACTGAGCACAAACAGCCTTGGTTTAAAGCAGAAAGATGAAATTTATTAAACCTTAAACTCTAATACAGTTCACGCTTATGGATATATGACGCGCTCATGCTAGCATGCACACGCGATATAAACATGCAAAATAGGGACAGAAAAGAGCAGAAGAAAAGATAAGTAGAACAGTTTGAGGCAATATCTTGAGCTTGCTGTAGTCCTTGATTGAAGAAATAGTCTTGCGTTTCGTTGGGGCCCAGTAATCATCTTAAAACTTTGTTCATGTAGCAAACCTTTTTTTCTTTGAGTTTCATGTGTTTTCACAAGATTCAGTTCCGTGGGAAGAAATGAACAAGCAGACAGGGGAGGCTGTAATTCTTGCTTCACTTCCAGGAGAGATGTTTACTCCATGAGCACATGGCTTTGTCTGAGTTCAATTTCCTTTTGGATGGGAGTTCAAATTCAAAAAAGACTCCCAGGTTGCCCCACAGGTTTGTTATGTGATGAGTTCCTTATATGGAACAGTTCACATCCTTGGAGGTTCAAATTTCTCTGCCACAGCCAGTTAGCCATGTGATTAAAACTGGTCTGACCACTTCTGTGTATTGGAGAAGCAACTGCTGGATCCCATTGTTTCAACATTGTCTGTTACCATGGAAATCTCTTTCCAGTTAGGGTTTGCAATTTTAAGTTTTAATGTTCATGTGGTGAAATAATGTGTGCCTCAGTCTTGGCAGTTGGGGTTTTCCTGACCATACAAAATTCGTTGAGTGGCAGAAAACAAAGAGAAGTGGTTCAAAAACAAGAAATGCTGGAATCACTCAGCAGGTCTGGCAGCATCTGTGGAAAGAGAAGCAGAGTTAACGTTTCGGGTCAGTGACCCTTCTTCGGAAGAGAAGTGGTTAATGGGTGTTTCTCTGGCTGGAGGAAGGTTTGTAGTGGAGTTCTCCAGGGATCAGTGTTGGGACCCTTGCTTTTCCTGATGTATATTGATGACCTAGACCTTGGTGTACAGGGCACAATTTCAAAGTTTTTAGATGATACTAAACTTGGGAGGATAGTGTAGAGCTTCAAAAGGACATAAACAAGTTGGTGGAATGGGCAGACAGGTGGCAGATGAAGTTCAATGCAGAGAAACGTGAAGTGATTCATTTTGGTAGGAAGAACACGGAGAGACAATACAGAATAAAGGGTACAATTCTAATGGGGGTTCAGGAGCAGAGGGACCTAGGTGTATATGTGCATAAGTAGTTGAGAGAGCTGTTAATAAAGCATACAGTATCCTGGGCTTTATTAATAGGGGCATAGAATACTAGAGCAAGGGAATTATGTTGAACTTGTATAAGACACTTGTTCGGCCTCAGCTGGAGTATTACGTCCAATTCTGGGTGCCGCACTTGAGGAAAGACGTGAGGGCATCGGAGAGAGTATGGAAAAGATACACGAGAATGGTTCCAGGGATGAGGAATTTCAGTTACGAAGATAGATTGGAGAAGTTGGGACTGTTTTCCTTGGAGAAGAGAAGGCTGAGAGGTGATTTGATTCAAAATCATGAGGGGTCTGGATGGAGTAGATAGAGAGAAACTGTTCCCATTTGTGAGAGGATAGAGAATGAGAGGGCACAGATTTAAAGTATTTGGTAAGAGAAGCAAAAGTGACATGAAGAAAAACTTTTTCACGCAGCGAGTGGTTAAGGTCTGGAATCTGCTGCCTGAGAGCATGATGGAGGCAGGTTCAATTGAAGTATTCAAAAGGGAATTGGATATATGAAAAGGAAGAATGCAGGGTTATGGGGAGAAGGCAGGGGAATGGAACTGAGGGAGTTGCTCTTTCAGAGAGCTAGTGTGGACGTGATGGGCTGAATGGCCTCCTGTGCTGTAATGATTCTATGATTTTTAAAGCTCTGGTCAGGCTCCAACAAGAGTATTGTGTTTGGTTCTGATCACATTTTAGAAAGGATGTTGGGGTCCTTGAGAGGATACAAAGAAGATTTACTAGAATGGCTGCAGGGATGGGGGATTTTAATTACAAAGTTAGGCTGGAAAAACTGGGTTTGTTCTCACTGGAGAAAAAGAGATTGAGGGGAGATTTGATCGAGGTGTACAAGATTACAACAGGTTTGGATAAGTTAGACAAGGGAAAACTTCCCATTAACTGGTATTGATGCGGATACAGATTGAAGGTTTTGGGCAAGAGAGACAGAGGGGAATGTGAGGAAGAACTTTTTAATGCAGCAAGTGGTAATGATTTGGAACTCTCTGCCCATATGACTGGTGGAAATGTAGACAGTTAATGATTTCAAAAGGAAATTGGATGGGCACTTAAAGAATTAAACTTGCAGGGCTACAAGGATCGAGTGGGGAAGTGGGATGGACTGGATTTATCCATGGAAAGCTGGAATGGACACAATGGGCCGAATGGCCACCTATGCCATAAATGACTCTTATGACATCCATATAGAGATATTAGGGCGGGTGACCAAAAGCTTGGTCAGAGGTTGATTTTAAGGAGTGCCTTAAAGGAGGAAAGTGAGGTAGAGAGCCAGAGTATTTTAGGGAATTTCAGAGTTTAGGGCCTAGGCAGCTGATGGTGGAGTGATTAAAATCGGGGATGCTGAAGAAGCCAGAATTAGAGGATCGCAGATATCTTGGAGGGTTCTGAGTCTGGAGGAGGTGCCAGGGAGGGGGAAGCCATGGGATTTGAAAAGAAGGATGAGCATTTTAAAATCAAGACATTGCTTGACCGGTAGCTAATGTAGAGCAGTGAGTACAGGGATGATAGTGAACGGGACTTGGTGCAAGTGAGGACACAGGCAGCAGAATTTTGGATGACCTCAAGTTTTCGGAGGGTAGAATGTGGGAGACCAGCCAGAAGTGCATTAGAATAGCCACATCTACAGGTATCGAAGGCATGAATGAGCGCTTCAGCAGCAAATGAGCTAAGGCAGGGGCAGAGGTGGAAATAGGTGGATGTGTGGTTGGAAGCTTATCTTGGGGTCAAATGTGACACCAAGGTTTGCAAATAGTCTAGTTTAACCTCCGTCACTTGCCAGATTGAGAGATGTTGTTGGTAACTGGGAGCTGGGAAATGGAGTTGCAGCAAGAACTGAAGACAATTGCTTTGCTCTTATATTTAACTGGAGGAAATTTCTGCTCATCCAGTACTGGATGTCAGATATGCAGACTCAATTTAGCAACAGTTGAGGATTCAATAGAGGTTGTCAGTTAGAACTGGGTGCCCTCAGTCTGTTTTGAAAACTAACACTGTGCTTTGGGATGGTGTCGCCAAGGGATAGCATGTGGACGAGAAATAAGGGGCCAAGGATAGATCCTTGGGGGACACCAGAGATAACGGTGAGGGAGCAGGAAAAGAAGCCATTGCAAGTGATGTGCTCGCCACCATTATTACATAGATAAAAGAATGGAACCAGGTGAGAGCGATGGTGGAGAGGCATTGGCGTAGGATGGTGTGGTCAACAATCAAAGGCTGCTGACAGGTCACGAAGAATGAGGAGACAGACAGTCACATAGGATGTCATTTGTGACTTTGAGAGCGGTGTTGGTACTGTGGCAGGGATGGAAACCTAGTCAGAGGGATCCAAATATGGATTTCCAGGAAAGATGGGCACGACAACACGTTCAAGAACATTGAAGAGAAAAGGTTCAGTCCACAGACTGTTCTAAGATAGCTGGGCCAAGGATGGGAGCACTTAAGGGCCTTGATTGGCCTCGGGCAGGCCATTTCCCCTCCCCACCCCCCAACCAAACTCGACCACCGTAAAGTTGACCAGAAGCGGGAGCGGGATGGGTAGGCCTCCCAGAACCTCCTGCTCAATTTTGCGCCACCCCCATCCACCCTCACACCACCATACAACCCACTGGGGTGGTGTAAAATTCAGCCCATTAACTCTGTTTCTCTCTGCACAGATGCTGCCAGACCTGCTGCGTATTACCAGCACTTTGTTTTTATTTCAGATTTCCAGAATCCACAGTACTTTGCTTTTATTTTTATGCAATTGATTGGCATACTCGACCATCTCTGAGAGCTGTTATGAGTCAACCACATCAGTGTGGGTTTGGAATCATGTTTAGGCCAGACCAGCTAAGGATAGTTTGCTTCCCTCAAGGACAGTGAACCAGTTGGGTTGCTATATTGTTTGCCTTGTAAGTTCTGTCATTTGTGATGTTTGCGCTTTATACAAAGGAGTGGTGTGTTTAATTGAAAGTTTTTATTCGTTCTTGGGATGTGGGCGTCGCTGGCAAGACCAGCATTTATTGCCCATACCTAACTGTCCTTGAGAGGTGGTGGTGAGCCACCTTCTTGAACTGCTGTAGTCTATGTGGTATAGGTACACCCACAGTGCTATTCGGAAGGTAGTTCCAGGTTTTTGACCCAACAATAGTGAATGTACGGCAATATAGTTCCAAGTCAGGATGGTGAGTAACTTGGAGGGGAACTTGCAATTCGTAGTGTTCCCATGTGTCTGCTGCCCTTGTCCTTCTATGTCACAGAGGTTGTGAGATTGGAAGATGCTGTTGAAGAAGCCTTGGCAAGTTGCTGCAGTGCATCTTGAAGATGGCACATACTGCTACCACTGTGTGCTGGTGATGGATGGACTGCTGATCAAGCAGGTTGCTTTGTCTTGGCTGGTGTTGAGCTTCTTGATTGTTGTTGGAGCTGCACTCGTCCAGTCAAGTGGAGAGTATTCCTTCACACTCCTGTCTTGTGCCTTGTAGCTGTTGGACAGGTTTTGGGGCAAAATGGGTGGTTAAAAAAATAAAACCATGTTGTTTTAAAAGATAAAATTTTATTTTGTTTACCAATTAGTTTGTAGATTTTTTTTTTAATGTAAGTGTTGGCCAACACACATTGTTTCTTGCCAGACGAAAATGGTTACCTTGATTTAATACATTACTGTGAGTATGATATGTAACCTCGCAGATACATTCAAAAATGGGTGCCTTCCTAATGCATTTTATTCCATTATGCAAAACATCTGATGTGTGAAAGCCAACAAAAAGTTTTATTGCTAATTGTAATATCCCACAAACACAGTTCAAAATAATTTGGGTTAATTGTAAAGTTAAGGAGCTTACGCTGCCATTTGAATCCAACTTTAACTAGAGTTGACTGAATGAAACAGGTGATCCAGTGCAACTGACACCTGTAGTGCAATGTGTCACCAGCAAAATGAAGGCTGCCCTTACTGATTAAAATGTTGTCAAAGTCTTTGAAATTAAACCCTGTTACTGTAGCTTTAGTCCAAATAAATGGCACAGAATATTTTGATGGAATACTACTGGAAAATGATCTATCATCCTTCAAGTAAATTTACAGTAACAAACAATCTTCCATGTTCTGCCAATGTGATGTACAACACAAGCTGATATTAAATGAATATATCCATGCAGTAATTTAGCTGTAGATTATTTCAAATGTGTAATGAAATTAGAATTGAATGTGAATTATTTGGTTGCATGTTAAAATTCATACTTACTGTGAAATTTATTTTTCAGAAAGCCCTTGTTTTATCTGAAGGTACTGTAAGTTGTGTTATTGTAATGTGGTTGGCCAATATTTTTCATAGCTATTGCTTGAGTTCTCTTTGAATTCAAAAGTATCTAGATGCAGCAATTTATTAATTTTTATTTTACCTAATCTGTCAGGTTGGATGTGCCATCAATACACCTTTTGATAGAGGATATTAGAAAATGGAACATTTTCCACCTTAGACGTTTCTAGGTCAAGTTTATCACAGCTAGCTACAGAGTAAAGCACTCTGTTTAACAGTGTGCCTTTTTCTGAACTTGAAAAGCCATACCATATTGTAACTTATTTTCCATGTCCCAAACCAGCTATCCTTAGGCCTGTCTGACATTGGTAATTTGTAGAGAAATCGCATTCCTTTTGAGGAAAGGTGGATATGGGCAGAGAGGAGACAGGAAAGTGATCACATGGTCTCGTCAGTGATTGAGACCTCTGGTGTGGAGAGATGAGGTTGATGGAATGGCCAAGTAAATGGGTATGGCTGGGGAATATTGCTATAGAATGAGATTAATTAAAGATAGTAGTATGGTGAAATCTCAAAAAAGAGCAAGCAAAGATGTGGAGGTTGAAATACATGGTATTTTTAAATTTTCAGAGTATTTGTTAAAACACAAATGTTTAATATGTATTTAAACTTTACCTGAATTCTTAATCATTTGCTAAAAGACCTTTAAAATTACAGCAATCAAAAATTTCTTAATTATATAACTTCAAAATCCAGAGTACATCCAATAGGTTTCTTTTGCTGTAATTTATGTTGTCCCATCAAGTGATCATTTTATTGGGATGCTGGTCATGAGCATTGAGTTAACATTGAAGCATTGAAGATCAGAATCTGGAGGTCCACATCATAAATTCAGATGCAAGTTTTCAACTTTAAAGAGATATATATAGATAGATAGATCAAATACTGCACAATAGATGTTGACTTCTGTGCTCTGGGTGTGGGGGGTGGGTGGCATTGGGCAGGTAGGAACTGCTTGTGATTGGCAACCACTCGGGTTGTAATAGCAGAAACTTGGGGATGGAAAATATATTCCTGACATTAAGTTTTGGCCTTGGTTCGTTGTAGCACTCTTATCTTAGAGTTAGAAGGTTGTGGGTTCAAGTTTCACCCCAGAGACTTAAGCACGCAATCTAGGCTGACATTTCAGTGCAGTACTGTGGAAGTGCTGTACTGTCTGAGATGCCGTGTTTTAGGTGAGGTGCTAAAAAGAGACCCCCTCTGGTGGATGTAAAAGATTCCATGGCACTATTCAGAGAGAAAGACGTTCTTCCAGTTTCCGAGCTAACATTAATCCCTCAATCAACATCTCTAATACAGATTATCAGGTCATTTTATTGATGTTTGTGGAACCTTGCTGTATTGGCTGTTATGTTTTCCGACATTAGAAAAGTGACTACATTTTAAAAGTACTTCATTGGCTAGGAAGCGCTTTTGGGACAGCCTCAGGATGTGAAGGGTGCTATGTAAATGCCAGCTCTTTTTTTTTGTTCCATTATCTTTAAGGATCAGAGAATATTTATATGGAACTTTTCCCTCCCCCTAGGTTAAATTGGTGAAATAGAGTAAATGATTGGATTCTGCTTTGGAAGAAGTGTGCATGATGGGCCAATGAGCCTTTTATTGCCCCATTGTTTGTTCATGATGAACTTCAACCAAATAAAACCTGAATATTTAGGGATTGTTTGCAGTAAAAACTGTCATCTCTTGACCTTGGTTTAAAGCAAGAGACTGGCATTGAGCTGGTATAAATAGCTAGCTGCAAATCTCGTTTAAACCAGGTGAAAAAGGAAGTATATCAAGCAGGTAAGTAATACCACCTGTATTAGGAACTGGTTTCAACTAGGCCTTAGCAGAAACATGAAGGGCAAGGCAGATTGAGTCATCCTTATCCAATCTGAATAAGAATATCATTGGGCTGGAGTAGAAACACACATGATTATCACTAGACAAGTAGTATTTACCCTAAGTCAACTTTTAGAATTGAAACAAAAGGCAATACCTGAAAAAAAAAAACTGGAGTCTTTTTTATTCACAGAAGACTCACTTCTGAAATCTAAATTATTCTTAAAATCAATAGTTATGAGTAGATCATCTTGTGCTAATATAATTTAGAATCTGGATTTTTAGTAAGGTAGGGGCTGGAATATAGCTCTATTGAAAACGTGATTTTAATTTTAGTAAATAAGTTTTGTCATTATGTGTAAGCAGTTGTTTCATGTCCTGGGTGTGGTGTAGGGCTGCTTTTTTTATTCGTTCCTGGGATGTGTCACTGGCAAGGCCAGCATTTGTTGCCCATCCCTAATTGCCACTGAGAAGGTGGTGGTGACTTACTGCCTTGAACCACCGCAGTCCATCTAGTGTAGGTAGACCCACAGTGCTGTTAGGAAGAATGTTCCAGATTTTTGACTCAGCGACAGTGAAGGAATAATGATGTATGTCCAAGTCAGAACAGTGTGCAGCTTAGAGCAAAACTTGCGGTGGTGGTGTTCACATGCGTCTGCTGCCCTTGTCCTTCCAGGTGGTATAGGTCATGGGATTAGAAGATGCTGTTGAAGGAGCCTTGGCGAGTTGCTGCAGGGCATCTTGTATATTGTACACGCTGCTGCCACTGTCTGCTAGTGGTGGAGGGGGTGAATGTTTAAATGCCAGGCTAATTGCTAAGCTCCTTGAATGTGTGAAAAGGAGAAGCAAGATGGAAGGAAGTGGACAACACTGAGTGAATGAGGGTGAAATTCAACCTTGGGGTACATAACTGGCAGTTGATTTTAATTGACATTTGATCCAATCCCATCTAATTACTGCCAGGTAGATTATCTTACATTTTCTCCCCCTGCCTTTTAGTTGATTTCCATTGGCTTGGTTTAGAAACTCTTAAGCATGGTTGTGTATTTTAGACACCTGGTTGACCACAAAAAAAAATTCTGTTCTATAGATGCTGTGACCAAGCTAATACTTCATAATCTCGAATACACCTGACATATTCCTTCTCCTTCCCATATCCCCACGATGTTGAAATCCAGACTCATTGCAAGTAGAATTTGTAATACTGGATTTTTACTGTGTTTTCAGGCGTTTTGGGATTAAATCTCTCATTCTAGGGTCTCGTGTAGGGACTGGGATTGTATTTAACTATTACTTTGATCCTGCAATCAAGATCTCTGCTATATTATCCTTAAAATTAGCAAGTGAGTTTCATTATCAGACAGTGCCAGAGTTTCCTAAAATAGATGTAATCTGACCATTATGTGAACCAGTTAACTCCCAGGAAACTGACTTGTTTGCTTCTGCAGCTTAAGAATCAGAATTGAATCATAGAATGGTTACAGCACAGAGGGGAGGGAAGGCGGGAGGGGGGTGGTGGGGGGGGTCATCCAGCCCGTCTTGTTAATGTCAGCTCTCTGCAAGAGCAACTGAACTAGTCCCACACCACCACCTTTCCCCCGTAGCCCTGCAAGTTTTTTCTCCAGATAATTTATCCAGTTCCCTTTTGAAAGCCATGATTGAATTTGCCTCCACCACAGTCTCAGGCAGTAAATTCCAGATTCCAACCACTCATTTCATTAAAAGGTTTTCCTCATGTCATTGTTGCTTCTTTTGCCAATCACCTTAAATCGCTGTCCTCTGGTTCTTGACCCTTCTGCCAACTGGAACAGTTTCTCCCTATATACTCTATCCAGACCTCTCATGATTTTGAACATTTCTATCAAATCACCTGTCAAACATGTCTTCTCTAAGGAGAAGCCCAGCTTCTTCAATCTATCCATGTAACTGAAGTCCCTTATCTCTGGAACCATTCTTATAAATCTTCTGGGCGGCACAGTGGCGCAGTGGTTAGCACTGCAGCCTCACAGCTCCAGGGACCCGGGTTCGATTCTGCCTGTGCGGAGTTTGCAAGTTCTCCCTGTGTCTGCGTGGGTTTCCTCCGGGTGCTCCGGTTTCCTCCCACATGCCAAAGACTTGCAGGTTGACAGGTTAATTGGCCATTATAAATTGCCCCTAGTATAGGTAGGTGGTAGTGAAATATATAGGGTCAGGTGGGGATGTGATAGGAATACGGGATTCGTGTAGGATTAGTATAAATGGGTGGTTGATGGTCGGCACAGACTCGGTGGGCCGAAGGGCCTGTTTCAGTGCTGTATCTCTAAACTCTCTCTAATGCCTTCATGACCTTCCTAAAAGTGCACATATAACCACTTTAGGACCTTTATGCTAATCAGCTGTATTCAAACTCTGCTTTTCTTAAGTCATAGGTAGTTCTCTATAAGGGCAGCTTGGTATTGCCCCTAATCACTGCCTTACCTGTATTCTATCCACTCACTCTACCCTGCAATGTCTCCAATATGGGTCCTTCTGTCTCTTGCCCTGGTTTTTCTCTCACTTGTTCTCTTCAGTTGTATTTCCTTTTCTCACTCAGCTGTACCTTTATTCTAAAGTGCACCGCTCTGGCTCTGTTCTCACTGTTAAGTTCCTGAGATATCCAAGTAACAGTGCCTTTGCCTAGCTGGTCATTTCAGTAAATTTTAACTTGGGGATATGAAAAGTTACCTAATTACCAGAAAAGTTTCTGGACACATCAAGTTAATGTATGTTGCCACTTTGAGTGAAAGTCTTTGGTTCATTAGTACTGATCAAGAAATAGGAGATCATGGTGGTTTTAACCCTTTGGAGGAGCTAAAATCACCATTCTTAGTGTGAGAAAGGGGTCTAGGGTTCCCTCTCTGCCTTCACCTGGTCTTATCGTAACAGGGTTTTGTTTTATTTTAAACACACTGGTTTTTTTTAGCTCCCCCTTAGTGAATCCTTGTTCACTAACTTCCAATTATAAGGCAAAGAAACTAGCCAAACAGGTTTTCTTAGGTTTAAAGAAAAAATGTTGAACTTTACTAAACTTAAACTCTAATTCGATTAATGCCTACAATATGTGACGTGCCCACACTAGCATGCATAGGCGATACACACATGCAGACAGAGACAGAAAAGAGCAGAAGAAATAAAGTGGAAAAGTTTGAGGCAATATCTGTTGATGGTTTTGGTTACTGTTCTTCAAACTCATGGTAAAGTCCTTGCTTGTAGGTAGGACTCGCTTTTCGTTTGGGCCCAGTATTCCTAAACCTTGTTTGATGTAGGAGACCTTTCTCTCATGGTTCATGTGTCTTCAGTGGGTTCAGAGGCTTGTAAGAAAGAGATGGGAGCAGACAGGAGAGGTCTTCTCACTCCAGGAGCAAAACAGTATTTTTCTGTTCAAACTCTTGGTACAATTCAGAAAAAGCCAGGTTGCCAAGTAGGTTAGTCATGTGACTAGTTGGTCTGGCCACTAGTTGGTCTTAGCCGACCTTGGAATGTCTCTTCTTACACACAATATCTGGTGCTCAAAGTCCATTGTGGGTTAGATTGGAGCAGGGAATAGCCCCTTTGTTCCTCCAAGCACTGTCTGATAGTATGCAAATGTTTTTTTTTCCAGCCACGGCTTATGTGTTTAACAAATCATTTCCTCACTCCAGCAACAGTTTAAAATCAATGTTCATATGACAAAATTAATGTACCTTATTCTTGGCAGGTGGGGTGGGGGGGGAGTTGCGGGGGTGGTGGTCTGCATGACAGCAGGAATATTTAGCTCAGGCTTGCAGGGTGACAACCGACTTGACTGTTTCAGGAGCAGGGTGGTCTTTTTATTTATTTTCAAGATTATTCTGAGTAATTGGGTGAACTTCCATCTCACTATTGTGCCACTTCTGTAATCCCAAGGTTTTGGGATTCTTAGTATGGCTGGCAAGATGCTATAATTTCATTGTCTCCAACTGTACCTCATTTTTCTCCATCTCAAAATGGTGGGAAATTGTCTGCCTTCTTTTAAGCTGAAAGGGGTTTTTAAACTCAAACTTGTTATTTAATTATTACTTCCATGTTTTTCAATTTCAGATTTGGCTCTGTGATAACACTCTTGCCTCTAAACCTGAAGGTGATGGGTTCAAGCCCCATTCCAGAGAAGTGAGCGTATGATTTATGCGAGCACTTCAGTGCAGTACTGATGGAGTGTTGCACTGGCAGTGGTGCCATCTTTTGGATTAAATGTTAAACTCAGAATCTGCCCGTTTTAGGTGCACGTAAAAAATCCTATAGTACTATTCGAAGAAGAGCAGGGGAGTTTTCCTAGTGTTCTGGCCAATATTTATCACTCAACAAACATTAAAATCTAGTTATTTAATTGCTTATGGGAGCTTGCTGTGCCCAAAACATAGAAAATAGGAGCAAGAGTAGGCCATTCGGCCCTTCAGGCCTGCTCTGCCATTCAAAAAAGATCATGACTGATTGTCTAATTCAGTACCCTGTTCCCGTTTTCTCCCCATATCCCTTGATCCCTTTGGCATTAAGAAATATATCTGTTTCTTTCTTGAATATATTTAATGACTTGGCCTCCACTGCCTTCTGCGGTAGAGAATTCCACAGGTTCACCACCCTCTGAGTGAAGAAATTTCTCCTCATCTCAGTTCTAAATGGCATACCCTGTATCCTGAGCCTGTGACCCCTGGTTCTGAACTCCCCAGCCATCAGGAACATCCTCCCTGCATCTAGCCTGTCTAGTCCTGTTAGAATTTTATAGGTTTCTATGAGATCCCTTCTCATTCTTCTAAACTCTAGTGAATATAGGCCTAGTTGACCCAATCTCTCCTCATACAATCCTGCCATCCCAGGAATCAGCCTAGTAAATCTTCTTTGCACTCCCTCCATGGCAAGAACATCCTTCCTCAGATAAGATGACCAAAACTGCACACACTACTCCAGATGTGATCTCACAAGGCCCTGTATAATTGCAGTATGACATCCTTGCCACGTTTCCTATGTCACAACAGTGGCAAAACTTCAAAAATTATTAATTGGCTGTGAAAGGTGCTATGTAAATGCAAGTCTTTTTCTTAACTTGGATGGTATCTTACACTGTGGACCTTGGCCCTTCACCTTGACTTTTTTCCATGGAAATAAACTGACAATACTTGGTAATGGTTTTAAAGTGGCATAAAACAGTGTTACACTTTGGGGGTGGAGGTAGGGAGGGGGAAAGTTGACACAGACTGATCAAGCATGTAAAATTACAATTCTGACATGTTGTCATGTAAAAGTTCAAAATTTAGACAATTCCTCCTCCCCGGCCAGCTAGAGGACTGCTACCTGACCCGAACCCAACTGGACCCGACGTCATGTGTCGGGTTTGGGTCGGGCCCATCTTCCGGAGCTGGCTTTCGGTCGGGTCAGGCTGGACACACACGGTAAGTGCTCTGCTGTTAAGTATTAAAAATAAAAAAACTTACCTGAGCTGGGAGTCCGGGACAAAACTGAGTCTGCGCAGTGAGCGAGTGATGTCACTATGACGTATCGCGCATGCGCTGCAGCTTCTTGCAGAGCGATGTCGGGAACGTAAGTAAAGGGATGGTCAGGTCGGGTCGGGTCGGGGTCAGGCTGGGCTCGGGGCAAAATTGGAGGGACTTGGGCTGGGTCGGGCTCGCTGTGGTTCGGTCGGGTTCTTTTTCCCGACCTAAAGCAGGCCTCTACTGCCAACCCCCTTCCCCCAACTTTTGTTTAAAAGACTGCTTGGTTTGAGAAATATTTTTAAATTCTTTCAAAAATTGTACATAAAATGCTCGGATCTACTGTAAACATGTTTTGAGTTTTATATGGCTTTTTATTCTGTTTATCCATGAGATCCAGCCCAGCTATCCATTTGGGTTTATTGCAGTCACTCTTCAGTAACTTAAATTGACACTCCAGAAAAGCATGCATTATTGGGACTGCAGTTCTTCCAGAAAGGCATTAAACCAAGTTCTGGTTGTTCAGGTGACTGGTAAAGTTCCCATGATAATCTTTAAAAGAAAAGGGGGTTGGTGGTTCTGCTAGTTTTTTGGCCAATATTTCTCCCTCAATCAACTGACCAAAAACTAGTCATTTCTCTTATTGCTGCTTGTAGGATCTTGGTGTACAAAAATGGCTGTTGTTTGCCTGTGCACCAGCCATGATATTTCAATGTAACTGAGTGTACACAGAACACTTCCACACATTGCAATGAATTTGTGATTCAGTTTAATGACAGTTATAGGCTTTTCCTATAGATGGCAGCACTTTAGTCTGGCAGTAAATAATGTACTCATACTGCCAAACAACTGCAACAAAAAACTCCAGAAATTTTAAATTGCAATACTTCTAAGTTTCACTAGCCAAAATAACCTGGTAATAGTATATAATATCCATATTCCTCGAGGCTGTACATTGAGTAAAACACAGAACTAAAAGGATTTTTTTTTTTGCTTCATGGGCTGTGGGCATTGTTGACCAGGCTGGCATTTATTGCCCATCCCTAATTGCCTAGAAGGTGGTAGGGAGCTACCTTCTTGAACTGCTGCAGTCCATGTGGTGTAGGTGCTATTAGGAAGGGAGTTCCAGGATTTTGACCCAGTGGCAGTAAAGGAACGGTGCTATAATTCCGAGACAGGATGCTGAGTGGCTTGGAGAGGAACCTGTAGGTGGTGGTGTTCCCACGCATCTTCTGCCTTTATCCTTCTAGGTGGTAGAGGTCATGGGTATGGAAGGTGCTGCTTGAGTAGCCTTGGTGTGTTGCTGGAGTGCATCTTGTAGATGGTACACACTGCTGCCACTGTGTGCGATGGTGGAGGGAGTGAAGGTTTGTGGACAGGGTGCCAATCAAGCAGGCAGCTTTGTCCTGGATGGTGTCGAGCTTCTTGAGTGTTGGAGCTGCACCCATCCGGGCAAGTGCAGAGTATTCCATCACACTCCTGACTTGTGCCTTGTAGATGGTGGACAGGCTTTGTGGAGTCAGGAGGTGAGTTACTCATCGCGGGATTCCTAGCCTCTGACCTCCTCTTGTAGCCATGGTATTTATATGGCTACTACAGTTCAGTTTCTGGTCAATGGTAACCCCAGGATGTTGATAGTGCGGGATATAGCGATCGTAATGCCGTTGAATGTCAAGGGGTGATGGTCATTGCCTGGTTCTTGTGTGGCACGAATGTTACTTGCCACCTATCAGCCCAAGCCTGGATATTGTCCAGTTCTTGCTGCATTTCCACACTGACTGCTTCAGTATCTGAGGAGTTGTGAATGCTGCTGAACATTGTGCAATCATCAGCGAACATCCCCACTTCTGACTTTATGATTGAAGGAAGGTCATTGATGAAGCAGCTGAAGATGGTTGGGCCTAGGACATGTGGGAGGCTTTTAAAGAGAGGTTGATTAGCGTGCAGGAGAAACATGTTCCTGTGAAAATGAGGGGTAGAAATGGCAAGATTAGGGAACCATGGATGACAGGTCAAATTGTGAGACTAGCTAAGAGGAAAAAGGAAGCATACATAAGGTCTAGGCGGCTGCAGAAAGGCGAAGCTTTGAAAGAATATCGGCAAGGGGAGAGCCAACTGTGCAACAGCCCCAACAAACAAATTTCTCTGCAGCACCTGTGGAAGAGCCTGTCACTCCAGAATTGGCCTTTATAGCCACTCCAGGCGCTGCTTCACAAACCACTGACCACCTCCAGGCGCGTATCCATTGTCTCTCGAGATAAAGAGGCCGAAAAGAAAGAAAGAAAGAAAGGCACAATCTGAAACGAGGAATTAAGAGGGCTAAAAGGGGTCATGAAATATCTTTAGCAAACAGGGTTAAAGAAAATCCCAAAGCCTTTTATTCATATATAAGGAGCAAGAGAGTAACTAGAGAAAGGATTGGCCCACTCAAGGACAAAGGAGGAAAGTTATGCGTGGAGTCAGAGAAAATGGGTGAGATTCTAAACGAGTACTTTGCATCGGTATTCACCGAGGAGAGGGACATGACGGATGTTGAGGTTAGGGACAGATGTTTGATTACTCTAGGTCAAGTCGGCATAAGGAGAGAGGAAGTGTTGGGTATTCTAAAAGGCATTAAGGTGGACAAGTCCCCAGGTCCGGATGGAATCTATCCCAGGTTACTGTGGGAAGCGAGAGAGGAAATAGTTGGGGCCTTAACAGATATCTTTGCAACATCCTTAAACACGGGTGAGGTCCCGGAGGACTGGAGAATTGCTAATGTTGTCCCCTTGTTTAAGAAGGGTAGCAGGGATAATCCAGGTAATTATAGACCGGTGAGCCTGACGTCAGTGGTAGGGAAGCTGCTGGAGAAGATACTGAGGGATAGGATCTATTCCCATCTGGAAGAAAATGGGCTTATCAGTGATAGGCAACATGGTTTTGTGCAGGGAAGGTCATGTCTTACCAACTTAATAGAATTCTTTGAGGAAGTGACAAAGTTGATTGATGAGGGAAGGGCTGTAGATGTCATATACATGGACTTCAGTAAGGCGTTTGATAAGGTTCCCCATGGTAGGCTGATGGAGAAAGTGAAGGCGCATGGGGTCCAAGGTGTACTAGCTAGATGGATAAAGAACTGGCTGGGCAACAGGAGACAGAGAGTAGCAGTGGAAGGGAGTTTCTCAAAATGGAGACGTGTGACCAGTGGTGTTCCACAGGGATCCGTGCTGGGACCACTGTTGTTTGTGATATACATAAATGATTTGGAGGAAAGTATAGGTGGTCTGATTAGCAAGTTTGCAGACGACACTAAGATTGGTGGAGTAGCAGATACTGAAGGGGACTGTCCGAGAATACAGCAGAATATAGATAGACTGGAGAGTTGGGCAGAGAAATGGCAGATGGAGTTCAATCAGGGCAAATGCGAGGTGATGCATTTTGGAAGATCCAATTCAAGAGTGAACTATACAGTAAATGGAAAAGTCCTGGAGAAAATTGATGTACAGAGAGATTTGGGTGTTCAGGTCCATTGTTCCCTGAAGGTGGCAACGCAGGTCAATAGAGTGGTCAAGAAGGCATACGGCATGCTTTCCTTCATCGGACGGGGTATTGAGTACAAGAGTTGGCAAGTCATGTTACAGTTGTATAGGACTTTGGTTCGGCCACATTTGGAATACTGCGTGCAGTTCTGGTCGCCACATTACCAAAAGGATGTGGCTGCTTTGGAGAGGGTGCAGAGGAGATTCACCAGGATGTTGCCTGGTATGGAGGGCGCTAGCTATGAAGAGAGGTTGAGTGGATTAGGATTATTTTCATTAGAAAGACGGAGGTTGAGGGGGGACCTGACTGAGGTGTACAAAATCATGAGAGGTATAGACAGGGTGGATAGCAAGAAGCTTTTTCCCAGAGTGGGGGATTCAATTACAAGGGGACACGAGTTCAAAGTGAAAGGGGAAAAGTTTAGGGGGGATATGCGTGGAAATTTCTTTACGCAGAGGGTGGTGGGTGCATGGAACGCTTTGCGAGCGGAGGTGGTAGACGCGGGCACGATAGCGTCTTTTAAGATGTATCTAGACAGATACATGAATGGGCAGGAAGTAAAGAGATACAGACCCTTAGAAAATAGGCGACAGGTTTAGATAGAGGATTTGGATCGGCGTAGGCTTGGAGGGCCGAAGGGCCTGTTCCTGTGCTGTAATTTTCTTTGTTCTTTGTTCTTTGTAGGACACTCCCCTGAGGGACTCCTGCAGCGATGTCCTGGAGCTGAGATGATTGACCTCCAACAACCACAACCATCTTCCTTTGCGCTAGGTACGATTCCAACCAGCGGAGAGTTTTCCCCCTGATTCCCATTGACTGTAGTTTTGCTAGGGCTCCTTGATGCCATACTCAGTCAAATGCTGCCATGATGTCAAGGGCAGTCACTCTCACCTCACCTCTTGAGTTCAGCTCTTTTGTCCATGTTTGAACCAAAGCTGTAATCAGGTCAGGAGCTGAGTGGCCCTGGCGGAACCCAAACTGAGCATCACTGAGCAGGTTATTGATAAGCAAGTGCCGTTTGATAGCATTGCCAATGACACCTTCCATCACTTTACTGATCGAGAGTAGACTGATGGGGTGGTAATTGGCCGGGTTGGATTTGTCCTGCTTTTTGTGTACAGGACATACCTGGGCAATTTTCCACATTGCAGGGTAGATGCCAGTGTTGTAGCTGTACTGGAACAGCTTGGCTAGGGGTGCAGCAAGTTCTGGAGCACATGTCTTCAGTACTATTGCTGGAATGTTGTCAGGGCCTGTAACCTTTGCAGTATCCAGTGCCTTCAGCTGTTTCTTGATATCATCATGCGGAGTGAATCGAATTGGCTGAAGACTGGCTTCTGTGATACTGGGGACTTCAGGAGGAGGCCGAGATGGATCATGCACTCAGCACTTCTGGCTGAAGATTGTTGCAAATGCTTCAGCCTTATCTTTTGCACTGATGTGCAGGGCTTCCCCATCATTGAGGATGGGGATATTTGTGGAGCCACCTCCTCCAGTTAGTTGTTTAATTGCCTACCGCCTTGCATGACTGGATTGGCAGGATTGCAGAGCTTGGATCTGATCCATTGAATTTGGCATCACATGCTGCTTACGCTGTTTGGCATGCAAGTTTTCCTGTGTTGTTGCTTCACCAGGTTGACACCTCATTTTGAGGTATGGCTGGTACTGCTACTGGCATGCCCTCCTGCACTCTTCATTGAACCAGGGTTGATCCTCCAGCTTAAATTACACCATGCAGCCTTAAATCATTTAAAAAAAAAACACACATCTGCACATTCGTTAACCAATAATATAAAGGCTACCAAATGCCTACGATTGAAATTAAGATAATAATTGAATCAGTGGCAAAGAATCTGAAAAATTGCTTCCTTCATTACATCACTTCTCTGGATTATTGCTTAAATCACTGTAGGTATGGAACTTAACTTAATGAATGAATTCAAGGAGCATCTTTACAAGATTTATTTTTCCAAATGTTATTAATAAAGCCCCTCAGAACATTCCCATAGGCCTGAATTAAAGGAAAAATGGGACAGAGTAGAATTGTGCATTGTATTATCATTGTGATTTAGACCATTACATTCTGCAGTTCCAAAAAAAACATACAGAACATTGTTTTGTGAAACCAGTGCTTCGAAGCCTTAAGTATCCATTACTGGGATTTCAGGTTTTTCAGTCAAAACAATGTTTGCAATATCTAATCCAATTGTGACACTTAGTCTCTCAGTGGGTAAATGAGCAACTAAGTGTGCCATGTTCTGTGCACTGAACTATAAAAGCCAGGAAGATATTAAGTTCAATAGCGTGGCAATGGTGGAATAGTTGGACTTGACATTCCTGGCCCAGTAAGAAGAAAATTATTGCCCTGGCTTCTGCTCCTGATTGCTATCCAGTGAGCTACATTGATTAAAACTGCATACAAAGGCGAGGACAGGTGCCTGCTGGTATTCTTGGTTAGCCCCACGTATGAAGAATTTTGGCCACTTGATGAGGTACAAGAAAGCTGTTTGACCCTTCAAAAAAGGACATGTAATAAGGAAAAATTGAATGGAAAGCTGTTCCAGATGTGAAAGTGGATCTAGATATTTCCAATCCTGTTGATTGTACCTAGAAGATTTATAATTATTGCTGTGCTGTCCAGCATAGAGACATCATTGTACAGAGACTATTAAAGAGGATAGGAACAGCTATTGGGGTTACAACATAATGATTCCACAAAATCTACAGAGCCCAGATCCATGTAAGTAGCATTTTTTTTTTAAACGTACACATTGTCCAAGATCTCTCAAGTCACGTTTTCCACTCCTGCTTAGTAGCATCCGCACCAGAGAAAAGCTGGAAAGATTTTAATTTGTGAAGACTTGCAATCTTAATTATGATTTATAAAATTTAGTTCTTTTCAAATCTCAAAGTGTCTATCTGCCTTGCTTGTGACCTAATTGTGAGCTTTTTAAATTAACATTTTTTGGGAGATTTTTTTAAAAGAAATTTATCAAGATAATGGATAGCAATGTTGGCAAATGGAATATTTTTCTCTACAATCAGTTCAAGGTCAGTTTTGACACTTTTTTAATACCGTTTTAAAACTGAATTTTCCAGAGCGAGAATACATTTTTTTCAGCCATTACTTTTATTTTAAAATTTTGTTACTAGATTGTCATGGTTGCCTAGTTTTGATATCTTAGCAAATTTACTGAGATCTGGTCAATACAGTAAACAGATTTACAGCGAGTGCTGTAAGCTGTGTGCAGAAAGCCTCAGTTGAAAAGATCCAGGCTCATTTAGATTTGCATTGGATTTTGACTAGTTTTTGTGGGATTTGGTTTTGCACTTTAATTTTTTGGATCAAATGTTCATTATTAGACAAGCAGCTGAATCATTGGGAGAAGTTTTAACGTCCCTTGCTTGGTGGAAATTTGGGGGTGGGGTGCATGGTCCGAGTAGACACTGCTCTTAAGATGTCCAGTCACTATAAGGCAGCAATTAACAAAGCAAATGGAATGCCAAATCAGTGAGTACAAGTCTGAGGATGTCACACTAAATCTACAGTGCTGTGGACAGACCATATCTTGAGTACTGTGTCCAGTTTTGGTTATCAAGACACAAGGCCAGCAGAGATGGCAAAGAAGAAAGACTAAAGAACTTTGACTTCTTCAGCTTTGAAAGGAGGTGACTCTGTTTTATAGAAATATAAAATAATAAACAATACAGATGAAGTAACTCCAGAGCACTCTTTTAAACTGGCAGAAAGAAAATTTGAGAAGATCAATGTACAAAAAATGATCAACAGTTGGAATAGACTGCCTGGCCTGGTACTGGAGGCAAAAGCCTTGCAATCATTCGAGATATTTGGATGCTAAGACATTAAAAGTGCTAGTCTTTTTGTTTGACAGCATATATTCTAGATATGCACAAGCCTGTGCTTAGATTTGTGAGTGAGGGAAAGGAAATATCATTATTCTTTCATAGGTCTGAATTCCTGGGAGGGAATCTGGGGGCAGGAGGATGCATAACTGCAGATTTCTATAATATTTTATATGTGTTCCTTTATCAATTGAGTTTTCAGAAATCAACAATTTATTTTTATCAAAACTATGCTGGTGAGTAATTTTGGGGAACTCATCTAATGATCAGTCTAATAAAAGAGGGAAGGACTGTTCATGCACTCAGCAACAATTAACTGGTGGAGTATTGGAGCTTTTTAATTACACTGATGCCATAGCCTGTGTTCAAATAAAATTTCAGGAATGCAAACCCATGTCATACTGGAGTACTTTGCAACGAACTGTTTCATTTAACTGTAAATCAAGGGAAATATCACTGAACTTCAAAAACCATACACCATTTTCTTGTTTGAACTGGTGTATTCATGGTATTTGTCCAATCATACGAGCTTTAGACCATATGACTTCGATTGAGACTGAAGCAGTTTAGTATGTAACAATATCAAAATGACAGTTTGCACTGTTTTATAAAAACATTCCAATGCAAGGTACAATAATAAACTCAACGATCTATTCTGGCTCTTTAGTTCCTTCTAATTTTTTTGAAGTCACTTTCCTTTTTAAGAGTTGCATTGTATCTAATGGTGGCATTGCAAGCAATAATAACATGTATTTATAAAGTACCTTTAATGTAATAAAATGTCCCAAGGCACTTCACAGGAATGTTACAAGCAAAATTTGACAACCAGCTACAGTGGCGCAGTGGTTAGCATGCAGCCTCACAGCTCCAGCGACCTGGGTTCAGTTCTGGGTACTGCCTGTGCGGAGTTTGCAAGTTCTCCCTGTGTCTGCGTGGGTTTCCACTGGGTGCTCCGGTTTCCTCTAACAGCCAAAGACTTGCAGGTTGATAGGTAAATTGGCCATTGTAAATTGCCCCTAGTGTAGGTAGGTGGTGGGAGAATGGTGGGGATGTGGTAGAGAATATGGGGTTAATGTAGGATCAGTATAAATGGGTGGTTGTTGGTCGGCACAGACTTGGTGGGCCAAAGGGCCTGTTTCAGTGCTGTATCTCTAAATAAAATAAATAAATAAGGCGATATTAGGGCAGTTGGCCAAATGTTTGGTCAAAGAGGTAGGTTTTAAGGATCAACTTTAAAGGAGAAACGAGAAGTGGAGAGTTTCAGGGAGGGAATTCCAGAGCTTGGGGCCTAAGCAGCTGAAGGCATGCTTAGTGGTGGAGTGATTAAAAATTGGGAATGCTCAAGATGAACGCATAACCTTGTGGGTTGTGGGGCTAGGGAGGAGTACAGAGATAGGGAGGGGCAAGGCCATAGAAGTATGAGAATTTTAAAATTGAGGTGTCGTTTAACCAGGAACCAGTGTAGACATCAGTGAGCACAGGGGTGATGGGTGAACGGGACTTAGTGCGAGTTAGGGCACGGGCAGCGGAAGTTTGGATAAGCTCAAGATTATGGCGGGAAGAATGTGGGAGACTGGTCAGGAGTGCGTTGTAAAAATACATTGTCCTACAATGTTTCAAATTAACTGAATAAAAAATGCTCTTTAAAATTTTCAAGTTGGGATGTAATGTGCCATTATGGGCTATATCTATCAATTCTCTTTCACTTAAATGAGCTCCTTTATAGTTAGCTTTGAAAGATCACTATTTTGTTGGTCTTTTGTCAAATAAAATATACACTTAATGTTTAAGAAAACATCACTAATAAATTCATGATCATATCAGCAGGTAAAATATCTGCCTTCAGAAACGCTTCAAGACAGCTGCGCCTATAATTTCTGTCTCACTAATGGCTTTCTATTATTATAAAGTACTGATGACTCAGATCAAAACAATTCATGCTGAGGATTGTCTTAATAGGGTGCTGAAATTATTTAGCTTAACTTGTGCATCAAAATAGAAATAGCATTATATAATTTATTTTTGCACTGCAAATGAAACCTTTTCTGTTTTTAATTCAATTCTGCTTTACCCTACTTAAACATCTATCTATAATTCAAAGTCTTGCTTCTAACAAATTAACAAATGACTAGGATTTCACATGGTAAAAGTGCATTAAGGATGTCATGCTTTTTGATTAGTTTAAACCAATCACTCAAGTGGATTTTCACTTCATAACTACCCCAATATTGGAGATAAACAAAGTGGCTGAGAGTCATAACTTTTTTAAATTACTAATTTACCACTGGAGTTTTGGACAAATCTCAATTCAGACAGTGAGTCTTGCTGGAAACAGGTGTGGACCTTATTAATATATTTAAATTAGGGTCAGATGACTCCATTAGAACTGCATTGTAATTTTGGTGTCACTCCGCACTGCCAACACTGCTTCCTCAATCCACCCTCAAACCATGGGTGGTACTTGCTAGAATGAGGCTATTTGCAGCTCCACTTAAATGAAGACAGAATTTTTTTTCAGTCCTTTTTTCGGAGTTTTGAGCCTTAAAGAATCCCTTAAGTTTAATTTCCTCCTGCTTGTGCTCTTTATATCTCCCTGCCATTTAAATCACTGCTTTATTGGCCTTGATCATTTTAGCCTATCATCTTAAAGTTCTGCTTTAGGCCCACATCTATGCCCATCAGAATTCCTGTGTTCCTAAACTGTGAGCTACCTATAAGCAGTACAATTAGTGCTGGTAGCTCGCCTGTTCCATAGAAGTGATGTGTTGTCATGAATAACGATTAAGCCTCCTGCTGATCTAATCAAACATGCAAACTGGTCAAGTTGTCCATTCAGTGAACTACAGATGTGAAAATCCTCCATCTTGGAAGTAATAGTGATTTATATAGTTTGTATTTAACATATTGTGGCATTGTGCTTTCCCTTATACTATATGTACTAGCGTGCAATGTACTTTCTAGTGTATTCCTATATAATGCATTCCTGCTTGGAGTAGGTGTGGAGGTCTGTGTCTCCACTGGCTTCCCAACTGAACATATTGCAGATCAGGTTGATCCTGCCTGTTGCTGGGTTTAGCATGTTTTATTCTTGCTATAGGTTACTTTGGTGGACTTCTGTCTGCATTTGTCCAGGCACAGTTGCGTCAAGGTACTGGCAGTTACTTGTCCATTCTAGTGATTTTGTATTCATGCTTTTATGGGCATCAAATCCTGAAGTGGTCACTGATCTTGTAAGTGGAGGCCATTGCACCATGATGAGATATCTGAATCCCTTCCAAAAGGCTGTCTTCATTGTGTCTTAAAACACATGAAAAGTAGCCTTTATTGCATCTGGGATTCTGAGCAACAACTGTGGGAACATTTCTCAGGAATGCTGCAAACTTGCATTTGCTGCCTTCATGTTTGAGATCTCCCTTGCAGCATGCAGATCTCCCAGTGATCTGCATGCTGCTTGCTTCCGGACAGTTCACAGAATGGACAACTCTTGAAATCCATCAGTATACAACATGTGCTGTAAGGAGGTAAGTGGTGCAACAGAATTCAGCAGTTTGACTCATTGTGCATTTGTCAGTGCTATTCCTAAACTGGGATAATCTATTCTAATCCTACTTTTCTGTACTCTTTTTAATGATTTTCTTCACGTGCTAGTGTAATTCTCACTTTAAATGCGGTGATTGTCTCAGCTTCAATAGCCACTTGTAGATTAGGTTATGGAATACTTTACTACATGTAAATAATTCCCTCTAACATCCTCCTTTGTGCTTCTAATACTGACTTTATGACCCCTTGTTACAAAGTCACCAACCAGTGCAAATAGTTTTTCACTGCTAAACCTCTCAAATCCTTTTATAACTTTGGTTAAGTTTCCCCTTAATGTTTTCTGCTCCAATGAATATTGTTGTCTTGAAATATGATCTATTTAATTACTGGGTCAAAGTTGTAATCACAAAGTGATTCAACAGGGACAATGGTCATGTTAGGTCTCAGTCTGGCAGTAGTTAGCATTTCTGCCCCTTTCTGCATCCCATGACAAGTGACTCACTCCAGAGTGTATCTGGACAAGTGCTTGCTTCAAAAACCAATGATGCTGAGTATTATCATAAAGTGTTGGTCAGATATATTAGGTTTGCTGTTATTTTTGCAGATATTCATGAATTCCAACAAGAAAATGGCAAGTTGCTGTAATATATGGCATGTTTCACAGTGCACCACTTTACATATTGTTTTATACCTGCTAAAACACATTTGCACAATTAAGTTACCCAATTAACATTGTGCAAATGTGGAGAAGGGTTATCGCCTTTATCTTGCGTGTTACACTCTCACTTTGTACAGCTTCCCACCCTATAACCTCCATGATCGCCTCCACAAAGCGAGCAAGAGGGGTGATAGGCTGTATTTTATCACTTTGATCATTCTGTCTGCTATTGAAAGAAATCTTCCTCAACAAGGAGAAAAGCAATATACATTTTGTGCTGTCTTCACAACACACTTACTAGTCTTCAGCATACATACAAACAAACATACATATGATCATACGAATTAGGAGCAGAAGTAGGCCATTTGGCCCCTCAAGCTTGCTCCACCATTCAATGAGATCATGGCTGATCTGTTTGTGTCTCGTCTACGCCTGCTAACCTCAGATTCTTGTTAGACAAGGGAATCAATCGACCTCCACCTTAAAAAAAAATTCAATGACCCTGCCTCCACCACTACCTGAGCCAGAGTTCCAAAGTCGCACAACAATCTGACAGAAAAAAATTCTCCTCATCTCTGTCGTAAAAGGGTTAGACCTAATTTTAAAACAGTGCCCCCTAGTTCTGGACTCACCCACAAGAGGAAACATCCTTTCCACATCCACCTTGTCGAGACCGTTCAGGATCTTTTATACTTCAATCAAGTCTCCCCTCACTCTTCTAAACTCCAATGAAAATAAGCCCAGTCTGTCCAACCTTTCCTCATAAGACAACCTGCTCATTCCAGGTATCAATCTAGTAAACCTCCTCTGAAACCCTCCAACCCATTCACATCCTTCCTTAAATAAGGAGATCGAAACTGCACACAGTATTCGAGATGTGGTCTCCCCAATGCCCTGCATAACTGAAGCATAACATCCTTACTTTTATTTTCAGTTCCTCTCATAATAAAGAATAGCATTCCATTAGCCTTCTTTATGACTTGCTGTACCTGCATACTGATTTTTTTTTTTGTGACTCATGCATTTGAATACCTAGATCCCTCTACACCTTGGAATTCTGCAGTCATTCTCTGTTTAAGTAATACTCTGCTTTTTTATTCTTCCTGCCAAAAGCTTACCTGAATCTAAATTACCTTGGTTACAGAATTTATAGATGACAGTGCATTGGGACTAGCAGATGAATGTGTAAAAAAAAAAAATCAATCTTTCCCACCCGCATCTTTTCTATATCTTCCTTTTTTTTTTGGTTTGCTGTACAAGCTAATAATTTGTACTAGTTCCCGAACATATTGCAATTCCAGCCAATTACTTGATCAATCTGGTTTAAGATACACAAGCAAACATGTCTGACATCTAAAATATACTTTGTGTGTATACAATTCATCCTTATTACACTTTTTAAAAAAGAAATCTACATTTTTTTTGGACAATTGACTAGATTTGTTAGGTCTGTGGTTAGTCCCACATTGGTAGTACCCCACTGCTTGTTGAAAGATGCCCCTTCATGCTAATAGGCACTCTATCATGACTTCTGTTATCATCAGGGTGGCACAGTGGTTAGCACCGCAGCCTCACAGCTCCAGCAACCCGGGTTCAGTTCTGGGTACTGCCTGTGCAGAGTTTGCGAGTTCTCCCTGTGACCATGTGGGTTTCTGCTGGGTGCTCTGTTTTCCTCCCACAGCCAAAGACTTGCAGGTTGATAGGTAAATTGGCCATTGTAAATTGCCCCTATTGTAGGTAGGTGGTAGGAGAATGGTAGGGAATATGGGATTAATGTAGGATTAGTATAAACGGGTGGTTGTTGGTTGGCACAGACTCGGTGGGCCGAAGGGCCTGTTTCAGTTCTGTATCTCGAAATAAATAAAAATCAGTGGAGGTTCTTCACAACTGAACTGGCCCATCATGCACTATTTATTCTAGTTACATGGCTGTTTAGCCAGTTCAGCAGTATTACTGCAGGTGCTTCCTGACTGGAAATTCAGCTGTGAGCTTCTATACAGAGCTAATGATGCAGCTAAAAGAGAAATTAAAATAATTGCCATTGATCTGGCATGGACTCAATGCACTGCATGGCCTCCTTCTGTGCCATAAATATCTCTATGATTCTATGATCACTGTCTGCATGTATCTTGAGGAATGCCATCCCCTATGTTTGACATTTGTAAAGAACTGCTGGCAGAGTCTGCTCTTAGCAAAGTTTTAAAATCCTACTGTAACAACAACAATAACTTGTATTTATATAGCATCTTTAGTGTCATAAAAGGTCCTAAGGCACCTCACAGGAGCATCATGAAAACCAGTAAGCAAATCTGAGTATATTTATGCTTCCATACACAGAACTCTGTTTTGCTTTGTTAGAATGTGGTGTGAATAGGCAGTTTAACTCCATAGTATTTGCAGTGCTTTAAAAGTGATACTTGTGCCATGTTGCCATTTGCTGTATATATCTTCACTATTACAATCTTATTCCATTAGATTTTTAGGTTGCAATTGATTTTTTACACCCTTTGGGTTATGACTTTATTAGGTAGTTTAGTGTAATTTTGTGTTCAAAATACTAATAGTTTAATCTCCTGTCATATCTGACATTTTCATTTGATGGATTAATAATTTTTAACAAGTCTAAAGTAAAAATAAAACAAAACTGTAGTGATCGAATTTCTGACACCATGAAATAACAGAAACAAATTCTTTAATAGAGGATCTGGCATTAATTTAATGGCTAATTAATCAGTATTGTCTCGGTTATAGCAGTGCTAATCACTCCCATCAGCAATCGGAGCATTTTACATTCGAAGAGTGTGCTCGCAACCCAGTATCTAATTATACGACAACATATTCTGAACTAGATATCACGTCTTTTGCCCCTCACTTACATTTCTTCAATATATTTGAAGACGGACTGAGAAAACTTAATCAACAAAGCCAGATATAATTATTAGGCTGCTTAATTTCACAACCAGCAAGTCAATGTACTATATAACAATCAATAAATTCCACTAGGTTCTGCCCTTCAAATATGGGAAAAATTTAAAAAAAAACAAATATGCTGTCCTTTTTGGGACACCTTTTCTTTCTGGGAACTTCTGACTACAAAAACGAACACCTGGCTGCCTGTTTAAAATCTGATTTCCCTCCCAGAAGACATGACTAGAATTAACCCCCTCCCACCACCCCCCGCAATTGGTGTGAATATTTGTTGGTTATTGGTATCACATCTCAGGTGGCAAACATCATTGGTATTGGACCTAAGATGAGACAATTATATCAGTTTAAAATAGATCAGGAACTGTGCCATTCTACAAGCTGCCTCATTTTGCCACATGTTCAATGTCTGCAGTCTGTGAGCTTTTCCTTTAAAATAGCGATTTCACACAGGTTTTAACACTTAACCCGCTTCTGCGTCACAAGGTTCTGGGTTCAGTGTCCCACTTCAAGGCTTGAGCACAAAAGGCAAGGCTGACACTCCAGTGCAGTGCTGAGGCAGCACAGCACTGTTGGAGGTGCCGTCTGTCAGATGCAGCGTTAAACCGAGACCCCATCTGCCTGCTCAAGTGAATGTAATAATCCCATGGTATTGTTTTGAAGAAGAGCAGGGGAGTTATCCCGGGTGTCCTGGTCAACATTTATCCCTCAATCAACATCACAAAAACAAATTCTCTGGTTATTATCTCATTGCTGTTTGTGGGAATTGCTGTGTGCTTACTGGCACACATTATTTCGCCACATGAACATTACAATTTAAAATTGCAAGCCCTGACTGAAAAGGCATTTCTATGGTAACAGATAATGTTGAAAAATGGGGATCCAGCAGTTGCTTCCCCAACACACAGATGTGCTCAGACCAGTTTTAGTCACATGGCTAACTGGCTGTTGCAGAGAAATTTGAACCTCCAGCCAAGAATATGAAAAGACTGTTCCATATAAGGAACTAGTCATATGAATAACCTGCAGGGCAACCTGTTTTTAAAAAAATTTCAACTCCCATCAAAGGGATTTGAACTCAATCAAAGCTGTGTGCTCATGGCGTAAACATCTCTCCTGGAACTGAAGCAAGAATTACAGCCTCTCCTGTCTGCCTGCTTCATCTGTCCCCATGGAATTGAATCTTGTGAAAACACGTGAAACTAAAAGAGAGAAAGATTTCCTACATGAACAAGGTTTAAGACTACTACTGGGCACCAATGAACCGCAAGACCATATCTTCAATCGAGGACTATAGTAAGTCGAGAACCAGTAACAAGATATTGCCTCAAACTGTTCTACTTAACTTTTCTGTTCTTTTCTATTCCTTTCTGCATGTTTATATCACGTGTGCATTCTAGCATGAGCGCGTTGTATATCCGTAGACGTGAACCATATCAGAGTTTAAGGTTTAATAAATTTCATCTTTCTGCTTTAAACCAAGCCTGTTTGTGCTTAGTTATTTGTCTTATAATTGTATGAATCCTTGTTCACAGTTTCCAAAGGGGAGCTCAAAGCACAGTGTATTTAAAAATTTTAAACCCTGTTACAATAAGACCAGGTAAAGATAGCAAAAGACCCCTAGACATTGCTCACCTGGTCGTAACACAGATCTATACCAAACAATTTTTTGTAGTTCTTTGAAGATACAATAAGTTTGGTGGATAGTGGTAATGTGATAGATGATGTACATTGTGACATCCTGAATTTATTCAGTAAGTACTTCACAACAGACTTGTGGCTAAAAGAGGGATTCTGGAACAAAGAAGAAATTAGAAAACAAATTGATTAAATAATAGTGAAAAGGCCAGTATCAACAGTGCTGGTTTGAATCAAACAGTTGTGTCCACAGTCTCATGAATTACATAAGGTATTTATTGTTGATAGATGTCAGGGAATACATATTGTCATGAAAACGTGTTAGGTCGAATGATTTTTTTTTAATCCAATGGCTGGGAACCTGAATGTTAAACTGGTGGAGATATAGCACTCAAACCTTGCAAGCTTCGAACTCTGCCTGCTGACCGTGAGTACTGAGGCATATTCCCTGCTGCAGACTGTAGTGTTCAGTGGTTTAATTGATCTGTGTTTGTTTGTTTGTGTTAGTCTGTTCACCAATCGATGCTCACTGTGCATAATTACTTAAGCCTGAGGGGGGAGCTACTGAGAGTACAGAAGTTTCCAGAAGGAACAGACAGAGACCCACCCCGCCTCCCGCCCGCCCCACCCCCCACCGAAGGAAATCAGCTGCATTGCTGCCTCCTAGAGAACCACCAAATCAATGTCCACATGTTCAAAGCAGAAGCCTCAGGAACACCAAAGGAAGGTCACGTGACCACCAAATTCAGCCTGAAGCCAGCTGAGTCACCAGCGTCCACAGCCTGTATACTCCTTTTATTTCTCTGGACTCTAATATAACCAATCTATCCTTCCCTGCTCTGTAACCTATTTGTGGGTGTGTGTGTGTATGTGAAAGTTGGAGCGTATTTTATTATTTTGCTTAGATCAGTTTAAGTACAATAACGCTAACCTCTTTGTTAAACTCAAGAAAACATGTTATTTCTTTTTATGATCACGGCACATAAACAGTTAAACACGCTCTTAATTGACAAATATATCCACTTCAAAAAGAAATAACCCTGTTGTGATCAAACCAGGAGAGGGAAAAGAGGGGCGCACTGTAACCCCTCCTCACCTGATCGTAGCAATATCAATGAACACAATTACAAAATATGGATACATAAAATAAATAATATAGATCTTTGTGTAACATTTGAAATAACGAAGGTGCCGTCTGTGTGTGCAACAGTGGCAAAGGCAAACAAAAATGCTGAGGTGTATGACCAGATGTATGAAATGTCAATGTAATGAAGTGGTCCAAATTGAAGAAATAAATATTAAATGGAGATTGTGGAAAGGATTCAGAGAAAAGCACCAAAGAAGTCTCCTGGTTTTGGATGATAAAACCAAGAGGAGAGGCGAAGGGAATTTGATTAATTTTCATAGGTGTGAAGGTGATTGAAAGATGAATGTTCTAAATTTTTAAAAAAATAGTTGATCTCCCATGGCTTTCTGGACAAAAATTAAAATTGCACCTCTCCTTTATTTATCTGCCACTCTTTCTTTCTAAATGCTTCTCTCTTTCTATTTTTGTTTTCCGTGTTTGCTATCACACTTTCTGTTGCCATTTGTATATGCTTGACAAACTGCTATCAACTGATCCAATCTTTCTCAACCCTGAGTTACAGGTCGCTTGGCTCAGTTACTAGCTCGGCTTATTTGGTATCATTCTTGTCTCTGAGGCAGAAAAGTGTGGGTTCAAACCCCACTAAGGATTTTAGCTGTGGAAGTGTGGTAGTGTCAGAGGTGCCATCCTTTGGATGAGGTATTAAATTTTCACACCATTGTCTATTCAGGTGGATGTGATAGATCACATGCCACAATTTTAAGAGAAGGGAGTTTGTCTAGTGTCTTGACCGCAATAAAGCTAAAAGTGACTATAAATGTATAATGGCATAATCAGAGTGCCAGAGTGTTACCATATAGATCTTGAATGATCGTATAATCAGTTAGTGCAACAAATATGTGCACAACTATCCGTGCTTTACTGAAGATAAGTTGATGATTCATATCATTATATGAAACTTCTAGTGGTCTACAGGGTTCCTTGCATTTTGCTGAATATTGTTGCGTTATTCATTGTGGTTCATGTACTAGGAGTGGGGAAAACTGCTGCCAAAATGTAACATTTGCAGAGGTGATATTACAAAACTTACAGAAGTTTGAAAGAAGTGATTCAGCAATGTTGATTATGCTTTGAGTTGACCCAGTTGTTTAATTGCAAATCAAATCAAGGATGTTTATTATACCAATGCCACAAATCAAATATTTAAATAACAGCAACTGACCAAAGGAGTTACTAACAAATTTTCATTTTTAAAAATTGTGCTGTTCTAACTATAGCTGTGTAGTTCCTGCTTACTCTGTGCTTTCCCCACTTCCTTGATCTTGTCTTTTCTGATAACCACACCCAATTGCAGTGGTAAAATATGAGCGACTTTACGTACTAATTAAATGTGGAGGAAGTCTCCGTGGTTCACTGTGCCCTGCTTAGAGTAGTGGGACTCAGCACACTGCGCTGCCCAGACTGGAAAATAAAATTCACTATCCTTTTACGGGAAAATATAGACAGCTTGTGCACATTCTCTTTCTGTCTTGCTTGGTCATTCACACACTCTTCCTGTTTCCTTGCTCATTCAATCACAGCATCATTTGTTCATTTTGCTTCAGAGATAAAACAACAACAAACTGAAGCATTGATTTTGACATGGGGAGGAGGGGATTCAAGCAGATGGGGGCACTGAGGCAGGTGGCAAACCGTCTTGAATGCCGCAGCAAGGCCCAGGAGATCACCTCCTTTGCGTCATTTCCATAGAATTAGTCAGTCTCCCACTCATAACTGGTGGGAAGTGGAAGTTGGGTAGCACTTAAAAGACCCCTTGTTGGGGGATGAAGGAATGGGCCAGCACTCGGGTAGTTAGTGGGGACAGGGTTTTAGTGGGCCTCGTGAACACAGGTGGGGGTGGGGTAGGTAAGGCCTGTGACAGAGGAGGCCTAAATTTTCTTGTGTGGCCTTAGGGTGCACTCCTGCTCCTCCTTGCTCTACTAGGACAGTCAGAAAACAGTAAAAGACTTGTCTTTTTGTGCCTCCTCTGGCCTTTTCTTTAAATAGGCGACATGTTTAGATAGAGGATCTGGATCGGCGCAGGCTTGGAGGGCCGAAGGGCCTGTTCCTGTGCTGTAATTTTCTTTGTTCTTTGTTCTCAACTCTAATTCTGATCCGCATTTTTAAGAAGGACCCTGAAATTTTCTAGTGGGTGTCCTTCCTGTCTGTTTAGAGAAACAGGTTAAAATCAGATCATAACATGCGGGAAGAGAGTGTGACCCTGCCAGTTAAGTCCCATGGTGATTTTAACTGCCCATACACCAGCTTTTGCCAGGGTTAAAATCGTCCCTTCAGTAATTAAAACAACAAGTACACTAGTCAATGGACAGTACAATTCAAAATGACTGCTTTAGCAGCAACATTTCAATGCATTTTGTTTTACATGCATTACACAAATTTTATCTTCTATCGAGCATTTGTCTTCTGCCATTTTTTCATTGATCTTTTCCAGGTGCTTAGTTATGGTTCTTTTGTTCTTTGTCTTCAGTTCCCATCTTTTCTCCTCATTCTATAATCTCATATTCTACACTCATTTCATGTTTTTACTTATCTCCAATTTTCGTTATTTTTGTTTTCTTTTGGGGGTAATTTTGACTTTTGGCGATAGCGTAAATCACATAGTATCTGCTGGCTGCCTGTTAAACACCTTGCTTGGGTTTTGTTTCCACTGAAGTCGGCCGATCTGATATCACAAGTCTTAATCTATTGCCAAAATCAAAATGATTCCTTTATCTTCCGTAAGCTGTTTTTATTCAATGTCTATCTTCAATTTTTCTTGTCCTTGTGGGCAGGAAAAAAGAGACACACTTAAGACTTTTTGGTTTCTTTTGTCGCTTAAACAGAAGTTGAGGAAATAATTTTATAAAGTTTGAGTTCTCTTTCCTACTGAATGGGAGCAGCCCACAATGAAAAAATTAGAATAGATTATTTCCTGCTGGTTGGTATGACGTATTTTTCAAATATTTAAATTTACCACTGGCAGGAATAAAATTCATGAATTTAGGTCTTTCGCCAGTGATGATGACAGGACCAGATACCCGGCCCAGGTCAGGATTCATTTAAAATAAATCTCGCACTTGATTGTGGAAAAAAATTAATAACTGGTCCCTTGTCACACCAGAATAAGATTGTTTCTTAGCCAAGAATAAAGTTGGAGTGACAGATTTGAAATTGTTATACTATCACAACATGTCTGGAAACACAGCAGCAAGTGATGATTACCACCAACCTGAAATGCCTATAGCAACATTAATCCTTGTCCACATCCAGAATTGGCTCTTGGGTAGTGGCTTGTTTCTGACTAATGGATGTAGTCTGTTAAGTTAGTCACTACTCCAAAATAGAACTCTATTTTTAACTTTTTTTTAAAGCAAGGAGGTAAAATGGGACTGAAACCATTGCTGCCTAATTTTATTAATGGTGTGACTTTTTGCAGCAGCAAAAAGAGCTGTTACTTGGAAACCTACACATGATGTCTAAACACACATGATGTCTGCACTGAGTGCATAGAGTGTGAAGAAGGGAATTTGGCGAGTGAGGAAGTTCAGTGAAGAGGGGAACTATAAATTAATTAAGAAAAATAAATTTAATTAACACAATAAAGATAGCAGGACAGGTGATGTGTCGCAGCTGCAGTATATGGAAGCTCCTGGCTGCTACGGCAATCCATGGCAACCATGTCTTTAGTATGTGTCTGCGGCTTGAGGAGCTTCGGCTCAGAGTAGATGAGCTGGAGGCCGAGCTGCAGACATTGCAATACATGAGGAAGGAGGATAGTTACCTGGACACTTTGTTCCAGGAGGCTATCACACCCCTTAGGATAGGGTCGCCTGATTTGGTCAGTGGTCAGGGAGAGGAGGGTATGACTGCGAGTCAGGCAGGTTAGGGGATTGCGAAGGTGGGAGTGGAGCATCCTCAGCCCTTGCAATTCAGCAACAAGTTTAAGGTTCTTGCAGCTTTGTATCGACAAGAGCGAGGGCTGTAGTGTGGATGAGCAGACTGACCATGGCACCATGGTACAAAAAGCCAATCAAGTGGGGGGAGTTAAAAGAAAATTTGTGGTAGTAGAGGGCAGTATAAAGAGGGGGGTAGACACTGTTCTCTGCAGCAAGAGTGAGAGTCCAGAATGCTGTGTTGCCTGCCTGGTGCCAGGGTTCGGGACTTCTGCTCAGGGCTGGAGTGAAGTGATTTATGACTTTAACCCCTTATAGGGACTAAACTGGATCAAAAGTACATCCCTATGAATCTCCTTTAAGTTCAAACTAGACAAATTCTTATAGACATTTATTTGGGTCCAAAGAATTGAACCGGCTTTGCCTCAAAGAAAGAAAACTAACAAAGAATATTACTATCTTTTGGATAGCCTATTTTTAATAATTATGGCTTGCAATACACTTCTAAGTGGATAAGTATATCACAATATCAGATATTACTAAGGGATGTAACACAATCTTATTTCTGACATAGAATCCAAAAGTTTAACCCTGTTAAGGTTACAGCAAAATATCTTAGTTTACTTTAAATTTTGGTGGATATTCTTTTACCTTAAATCCCCCGAGTGAACCATGGGGTGAGAAGTATTGTTTGAGGAATTCAACACTTCTAATCTTTGCTTCAGAACCTCTCATGTTTATACTGTTTCTAAAGTGTCATATGACCTCTTAACATATAGATGTTATCTTTCTGTGTGTGTTTTTCTTGCTTTCAAGATCGATATTTGGGAGTATCATTAACTCTCTACTTAATATTTTACAGGAAATCCCCTACTCTTGAAGTTGTGAGCATTTATCTGGTCAAAATGGTTATAATTGTGTTGACTTGACCTCTTGTTCCTGTAAGTCCATTCCATTTGTTGTTAATAATTGCCTTTTATATGGTACCTTAAAGCAACCTTTTGAGCTGATCTATCTGCATCAACAACCCTATAAACTAATTAAGTTTATTGCTGCCTCTTACTGATGTCACACAGGATATTTCAATGTGTGTGTTTATCTTCCAATTCACTGGCAACAGAAATTCTATTCTAACAGGGACCTTGAAATTTTTAACTCTATCTTCTTAAAAGGGGAATGTCAGTGAGTCTTGAAAACTGACCATTTATTCAGTCTTTAATTCTAAAAGGCATAATATATTAACTATATCTAAATTCTACCTAATTAAGCCTATTATACTTATATTATAAGTATAGACAGAGGCGCAAGGGGAGAGCCAACTGTGCAACAGCCCCAACAAACAAATTTCTCTGCAGCACCTGTGGAAGAGCCTGTCACTCCAGAATTGGCCTTTATAGCCACTCCAGGCGCTGCTTCACAAACCACTGACCACCTCCAGGCGCATATCCATTGTCTCTCGAGATAAGGAGGCCCAAAAGAACTTATATTCCATCACAGGAGAGGAACTTGCATTGGGAGGGGGAGGATCCAGTGGTCATGGTCAACGTAGGTACCAATAACATAGATGGAACTAGGAAAGAGGTCCTGCATAGGGAGTATGAGGAGCTAGGCAAAAAATTAATAAACAGAACCTCAAAAGGTAATAATCTCTGGATTATTACCTGAGCCATGTGCAAATTGACATAGGGTAAATAAGATTAGAGAGATGAATGTGTGGCTCAAAGACTGGTGTGGGAGAAGTGTGTTCCGATTTGTGGGGCACTGATGCCAGTACTAGGGAAAGTGGAGGCTGTACCAATTGGATGGACTTCACCTGAACCATGCTGGGACCAGTGTTCTAGCGAGTTGCATAACTAGGGAAGTAGAGAGGACTTTAAACTAAATAGAGGGTGGAAAGGATCATGTAGGGGAAGATTGAGTAAATTAAAAGGAAATGACAAGGCAATAGATCAAGGTAGCAATAACGGTAGTGATGATCAGAGTATGGCAGGAAGGAACAGTGACTGCAGACTTAAGAGTTTGCCAGCAAATAGGGCCAGTTTATAAAAACCATTAAAAAAAACTGAACTAACTGCTCTACATCGGAATGCCCGCAGCATTCGCATTAAAACAGATGAATTGTCAGCTCAAATAGAAATTCATATGTATGACCTGATGGCCATTACAGAGACATGACTCCAAGGAAACCAAAGCTGGATCCTGAATATCCAAGGGTACATGACATTCAGGAAGGACAGGAAACTGGGAAAAGGTGGTGTGGTAGCTCTGTTAATTAAAGAGGGCATTAGTACTGTAGTGAGAGATGACCTTAGTTCTAAAGGTCAAGACATAGAATCAGTTTGGGTGGAACTAAGAAACAGCAAAGGGCAGAAAACATTGGTCGGAGTTGTTCATATGCCGCCAAACAGCAGTGGTAATGTAAATCACAGTGTAAATTGGAAAATTAGAAGTGCATGTAACAAGGGTAATACAGTAATCATTGGGGGGGGGGGGGGGGCGGGGATTCAATCTACATGTAGAATGTGTAAACTTTATTAGTACTAATGTTGTGGAGGATGAATTCTTGGAATGTATGCAAGATGGTTTTCTAGAGCAGTATGTGAGGAACCAACTAGGGAACGGGCTATTTTGGATCTAGTATTGTGCAATGATAAAGGGCTAATTAATAATCTTGTCTAAAGGAAGCTTTAGGAAAGAGTGACCATAATATGATGGAATTTTACATTAAGTTTGAAAGTGAAGTAGTTCAATCAGAAACTAGGGTTTTAAATCTAAGCAAAGGAAATGATGAAGATATGAGGGGCATATTGGCTATGGTGGATTGGGAAACTACTTTAAAAGGTATGATGATAGACAGGCAATGGCTAACATTTAAATATCTAACAGTTTACAGCAAAAATACATTCCTTTAATGCACAAAGACCCAGCAAGGAAAGTGTTCCAATCAAGGATTGTATTAGAGCAAAGGAAGAGGTGTATAAAGTTTCCAGAATAATGGTAAGCCTGAGGATTGGGAGCATTTCAGGATTCTGTAAAGGAGGACCAAGAAAAAGATTAAGAAAGGGAAAATAGAATGAGAGTAAACTCGCAAGAAACATAAAAATGGACTATAAAAGCTTCTATAGGTATATAAAAAGGAAAAGATTAGTAAAGACAAATGTGTATCCATTATCAGTGGAGTCAGGAGAATTTAAAAGTGGGGAATAAGGAAATGGCAGAGAAACAAAACGAATACTTTTTGTCTGTCTTCACGGAGGAAAATGCTAAAAAAAAACTCCCAGAAATATTGGAGAATCAAGGGACATGTAAATGAGGAACTGCAAGATAGTAATGTTAGTATTAAAAAAAATGTACTAGAGAAATTAATGGGGCTTAAAGTAGATAAATTCCCTGGTTCTGATGATCCACACCTGTTCTGTTGGAAGAGGTGACTGTAAAGATAATAGATGCACTGGTTAGAATTTCAAAATTCCATAGACTCAGATGGTTCCTGCAGATTGAAAGGTAGCATATGTAACCCCACCATTTAAGAAAGGAGGGAGTGAGAAAATGGGGAACTAGAGACCTCTTAGCCTAACATTAGTCATAGGAAAAATGCTAGAATCTAAAATAAAGGATGTGATAACAGGACACTTAGAAAATAATGGTAGGATTGGGCAGAGTCAACATGGGTTTATGAAAGGGACATCATGTTTAGCAAACTTGTTGGAGCTTTTTGAGGATTTAACAAGCAGAATAGATAAGGGGGATGTGGTATATTTAGTTTCTCAGAAAGCTTTTGATAGGACCCACACAAGAGGTTAGTAAACAATGTTAGAGCATATGGGATTGGGGGAATATACTGACATGGATTGAGAACTGGTTAATGGAGAGAAAACAGAAAGTAGGAGTAAATGGGTTATTTTCGATTGGCAGGCTCTGACTAGTGAAGTACCGCAAGGATCAGTGCTTGGGGGCCCAGCTATTCACATTCTATATCAATGATTTGGGTGTGGGGAATAAATGTAATATTTCCAAGTTTGCAGATGACACAAAACTAGGTGGCAGTGTGAGTTATCAGGAGGATGCAAAGATGCTTCAAAGGGATTTGGAGAGACTAAGCGAGTGGGCAAAATTTTGGCAGATGGAATATAATGTGGAGAAATGTGAGGTTATCCACTTTGGTAAGAGAAACAGAAATACAGAGTATTTCTTAAATTTTGAGAGGCTGGGAAGTGTTGAATTTCAAACCGAAAACTAACATGCAGGTACAGCAAGCAATTAAGAAGGCAAATGGTATGTTGGCCTTCATTACTAGAGGATTTGAGTATAGGAGTAAAGATGTGTTACTGCAATCATATGGAGCCTTGGTGAGACTACACCTGGAGTATAGTGTGCGGTTTTGGTCTCCTTACTTAAGGAAATATGTACTTGCCATTAGAGGGAGTGCAACAAAGGTTCACCAAACTAATTCCTGGGATGGAGAGATTGTCCTATGAGGAAAGATTAAATAGACTGGGCCTTTATTCTCTGGAGTTTGGAAGAATGAGAGGTGATCTCATTCAAACATACAAAATTCTTACAGGGCTTGACAGGGTTGATGCAGGAAGTACGTTTCCCCTGGCTGGGGAGTCCAGAACTAGGGGACATAGTTTAGGACCGAGATGAGGAGGAATTTCCTCACTGAGGATGGTGAATCTTAGGAATACTCTGCCCCAGAGGGCTGTGGAGGCTCAGCTGTTGAGTATGTTCAAGACTGAGATTGATAGATTTCTACATATTAAAAATATCAAGCAATATGGGACTAGTGCAGGAAAATAGTGTTGAAGTAGAAGATCAGCCGTGATCTCATTGAATGACAGTGGGCTTGAAGGGCTGAATGGCCTACTCCTGCTCCTATTTCTTATGTTCTTCTATCTTATGTTCACACTGTGTTGAGGAATATTGATCTCCCTCAACCTGGAAGTGTTCTGAAAGGTAATGACTTTACTGAATCGCAGCATCCAAAGCAAACCAGGGGATCGGGAGGCCCTCCAGATACACGCTCAGAAGGCAGTTGGAGCAGAAAGCATTGGAGGTCAGTGCCAGGAGTCAAGGCCTAAGGATCTGGATGCAGTGCCGCAAGAAGTTGAATGACCTCACACGAGTGGTCAAGGTCAGTGAATGTATCTTCAAAAGACATACCCTATGAACTGTAGCACTAGCCTCAGACACACCTCAATTCAGCACATCCCCATCACTCACTTCCTGAAAATCTCTTTCAATCAGGTCTCTTGCCCGATATTCATTTGCTCCACTGCACCCTCACACAGAGATGGTGCAAGCCTCGTGCCCACATCTCTCACTTGTTCACACTGTCAGCTATTCAACCATGATAGCCACATCACCCAAATGGATTTCACCACTTTCACTAACACACTCTCTCTCTTGCAGGACAACCAGAGGTAGTAGGAGCTAATCAGAGGGGACAGGTGCACCTGCATATCCGAACCCCATTGGAGGAATTGGTGCTGACGGCCATTGCTGAGACCGTGGCGAGCGGAGGGGCTGAAACTATCGAAGCTGGTATCCTCATACCTCACATCCCACCTCCCCCTTATCCCACACTATCTTCTGATTTACAAGCTGCAGATGATGCAAGCATGGACCTCTTATTTCATCCCCCTCCCCACCCCTCTCCATCCTTACCCAAGAAGTGCAACTTGGCCAGGCAGTAGAGCAATAGCAAGGAGACAGTGATGATGCCACTGTCACCAGCTCAGAAACTGACACTATGTGTAATTTAATGGATAGCATACACATGGTGAGACACTGGGCAGGAATGACCTGCACCGGAGCAGTGGGCAAGGATAGGGCAGGTTCCAGCTTGCCAGAGTGTGAGGTTATACGAGTTCTGCTGCAGAGAAGTCAGATAAGCACTTAGATAGGGGAGCCCACAAAAGAAGGCTGATGTGTATGCATATCCAAATACATAGTGCATTGTGAAGCCTGCAAGAAATCCTGCAGTCAATGTCATGGAGCGGTCCAGCACCAACTTGGCATAGGGCTTTGCCTGGAGCTTGGAGGCCATCCTTTAGTGTCAAAAGAACAAAGAACAGTACAGCACAGGAACAGGCCATTCGGCCCTCCAAGCCTGCGCCGATCTTGATGCCTGCCTAAACTAACACCTTCTGCACTTCCGGGGCCCATATCCCCCTCTTCCCTTCCTTTTCATGGATTTGTCAAGATGTCTCTTAAACGTCGCTATTGTATCTGCTTCCACCACCTCCCCTGGCAGCAAGTTCCAGGCACTCACCACCCTCTGTGTAAAGAACTTGTCTCGCACATCCCCTCTAAACTTTGCCCCTTATACCTTAAACCTATGTCCCCCAGTAACTGACTCTTCCACCCTGGGAAAAAGCTTCTGACTATCCACTCTGTCCATGCCGCTCATAACTTTGTAAACCTCTATCATGTCGCCCCTCCACCTCCGTCGTTCCAGTGAAAACAATCCGAATTTTTCCAACCTCTCCTCATAGCTAATGCCCTCCAGACCAGGCAACATCCTGGTAAACCTCCTCTGTACTTTCTCCAAAGCCTCCACGTCCTTCTGGTAGTGTGGCGACCAGAATTGCATGCAATATTCTAAGTGTGGCCTAACTAAGGTTCTGTACAGCTGCAACATGACTTGCCAACTTTTATACTCTATGCCCCGACCGATGAAGGCAAGCATGCCGTATGCCTTCTTGACTACCTTATCCACCTGCGATGCCACTTTCAGTGATCTGTGGACCTGTACGCCCAGATCTCTCTGCCTGTCAATACTCCTAAGGGTTCTGCCATTTACTGTATACCTCCCACCTGCATTAGACCTTCCAAAATGCATTACCTCACATTTGTCCGGATTAAACTCCATCTGCCATTTCTCCGCCCAAGTCTCCAACCGATCTATATCCTGCTGTATCCTCTGACAATCCTCATCATTATCCGCAACTCCACCAACCTTTGTGTCGTCCGCAAACTTACTAATCAGACCAGCTACATTTTCCTCCAAATCATTTATATACACACTACAAACAGCAAAGGTCCCAGCACTGATCACTGCGGAACATCACTAGTCACATCCCTCCATTCAGAAAAACACCCATCCACTGATACCCTCTGTCTTCTATGACCGAGCCAGTTCTGTATCCAGCTCACCTCTGATCCTGTGTGACTTCACCTTTTGTACCAATCTGCCATGCGGGACCTTGTCAAAGGCTTTACTAAAGTCCATAAAGATAACATCCACTGCCCTTCCTTCATCAATCATCTTTGTCACTTCCTCAAAAAACTCAATCAAATTAGTAAGACACGACCTCCCCTTCACAAAACCATGCTTTCTCTCGCTAATAAGTTAGTTTGTTTCCAAATGGGAGTAAATCCTGTCCCGAATAATCCTCTCAAATAGTTTCCCTACCACTGACGTAAGGCTCACCGGCCTGTAATTTCCTGGATTATCCTTGCCACCCTTCTTAAACAGAGGCACAACATTGGCTATTCTCCAGTCCTCTGGGACCTCACCTGTAGCCAATGAGGATGCAAAGATTTCTGTCAAGGCCCCAGCAATTTCTTCCCTTGCCTCCCTCAGTATTCTAGGGTAGATCCCATCAGGCCCTGGTGACTTATCTACCTTAATGCTTTGCAAGACTCCCAACACCTCCTCCTTTTTCATAATGAGATGACTGAGACTATCTGCACTCCCTTCCCTAGGCTCATCATCCACCAAGTCCTTCCCTTTGGTGAATACTGATGCAAAGTACTTATTTAGCACCTCGCCCATTTCCTCTGGCTCCACGCATAGATTCCCATCTCTGTCCTTGAGTGGGCCAACCCTTTCCCTGGTTATCCTCTTGCTCTTTATATATGTATAAAAAGCCTTGGGATTTTCCTTAATCCTGTTTGCCAATGACTTTTCATAACCCCTTTTAGCCCTCCTAACTCCTTGCTTAAGTTCCTTCCTACTGTCTTTATATTCCTCAAGTGCTTCATCTGTTCCTAGCCTTCCAGCCCTTACAAATGCTTCCTTTTTCTTTTTGACTAGGCTCACAATATCCCGTGTTATCCAAGCTTCCCGAAACTTGCCAAACTTGTCTTTCTTCCTCATAGGAACATGCTGGTCCTTCCTGTGGGCGGCGCAGTGGCTAGCACCGCAGCCTCACAGCTCCAGCGACCCAGGTTCAATTCTGGGTACTGCCTGTCCGGTTTCTTCCCACATGCCAAAAGACTTGCGGATTGATAGGTTAATTGGCCATTATAAATTGTCCCTAGTATAGGTAGGTGGTAGGGAAATATAGGGGCAGGTGGGGATGTGGTAGAAATATGGAATTAGTGTCAGATTAGTATAAATGGGTGGTTGATCGTCAGCACAGACTCGGTGGGCCGAAGGGCCTGTTTCAGTGCTGTATCACTAAACTAAACTAATCAGCTGACGTTTGAAAGACTCCCACATGTCAGATGTTGATTTACCCTCAAACAGCCGCCCCCAATCTAAATTCTTCAGTTCCTGCCTAATATTGTTATAATTAGCCTTCCCCCCAATTTAGCACCTTCACCCGAGGACTACTCTTATCCTTATCCACAAGTACCTTAAAACTTATGGAATTGTGGTCACTGCTCCCGAAATGCTCCCCTACTGAAACTTCGACCACCTGGCCGGGCTCATTCCCCAATACCAGGTCCAGAATGGCCCCATCCCTAGTTGGACTATCTACATAATGTTTCAAGAAGCCCTCCTGGATGCTCCTCACAAATTCTGCCCCATCCAAGCCCCTAGCACTAAGTGAGTCCCAGTCAATATAGGGGAAGTTAAAATCACCCACCACCACAACCCTGTTACCTTTACATATTTCCAAAATCTGTCTACATATCTGCTCCTCTATCTCCCGCTGGCTGTTGAGAGGCCTGTAGTAAACCCCCAACATTGTGACTGCACCCTTTCTATTCCTGAGCTCTACCCATATTGCCTTGCTGCATGACCCCTCCGAGGTGTCCTCCCACAGTACAGCTGTGATATTCTCCTTAACCAGTAATGCAACTCCCCCACCCCTTTTACATCCCCCTCTATCCCGCCTGAAGCTTCTGAAGCCTGGAACATTTAGCTGCCAATCCTGCCCTTCCCTCAACCAAGTCTCTGTAATGGCAACAACATCATATTTCCAAGTACTAATCCAAGCTCTAAGTTCATCTGCCTTACCTGTTATACTTCTTGCATTGAAACAAATGCACTTCAGACCACCAGTCCCACTGTGCTCAGCAACATCTCCCTGCCTGCTCTTCCTCTTAGTCTTACTGGCCTTATTTACTATTTCCTCCTCATTTATTTCACTAGCTGTCCTACTGCTCTGGTTCCCACCCCCCTGCCACACTAGTTTAAACCCTCCCGAGTGATGCTAGCAAACCTGCAGCCAGGATATTAGTGCCCCTCCAGTTTAGATGCAACCTGTCCTTCTTGTACAGGTCCCATCTGTCCCTGAAGAGAGCCCAATGGTCCAGATATCTGAAACCCTCCCTTCTACACCAGCTGCTCAGCCATGTGTTTAGCTGCACTGTCTTCCTATTTCTCGCCTCACTGGCACGTGGCACAGGGAGTAATCCAGAGATTACAACCCTAGAGGTCCTGTTTTTTTAAACTTACTACCTAACTCCCTAAACTCCCCCTGCAGGACCTCATCACTCTTCCTGCCTATGTCATTGGTACCGATGTGTACCACAACCTCTGGCTGTTCACCCTCCCCCTTCAGAATGCCCCCTGTCCGTACAGAGACATCCTTGACCCTGGCACCAGGGAGGCAACATATCATCCTGGAGTCTCTTTTACGTCCACAGAAGCGCCTATCTGTGCCCCTGACTATAGAGTCCCCTATAACTATTGCTCTTCTGCGCTTTGTCCCTCCCTGCTGAACAACAGTGCCAGCCGTGGTGCCACTGCTCTGGCTGCTGCTGTTTTCCCCTGATAGTCCATCCTCCCCAACAGTATCCAAAACGGTATACTTGTTAGAGAGGGGGATGGCCACAGGGGATTCCTGCACTGACTGCCTGCCCCTTCTAGCGGTCACCCATCTATCTGCCTGCACCTTGGGTGTAACCACTTCTCTAAAACTCCTGTCTATGACGCTTTCCGCCACCTGCATGCTCCCAAGTGCATCCAGTTGCCGCTCCAACCGATCCATGCAGTCTGTGAGGAGCTGCAACTGGGTGCACTTCCTGCAGATGTAGTCGCCCGGAACGCTGGAAGCGTCACGGACTTCCCACATCTCACAGGTGAAGCACTTCACCCCTCTAACTGTCATTTCTAGCACTAATTAGTTAATTAATGTAAAATAAATAAATAAATACTTATTAAATTATGATACACTTAACTATATGGTCCCTAGTGCTAGATTTCTATTATAAATATTAAATGCTAACTAAATACAGTAATCTCCTCCCTCTGGTTTAGTCACTCTACTTATTAATTAGTTAAATTAGTGTTTTAATCAATTTTTATCAGTTTTATTTTCAAATTCGGTACTGATTCCCTACCAGCCAATCAGGTCACAGCTCTCCTGTGACGTCACTTTCAGTTGAAGTAACTTACCGCTCTGGAACTCCGCCCTCCGAGTCTGCTCCGAGAATCCCCGAGGTAAGTTTTTTTTATACTTACCGGTCTAGAACTCCGCCCTCCGAGTCTGCTCCGAGAATCCCCGAGGTAAGTTTTTTTTATACTTACCTCTCTGGAACTCCGCCCTCCGAGTCTGCTCCGAGAATCCCCGAGGTAAGTTTTATTTAATATTTACCGCTCTGGAATTCCGCCCTCCGAGTCTGCTCCGAGAATCCCCAAGGCAAGTTTTTTATACTTACCGCTCTGGAACTCCACCCTCTGAGTCTGTCCAACTCCACCAGCACATTTATGGACCCAGCCATGATATAGCATCTGATGGCCGATGACTCAGCTTCCATTGCAGCACAAGCAGTTCCCATCAAATGTCTGAGTACACCAGCCACAATGCACCTCCCCTTTAAGAGGTGCAGGCTAGCTTTAATTGGTGCTAGCCACTCATGATATTGGCCTCCTCCTTGGGTATCCAGCCAATCAATAGAGCAGTTAGTGCTGACTTGGTGCTGAAATCATTTAAAACAGCAGGCAGCATAAAATTTGTGTGCTGCCTGCATTACATTGAATGGGGTGCAGGTTAATATCACAATCCCCCACCCAATTTGGGGGCTATCTAATGTTGTCCCTAGGGTTTCATTTTAATGCCTCAGTTGAAGGACAGCATCCCTGTAGCAGTGATTGTACAGTAACTGAAACATCTGCTGTCATTATGTGCTCAAATCCTGGAGTGGGACTTGAAACCACAGCTTTCTGACAGGCAGATATGCTACAAATTGAACCAAGCTGACACTTAAACAATAATAGGCCATAATTAGGCAATTTTGCTTGGAAAGACAATAAGGGGACAGAAATAATTTTGTCATGGTAAAACAGTAGATTCTACACATCTGCCGTGATTGGGTTTAAAACACAGTGCTAATATAGCTTCGGGGCACTCAGCACTAAATCTGCCCAAGCTGTATCTTTCTTGGGAGTGCATGATATTGGCACTAGGTGCCAAAAATGAAAAGCATCTATTGCCAGATATTGTTCATCCTAAATGTTGACCAGTAAATAGATTTTGTGTAAAATTTTCTCAAGTTTAGTTGGATGAGGGAGATGGAAAGATTTGTTCAGGTTTTTGTTTTGTATTTAATGAAGTTTAGGTAAGACATAATGCTCTGATGTTTGAATTATCATATGACACACCTTAACTGAGCTCATTTGAAAACTTGTTTCCACTCAGTATTACAAGACAATCAGCGTGTTACATTTAATTTTATTCATTATCTCTAGAATGACATGCATGTAGATTGTAAAAGAAGCAGAGGGACATGATATTCCTAGTTGTGTGCGACAGATGCTATTTTGAGACTGTTGCCATGAATTTCTAACTATAGTGGCATTCGGTGAGTGAGCTGCTGACGTCTGTAGCTGCAGTCACACTAATAAAATATTTTAATAGTGCTGTTTTACTTTTAATATTTGCTGTCCTGAATTTTGTAAGAATTAATTCTCAGGATGTGGATATTGCTGGCAAGGCTGACATTTATTGCCTATTCCTAAAAGCAGCATGATGGCTAGGCCACTTCAGAGGGCAGTTAAGAGTCACCACGTTGGTGTGGGACTGGAGTCGCATTTTGGCTAAACAGGGTAAAGACAATAGCTTTCCTTCCATAAAGGCCAGTTGAGTTTTCCCAGCAGTTTCAAGGTCACTTTTGCTGCTGTCATATTTTTATTTAAACTGAGTTCAAATTCTCAAAGGGTCATAATGGAATTTTGAACTCGCACTCTATGTTATCAGATAAAGCCTCTGAATTATAATCCATAACCTAAGCACTAAGCTACATTTTTTTTTATTTGTTCATGGGATGTGGGTGGCGCTGATTATGCCAGCATTTATTGCCCATTCCTAATTGCCCTTGAACTGAATGGCTTGCTAGGCCAATTCAGAGGGCATTTAAGAGTCAACCACAATGCTGTGGGTCTGGAGTCACATATAGGCCAGACCAGGTAAGGAGAGCAGATTTTCTTCCCTAAAGGACATTAGTGAACCAGATGGGTTTTTACAACAATCAACAATGGTTTCATGGTCACCACTAGACTTGCTTTTTAATTCCAGATTTATTAATTGAATTCAGATTCCATCATCTGCTGTGGTGGGATTCGAACCCATGTCCCCAGAGCATAAGTCTGAGTCTCTGGGTTACTAGTCTAGTGACATTACCACTACGCCACCGCCTCCCCACATAGCTTTGAAGGTACTTGATCTCTGGTATAGTTTGGTGGGGAGGTGGGGACATACATTTCCCTTTTTCTATGGGCAGTATTAGTGTCCATTCCTTATAAAAAGGAAGCCTTTTCTTATAATGCCCTAGTGATTTGTAGGGGAGAGCATTCTGAATATACATTTGGTTTGGTGACACAATGGGCAGAATTTTCATCCCAAAGCTGGTTTGGAGGCGGGCATGCCAGCAATTTCTCCCGACTGGCTGGTGTGCTGGTCTGCCGGACTGTTCCCATCTTAGGCCTATTTTTAGGGAGGCAGCTTCTGCGAGGGTGATAGCTACCCGCCCGCCAGCGGTCAGTAGCCAATTAGGCCAATTAAAGGGCCAACTGAGGGCACTTCACACACCATCTGGATTTTTCATATAACAGGCAGGACCCCCGATGTGGCTGGAGTCTGTGGGTGGAGTGGTGGCGGTTTCTTAGAGGCAGGCTGTGAGTGGCAGGGGGGATGGGTGGGGTGGGGTGGGGCGGTGGTGGAGAGGGAGCCAGAGGTGCATCCTGCAAAATAGCCCAGCATGGATTTGCTGGGCTGTGAGGGTCAGAGCTGCGACCACAGGCCATCCTGTGGAAGGGGTCCTCCTCCACAATGATGGCCTGGCAGTTGTGGCCACAGTATATTTTGTACAATTTACAAGTCTTCAGATGGCATCTCCATTTTGAGGCGCCCTCGCGGTTCCCCACCTCTGCCAGTGGGATTGACGGCTGCCCACAGCCTTGGGCGCTCCCATTGGCCCTCGCACCCGCGCAGCCCACCTACCGTCCCTAAATGGCTTCCAATGGCTTCTGATGGCGGCCTCTTAATTGGCCACCTCCTCAAAAATCTCCTCCAGTGTCCCGTCACAGACACTTCTGGGTTCCTGATCCAGAATTCAGCCTGATGTTGGATTCAGGCCCCTAGAACTAAAATTCAGCCCAGTATGTGTCTTTGCTTGTTGCCAGTAAGAGTGGAAGTCTTAAATATACATCTAGTTCGTAGTAGTGTAATGGTGGTCTTGCTATTATAATCAGTGGAGGGTTAGCTTTATTTATTAGTGGTCATTTTCAGATTTTAGGGTCTTTAAGGTTAAAACCTTGGAAAAATTCTGAAAGCTGCTGATTACTGAAGTATAGTAGAAACAGCATAGCTGGTTATTATTGGATAATTAATAATTAAATCGTGTCTCTATTTTTTCTTTTAATATTTCCTGTTTTGTTCTGGGTCTGTAGGCAGAGCAAATATACAATTTTGTCTGGTAGCATTGCCATTTAATGACACACAGATTCCTTCTGGCCTGTGTGACATTTGATGCCATGCATAATGTCTCACTGTGGAGGGGGTGGGCCAGGGATCTGCACGCCTGACACAAGCAAATCCCCAGATGGCAAGGAGATGTGATTCTTTTCACTCCTCATACTTGGGTGATGGAAATAATATTGCTGATATTAATTGGCTGCTGAGAAAAAATATAGTTTTCCTTTAACGGTATTTGTCTATTGTGAAAGGCCTGCTTTGGTCTGAAGGGGTAGAAATTGCTTTAAGTGCGTTTTTGTATACAGAATGGGAAGAACATTGGGACTGGGTACTTAATAACATGACGACCCCAAATATGCCCCCATTGTTAATTTAAATAAAATAAGTGGGCTGCCAGAGCTACTCGTACTATTCATTGATAGCTTGCCAAATCAGGGGTGTCAATTATGCAAGTGGGTGACGCTATTTAAAGGCAGGCTGTACCTCTTAAAGGAGAAGTGTACTTTGGCTGCAGTCCTGAATATTTCCATACTATTGCCAGCATTTTCTGTTTCTATTTCAGATTTCCAGAATCCACAATATTTTACTTTTGAACTATTTCCTCTAGTTGGGGAATCCAGAACAAAGGGACATAATCTTAAAATTAGAGCTAGGTCATTCTGGAAAGAAATCAGGAAGCATTTCTTCACACAAAAGCTAGTGGAAATCTAGAATTCTCTTCCCATATGCCTGGATGGATGCTGGGTCAATTACAATTCCAAGGCTGTGAGTAACAGATTTTTATCAGGTGAGGATATCGATGGATATGGATCAAAGGCAGATAAATAGGATTGAGGTACAGATCATCCATCACCTGCTAGAATGGTGATATAGTTTTGAGGAGCTGAATGGTCTATGCCTGAGCTATCACTCAACTGTACACTTTCAGGTACACTTTGTTCAGAGATTAGCACCCTGCCTAGGTCAGAGGGTAGTTTGGAAGGGTCTGCAAGCAGAGATGCATCCAGTACTAATGTGCTGAAGCAAGGGCACAAGGACAGCATGGCCCAGGGAGCGCTCATATCCTAGTCATGGTGCATGTGCATATACGAAGACATCAGGGCCCACCATACACAAGAAGACGGATGATAGTTCACACAGACCTTCTAAATGCTGTCTGCCAGCAAAACTTACGCACATGGAGGACTCCAACCCCAATTTACATGCTGTCATAGCATGCACCATTGAGACGTACAGTCAAACATGAAACGAGTAGTGAACTCTTAGAGCATTGCACAGTGCTGGACCTTCTAATAACAGCTTGACTCTGGGATCCAGCATCTCTGGCTTACAAAGCCTGAAGGAGAGCTTGAACAGGGGCTTCAAGAGTCTGCCAGAATGCCTGCACTGTATTTCATGCAGAGCAGTGGTGTGGCTGAGCCCCCTCCACTAGTGAGATACTTGCTGTACTCTCTCTCAGAATGGCAGCATGTCTGTTCAACATCACATCCACCCCCCTCCACCACCCCACTTCCAGCCTTTCAACCAGTGCCTTTGTTAATGCCAGATCGCCAACTTGGTCAGACTGCCCTGGCTGAAGCTGAGTTCCAGCAGATGCCAACCGGACATTCAAAGGGGCCAGAGCTTCTCACGGTCATGTACCACAGCCATCTTGAGTGCGTTCAGCAGATGTTCAGCCTTCCATCTCCCAAGCTGCAGCCACTAGGGATACCACCTCCTTGGAGCACCAGAATAAGCAATGGAGTACACAAGACAGGCATTAGGGCCTTGTACAATGATGGTTTGTAGATATGCCATGTAACCATTTGTGAAATCAAGAATGGAGTCTGTTGGAATAGAAATGATTTGCTTTAGTACAGCTGTTGGTCGTCTTAATGTTGAGGGTATTGATATGGTGGGAGTCAGCACTGGGTCAAATTAAATTGGTGCTCTGGACAAGGAAGGGATTGTTCAGGAGAATCTCTTAATTTACTGCCTTACAGCTGTGGGAGCTTGGTGTACTGCTAGGCAGTGCTCTGCTTCTGCGTCATCCAGCTCTTCATCTCCTTCATCTTCCTAGTCCAATTCTTCCTCCTCAGGAAACTCCAAGCCACCCTTTTGATGGCAAGACTGTGAAGCATAAAGCAAACATTAACAAACCTTGAGACTCACTCTGGACTGGACTAAAGGACCTCTCCCAAGCTGTCCAAACAGTGGATCTGCTGTTTCAGGACACCAATGATTTGCTCAATCAGAACCCTTGACGCATGTGTCTCAACATGTCGGCACTCTGTGTCAGTGCCTGAGTTCCTGTCAGAAATCATGAACCAGCTGGTGAGGGGATAGTCCTTGCCCCCCAGCAGTCAGGCTGCCAGACAATGTTCTGGGTGGAACAGAGTTGGGTATTGAGGACTAGTGTAGTAAGAACATGTAATGATTACTGTCAGGAAACCGGATACAGAACTGCATAACTAGCTGTCTGTGGTCAGAAGCACGTTGCACATTGCGTGGATGGAAACATTTCCTGTTGAGAAACAAAGTATTTCATGATAGGGAGAACGCGAGGCTACGTGTGTGCGACGCAGATGCCCTGCACCTGCAGTAATTCAGCAATCCGGGCAAACCTCAGTGCTCTTTCTTCCTACTTGCCAGCCTCTATGGGGAAGCTAATGAACTATTGATGCAAATAATCCATCAGTAACCTGCTCACAATGTGCACAGCAAACTGACTGATGTTGCTGAGGTCTCCAGAAGCTGTTTAGAAGGAGCTAGAGGCATAAAAGTTTAGGGCCACAGTGATCTTCACTGCTACTGTTCTGTTTCTGAATACCTTCACACTGTTATGGCTCCTGCGCCCTTGCCTCCTTCACTCTTTTATGAACATTAGAAATAGAAGCACGAGTAGGTCATGCAGCTACTCCACCATTCAGTAAGATCACAGCTGAACTGATACATTAACTCCATTTTCCTTCCCTATTCGCATATCTTTTGATTCCCTTAATGTCTAAAAATCCATCGATCTCAATCTTGAATATATTCATTGACTGAGCATCCACAGTCGTCTGGGGTAGAGAACTCCAAGATTCGCAACCCTCTGAGTGAAAAAATTTCTCCTCATCTCAGTCCTAAATGGCCAACTGCTTATTCTGAAATATGACCCCTAGTTTCTAAACTCTCCAGCCAGGGGAAGCAGCCTCTCAGCATCTACTGTGTCAAGCCTGCTAAGAATTTTATATATTTCAATGAGATCACCATTCATTCTCCTAAACTCCAGAGAGGATAGGCCCATCTCCTCATAGGACAACCTTCTCATAACAGGAATCAGTGTAGTGAACCTTTATTGCACCCATTCTAAGGCAAGTATATCTTCTTGCAGCCTGTGCTTGTTTTATGCTTCCTTTCTTGCTGCTGCTCCTCCTGATTAGATGGCCTTAATGATAAGCCTGGCAGCACTCCCATGTTCAGCAATTCAGAACAAGCAAATTCTCTGAAATAGTTCTTGGCCTCCACAAATTCATTCTGTCTATGTAGCAAACAGAAAAGCACTTGCAAAAACAGCCAGAAACCTGTCCCAAAATTACTCTAAAAGCCTAAAATAACTAACCAGAGACATCTTAATAGAAGGGAGTATTTATTTAAAAATGCTGTTTATCATTTGCTTCCACCATGATTTGCTGGATGGGTTAAGGAAGTCACATTTCAGCCACCAATTTAATAGAACTGCCCTAATTTAGGTGCAGAACCCTTCTTAACATATTTAAATGATGCCATGGATGCCTATCAAGCACCCATACCAATATGGCATTGTGCATACATCTGGTATGGAACATTGTGATGAGTTCGACTTCATGGCCTTCATTTCGGACTCTGAAAAAAATGTAAGATATATTCAAATCCCCTAATGTTTTGGAAATGACCTGGACATAGTATATCTAGTATAATCTTTCACTGTATCTTCTTTTCATTGCTTCAATGATTTGGCTCCATGTTGCAGTGATCAGATGAGATTCCTTGGAGCAAAGTGCCAATGTCACAGTAGCATGAGTTAAAGGACTCCAAAAATACCCACCCACCACCTGCCCAGTGTATCTCAAGAAAATTCACCAGCCTGTTCTTCATTGGTGCATTCTGTAAATTCAAAAATATAAGTTCTAAAAGCCTTGTCATAAAATTTCATTGAGAGAGCTGAACACAGCAATGCAGGATACTGTGATGCATGTAACTAAGAATCTTAGTCCAGCAGTTTTATAAAACAGTTTTCATAAACCACAGCAAAGGAGAAGGGTGTCTACACGCTTCTTAATTGTTATTAAAGTTCCTTAAGAATTCAAATAATGTCAGTGGCAGATAAATCTCCCGTCCTCCCCCTCCTGACCTAGAGCATGACACTATGGAATGGTGTTTCATCTAATGGGTTGGCAGAGAGATAATGAACTCAACTGACAGATGTGTAGGTTTGAGTCACAGGCAGCCTGTGGCTTTAAGTCACAAACATTGGTTGAACATGAACTGTTCCCATATGAACATAATTAACAAAGTCTCATTCCCAACAATAAAAATGTAATATGATACTTCTGCTGTATCTTAAAAGATACAGAAGTAGAGCACAGTGCAATACCTTAAGTATGTACAATTAGGTAATAATCACAGACAGAACCTGCTCAAGTGCAATCACAAGTTGTGCTACTTGGAATCAAGATTTATTTTAGCATCAAGGAATTCTCCAATTATCAAAAATGGTGAGAGATGACAATAGCTCAATTCCATTTAGATTGTCTGTTGCTCTTGCAGGAAACACACAGGCTGCCTCTTACTTTGCCAGCTGCCATTTTTTAAAATTCTTGGTTAGTATCTGTGGTGAGCCTGCACTTCCTCAGACAGGAACACATTTACTTAGCAACACTTCTAATTTCCTCTTCAATCTTTTGTAAGTTTTAGCTGCCTCTGGAAGTTTATTTCCTTTTAAGTATTGATGTTTCAATTAATCTCATCAAATAAAATCCATAATCTTTAATTTTTATTACCTTTCTCTGTGCTGTATACATAAACCAGATTTATTATAGCAAATCTTGAAAATTATCTGTGCATGGGTGCTGCATATTGCTACTTGATTTCCTTATAACCAAGAGAAGGAGGGGGGAGCAGGGAGAAGCAAATTTCTCAGTACCTATGACACTAACTGCTTTTTGTATCTGACCGTGTGTATAGAAGATGGCGGAAGGCAACTTTGTGACAATATAATTTGGTGCATTCACACTGTTTCTAGTGAGGACTACGCTTGGAGTTCGACAAGTTATTGCTTGAAGGAGACATGTTTAACACCAGATATGCTCTGTGCTCGAACACAACTATTTAATTGTAAGAACCTTTGCATTGGTCAGAAAGCCACATAAATTTGTAATCTAAATGTTAGACTTCACATTGCATAGTTTTAGTTTTTTTATCTCATGCCTATGGGATCTGAGGCAGGTTTATCACATTTTCTTTCCATTAGTTTGCGCCATGTGTACCATGCATGATTTAATTTTCTCTTGCACAAATTTTTTTTTTTACAAAGTGTCTTTGTACTAAGTGCCATTTTGGCACAATTAATAACATTCTTGCATCTGAACCAAATGGTTGTGAATTCAAACTCCACAATCTAGGCTAATGTGGCACTGACGGAATGTGGCCTTATTGAAGGTGCAGCCCTTCAAATAAAATATTAAGCTGAGGTCCTCTTTACTGATTCAGTGCAGTGAGCTTTCTCAGTTTCCTGACTAACATTCCTTGCCCAGTCAAAAGCAGGTTAATTAGTCATAGCTGTTAATACAGAAATGGCTGTTGCATTTGCTGCACATAAAAACAGTCATTGCAAATTAAAATAATTTGTTTGCCATATTTCTGGAAGATGTGATAAGGTTCTATAGAAATAAAGCTGTTTATTTTTCTTTCCCATTTTGCTATTTCATAGTGAGATGTTAATTTGATAGAAGCAGCTGAAGATGTTTGGGCCTAGGACACTACCCTGAGAAACTCCTGCAGTGATGTCCTGGGCTTAGATGTTTTGCCTCCAACAACTACAACCATCTTCCTTTGTACTCTGTATGACTTCAACCAGTGGAGACTTTTCCCCTGATTCCCATTGACTTCAATTTTGCAAGGGCTCCTTAATGCTCCACTCGGTCAAATGCTTCTTTGATGTCAAGAGCAGTCACTCTCACCTCACCTCTGGAAGTCAGCTCTGTTGTCCATGTTTGGACCAAGCCTATAGTGAGGTCAGGAGTTGATTGGCCCTGGTGGAACCCAAACTAAGCATCGGTGAGCAGGTTATTGCTGAGCAAGTGCTGCTTGATAGCACTGTCAACGACGCCTTCCATCACTTTGCTGATGATCAAGAGTAGGCTGATGGGATGCTAATTGGCCAGATTGGATTTGTCCTGTTTCTTGTGGATAGGACATACCTGGACAATTTTCCACATTGTCAGGTAGATGCCAGTTTTGTAGCTGTAGTGGAGCAGCTTGGCTAGGGGTGCAACCAGTTCTGGAGCATAAGTCTTCAGCACTACTGTAAAGGCTCTGGGCAATTCTGAACCTTATTTAGGTTCTTGGACAAGAGAAAACAGTTGGCATGCAGTGGTTCTGCTGCAACAAATTAAGAGGATTTATTAAGTAACAAAAGTTATACTTAACAACATGGTGATAGCTTACAAGTCACACACGCCCTTTCCTTCAGGAGCAGCTCAGACACAGGACAACGTCAGTTCTGGTCTTACTTCATGCATCTTTCTTCTGTAAAGCTGTGTGCCAAAGGCTGCTGGACATTGTCTTTGAACCCTTTCTTGGAGTTTACACCTCTGACCGGATGACCCTCCCCAGATCTTTTGATTGGTCTCAGGTGCGTATGATCACCTTCCCATTGGTTTCTTAAAATGACCTAGGGGCAGCACTGTCTATTAAATGGTCCCTGTATTCTCTAGAGATAAGGGATCACATGTTTTCCAGGAATTATGGTTGTGTGATTTCCAGGAATCCTGCTTATCACTGTGACGGAGGAGACCACATGATTTCCAGGAATCTGAACTCTGAGGAGATCATGTGGTTTTCAGGAAAAGGTCTTCACATCTCATGTCTTATAAATGAAATTATTAAAGGCAAATAAGGGTTTCAACCATGACAAAAGTAAGATGGTAAGTTACATAACTAATACAAATACAAAACTAAAAGCTAGTTCATATAACAACTAGGATGTATAACAATGTATAAAAATATGGTGTATAAAAGTATGGCAGCTAGATTTCAAAATACACTTGATTTGATACATGTGTATGGATAAATTAATCACAATATGAGAATTGCTGAAAATAAAGACATGTTGTTGAAGCTTTTCATCTTGCACTATCAGCACAATGTACAAGAATAACCAATGTAAGGGAAAACACCTCTACCAATCAGAGTTCACTTGCTAACCAATCAGCAATCTCTTCTTATGCAGTATAAATTATTGTTTTCCCTTACATTGGTTATTCTTGTGCACTGACCTGATGAGTGTAAGACAAAAAGTTTCAACATGTCTCTATTTTCAGCAATTCTCAAGTTCTGTACTACGAAACGACTATTTGTAATTGAAATAGTTCATTATCTTACACTACTGCTGGATGTTGTCGGGGCCCATAGCCTTTGCTGTATCCAGTGCCTTCAGCCATTTCTTGATATCACGTGGAATGAATTGAATTGGTTGAAGACTGGCATCTGTGATGCTAGGGGCCTCAGGAGGATTCTGAGATGGATCATATGTTTGGCACTTCTGGCTGAAGATAGTTGCAAATGCTTCAGCCTTGTCCTTTACACTGACATGCTGGGTTCCCTCATCATTGAGGATGGGGGATGTTTGTGGAGCTACCATTCGCGACTTGATGTGGCAGAACATATAAAGGGTGCGAGGGATAGGCCAAATAATTACAGACCAGTCAGTCTGACCTCGGTGGTGGGTAAATTATTATAATCAATTCTGAGAGACAGGATAAACTGCCACTTAAAAAGGCATGTATTAATCAGGGATAGTCAGCATGGATTTGTTAAGGAAGGTTGGGTCTTACTAACTTGGTTGAATTTTGTGAGGAAGTAACAAGGAGGATTGATGAGGGTAGTGCAGTGGATGTGCTCTACATGGATTTTAGTAAGGCACTTGACAAGATCTCACATGGCAGACTGGTCAGAAAAATAAAAGCCTATGGGATACAAGGGAATGTGGCAAGTTGGATCCAGAATTGGCTCAGTGACAGGAAACATGACCTACCCTTTACAAATCTATGTTGGCTCTCTTCACCTTATGCAAGTTTGCGACTGCGCAAAAGGGACAGAACCATTGGGAGTGAAATTGATCACAGGCAATGCCGCAAAATGGTGCGATAATGAACTGGTGGCCTGTTTTACACAACATCTGATTCTCTTTTCCATCAGATCAATTCACTTCACTAACAGCCTCCCCTCCCCATCACCACACCTGCACCCCCCACCACCAACATATTATCTGTAATGGGTTGTTCCTTAATTGGTATCCTGTTAGGGAAGCCATTGTTCTCTGAAAATTAGCACCTGTGATAGGAAAGGCTTCTTTTCAGCATAAAAGCCTTGAGATATCTTCTCATCATTAGTTCACTTGGTCCCTTAGGGGACATACATTTAAAAGTAGCTCATTAAAAGACTGTTTACAAAACTGAGGGCCCCACGTTTTGGGCACAGGGTCATGATTCACGCCCTGTGTGCCCCCATTCAGATCGAAGTGATACAATTTTGGTCAAGGTATCTCATCTGAATGATTCTAGCGTTGGGCCGTGTGGCTCCCACACTGCTCCCTTCTCCTAAACCCTGCCTGCAGCCTCTGTGCTCTGCAGTGGGGCCAGGCAACATTGTTTGCAAACTACATAGACCAGCCAGTCTTCCCTTCTTTAAGGCAGACTCCCTATTAAAGGGAAATTGCACTGCTGAAGTGAAGGCTTCTGGTCAATCAAGTGGAAGATTGCAGGTAGCAGAATGGCACAGCACACAACAGAATGCACTTTCGGACACATTTGCATTCTGAGAGACAGTTACATAGAGAGACAATGGGAGTGCTCCCTGATTCAATTAGCGAAATGGGTTTTGGCAATAGTGATGAGCAAAAGACGTCGAGAGATATTGTGTAAGAGCCAGCCCTCCACCCCGCTACCGAGTGTGTCTAGTAAGCTTTGAAGAATCAACAACCCTCATAGGCAATGCTGTTTCAAACAAAGAGCTGGTCACATGACTAACCTGCTGGCCAACCTAGGAATTGATTGAATTGTGCCTCACAGAAAGGTTTGGGACAGACTGCAAATCAAGAAGAAAGCACCTCTCTCTCTCTCTGTCTCTCTCTCTCCTGCAAAGCTCCTGGGACCCATGGAGGCAGCTTAAGAGGACTTCTTCCGCCTTCTGGTACCAGCGAAACAAGTTTGAAAGTGTGCACTGGGCCCCCAACGAAAACTTCAAAACTTAACTCCAATCAAGGCCTTTATATCCAAAACAAAGACAGTAACTGAATTCCATTTACTACTCCAAACCGTCCCCCTTTAATTCTTTCTCCCCCTCTGTATCTATTTGTGTGTGTGTTTATTACGTATGCATGTAAGCGTGGTTGTGTCGCGTATTTTTAGTAGCTTTAACTGAGTTAGAGTGTTAAGGACAATAAACGTACACCTTTCCTGTTTAAACCTAAGACCTGTGCCTGTCTGTCCCCTTTTCTTTTCGGCAGGGGTCCCTTACAGTTCACCAGCCCTCTACTGAAGGATTTCCCAAAAGCTGATACAGGAATTAGGGGTACAGATTTCACTGTAGGTTGGGGTTTCCCCTCAACCTGGCACATGTGGCAACTCCTACAGTACTCCACCATATCTTTGTGACATTTTGGTCAGTCAAACTGCTCTCTTTTGCAGGCTTTGGTTTTTCATATACTGACATGTACAGCCACTGTAATCTCATGGACCATTCTTAATATTTATTTCTGATACCTCTGCGGCACCACTAACTGGTGAAACACTGTCCACTCTTTGTCCTCAGGTCTGTGAGGAGAACTCCATTCTTCATCAGTACCTCATTCTTTAAATAGTAGCAATCAAGGACTCCCTCTGCTTTAATTTCAGTCTGGGTAGCCTGCGCAAACTCTCTCAGTACTGGGTCGGCTCACTGAGCCTCAGCTAGGGAAGATTTGTTTAATCCATTCCCTGGGTCCTCTAACTTTCCAAAGAAATTTCAGACAGACAGACCACATGGTCATCAGTCTGCAGTGCAATTCAGTCTCCTCTGGGGGAGCTGGTTTGGTAATGGCCCGAGTCACTACACATTCAGGGGAACTGCAGGGGACTGTCTTCTGCCACTGCCCTGTCTCTCTGACCTCTTGCGGTCTCTATATCACTACTGGGGAAGATACCACCCTCACCCCCCACCAGATAATTACCTAGGAGCATGTCCACTCCGTCCACAGGAAAACTAAGGACAATCCCTACGGTCACCGGTCCTGAAACTAGGTTGCACTCCAAGTGCACCTGGTGTAAAGGTACAGGTGTACACTGCCCTCCAATACCATTCACCATCATTCTGATATTTACTGCACTCTTTGGGAGAAAGGTCAGGCCTTTGCCCAGCAAAAGGGATCTAGTGGCCCCGTATCCCTGAGGATTACTATGGGCTTGCTTGCCGCACTCGAGGGGTATGGGGTTACTCTCCCTTTAGACACAAAATCCTGATAACCTTCAGGGATCCTACTAAATGTTGCTGTACCCGCAGCAGTATTTTTTCTGGGTCTTATTGCTGCTGCATTTAAAGCCACAACTTGATCAGCTGTGTTTTCCATCAGGGTCCCTTCTCCTTCACTGAGCAGGTGTGCCCTGATTGACCCTACAGTCTTTCCCTGTAGTTCCCAGCAGTCAGTTCTCAGATGACCTACCTTATTACAATGGAAACACATAGGCCTCACTCCTACTTACAGCACTATACTTTTTGGCTGGAGGTGGGCCCCCTGTGTGTCCTGCTTTCCTTTCCCTCCCAGGACTGCTAGGGCTCCTATCACCTTCCCACCCTTTTGTCATTTTTGGATTTGTGGGGGTGACTAGGAAAGTTTTTCCCCTGGGGAACCGATTTGTATATTAGAGCAAACTCATCACAGACCTGTGGCTTGCCTCACTCTGTGTACTTTTTGTTCCTCCACATGGGTCTTTATGGAGAGTGGGAGAGTGTTTTTAAATTCCTCCAGCAAAATCACCTCTCTGACATTTTCACTTTAAGAGCCCTCAACCACTGATCAAAAGTCAGCTGCTTACTTCTCTCAAACTCCAAGTAAGTTAGATCAGTCTGTTTCCTGAGGGTTCGGAACTTCTGGCGGTAGGCTTCCAGTACTAGCTCATATGCCCTGCGGATAGTATTTTTTGTCAGTTTATAATTTGATTAACTTTCATCTTCTTTCTTTTTCTTTTGGGCCTCCTTATCTCGAGAGACAATGGATACGCGCCTGGAGGTTGCCAGTGGTTTGTGAAGCAGCGCCTGGAGTGGCTACAAAGGCCAATTCTGGAGGCCAATTCTGGCCTTTCATCTGGCAACAGAGAATAAACTTCATGGGTTTTTCTGGTGAGCTTATTTTGCAGCAGGGGAGTACAACTCTCAGCCAGCCATTTTAACTGCCTTGCAAGTTTCTCAAAAGATACAAAAAATTGTTCCATGTCTCCCTCAGTGAATTTTGTAATCAAGTTGGGAAAATTTTTAAAACTCAGTACACAGCCCCGCACCACTTGTATTTTCCATGCTTTCACTGGGGTTACTCTGTCGTCCCCTAATTAACTCAAGCCATCTCAGCTCTCTTTCCTCCCGTTCCTTTTGGAAATTTCTTTCTCTCTCTCTTCTCTCTCTTTTTCTCTCTCCAGTCTTTCTTTTTCTTTCTCTTGTCTCTCTTTCTTTCTCCTCTCTCTCTCCCTTTCTCTCTCTTTCCCTGTCTTTTAATTCAAGTTTCCTCTGTTCCAGTTGTATCTTTGCTAGCAATACCCTGTCAGAGTCTATTTCTAACACTGTCTCTGATTCTTTAGATACGAGGGAAAAATAGTTGGCCACTAGTCTTAGGAGTTTTGATTTCCTAGCTTTGGCATGGAAAGTGATCTCACACTGCTCAGCCATACTCCTCAACTCCTCCAAACATAACTTATCCCACGTTACTTCACCCTGGCTTGGGTAGTTACTGGCTTCAGTCGCAGACATGTTAGTATTCCAGCACAGACAACCACAAGAAAAACTGTATTGAAATCTTTTCTCTTTTTGATTGGGATCAATTTGATTTCCCATTTCCAATTTCTCGTTTGTCTATGGGTCCAATCCCGGACAAGCTCCCAAATTTCTGTTACGGCCGGGTGAGGAAGGGGTCTCAGTCTCCCCCCTCGCCCCTTTCCTGGTTTGGCCATAACGGGGTTTAATTTTTTAAACACAGTGGTTTTTGCTTCACCTCAGTGAGTCCTTGCTCACTGCTCTCTAATTGTAATTGTAAACGAACAAAATGTTCTGACAAAAAGTTAGAGAGGAAAGGGGAAAAAGGGACAAAGGGGACAGGTTAAAGGAGGTCCAGGAGGATTCCCAAATGAAAACCCTTACCGTCCAGTCAGCCAACCCCGAAATGTTGGAAAAATTTGACCCCACATCCTCCTATGTAAATACCAGAAACACCCCCCTCCCCACCCCCCCACCCCACCAGAGTTGCTAACAGCATTTACAGAAACCTGCAGGGACAAAGAAAGTCCTCAAGAGGGCAGAAAACCATGAGGGTGATGCCTCACCTACTTGAAGTGCCACAGGGGAGTGCAGTAGAATCTGGACAAACACCTGCGAGCAGGAATGTCTCAGAGGACAATGGGAAGATTAGCAAAGAATCTCCCCACAGTCAGGAGAAAAGGGAACCAACAATGCCCTGAAGTGAACAGCACTTGCAGGACTCACCAGAGCACTGAAAGCGAGGTCAGAGTGGATACACCCTCTGCCGACACCCATGATCAGAACTCCAAACCAGGGCTAATTAAAGCTAACCATCCCCCTGCAGACCACAACAGGGACAGAGGCACCCTAGAAAATCATGGAAATGTGTAAACTTCAAACCTCTCCAAAAGTCACATGTTTATTGAGATGCCCATTTCCAACATATTGCAGGCCATTAGTGAAGAAATTTTAAACCACTTGAACAACACACAACTATCTCATACCCGCCTCAAGGGAAAAGGGGCGGTTTAAAGCAGCACTGCTACAAAGGAAAGACCGATTGTAACAATTTTAAGATTTCTGAATGAATGAGAGAAATGCATATGTGTTTTCCTGTATTTTATCTTCCTTCTAATTTATAATGAAATGCTCCCCCTAATGTCGCATTTCATTTGGCGCGGGGTGGAGGTGTGATGGAAACCACACCTGCCAAATGGAAATATATTAATTTTGCCATATGGAATACTATTTGAACTTTTACTGGACACTGAACATAACTTGTTTAAAAAGACCACACAGCTGAACAGCTGAAAACATGGCTGCACATTTGCATTCTGAGAGACAGTTGTATAGAGAGACAATGGGTGTGCTCCCTAATTCAATTAGCGAGATGGGTTTTGACAATAGTGATGATCAAAAGACATTGAGAGCCATTGTGTAAGAGCCAGCACTCTACTCCACCATCTATAGCTCCCCCCCACCCCCCCCCCCAACATCGAGTGTGTATAGTAAGCTTTGAAGAATCAATAACCCATGCAGGCGATGCTGTTTCAAACGGAGAGCTGATCACACGACTAACCTGGGAATTGATTGAATTATTCCTCACAGAAACGTTTGGGACAGACTGCAATTGAACCTCAGGAAGAAAGCATCCCTCTCTCTCCCTCTGTCTCTCTTTCTCCAGGAAAGTTCCAGGGACCCATGGAGGCAGCTTAAGAAGACTTCTGATACCAGCGAAACAAGTTTGAAAGTATGCACTGGGCCCCAACAAGAACTGCAAGACTTAAGTCCAATCAAGTTCTTTACATCCAAAACAAAGACTGTAACTGAATTCCATTTACTACTCCAAACCCTCCCCCTTTAATTCTTCCTCCCCCTCTGTATCTATTTGTGTGTGTGTTTATTGTGTACGCATGCTAGCGTGGTTGAGTCGCGTATTTTTAGTAATTTTAACTGAGTTAGAGTGCTAAGGCTAATAAACTTACATCTTTCCTGTTTAAACCTAAGAAAGCCTGTCTGATTGGTTTGTTTACAATTACAATTAGAGAGCAGTGAGCAAGGACTCACTGAGGTGAAGCTAAAAACAGTTTTAAAAGTTAAACCCTGTTACAGCCAAACCAGGAAAGGGGCGAGAGGAGAGCCTGAGACCTCTTCTTCACCCGGCCGTAACATCTGCTTTTCTATTCATCCTACCAAAGTGGACAACTTCACATTTTCCCACATTATACTCCATGTGCCAATTTTTTTCCCATTCATTTAACCTATCTATACCCTTTTGTAGATTCTTTGTGTCCTCACAACTTGCTTTCCTGCCTATCTTTGTATCATCAACAAATTTGGCTACAATAGACTCGGTCCCTTCATCCAAGTCAGTAATATAGATTGTAAATAGTTGAGGTCCCAGCACTGATCCTTGTGGCACCCACTAATTACCTGAAAATAACCCATTTATCCAGACTGTCTGTTTCCTCTTAGTTAGCCAATCCTCTATCCATTCTAACATATTACCCCCAACACCATGAGCTCTTATCTTATGCAGTAACCTTTTCACAAACACCTATTGAATGCCTTTTGGAAAACCAAATACACTACATCTACTAGTTCCCCTTTATTCACCCTCAAAGAACTCTAATAAATTTGTCAAACTTTATTTCCCTTTCATAAAACCATGTTAACTGTTTGATTGCATTATGATTTTCTAAATGTCCTGTTACTATTTCCTTAATAATGGATTCCAGCATTTTCCCAATGACAGAAGCTAAGCTCACTAGCCTATAGTTTCCTGCTTTCTGTCTCCCTCCTTTCTTGAATAGAGGCATCACATTTGCAGTTTTCCAATCCATTGGGAATTTTCCAGAATCTAGGGAATTTTGGAAGATTATACCCAATGTATCCATTATCTCTGCAGGCACTTCTTTTAAGACCCTAGGATGCAGTCCATCAGGTCCAGGGGACTTGTCCGCCTTTAGTCCCATTAGTTTTTCTCGTACTTTTTTCTCTAGTGATAGTGATTGTTTCAAGTTCCTCCTTCCCTTTTGCCCCTTGATTTTCTGCTATTCTTGGGATGATTTTAGAGTTTTCCACCATGTAGACAGGTACAAAAGACTTGTTCAAAGTCTCTGCATTTCTGCTCAATATACCTCCATCACTCACCTAGCAGCACTCTCTAGCATCAGGGCTCCTGCCTAACATTCACACACTGCACCTCATCCACACACACCTTCCAATTCTTCCAGCATCGCACCCACCTCTCACAGGCTCCACAGACCTCCAACTATTCAGTGATGGCAGGTACATCCCCCAAGCACAGTGCCATATAATAACTGAAAAACTGCCCTCTCTCTTGCGGGAGATGATCACACGCAACACTAGGGAGACTCAACACCGGATAGGGGCCTGCACGGGTCTATCTCCTGAGCTCCTTGCAGAGTTGGTTTAGTTTAGAGATACAGCACTGAAACAGGCCCTTCGGCCCACCGAGTCTGTGCCGACCATCAACCACCCATTTATACTAATCCTACACTAATTCCATATTCCTACCACATCCCCACCTGTCCCTATATTTCCCTACCACCTACCTATACTAGGGGCAATTTATAATATCCAATTTACCTATCAACCTGCAAGTCTTTGGCATGTGGGAGGAAACCGGAGCACCCGGAGGAAATCCACGCAGACACAGGGAGAACTTGCAAACTCCACACAGGCAGTACCCAGAATTGAACCCGGGTCGCTGGAGCTGTGAGGCTGCGGTGCTAACCACTGCACCACTGTGCCGCCCAGTTGGTGTTCTGTCATGGATCCTGAGGCAATTTAGCCTGTGTTCTCTGTCGGCGCAGAGCCTGCCCAGGGTGGTGGTAAGTGACTGCCTTATGCCCCTTCTCAACTCCCTCCTCACCCTCATCCTGAGATGTGTCATCAAGTTGAAACTACAGATGGTGTGATCATGGAGCTCCTGCTTTCCATCCCATCAATCCTTCCCTCACCCCAACCCTCCCCTTCTATTTATATGTTCTCAGATACCCAAGACCTGTCACCTGGACAGCCTCAGCAGAGCCAGGAAGAAGAGCAGCAACAACCCCTCGAAAGTGATTAAGAAGCACCGTCACTTGATTGGACACCTGCAGCCACCAGCTCAGATACTGGAAGTCTGCAGACTTTAGCTGGTAGTATAGAGTCTGCATCAGTATATGGTGAGTCACCAGGCATGAGTGAGTTGCAGCTAGGCTGGGGGAAAGGGTAGTTCATGTGCTAGTTTCTCAGAGGGCAGGTTGCAGATGCGTTCTGCTGAAGGGGATGCCCATGAGGACTTCGATGGGCGGCGGCCAGGAGAATGCTGATGACGATGCAGACTGAGATGACTGGAGCATTGGCAGGTCTGTCAAACAGCCTCTTGTCACTGTCAAGGAGCATAGAAGAGTCCAGCTCCAGTGTGGCACAGGGCATTGCGCAGAACTTGGAGCCCATCCTTTCCAGAGTGGAAGTGGTGGGAAAATCCATGGCATCAGTGCCAGACCGACCCATGATAGAGCATCTGCTGGTCGCTGTCTCAGCTTCCACTGCAGCATAGGCGGAATACTCCTGATGGCTCAGTGCCGCAGTGCAAGCTCAGATGGAGATCATGAGATCCATGTTTGCTGCCAATTCAGGCTCAGACTGCTGCCATCATGGGTGTGGATCTCAGTGCACAAAGGGGCTTGCAGGCTGTCGCAGCAGTCCAGCAATCTGTTCCAGCACGTTACTAGGATTGTGGAGGTGCCACCCTGTCGGAGTGGCAGTGGCTCCGTGGTGCACAAACTTGCTGTCCTCTCTCAGAATGACAGCATTTGTGCTCCCACCACTGCCACTCTGCCAGTACCCTTGCTGTTGCCTTTCAGCTAGCCAATCCAGACTGCTGCCACCCATTCTGAGCTTGTGCAGTCCAAAGCCGGAACCTCAAGGCCTAGAGCTACTCGAGGGTGTCCTGCAAGGCATCTGCAGTTTCCCCCAGGGAAAGTCATCAGTCTTCCACCAGCCACAGGGGTAGCACTACATCGGAGCACCAGGACGGGCAAGGGGGCCTGCAAGACAGGCACTAAGGGAATGCACAAGGGTAGAATAGTTGATTGCCGTTTGTATAATTGGATGTGTTGTTGGATAAAGATGTTTTGTGAAGGTTTTTGTGGCGCTTTAATTATTGAATGTTGGCCAAAGGGACAAGGTGATTGGGAGTGTGAAATGAAAGTGAGATTGGTGAATGGTGGATCCATACTTGGATGGGGAGGTTGTTGAAGTGGAAGCAGAACCTCACAATTTGCTCATGCATAGTCTGTCCACTTATATGGGGTCCAGGATGCCTCCTTTGCATCTCCTCCTGCACTGCCTCCTCCTCACAGAGATTTGCCTTTTGATCTCCTCCATTCCATTTCCTGGTCATCCTGCAGAGCAGGAGGCAATGCAAAAACTGCCCCTTATATTGGGTCAGTTAGTCCTCTCTTCTCCTTGGCTATATTCAGAAATTAGTAAAAAGCATCTCCAAGAGCCCAGCATGGTACTTCCAGCAAGTGCACCTAAGCAAACGTTACTCAAAAACACCAAACCTGCAATTTGTGGAGTGGCCCTTTAATTAGCACAGGTTCAGATCCTATCTTGCAGCTGCACACTTGATCTTTGATGAGTGACGCACAAATTTGTGACCTGGATCTACGTGATCCATGTTTGGAATCCTGGCATCATATCAATGGATTGGGATGTGTGACATCAGAATTGTGTTAATTTAGGGTTGTCCAGTGCATGCTACGGATGCCCCGGTGTGCTCGCTTCTCCTCCAGCAACGCTGCATATTCTGTGCAGGAAGCGATCGATGGCACAGGCTGCACATGAGAAGCAGAGCAAGACTTATGTAGCAAAATGATTTCTAGTCTCGAGAATTTAAAATGCTATCTTATTTTGGTCTCAGAAAATGATTTAAAATGTCAGGAAGAAATAAGCACTGAATTGCTAGCCTATTTGTTGCTTTATTTTTCTTTTGTATAATTTAAGTCTTGCACTTAACCTATATTCTTTATCAATATGTTTTTCTGTCTATTGGAAAGATCAAGTTTTATAAGTACATAAAAAGGAAGAGAGTAGCTAAAGTAGACGTTGGTCCCTTAGAGGCAGAGACAGGAGAAATCATCATGAGGAATGAGGAAATGGCAGAGGCATTGAACAAATATTTTGTGTCTGTATTCACAGTAGAAGACACAAGTTCCATACCAGAAATAGGCAGTAACCTAGGGGCTAAAAAGAGTGAGGAAATTGAGGATATTGATATCAGTCGAGAAAAAGTATTGGAGAAACTTGAGGGACTAAAATCTGACAAGTCCCCAGGACCAGATAGCCTACATCCTAGGGTTCTAAAAGAGATAGATGCAGAGATAGTGGATGCACTGGCTATGATTTTCCAGAATTCCTTAGATTCAGGAACGGTCCTGTCACTTTGGAAGTTGGCAAATGTTATGCTGCTTTTCAAGAAAGGAGGTAGAGAGAAAACAAGGAACTACATGCCAGTTAGCCCAACATCAGTCATTGGGAAGATGCTGGAAACTATTATTAAGGAAGTCTTAACATTGCACTTGGAAAAGCCTAGTATGATTAGAACAAGTCAACATGGTTTTACTAAAGGGAGATCCTGTTTGACAAATTTATTACAGTTTTTTGAGGATGTAACTAGTAGGGTAGATAAAGGGGAACCAGTAGATGTTGTATACCTGGATTTTCAAAAGGCATTCAATAAAGTGCCACATAAAAGATTAATAGGCAAGATAAGGGCTCATGATATTGGGGGTAATATATTAGTGTGGATAGAGGATTGGTTAACAGCCAGGAAGCAGAGAGTGAGCATAAGTGGGGCATTTTTGACTTGGCAGTGAATAATGGGGTGCCACAAGAATCGGTGCTGGGACCACAGCTATTTACACTCCATATTAATGACTTGGATAAAGAGACAGATCTAATTGAGACATACAAAATTCTGAAATGGCTTGATGGGGTAGAAGCTGAGAGATCATTCCCACTGGTCAGGGAATCTAGAACATGGAGACATAGATAAGGGGCCAATCATTCAGGACTGAGATGAAGATAAATTACTTCACTCAAAGGGTTGTGTATCTTTGGAATACTCCACCATAGAGGGTTGTGGATGCTCCATCATTGAATACATTTAAGGCTGGGACAGATAGATTTTTGGTCTTGCAGGGAATCAAGGGATATGGGGAACGGGCATGAAAGTGGAATTGAAGCCCAAGATCGGCCATGATGGTATTGAATGGCGGAGCAGGCTCGATGGGTCATATGGTCTACTTCTGCTCCTATTTTTTGTGTTCTTATGTATTTTAGTGGGCAATTTTAAAATTCTGCCCAGCCCTTTTAACTGGAGATTCCCCCTATTCCATTGACCTCAGTACATACTACTCTAGATATTTCTGAATGGTGAAAGGGGATGGAAATCTGGAGGCATTCCCTCCAGAAAATGTTTGAATTTTATATGAAAATTATGGCTTTGAAAATCCATGGCTGTTCAGGTGGACTCTGCCCTAAGTTTGGAAGAACTCTACTGGAATGACCTCTAACTTCTTCATTTTTAGAGTAGGAATTCATTATTCTTTCTTGCAGTGAGATAACAACACTTTTGAAAGTAATGGATCTTGAAATAATTTTTAGTAAATAGATCCGACATTTTTGTTTCTTTTACTCAGTGTTGGTGTTCAACTGGTATATTGTAAAAACACATATAGTTTAAGGTTAATATATTACGTTCATACTGCTTCCAGATCCAGAGGATGCTCCTTGCTCCTTTAAAACATTTTGGTTGTTTAGTCTAAAAATTTCTACATTTAGGCAAACATTGAAAACCATGTGGATTTGCATATGTATGTGTGACTCTGCATGACACTGAGGGTGCACGTTGGTTGCCTACTTTGTAAGCACATTTGCATGCACATGATTTGTTGATTTTGAAACCGTGTTGGTTTCTGCCTGAAGTACAGGGACATCACTGTCCATAATTGCACTTGTGCATGCAGGTGTCACTTGTGGTTCAGTGGCAGCACTCTCACCTGAATCAGAAGGTTGTGGGTTGAAGTCCCACTACAGGGACTTGAACACATAATCAAGGCTGACACTTCAGTGTAGCATGGAAAGAATGCTGAACTGTCAGAGTTGTGCAGTCTTTCAGATGAGACACTAAACCGAGGCACCATCTTCCATTTCAGGTAAAAGATCCCATGTCACAATTTTGAAAAAGAGCAGGGGAGTTCTCCCTGATATCCTGGCCAATATTTATCCCTCAACCAATATCACTAAAAGACAGATTATCTAGTCATTTTCACATTGCTGTTTATGGGAGCTTGCTGTAAGTAAATTACACTACAACAGTGAGTACATTTCAAAAGCCCTTTATTGGCTTTAAAGTGCTTTGGGATACCCTGATGTGATGTAAGGCACTATATAAATGCAAGGCTTTCTATCTTCCATCTGGCTTTTTTCCTCAAAATTCAAGGCTGACACTCCAGTGCAGTACTGAGGGGTGCTGCACTGTCAGTGGTGCCATCTTTTGGATGAAATGCTAAACTGAGGCCCTGTCTGCCTTCTCAGATGGATGTAAAATATCTCATGGCACTATTTCAAAGAAGAGCAGGGGAGTTATCCCTGGTGTCCTGGTCAATATCTATCCCTCAATCAACATTACAAAAACAGATGATCTGGTCATTATCACATTGCTGTTGTGGGAGTTTGCTGTGTGAAAAGTTAGCTGCCTCGTTACCTACATTATTTAGGGCGGCACAGTGGCGCAATGGTTTGCACCGCAGCCTCACAGCTCCAGGGACCCGGGTTCGATTCTGGGTACTGCCTGTGCGGAGTTTGTAAGTTCTCCCTGTGATTGCGTGGGTTTTCGCCGGGTGCTCCAGTTTCCTCCCACAGCCAAAAGACTTGCAGGTTGATAGGTAAATTAGCTGTTGTAAATTGTCGCTAGTGTAGGTAGGTGGTAGGGAATATGGGATTACTGTAAGGTTAGTATAAATGGGTGGTTGTTGGTCGGCACAGACTCGGTGGGCCGAAGGGCCTGTTTCAGTGCTGTATCTCTAAATAAAAAAATAAATAAATAAATAACAATGACTACACATCAAAAGTACTTCATTTAGTTGTAAAGCACTTTGAGCCATCCTGTGGTTGTGAAGGTCGCTATATAAATGCAGGTTTATCTTTCTTTTTCTTTCTTCCTCAGTTTTAAAATCAGCTATCCCTGAAACCATTCCATTGAAAAATCATATGCCATTGCATACCATGCATATGCCTGTTTGTGTACGCACCAGTAGTACAAGGGAGGATTAACTCTGAAGGATTGCTATTCCCAGTCAGAAGATTATGTTTTGGCTCATGGGAAGTATGGGCTTCTGTAAAAGAGATTCTATGACACCATTTATGTAACAGCGAAAAAAAATTATGTTGGTGTCCTGGCCAACATTCCTCCCTCCATCTACACAATCAAAATAAAAAACATTCATTCGTTATTCACTTCATTTGTTGTTTGTGGGACCTTGCTGTACTCAAATTGGCTGACAGGTTTACCTACATAACAAGTAATTGCACTACATAAATAATTTATTGATGGCACATATTGACCTAGAAATTGGATCCTGCTAGAATTGGGATGCGATCCCAGTCCTGCACCTGCTTAATGAGGCCAGTGGCCATGTCAAATTGATCACTCGGTCTCACTTGTTTAATACAAGCAGCACCCATCCCCCCCTCAACCCTCTCATCTGCTGTCTTTTATCAGGCTTGCGTGCTGCTTTTCCTGGTTGTTTAAGCTGTTCCTACTGCTCCTCTTCCTCCATCCAACGCAATAAAGCAAAATAGTAAACATGATAAACAGTGACAGCTTAATCAGTGTAAGTAAGGCCGCAAAATCCCCCCCAGAAATATGCAGTGTCCAAATTCAAAATCCCTAGAAAATCCACTAGGCACGCTGTAATACAGATCACTATGATCTGAGTGCCTGTAGCTGAGTGCCGTTTTTAATAGTGCTGCCAGTCAGTCAGTCAGTCAGTGCTGAAGCCAACTCTGTAAGGTTCCATCTTGTCCAATTAAAATTGTGTCAGACTCCTAATTACATCATAGTATCCCAATTTGAATATATTCATGAGGCACCAGCCTGCTTCCAGTAGGCAACTCAAACACCTATTGAATTGAGCGGTAAGTCAAATCGATTCATTTTAATGGCTCCACTGCTCTGTTTCAGCTGGGCAGTGTGAGTTAAAATTGATTCTACCATTTTGACCTTGGTGATGATTGATTCCAATGTCTGCTTTTCAGACTTATAAGGGACAATCATTTTTATTCCCTTATGCTGTCAACTATAATAAATTCTGCTTCATAAGTAAACCTTGGTTTTCTATAAAAAAAAATTGCTGCAAATACTCAGAAGGTCAGGCAGCATCTGTTGAGAGAGAAATGGAATAAACGTTTCAGGTCGATTACCTTTCAAAAGCTCAATGGGGCATGCAGGCTCTTAGGGCGGCACAGTGGCGCAGTGGTTAGCACCGCAGCCTCACAGCTCCAGGGACCCGGGTTCAATTCTGGGTACTGCCTGTGTGGAGTTTGCAAGTTCTCCCTGTGTCTGCGTGGGTTTCCTCCAGGTGCTCCGGTTTCCTCCCACATGCCAAAGACTTGCAGGTTGATAGGTAAATTGGCCATTATAAATTGCCCCTAGTATAGGTAGGTGGTAGGGAAATATAGGGACAGGTGGGGATGTGGTAGGAATATGGGATTAGTGTATGGGTGGTTGATGGTCGGCACAGACTCGGTGGGCCGAAGGGCCTGTTTCAGTGCTGTATCACTAAAACTAAAAACAAGAATGCAGCAATCTGAACTCCAGCAGATTACTGAGATTGTTGAAGCATTGCCCAGGGGAGCGCCAGTAGCTCCGTGAAGAATGAACCTGCTGTTCTCTTAGGGTGACAGCATTCATGTTCCAACCACTGCCACTCCTCCAGTGCTCTTCCTGTTGCCTCTCAGCCAGCCAGCCTAGACTACTGCCACCTATGCTGAGGTGGTGCAGTCTAAAGCTGGGCTCCCAGCACAAGTCAGCAGCCATGCTGCAGTCACAGGGATAGCACTGTGTAGGAGCACCAGGCAAGGACACCCACAAGACAGGCACTAAGGGGAAGATAGTCAGTATTGCGGACTGGTGCAGGATACAAGCATCATAGGTGCTGCCAGGATAGTGGGCATTGAGTGAGATGAATTGCTTGGCGTGGTCACACACCAACTGAACATTACAGAGTGGCAGCCCTTGCCCTGCACCATCAGGAAGCCCGCTATTCTGCCGAACCCATATGGCCTTTCAACCTGATATTCCCTCTCAGGGAGAAGAGGATGCTGTCTCCTGTACAGTGCCTCTGTGACCTCCCTGTCACTTCTTGCATAGTGAGCTGTTACTGATGTAGTCTGCTCCCACCAGGACGCATCCAGTGGCATAGAATGTTAGGGTGATGGTGACCTTCAAGGCCATGGGAACAACAACACTCATCCTCATTTGAGGCTGTAGGTCGGTGTGAAGGAGATGGCACCACTCCATGACGATCTCCTTGGTGAAGTATAGCCTCCTCAGGCACTATTATTGGTGGATTGCTAAGAAAGAATGGTGTTCCTGGAAGACCCTCTGGGGATAGGGACTTCTAAGGAGTGCGCTCCTTCTCCTCTATCCTCACAAGAGGTTCTCTCTCTGCTTCCTCCTTTGCATGTCCTGCTCATGTTGTAGACCAAGTGGCACTGTAACTACTGCCCCCATATCTATGCAAGGCAATGGTAATCTGTAATATAAAAGCAAAACACTGCGGATGCTGGAAATCTGAAATAAAAACAAGAAATGCTGGAACCACTCAGCAGGTCTGGCAGCATCTGTGGAAAGAGAAGCAGAGTTAATGTTTCGGGTCAGTGACCCTTCTTTGGAACTCTCTATCTGTGCTCAGCAAAAACCTCCAACCTCCTCCAGTAACTCACCACAGTGCTTCCACCAACTTTGCCTCCACACAAGTAAGTCAAAAGCACCTCAGCTGCAACTTGTTGAATGGCCCTTTAAATGGCTCCAGATTTGGGTCCATCTTGCTTCCTAATTCTGTGAATGCTTGTTGCATCAGGAGTGAAGAATAAGGAAGATGCTGCCTACACAGTTGTTGACCAATTTTGGTATCTAGCCATTTCATCAGTCCATTCAGGTCAATAATGTAATGATATTGCACTTTCAATGTCTTTGGGTGTAGGCAGGGGGTGCACCCTATGCGTCACTCCACTTCATTAACACTGCATGTGAAGTAGCCAGCAGTGCATCGAGCATGCAAAAAAAAACCAGTGGGCCACTGTAGTTCAGCTTTGTAACTGAATTTCACTCCCTAAATATTTTTTAAAATGGAATATACTACCTTGCATGACAGTTCTTTGGCATTGTGTAATCACACTGTCACTGTGGAGACATATCAGATGAATTAGAAAGTAAAAGATGCTAGCGGGTATACAGCACAGCAGAGAGCCTGCAAAAAATGTGAAACTTTCCTCACAACACAGGCTGTTATATCTGAAAAACTCCACCTCAAAATAACCTAATCCAATAAACAAACAAAAGCAAGGTCATTCTCAAAAATTGAATAGTCTTTCTCCAAACAGTTTCTCTCTATATGTCAGTTTACATCCATAATTGTTGCAGCTATCGTCTTCCCTTGCCTTTGTGCGTGCAACCAATATAGGAAATAAGAACGGTATGAGTTAACAGTGCAGTGTAGTCTGTGATAGAGGATGTGGTGAATCTGAATGTGCTGCTCTTAAATTTCAGGCCTTGCATGATTAATTACTGGTCACTGGTCACATACAGAGTTTGCTGAATGTGCAAAGTTATAAGAAGTCTTCGTGTTTTTAAAATTTTTTTCCTGGGATGTTGGTATCACTGGCATTTGTTGCCCGTCACTAATTGCCCTTGACAACCAAATGACTTGCTAGGCCACTTAAGAGTCAACCACATTGTTGTCAGTCTGGAATCACAGGTACGCCAGACCAGATAAGGATGACAGATTTCCTTCCCTCAAGAATATTAGTAAACTAGATGGGTTTTTATGACAATCGATGATAGTTTCATGGCATCATTACTGAGAATAGCTTTCATTTCCAGATTTTTAAAAAATTAATTAATCAAATTTAAATTCCACCAGCTGCCATGGTGGGATTTGAACCTGTGTCCCCAAGGCATTGGCCTGAGTCTCTGGATTGCTAGTTCAGTGACATTACCCACTATGCCACCATCTCCCCATTATCAGTATCATGAAATCTAAGGCTTACTACTGTGATATGTAGAAACCTTGAAGAATATTTCATACACTGACAAATTTACATCAATATAAACAACAAAACTGAGCTAAATTATCAGTCGGCCTACTCTCAATCATCAGTAAAGGAGTTGTCAACAGTTCAATCAAGCCAATGCCATCTCACTGATGCTTAGTTTGGGTCCGGCCAGGACCACTCAGCTCCAAACCTCATTATAACCTTGGTGCAAACATGGACACAAGACCTGATACTTGGAGGTGAGGTGAGAGTGACTGCTCTTGACTTCAGCAAGCATTGGACCGAGGACCGAGGGGTCCTAGTAAAACTGGAGTCAATGGGGATCAGGCGGAAATCTGTCCAGTGCCTGGTGTCATACTTGGCACAAAGTAAGTTTGGGCTTATATTATGCATTAGAACGGGTAGCGTTTCTGAGCCGCATCCAACTTTGTACGTTGTCCCTTAACTTAAAACTAGGATTTGTTCTGCTCTATAGTGCAATCCAAGAGGGTTAAAATGATACAATCTTGGAAACTGTTATTGTTTGGCTCACAAATAGTTTACCTTTGGAGATGCAGGATAATAGATCTCACAAAGTGGGACAATCAGCCCATATTGTAACACTTATTGTTTGTAAATGTTACTGTGTTCCTACATTCTCCTTTGTTGAGCTTTATTCTGTTAGTGTGTACAATCCTCCCTGCACGATTGTGTGTGCAACCCATCAGACAGTGAAGGCTCTTGATCACCCTTGCCATCTTTTCTGCAAGAACCTTCCAGCATAGCAGCCAGTTCACATCTTGTAGTATTACCACTGAAGTTGCTGCCATAGCTTCTTTGGGAAAGTGGAGGCTCTATCAGTAGAACTTGATGCTCAGCTCATGATTCTGTAGAAGTTTTTCAAGCTTTCGCAGCCATGCTGCAAGTGTGTGCTGGCTTCAGCCCCATGAAAATTATGTCAGTTCATTATAATTGATCCCAGGATGAATTTTCCTGATCTACTGCATTACACCTTTTATTTGCCAAAGCCTCCATCAGTTAAAGTTAGATTCCCAGATTATTGATAGATATATAGTTTCTGCTAATTCCGAGGTACTTTATAGATCATATATTGATTTTTTTTCCCCTATGTGTGCTAGCGTTTTTCAACAATTCAGCTCTCCTTTTGTGCAGAGCTCCGACAACAGTATTTCTGCTGTCACCATTTACCAACTGAGTACTGCAAGTACATTGCTCAGAATGGGCATTCCATTAGGCCAGCCAAGGGCTGTCCTTGATAGGAGAAGGAGGAGAAGTTCCTGTGCAGGAGGAAAGGAATCCATACCAACATGATGGCATAAAGGCCCCTGTCTTCAATGCTATCTCTATACCAGTGGTTCTCAAACATTTTTGTCCGTGCACCACTTAGACGGGTCAAAAGACCCTGCGGACCACCTTCTAGTCCTACCCACCCGCTTTCGCTTGCCACTCCAAAAATCTCATCAGAATTAATTGGAACTCATGGAAACTATAAACATTTCGCTAGCTTTTTGCTACTAAATGTAATAAATTTATATGCATTAATTTTTTAATATAAAATTATTCATGCCAGAACAAAAGTATAAACATCAATACTACAAGTGAACACATTTATTTGAAACATTCTGATATGGGTTTTTAAATCGTCACAATAATCTTCAGAGAATCAAATAGTTATTTTACATCTATATTAGTCAAACAAAATCAATACTACATAAAACTTGCTTATAAAACTACATTGTTGCTTGCACTTATGACAACTCGGGCCGAGTACACGGGAGCTGGTCTGGTTGTGTGATGTCATGCGAATGGTGGTGATGAGGATTCTGGCCTATTCTCTTGTATGGCCTCCGCTGTGGCGTTGCGCGTGAGTGACTTGCACTTTGGACCACACTGCAGAACAGCTAGAGGACCCTCGACGACCACCAGTGGTCCACAGACCACACTTTGAGAACCAGTGGTCTATACATTAGCCCCCCAAAACAAAGGTCGATAATCCCCTTTTGTCCAAAAAAAATCTTCAAACATCCCAAAGAAGGTGCAACCATTTTTTTTTATTTCAGCGTGTGGCTCTCTATAAATATTTTTGTTCCCTATGTGTGCCCTCAGTGGAATTTAGGATGCGAGTTCCTGAACACCTACTCCTTCCAAGTGCCATTTCAGTGGGAGGAGCAAGTGTGATGGTGCAAGGCCTGCCATCAAGATTGTCCTAAATCAGTAACATTTACAAACCAGGCATGATAGTTTCAGCCTCAGCTTCAATAGTGCCAGACACAGTGTTGCTGAGAAAAACTACTTAAGAGTTTGGGGCCCTCGGTCCTTGGGGAGTTCTCCACAGGGGCCTGTGGACCTGTTACTTGCTCCATGATATAGCGCAGGTTTCGAAAGTTCTCTCACATGCCTATACAGATGTCAGAGCAGTTTTTTGAGAGCTGATGCTCTTTGGTTAGCTCGCTTTCCCCACTGCTGCCTCAACAACACTCCCTGTGGATGTGGCCAATATAAAAGTACATAATAAAGACTCAACCCCATGGGATTCAGGGGGTTGCATGCAACCAATGTGCTGAGAATCCATCTGTTTTTTGCTACAGATGGGAGATTGGCCTTATTCTTCGCTGTGAAATTTATACTCATTGGAATAAATCCTATCAGGATATTTAATTCACTATCATTTCTGGTTGAACTAAAATAAATTGACTTTCATGAACTAATTAGAATTTAAATTCCACTTTTTAAATATTGATTAAAGATTGTCTCTGGGGAACTTCTTTTATGGGACACAGTCAAACTCTGACTTTTACAAGTTCCACTCCAATTCAGTAACTAGAACAATGATTCATCAGATAAACCAATCATATTGTCATGGTGGATCCCCTTTTTCACACTATCAGCATATATAACACAGGAAGTGAATAGTAACTGAAGAAACTGAACCAAATCTAGTGAGAAAAAGGTGCTTTGAAAGCACAAATTGTGTTTTTCAGTTCAGGTTAAAACCATGAGAGGTTGAACGCAGGAATTCTGTTAAATGAAGGAATAGGTAAATTACTATCCCAAGCCAAATGAAACTGTTATTAGGAATTGTTGTATTACAATGGGGAAAAAGAGGATTAACAGGAACTGCAATGCTTTCATTTAAAAAAATTAAATTATCTTCAGTAATCTGCTTATCGTTGTTACTATTTTTTGTCAGTTTTGTTTGGATGAAGGTACAAAAACATCAGCAACCACCAGTAATAGCTGGGCCTGTAAGAAGACAGCAGGTGATGGGGGTCAAATTGGGAATGTACAGGCCGAGTCACTTTGTTGGATCTATCTGAAGACCAGTGTACCAGGAAGCTGCACCGCACCAGGTGGGCTGTCGCATACCTCTGCAGCCTCCACCTTTAGGTCCTGTTGCCTGCTGGACCAGGGGGCCATCCTTTGCCCGCGATTGTTAAAGTCACCACAGCCCATAACTTCTTTGCCATTGGCTCCTTACAGTTTGCTAAAGGAGAGAGCAGCTGCATCTCCCAGTCTGATGGACCCAGCCACATTAAGTAGCTCACTGAAGCCTTGTTCTCTAGGGCTGACTAGTACATCACCTTCTCCATTGACCTCAACAGTCAACACAAGAGAGCTTGGGAATTTGCAGTACTGACTTGTCTGTCTTTCTTCATGTCCAGGGCAGCATTGACTGCATTCAAGTTGTCATCAGAATGCCAGAACACCAGCCAGATGAACTTGTGAAGAGTAAGGGCTCCAGTTTTAGACAGTGGTTCTCAACTATTTTCGTCTGCGGACCACTTAGGTGGGAAAAAAGATGGCACGGACCACCTGCTGGTCCTTCCCCACCTGCTTTTGCTTGCCACTGCAAGAAAACTCATCGGAATTATAAATGACTTGGATGAGGAAGTGGAAAGCTGGGTTAGCAAGTTTGCCGATGACACGAAGGTTGCTGGAGTTGTGGATAGTGTGGAAGGCTGTTGTAGGTTGCAACGGGACATTGACAGGATGCAGAGCTGGGCTGGGAAGTGGCAGATGGAGTTCAACCTGGAAAAGTGTGAAGTGATTCATTTTGGAAGGTCGAATTTGAATGCGGAATACAGGCTTAAAGACAGGATTCTTGGTAGTGTGGAGGAACAGAGGGATCTTGGGGTCCATGTCCATAGATCGCTCAAAGTTGCCACCCAAGTTGATAGGGTTGTTAAGAAGGCGTATGGTGTGTTGGCTTTCATTAACATGGGGGTTGAGTTTAAGGGCTGCGAGGTTATGCTGCAGCTCGATAAGGCCCTGGTTCAACCACACTTGGAATATTGTGTTCAGTTCTGGTCGCCTCATTATAGGAAGGATGTGGAAGCTTTAGAGAGGGTGCAGAGGAGATTTACCAGGATGCTGCCTGGACTGGAGGGCATGTCCTACGAAGAAAGATTGAGGGAGCTAGGGTTTTTCTCATTGGAGCGAAGAAGGATGAGAGGTGACTTGATAGAGGGGTACAAGATGATGAGAGGCATAGATAGAGTGGATAGTCAGTCTTTTTCCCAGGGTGGAAAGGGCTATCACCAGGGGGCATAATTTTCAGGTGATTGGAGGAAGGTTTCGGGGAGATGTCAGAGGTAGGTTCTTTACACAGAGAGTGGTGGGTGCGTGGAATATGCTGCCAGCGGTGGTAGTAGAAGCAGATACATTAGGGGCATTTAAGCGACTCTTGGATAGGTACATGGATGATAGTAGAATGAAGGGTAGGTAGTTAGTTTGATCTTAGAGTAGGTTAAAGGTTCGGCACAACATCATGGGCCGAAGGGCCTGTACTGTGCTGTACTGTTCTATGTTCTAATTAATGGGAAGGATCATGCCACTTTTGATGAGACACCAGTGAGGTGATATTTGGTTCCAAGTTGGAAAGCTTCGGTGTCATGTCGGGCTCCATGTTCTGCAGTTCCTCTTTGTTTTCAGTCCCACAGTGTGGAAAATCCGATCTCGCAGTTGTATGTTGTAACAGTCACATAAATATTGCTTATAAAACTATAATGTTGTTGCTCATGCTTATGATGACTTGTGCTGCACACGGGGGAGCCAATCTGGTTATGTGACATCACAGGAGTGATGGGGATGAGGGTTCTTGCCTGTTCTCTCGTGTGGCCTTGGCCATGGTGTTGCACATCAATGACTTGCCTTTTGGCCCAGCCCATGAACCACCTGGAGGACCCTTGCAGACCACCAGTGGTCCACTGACCACACTTTGAGGACCACTGGGTTTAGCAGATGAGAGCAGGACCCGATAGTGCATTGTGTGCTCCACCCAGATCTGGCAGTGAATGGCTAAACCAGTTGTCCGCCATATCTGTGTCCCTTAGATTAAAGGGAGTGGAGATGAGGACCGGGGGAATGGCCAGGGTGAGAGAAACAGTTTTCATATTTTAATGAAAGCAGTGTTGGCAAGTGTTGTTGAGAGAGAGGTGAAGAGCTGTACTCGCCCATGCAGCTCTTGTTGAACCATTTCCCACATTGAAGCCATATGTGTGGGCTGATGCTGCTGGCACAGACCCTGCTAGCCACCTCTGTCCAGGCCTGTTTGGTAGTAGCCCTAGGAATGTCCTGTAGGTCTGTAGGTGCTGGGTCAGTGTCCTCCTTGCCCTGACCTTCCCTACGAGAAGCTCCATGGAATCACCCAAAAACCTGAGGGCTGCCCTGCGGCTCATAACTGTAAAGATAATTCTTCACACACTGTTGAAAAGAAAGCTGGCTCCAGGGAATGCAGCCTCACTTTAAGAGGTGCAGACCCAATTTAGACCTTGGGAGGCCTGCCAGAAATTGTGCTGTGAAAATTGGCAGGCTGCCTGTTTCCCCATGTGATCCCAATGGACAGATAGCCCATTATTTATTTTAAAATAAGGTCTGGGAGTTAGAATTGCATTGTCCTCATGATTTTATGGATGCTTCCCACTCACCCCATGCCCCAGCCATCCGTTTTCCCCCTTCACAACTCCGGTTTTAGGAGCTACTGTTTTAGGATGAGAAAACATTTGCATTGTTCAGTCTCAAAAGCCTACAGAAATGTCAGAGCAGCAGAATTTCAATGCCATTTGAAATATGTGTACTATCAGGTTTCATTCAGATTTATATTTGTGGCTTTTGTTACAGTAAAACATGCAAACACTTGTGTATAATATTCCTGTGCTGCACTTGCTGAGCTTTTTCTTCTTTTAGCCTTTTCCCACTTTACATTCAGTGATCAATGTGTTCAACCCATTGTTTGTAACATCAATAACAAGGCTCAGCTGGATGGGTGCACATGTTAATGGAATAAGGCAGATGGAATGTCAGTTCTTTCAACATTCGATATATACTACAGCTGGGCACGCTGGGCTCCTCACTTATATGCAGCTTACTCGTTTCTACTGTTGACTATGATTGGATTTTATAAATAGTGCCCTTCCTTTGTAACCGGTGAGGGGCCCATGCCTCATTTATATGCTGCCTGTGAGCTGTGGTCACCAAGTGGGCATACCTGCTGCAGCTCACCATTTGTGGGAGGCTTCCCAACAGGTTGGATCTGCTCAGTGGGGATCCCAAACAGGTCAGTAACAGATGTGTCTCCTTCGAAAAACCAACTCAAAGTTTCCTGGTCTGTATTGTGAGCAGTTTCCAGTGGTCTCTTTAAGGGCTACTGGTTAGGCTACTCAACACCTGGTACAACAGGAAGAGTGTGCAGAGCTCATGTGCCATCTATTTCTATCTGAAAATTGGAATCACGGTCATTCCACCCATGGAAAACCCTGATTTGTATATTTAAGCAACAACAACTTGCATTCATATCACTCCTTTAATATAATATCCCAATGTGTTTCACATTAGTGTTATTAAACAAAATTTGGCACCAAGCCACGTGGGGTGATATTAGTATAGGTGACCCAAAGCTTTGTCAAAAAGTTACGTTTTAAGGAGTGTCTTAACCAAGAAAAAAGGGGTGGAGAGGTTTAGGGAAAGAATTCCAGAGCTTTGGGGCTTGGTAGCTGAAGGCACGGCCACCAGTAGTGGAATGATTAAAATCAGGGATAGAGTCATAGAGTTATACAGCACTGAAACAGGCCCTTCGGCCTATCCTGTTCATGCCAGCCATCAAGCACCTATCTATTCTAATCCCATTTTCCAGCACTTGGCCTGTAGCCTTGTATGCTATGGTGTTTCAAGTGTTCATCTAAATACTTCTTAAATGTTGTGAGGGTTCCTGCCTCCACAACCTCTTCAGAGTGTGTCCCAGATTCCAACCACCCTCTGGGTGAAAAAAAATTTCCTCAAAACCCCTCTAAACCTTCTGCCCCTTACCTTAAATCTATGCCCCCTGGTTATTGACACCTCTGCCAAGGGAAAAAGTTTCTTCCTATCTACCCTATCTATTCCCCTCATAATTTTGTATACCTCAATCAGGTCCCCCCTCAGCCCTCTCTGCTCTAAGAAAAACAACAAACAGTCTCTCTTCATAACTGAAATGCTTCAGCCCATGCAACACCCTGGTGAATCTCCTCTGCACCCTCTCCAGTGCAATCACACCCTTCCTATAGTGTGGTGCCCAGAATTGTACACAGTACTATAGCTGTGGCCTAACTAACGTTTTATACAGCTCCATCATAACCTCCCTGCTCTTATATTCTGTGCCTCGGCTAATGAAGGCAAGTATCTCATGCCTTCCTAACCACCTTATCTACCTGTGCTGCTGCCTTCAGTGATCTATGGACAAGTACACCAAGGTCCCTCTGACCCTCTGTACTTCCTAGGGTCCTACCACCCATTGTATATTCCCTTGCCTTGTTAGTCCTCCCAAAATGTATCATCTCACACTTCTCAGGATTAAATTCCATTTGCCACTGCTCCACCCATCTTACCAGCTCATTTATATTGTCCTGTAATCTAAGGCTTTCCTCCTCACTATTTACGACACCACCAATTTTCATGTCCTCTGCGAACTTACTGATCATATCTCCTATATTAATTTCTAAATCATTAATGTACACTACAAACAGCAAGGGTCTCAGTACCAATCCTTGTGGTACACCACTGATCACAGGCTTCCAATCGCAAAAACAACCCTCAACCATCACCTTCTGCCTCTTGCCACGAAGCCAATTTTTGATCCAATTTGCCAAATTGCCCTGGATCCCATGGGCTCTTACCTTCTTAACCAATCTCCCATGCGGGACCTTATCAAAAGCCTTACTGAAGTCCATGTAGGCTACGTCAACTGTTTTACCCACATCTACACACCTAGTCACCTCCTCGAAAAATTCAATTAAGGATGCTCAAGAGGTTAGAATTAGAGGAGCACAGATTTCGTGAAGGGTTGTAGGGCTGGAGAAGGTTACAGAGATAGGGAAGTGCGAGGCCATGAAGGGACTTGAAAAAAGGAGAATGTTAAAATTGAGGCATTACTTACCAGGTCAGCAAGACAGGGGTGATGATTGAACCAGACTTGATGTGAGTTAGGACAAAGACAGCAGAGTTTTGGATGAGCTTAAGTTTATGGATGATGGAAGATTGGAGGCGGGCCAGAAGCAGCCTGTTTCAGGCAGGTGGACTGCTCACCCATTTACAGGCCTGCTGAAAAATTGCCTCAGGTGGGCCTTGCGTGTCACTGGGCTGATCGATTTGCCCCCCAATTTTCAATTGCTCCCCAAGAAACAAGGTGGCTGGCAATTGAAAATCATTCCCAGAGAATACAAAAATGATGAAGTATGGGTGCTAAATTGAACAAAGGCCACTAAATCCATTGAGTGCATATGGTACAGATTCATCAAGATGCCATCAAGGCAAAGATACACGAGATGCTTTGAGAGACAAAATTAGACCTTGCTTCACATGTTTCTCAGGTGCAAAATGAGTTGACAAACTATTAAATTTGTTGCTGATTGCACGTGACTAAAGTGTACAGGAAGTACTTTGGTTGCCATATTGATAAGGTCACTCATTAGTCATCCTGGGGGCCTGCCTGATACAAGTATTATGCCCATTGCCTGTGGAAATGGAGAGCCTAACATCCATTTCACGCCTCCTTGCTAGATTGGATCGAGCCTGATGGCAGTGTGTACAGCTGCTATCAGTCTCCCTGTGCCTTGATGTAGATAAACCAGCAATCCTTAACAGAGTCACTGAAGACTATTACAAAAAGGATATTAATTATCTGAATGTGGAGGTAGAAGGAGCAGGAGTGTTCCTCCTGTCTCCACATTGAAATTGCTGGCTGAAGGCTTGCACCAGCCCATCCCCAGCCACACAACACCACTCCTGATCAACTTCCAGACTTACCATGGGCCCAGTGCCAGTGTCCCTGATGCCTGATCTTCATCCTCATTCGGAACAGTGCATTGCCTCTTGGGTGGGTGGGTGGGTGGGGGGGGGGGGGGGGGGGGGGGCGTGACTCGTGCACCAAGCACGCAGGCCACATGCTGATGGCACAAGAGGACCAATTTTTGCATGGTCTTCATGTGTCATCGGTCTTGGTGCAGCAATTTCTATCCCAGGTACTATTTCCACAAGAGCAGAGATGGATAGGAGGAGATTTAATAAAGTCTTTTAAAATTGTGAATTGTTATAATTGGATAAATAGGGAAAAACTACTTACTCTGGTTGGCGGGGGCGGGGGGGTGGAGGTCAGTGATGAGGGATCATCAATTTAAAATGGTCATAAAACAGTGAAGCGAGAGATTAGGGAAAGTTTCTTTACACAGAGATTTTAGATTGTGGAATGCTTTGCTACCCACAATGGCTAAGGTGAAGACCATTGCATCTTTTCTATAGAATTACATAGAATGTACAGCACAGAAACAGGCCATTCAGCCCAATTTGTCTACGTCGATGTTTAAGTTCCTCATGAACCTTCTCCCACCCCTCTTCATCTAACCCAATCAGCATAACCTTCTATTCCTTTCTCCCTCATGTGTATATCTCACTTTCCCTTAAATGCATACATGCTATGCACCTCAAAGAAAGAAAGACTTGCATTTATATCATGCTTTTCACGACCACTGGATGTCTGAAAGCACTTTACAGTCAATGAAGTACTTTTTTGAAATGTAGGAAACCCAGCAGCCAGTATGCGCACTGCAAATGTCCATAATCAGCAATGTGAATGACCAGATACTCTGTTTTTGTGACGTTGGTTGACAGATACCTATTGCACAGGACACTGGGGATAACTCCCCTAATCTTCTTCAAAATAGTGCCACGGGATCTTTTAGATCCACCCGAGTAGGCAGATGTGGCCTCAGTTTAACATCTCATTCAAAAGATAGCACCTCCAACAGTGCAACACTTCCTCAATACTGCACTGCCAGCCTTGATTTTCATACTGAAGTCTTGAGTAAGACTTGAAGCTAGAATCTTGTAACTTAGAGACAAGAGGGCGACCAACTGAGCCACAACTGACGCTATGCTTTATGGTATCAAATTCCAGATTCTAACAACACTCTGGGTAAAGAAGTTTCTCCTAAATTCCCTGTTGGATTTATTAGTGACTGTCTTATATTTTACTGCCCCAAATTTGGAGGGGTATCATACACAGGATGGGAAAATGAAAACCAATTTTGCAAATATCCCAGGAATTGGATGCTCTCTTTTTTTCAAATTGCACAAAAGTCACAAAAAAGCTTCAATGAACACTTTTCCGGCAGCTCCACTGACCATGCAATTAGCTATCGTAAGCTTTTAGGCTGTGCTGTAGCTCTTGCATGGGCAAGTGGCCAAATACTTCATGTAGCATTTGAAAGCCAAATGCAATGGGGGTGGGGCAGAGAGAACATATTACTTGTGAATATTATGTTTTTCTTAGAATTTACAGTTCAAAATATGGGTATGTTTTTACAGGGGAGCATTGGCAAAGATTTACAAAAAGCATTTGGAATTTTCTGAAAACATTTCAAGCAAAAGAAGTCTTTCTGAAAAATATATTTCAGTTCAGTTTGTTAAAAATGAGTGCATTCATGCATGAAAGATTGTTAACGGGCTCCTCCCTATCCCAGCTTGCCTGGCTGTAGATCAACAAAGCAACAAATCAAATCCATGCATCACTTGCTTTTACTAAACTAGAGTTTTCCCTGATATGTTCCATGTGTCTTAATATATTTTCAATGAGCTATTAAAACCATCCTATTGATAATTGTAGAATCCTGAAATGTTCTCAGCTGGAAATTTATTTTAAAACCCTTTAACTTTGAAAAAGCATTTGAAGAAAACTCGAAACATCAAGGGGGTATGAAATTAGTCTGAGGCAGTCGTACAAAACGGGCGATAGTGATTCAGGAGCTCATTTTACACTGAGCACCATTTTCTTGAGTAACTTAATTTTTCCAGTGTTTCTGCAGCTTTTCTGCCAAAATTATGACGGAACAGCGAGAGAATTTTTGCAGAGATTCAACCATCCTTTGGGATATGTGTTGAAATCCATTCCAGATGTGCTAAAGACTTCTTTCTGAGAGATCCTATGGATCCTAAATGGAAGTAACTAAATACATTCACAACTCATTGCTAATGGATATAAGGTCACAGCACAAACCTGTCCATAATAGCACATTAATTGGCAAGATGGTTTGTATTACAAATAGAAAGTCATCCTGATGTAGAATAGGATATTGTTCTTAGTTGGATGTCAATGCACATTGTTAAAGCAGGCTAGATGATGCTATGAACTACATCCAACCTGGGGCTCATCAACTCTCGCAATGCTCCTTGTATACAGTGAGTGTAAAATGTGGAAACTATTCTATTCAGCAACTGCCATCCTTCATCCTGACAAGCAATAAAAAAATTAATGACAATTTTATATTGCTCCATGATTAATGAACAGTAAAAATAAAAACTGCTATCTCTTGAGATGAAATACCTGGGGCCAGATTTTTAAAGCCCGCCTGAGAGCGGGAGGGGCTGGAATTGCGATTTAAAGATCACGCTCTCAAAGGTCAGCACACTAGGTCCCACTGCCTCCGGAATGAGACACCATTTTTCAAGGGACGCCAAGAGGGAGGGAATGGCAACCTGGCACACCTCCAATTGTGCTCATTAAGGAGCTTATTAACAGGCTTGTCAGCAGCAGCTTTCAATTTTTAAAGGAAAGGAATGGGGAAAATGCCAAGTCTGGAACATGGCAGCATGTACAAGATGTGAACATTGTAGGATCCATGAGGGCTTTAGGAAGGGTTGACTAAAACAATCGGCAGAGGCACAAAATAAAGCTCAGCTGCTCCAAAAGTGCCACAGAATAGTCATTGCTAGATCTGGAAGACTTGCTTGGTTCAGTGGTGAGTGTTAGGAATCTGGAGAGGGACATGAGGGCACTAGCATCACTTGGGCACCTGGGGTTGGTAGGGGAAGGCCTGGTGAACACACAAAGCCCAGCTGAGGGAGTTCAGATGGGAACAGGCTAATCTGACAGGATGAGCTTCAGCAGATGCAACCTTCTGGACAGCAGAAGGCTAGAGGAGCACAGCGGAGGGGCTGCAAGGGGAAGAAGGCGCTACCCAAGACATCAGACCTGCCACCAAAAGTCAGCTACCAGCAAATGACAGAGCGCCAGTTCTGTGGGAGGCTATGCCTATGCAGGCAGATGCTCTTGGGCCTGTATGATCTGATCCACAATGACCTGAGGCCTGATGGCCCCAATGGTAGCCCCCTACCTGTAGCTGTCAAGGTCTCCATTGCCCTAAACCTTTATGCCACCAAGTCATTCCAGGGATCAGCTGTGGACCTAGGTGGCATCCCGCAGTCATCAGCTTAGCGCACTATCAGGCAGGTCAATCATGCCATTTCAGGAGAGTAGGGGACTACATCCATTTTGTCACAGATGGGTCGGTGCAGGCACAGAGGGCCGTGGGTTTTGCATCCATTTCTGGATTCCCCAGGAGTAGGACATCATTGATTGCACCCCTGTGGCCATCAAGGCACCTAGTGACCGGCCAGTGAGATCCATCAACAGGAAGAGCTTCCACTCCCTCAACATCCAACTGGTCTGTGACCACAACAAGAGCTTCCTCCATGTTTGTGCTCGCTTTCCTGGAAGCTGCCATGACTCCTTCATCCTCCACCAGTCCAGGCTGCCTCGGATCTTCACTCCATCCCACATGGGGCTCCTGAAGAAACGATTCCAGTGCCTGGACTGGTCAGGTGGCACCCTCCAATACCTTGCTGCAAGGGTCTCTGTCATTGCAGTGGTCTGCTGCACTCTCCATACCATGGCTGTCCAGAGAGGTGTGGATCTTGAGATCAGTGAGGCCCTAGAAGGAGACAGCTCATTGGGGGAGGAGCAGGACAGAAGAAAGGAGGAGGGAGAGGGGGCAGATGGGGATAATACTGAACAAAGAGGTGCCCCTACTGCAAGATGAGGCAGCCTCCTCCTGCCACCCTCCCTCACAGCCTGCAGCATTAGATCCTGGTCAGCATTGATGAATCGAGAGTCTGCCCTGCCCCTAGTGCCAGGCCTCCAGCTCCACTGTGATATCTCACTTCCCTCTGGTGCTGTGGAAAGTTTTGGCACAAAGCGCAGATCCCTCTCTCAGGATGACCAGCAGCCTCAGTGATGGCTGCTGTGTTGTGTCTGCATGAGCACCACACTTGATCTGATCCTCCTCCATTCCTGGTCCCACTGACTAAGTGGACAGAAAACCCATCTCCATACCAATTAAGGGCTTACCCATTTGAAAATCTGAATCTGAATCAGTTTCCCACTGGAGGTGGTTTTCTTACCCAAAACCAGACCCGGCTCCTGTTTCCCGCCTTTATAACAAGAATCCAGCCCCTTTTATTGAAAGTGAATGTTGAGCGAGATATGATGAAATTCACTGCATTGAGGCAAAGAAATTGTAGTGACTGGAATATGACCTCATGATCAAGTTTTATGGGAGAGAATTTCTGCGTGGGGATTCCCAGTCATCCTTTCCATTATATCTTCTGCGGAAGAGCTGCAGAAACCCTGGAAAAACAATTTCAATGGTATTGATGCTGTTTTTCTGGGGAATCCCTGGTGCTTCCAGTGAAGTTCCAGAGGATAAGCAGGAAAATCCCCATGGAAATTCATCTCTGAACACTGCACCCTCTCCACTCCCTGAACCATCACCAGTTGCCCACTTCATTTCTCCGTTATCTTGATTTTGAACAGGTCATTCTCAGGTTGGCAGGCTGTGACTAGTGGGGTACCGCAAGGATCAGTGTTTGGACCCCAGCTATTCACAATCTATATCAATGATTTGGATGTGGGGAACAAATGTAAATTTCCAAGTTTTCTGATGACACCAAAAACTAGGAGGGAATGTGAGTTATGAGGTGGATACAAAGAGGCTTCAGGGGGATTTAGACAGGCTAAGTGAGTGGACAAGAACATGGCAGATGGAATATAATGTGGAAAAATATGAAGTTATCCACTTTGGTAGGAAAACAGAAATGTAAAGTATTTGTTAAATGGTGAGAGTTTGGGAAGTGTTGATGTCTTTGTTCATGAGTCACTGAAAGCTAACATGCAGGTGCAGCAGGCAATTGGAAGGCAAATGGTATGTTGGCCTTTATTGCAAGAGGATTTGAGTACAAGAGTAACGATGTCTTGCTGCAATTATATAGAGCCTTGGTGAGACCACACCTGGAGTATTGTGTACAGTTTTGGTCTCCTTAACTAAGGAAGGATATACTTTCCATAGAGGGAATGCAACGAAAGTTCACCAGACTGATCCCTGGGATGGTGGGATTGTCCCAGGAGGACAGATTGAGGAGACTGGGACTATATTCTCCAAAGGTTAGAAGAATGAGATGTGATCTCATTGAAGCATACAAAATTCTTACAAGGCTCTACAAGGTTAATACAGGAAAGATGTTTCCCCTGACTGGGGAGTTCTAGAATCTCTTCTTTGGCCTCCTTGTCTCGCGAGACAATGGGTAAGCGCCTGGAGGTGGTCAGTGGTTTGTGAAGCTGCGCCTGGAGTGGCTATAAAGGCCAATTCTAGAGTGACAGACTCTTCCACAGGTGCTGCAGATAAAATTGGTTGTCGGGGCTGTTACACAGTTGGCCCTCCCCTTGCGCTTCTGTCTTTTTTCCTGCCAACAGCTAAGTCTCTTCGACTCGCCACTCTTTAGCCCCGCCTTTATGGTTGTCCGCCAGCTCGGACAATCACTGGCAACTGACTCCCACGACTTGTGATCAATGTCACAGGACTTCATGTCGCATTTGCAGACGTCTTTAAAGCAGAGACATGGACGGCCAGTGGGTCTGATACCAGTGACGAGCTTGCTGTACAATGTGTCCTTGGGGATCCTGCCATCTTCCATGCGACTCACATGGCCAAGCCATCTCAAGCGCCGCTGGCTCAGTAGGGTGCGCATGCTGGGGATGTTGGCCGCCTCAAGGACTTCTGCGTGGAGATACAGTCCTGCCACCTGATGCCAAGGATTCTTCGGAGGCAGTGAAGATGGAATAAATTGCGATGTCCCTCTTGGCTGACATACGTTGTCCAGGCCTCGCTGCCGTAGAGCAAGGTACTGAGGATAAAGGCTTGATACACTCGGACTTATGTGTTCCGTGTCAGTGTGCCATTTTCCCACACTCTCTTGGCCAGTCTGGACATAGTAGTGGAAGCCTTTCCCATGCGCTTGTTGATTTCTGCATCGAGAGACAGGTTACTGGTGATAGTTGAGCCTAGGTAGGTGAACTCTTGAACCACTTCCACAGTGTGGTTGCCGATATTGATGAATGGAGCATTTCTGACGTCCTGTCCCATGATGTTCGTTTTCTTGAGGCTGATGGTTAGAACAAATTCGTTGCAGGCAGCCTCAATCCTGTCGATGAGTCTCTGCAGACACTCTTCTGTGTGGGATGTTATTGCAGCATCTTCAGCAAAGAGGAGTTCTCTGATGAGGACTTTCCATACTTTGGTCTTCGCTCTAAGACGGACAAGGTTGAACAACTTGCCATCATATCTTGTGTGGAGGAAAATTCCTTCTTCTGAAGACTTGAACGCATGTGAGAGCAGCAGTGAGAAGATCCCAAACAGTGTAGGTGCGAGAACACAGCCCTGTTTCACACCACTCAGGATAGGAAAGGGGTCTGATGAGGCGCCGCTATGCTGAATTGTGCCTTTCATATTGTCATGGAATGAGGTGATGATACTTAGTAGCTTTGGTGGACATCCGATCTTTGCTAGTAGTTTGAAGAGACCACGTTTGCTGACGAGGTCAAAGGCTTTGGTGAGATCTATGAAGGCAACGTATAGGGGCATCTGTTGTTCGCGGCATTTCTCCTGTAGCTGGCGAAGGGAAAACAGCATGTCAATGGTGGATCTCTCTGCTCGAAAGCCACACTATGCCTCAGGGTAGACATGCTCAGCCAGCTTCTGGAGCCTGTTTAAAGCGACTCGAACAAAGACTTTCCCCACTAGGCTGAGCAGGGAGATTCCACGGTAGTTGTTGCAGTCACCGCGGTCACCCTTGTTCTTATAGAGGGTGATGATATTGGCATCGCGCATGTCCTGTGGTACTGCTCCCTCGTCCCAGCACAGGCAAAGCAGTTCATGGAGTGCTGAGAGTATAGCAGGCTTGGCACTCTTGATTATTTCAGGGGAGTTCTAGAACCAGTCTCAGAATAAGGGGCAGGCCATTTAGGACTGAGATGAGGGGGAGTTTCTTCACTCAGAGGGTGGTGAATCTGTGGAATTCTCTACCCCAGAGGCTGTGGAAGCTCAGTCATTAAGTATATTCAAGACAGAGATTGATAGATTTCTAGATATTAAAGATATCAAGGGACATGGGGATAGTGTGGGAAAATGGCTTTGAAGTCGATCAGCCATGATCTGGTTGAATGGTGGAGCAGGCTCGAGGGAGCGAATGACCTACAGTTGTGCCTATTTCCTATGTTCTCATGGTCCTATGTGCCACTATATGGGGTACTTCAATCCACGTGTCTGTCCACATCATGAATCTATCCCAAATCCCAGGTATGAGATCATTTAAATATTAGGGTCATCACTACTGGGGGTGAGGAGACAAGGACATCTTGCTCCCTCTACACTGTCCCCATCAAACACTCCCAGGACAGGTACAGCACGGGTTAGATACAGAGTAAAGCTCCATCTACAAAGAAAAAGAAAAAAAAGGACATCTTGCAGATCTGGTAAGATTTCAGAATAGCTTTTTACTATTCCATGAGAGAATGGGGGCCACAGACCAATGTGGTAAAAGTCAGTGGAGTGCTAGAATTAACCTCAAATGTCTGACAGCTTGTCTCCATAGACAATCGATCCCTTTATGAATGATTGTCCTATGGAACTGGAACTGTGGAGCCCAAATATTGTTCTACTTCATGGAGGTATACTTAGCATTGGCTGTACAGCAGGTATAACTGGCTAGATTCCTCTCAATCATGCCCCAAGATTGTCATTGGACTGGAAGGGATACAGATGGAAGAAGTGCCTCATTCCTTGGAGGAGGTAGGGCAGAAATGGATTTGACTTTAATTTTCTGACCTTCTGATCCCAGTCTGCTTGATTCCTGTCTCAGAAACTATAAGAATTCCTGGGACCTTTTTTAAAAATTGTGTATTTGCTTAATTTCCTCCAGTTTTTAATTTTATTTGTTTTCCTGGCCTGATGCCTGCGTGGATGGGGACACGATTTGCTCTCAGACTGCTGTTATTGCCTCCATATTTAGCAGCCAGGAGGTGCTAGAGTAGAAGTTACTCAAGTGTAACCCCCTTCTAACTTTCCCCCCATTTAGCTGGGAGGTGCTGCAATTTCAATGAACATCTATCTGTTATACATGTCCCAGACTAGGAATTTAGTGGAGTAGATCTTGACCCTGTTAGTACTTTTTGAAAAGTAACCAACCTGTGTGAACTATCAAAGAGGGCAAACAATTAGACAATGTTTAAAAGAAAGATACCCTTTCCCCTGCTTCCCAAAAGCTGCTCAAGCTTCTGCCCTGGATTTGCAGGCAGAACAATCAAACATGCTGAATATGACCTTGTCTGTGTTGCTTCAGGAAACATAAACTGAACTGAGAACTGACAAAGCCTACTGCTAAGATAAGTGTCAGGAATTTGCCAAGTCAAAAAGCAAAGTTCTAGTGGAACAATAAGTATGCACTTTATAATTGCAATACATTTTTATATAATTAGATACTGAGACAAAAATGGCAGACTGAACATGATTCAGACAAAACAGATTTTACTAATAATGTAGGTCAGAATAAAAGGTTGTAGAAAAACATTTATTGCATATATTTGAATGTTATCTCCTATTTCTAGCTCCTTCCTTGATAATGAACGTATGTATGTGTTCATACAGTGGCTGAACTACATCTGGTTTAGGATCAAATAGTTGTAGTATTGTGATAAACAACAGTATATAAAAATGAAAATTATGTCTGAGGTCTTAGAAAGTTGTAAAAGCTCTTTGGTTAGTTTATTATACAAGAAATATAATTTGAGTTACTTTTTTTGAATAAGATATTTTACATGTATACAATTTTCTCCTCTCTGGGCTCTGCCTGAGAGAATGAACGGGTTACCTTGCTTCAGGCCTCTGCAACACTAATCTATAACATACTACCTGGTGAAGTATGCAAATGTCTAGACTCTGCTTGGCACTTCTCCCAATGGCATCAATATTTCAGCTGAGTGAGAAAGAAAATTAAAAAGGAGTTACCCTAGAGCAATTCTGGGATCCTCCTGACTGCCAAATATAGAGGCAGTGATGAAGGTCTGGAAGCAAATTGTGTCCCCACAGTGTGGAAAGTGGGGAATACCAGGCATGAATCTGTATCCTACATGCTGCAGCACAATGAAATTCAAGTAGTATGTCAGCCCATGTAAATTGGCACTTTGAATGTTTTCAGGCAGATACTGAAAGTATAGGTGTAACTATTGGAGTAAATGTGGAAGTTGTGAGAGCTTTTGGGAAGGGTTATGTCCCTATCCATTCCCTGATCCACAGTATCTTCTTCTTCTGCCACTCACACACTCCCAAAATATGCATACCTTTTATCTGTGGTTGCAACTCTGGCTGAAACTACACCCAGTGCTCTCTCTGTGTCTTCTGATACTGATAACAGGCAAAATAATTACAACCTGATCTCAGTGAAAAATAATGAACTATTATCTACTCAGCAACAAGGTATAATCCAATATATAAAGGACAGTGTTACACAAGGAATAGTTCAAATCCAGCCCAAACTAGATTTAAAAACCTCCTTTGTCTTACAATCACAAATACAAGCACCTTAAGTGAAATGCACCCGAGCAGTCTCTCCAGTATTTCTGTAGTTAAAGCTTTGGTTTCAGCACAAAAAGGGGAAGGTTTCTAATCCTTGTACAATCACCTGGATAAGCTTAACAATTCACCAAAAAATAAAATTATATATTTATTAGCATCATAGAGTTACACAGCACAGAAACAGGCCCTTCGGCCCATTGTGTCTGTGCCGGCCATCAAGCACCTATCTATTGTAATCGCATTTTCCAGCATTTGGCCCGTAGCCTTGCATGCTGTGGCATTTCAAGTGCTCATCTAAATACTTCTTAAATGTTGTGAGGGTTCCTGCCTCGACCACCCCTTCGTGCAGTGTGTCCCAGATTCCACACACCCTCTGGGTGAAATTTTTTTTCCTCAAATCCCCTCTAAACCTCCTGCCCCTTTCCTTAAATCTATGGCCCCTGGTTATTGATCCCTCCACTAAGGGAAAAAGTTTCTTCCTATCTATGCCCCTTATAATTTTGTATACCTCAATCAGGCACCCCCCTCAGCCTTCTCTGCTCAGTTTAGCAAAAGCACATAGAATAGCATGCACATAGACCACAGTTTTTAATATGTTAATCAGCAATCTGTTTCTTATTTGCAACCTCTATGAATATACGATTCCTGCGTGTAAGGACATATACTTTAGAAGTACTTTAGGCTATCACGGCCTGGATTTTCACCTGAATTGCCACCCATATGGTGGGTAAATAGCTGGGTGGGTTCTTAGAAGCTAACTTCACAAATACAACCAAGACATCTGCACCTGAATTATTCTCTTAAAAAAGTGCCAGTCTCCTATAAGGTCCACCAGGTGTGTGATCCACCTGATATAAATTGGGTCAAGGCAGAACGGCTAACCTCCAATCCCCTCAATTTCCACATCTGCAGAAAGGGATGCATGAGGACGTCATTTTTGTATCCTATTACTGAAGATTAGTGTTACTTTGGAGGTTCAGTCAGGCCTTTTGCTGACAGTTTCACTCAGCTTTGCACAAAGTATTGCTTTGCATTGCGGTCATGGACCTCACAATGAGAAACCTCTATACTGCTATTAAGGGAAGGTGAATGAAAACATGGAAGAGGCTAGAGTGGAGACTCTCATGAATCAGGCTGCACAGAAGGCATCTCTTCCCTACATGATCCTATCCATTTACGACAGACTAAGAAGGCTTTATGTTGACTTTTCTGACCTGCAGTGTCTCAGAAGGCTACATTTCCACCCCCTGCCCCCAAGATTATTGGGAAAATATGTCAACTGCTGGCATCAGACTTGCAGCCCACCAAGAGAACAGTACTGTCGACACTACCTTGAATTTCTTTGCTTTTCATCTTTCCAGGCAGCAGCAGATGACTTTTGCCACATTAGTCAGCCAGCTGATCACCATTGCATCAAGAAGGGCACTGATTCACCAAAGGTCACTTCAAACCTGCCTGTTCACTGACCCAACTCTTCCAAAGTCCCTCACTGAAAAAAGCTTCTGTCATGGTCCTTTATGACAGAAGTCTACATTCCCTCAGCCATCATTCCAACACCAAAAGCTGAAAGTGTACTCAAAAATGAACTGAAAACTGCACAAGCTGTGTTTACTCCACACACGAAAATAAAATAAAAACACCTCTTGGGTCTGGATCCTCTCCCCAATGTCTTCACCTGCCAGGAAAGCAAAATAGTTTCAGCGCTCAGGCCACCACTTAAAATTGCAGTCAGAACCCAATGATCTCATCAGACTCTGATCTGCATATTTAAGGAAATACCCTGTGAGCCTCAGGTGAGCATCCTTGCAGAATAAGACATTGGTGTGGAACATCAGCCGTTGAATCTCCCAGCCGAATTTAACTGCCCAGCCAGGTTCCACCAGGTGAATAGGGTTAAAATCATCCTTTTTAACTTTGTGGCTGTCACTTACTTTCCAAACCAAAAATACCTCCTGTATCTCAATAGTTTCAAAGACAGTTTAATCAGACAGTATAATCAGCTATTAATGTTTGAGTCATAGAGTCAGACAGCACAGAAACAGCCCATCGTGCCAGTGCTGGCCATCATGCACCTACCTATTCTAATCCCATTTTCCAGCACTTGGCCTGTAGCCTTGTATGCTATGGCGTTTCAAGTGCTCATCTAAATACTTCTTAAATGTTGTGAGGGTTCCTGCCTCTACAACCTCTTCAGGCAGTGTGTTCCAGATTCCAACCACCCTCTGGGTGAAAAAGGTTTTCCTCAAATCCCCTCTAAATCTCCTGCCCCTTACCTTAAATCTATGCCCCCTGGTTATTGACACCTCCGCTAAGGGAAAAGGTTTCTTCTTATCTAATCTATCAATGGCCCTCTTGATTTTGTATACCTCAAACATGTCCCCCCTCAGCCTTCTCTGCTCTAAGGAAAACAACTCTAGCCTTTTCAGTCTCTCTTCATCGCTGAAATGCTCCAGCCCAGGCAACATCCTGGTGAATCTCCTCTGCACCCTCTCCAGTGCAATCACATTCTTCCTATAGTGTGGTGCCCAGAACTGTACATAGTACTCTAGCTGTGGCCTAAACTAGCATTTTATACAGCTCCATCATAACTTCCCTGCTCCTATATTCTATGCCTCGGCTAATAAAGGCAAGTATCCCATATGCATTCCTAACCAACTTATCTACCTGTGCTGCTGCCTTCAGTGATCTATGGACAAGTACAGCAAGGTCCCTCTGACCTTCTGTACTTCCTAGGGTCCTACCACCTATTGTATATTCCCTTGCCTTGTTGGATGCCTCCCAAAATGCATCACCTCACACTTCTCAGGATTAAATTCCATTTGCCACTGCTCTGCCCATCTTACCAGCCCATCTATATCGTCCTGTAAGCTAAGGCTTTCCTCCTCACAATTTACGACACCACCAATTTTCATGTCATCTGCGAACTTACTGATCATACCTCCTATATTTGCATCTAAATTGGTGGCCAATAAGATCATAGCAACCAAGTCAAAGGACTTGGCCTTAAATCAACCAAATCACATTGGTGCAGTTTAAATTGTGACATTATCTGTTTTAGCTGGATGAGCAATGTTCTATTTTGCATATAACATTTTGTTAATATATTATTAGTTATAATCAAATTAGATGGCAATTATTAATGTATTAACTGTAGGCCTGCAAAACATTACACCACAGAGAACAAGACTTTGACAGAAGGTTGAATTTTATGCATATTCAGCTCCCTAGATGGTGCCATGAGTGGACTGGATAAGCTGACAAAAAGAAATAATGATTCTTTTCATTCTAAAATTCAGAATTAATTTTGACTAGCCTTATTGGAAAATTGAATTTGTTTGGCAGCAGCGAATTCCTGAACACATTTACCTTAACATTGCATTTACTTTCAAGTTTCCACTGTAAGGGACTAAATTTTGTATTCTGCTGTGGTAGTCTACATTGAACGTAGCAAAGGGATTGAACTAAGTTGACTTCTTATACTTCTACTGAAAGGAAGCCTTTCTCTTTACTGCAGTTTTGTTCAGATACATTTAAAGAAGAGCCAAGCAGCTGCTTGGTAAAGCTGACGGAAATTGTATTATATAAGGCAGACCTGGAACTGAATGCATCAGGTTACGTGCAACAGTAAGGGACTTCACTGTGTTTAATGATGTAACAGTAAATTCCATTCAAGCAGTAGTTTGGGGGCATTTAACCAAACATACTTCAGTTATTCAAAATCTATAGTGACGTGGGCATACGCACTAGCCTAGCCTAACATAACTATCACTTTTCTTCTGAAAATCTATGGAACTAAATCAAATATGCATGACTACTTTATATCTTTTTATAGTTAATAATTTATACACAATGGACAATCTGTTATGCAACAGAAATAATTTAATTGACTGCCTCTGATAGCCCAGTTCTAAAAGATCTGAATGCTGAGTGCAATAGCCTTGAGGTTCAATTAAAACAACTAGTAATTTACATCAGGAAAAATTACCATGAAAGTTGCCAGATTGTCATAAAAAGTCAGTTGTTACCATTCCCTTTTCTGGCCTACATGTGACTCCAGTCCTAACTCAATGCTGTAACAGCAACAAGGGATGGGCAAAAAAAATGCTGCCTTGTCAGTATCATCCACATCCCAAGAACAAAATTTTTCAAATGCTTGAGGGTAGGGGAATTTCAAATGCAATTAGTTAACCACTGGTCCAGTCTGTGGAAGAATAGAAAAATAAATGTATACACTATTTGGGAACATCATCATATTCCAGCAGTTTAGTTACTTTAAGGAACTAATAATACTGAAATAGGAAGAAGAGAAAATGATGAAATTAAGGAAAACTAATACAGTTTGCAGGTCTGATCACATTAAATGTGAACCTGATGGAAGCAGTTTTCTAATATGGTACACGTAGAAATCTGCATTTCAGGCTCTGAGATTCCACAGTCCCTATTTGCTGGTGGAAGTGCACAGCTGAACTTCTGCTCGTTCATAGAGATGGTTGCAAATTCTGTGTAAAGGAATCACTAAGATAATAAGGAAACAGGAAAGCCTGTAAGGGTGCCTCAGAGGTGCCTGTCATGATGGCAGCCAAAAAATAGGACCAGTGCCAAGCAGCTTCAATAGCAGAACAGAGGCCTGGAGCATGCTGGAGGGAAGGTGAAACAATTGTAAGGGAGCAAGTGGGTCTTTTTTTTTGAAGGGAAGCAATCTCCTCGGCATTAATAAATTTTGTTGTGGGCAGTCTTAGGGCCTAATGGACCTCGTGTCAACTCTAAACCCCTGCAATCTTGGGTCCTCAGTTTATATTTATCACGTGTTCTTTGTGTTATCTTAAGTAACACAATGACATACGTGGATTCTAGTTCCTTGAAGATGCCTAAAGGTTTATTAACAGCTAAACTAGTATATATAATACAGAGCAAATTATGTACCGAACCTTTGTCTAGGGTGTTACAGTTGCAGAGTGATTATGGCTTCTAGTCACATGACTACATCCCGGTACTTAGCTCATTAGCATACTGAGTTCTTAAAGGGACATCACTCTTGAAACAATCATACAACATCCTCTTTCTTTCCAAAGATGTCTCATATGCTATAAGTAAAAACACATAAAATTGGACAATATCAAAATTATTTACACAGGGATAGAGATAATGAAATTTACGAGTGAGAAGCTTAAGTGTCCATATATCCATTAGGTTTGACAACTCTTCCAGATGTTGTTATGGTATAACCTTCTGGGGATGTGGATTTCACCCTTCGCTGTTCGAGCAGTGCCTCCCGCATCTCAAGACAGTTTGTGTATAAGCTGTTGCTGTTTTTTTCTCTGCATTCAGTCTCTGTTGCTGTGCCTTCAGCCTGTTAAGATACTCTGGTGCTTTACTCAGGATGACCACTTTTGAGGCCTTGTCATTCTTTGGCAGTTCCGGCACCTCATCTCAAAGTGCCAACAAACAATGCTTCAACTCATTCCTCCTCTGCCTCTTCAGAGCATTGTGTATTCTTCGCCTCTCCTCATCCTCTGCATCTGAAGGCCTGGGGCTCAAGGTCAAGGACTTGTTGGGGGAAGAGTACTTGGGCCTCATGGAGGTACCTGTCCGTTCTGGTGCTGGCGGTTCTCTAGAGAGCAGAGGTGAGGGCGTGACATAGTTATGTTGTTGCTGGGTTTCCAGACTGCAATGTTTGATGCTGGCCAGAGTCTGTGAGCGGGTTCCGGTCCTTGGAGATTTCCCCTTGGCAATGCTCCCCACTGCCAACCTTTGCTTCTCACTGCTTACAATGTCAACATCTTCTTCTGAGTCGTTGGGCCACGAAGAAACACTGCCTGTTGACAAAGCACTTTCACCATCTGAATTTGGATCTTATTCTCTTGGTGTGGCATCTCTGAGAAGGGGCTGATACTCTCCAAACCAGAACCACTGAGATCCTGGAAGAACTGTAAATTCCAGACATCAGGGGACTGGACACATGGAGTGCATCCTTTCTGAGGTGCAGTACGGCATCGCCTTTGAAATCTCCGATGGCATCGAACCTATCCAAATACATTTGTTGCAGGCTGTGGACTGACTCAATGCTGGTAACTTTGGTCTCTTCTGCTGTAATGGGTACCTTAGTGACCTCGTGGATAGTCACAATGTTGAGGTCCTTACAAGCTGGTAGTCCTACCACTGCTGGTCTGCTCATGTCTAACAGGTAAAATATTTGTGGTTTCCACACCAACTTGCCATAGCTGCTTTGCATTATTAGTGTGCCACTGGTGACCCATTGTTTGCAGTTAGCTTTGCAGTTGTCAGTTGTATCATTAATTTCCAATGATCCCGATACATATCCTTCAGGATTCGGACTGGTAGGATATTTGTACTAGCTCTGGTGTCAGTCTTAATCCTGAGTTTATGTTTGCCAACTTTCTTTGGGCACATGATGTTAATACTAGCAAAAGCTTCCAGTTGTTTGACTTCATCAACACAATGTGTCAGGTTCACAATGTGAAACGCCTGATCGTCTTCTGGCTGAGAATCGCTCCACTCTGAGTCTTGTCTCAGGTCTATTTCGCTGTGGACTTGGTGTATTAGTTTGTGTTTACACAGGTCTCTGTCGCTCTCCTTGCTGCTGTTGCCTGTCGTCTGTTTGTTTGTGTCCTATTGTGATTTCTGGCTGTGTCTTTGGAGCCAGATTTCTTGCATAGGGGGGCCCAGTGTCCTTTTGCACTGCATGCCTTGCACAGGTCTTGAAATGCAGGACAACATTGCGGTGAGTGGGACAAACCACACTTACCACACAGCTGGCTTGCTTTTTGCAACCTGGTTATTGTGCCGATCCTGTCGGCTACACCTAGTGCTTGCAGATGCTGTTGTCCAGCTACAATGGCTTAGTATTTCCTGCCATGTTTCAGCAGTGCATCAATGCTGTGGCCTTTCTGTTTTCCTTCCAAGAGGTCTTTTTGAAACGCTTCAATAGGCTTTGAGAAAATCACCAGCTCCATTATTCGCTCTGACAGCTCAGTTTCCAAAAAATTGCATTTGTTGCTCTTACTACGGCATCTACTGATGAATTGATCTATTGATTCCTGTGGCTGTTGCCTGTAGGATATCAATTCCAGGGGATAAGTTCTAAAATTCACTCTTACCCAAAGCTGATCTTCTAGCACTTTCCATATCTTTGTGGGATGTTTATAGTCCTCTTCAGATAAGCCAGAGGTATTGATTCTGTATAACCCCTCATTTCTAACTGCTATCAGTATTTTCACAGCCTGCTTCTCTGGTTCTACAACTGCTTGGTCTGTGAAGCATGACTGTATTTGTTGTTTAAAAAGTTTGAGCTCGGAGTGGATATCAACAGCCTTCCAGTTCATGCTGGGAAATTTGACATCCACCTTTCTGCTGTTCTTTTGCTTTCTGCTCTGTATTTAACGTTGTGCAGCTCTGTATGTGCCTGCAGCACTATATTTGTTATGACTTTTCTATTTGTGGTTTGAAACTAGTTTTAAAACTTGTTCTATTAACTTTGCGTTGTCTCCCCTTTAAGAAATTCTCTTTTATTTAGACTAGCTGCTTTGATGGAGAGTAACAGGTGCTTTACAGCGTTCTCTGTTTATTTTGCTTTCAGCACTTCAGTTTGTATGTTTACACAGCTGTTCAATAGGCAGTTCAAGGACTTTCCCCTTTGCTTTTTTTGCTAGAGTTTAAATATCTTCTTCATGGTTGACTGGTTCAGTTTGTATGTTTACACAGCTGTTCGGCAGTTCAAGGGCTTTCTCCTTTGCTTTTTTTTGTTAGAATTTATTTATATTCTTCACAGTTGACTGGTTTAATGTTTTTTTTTAGCTTTAGCTGCGTGAATGGAGACTCTGCAGTGTTTCGGGGTTCCCACACTTTTTTTTTCCTCAGACGCCTCCTGTAATGGCGCCGACCTTGATCAGCCTGAGCAAGGAATTGGGTTTTCCTCGTTTTAATTTTCTCCCACGGAGGCTTAAAAAAAAGATGTATTTTCCAAGCACTTCAAAGCTTTTTGTCTAAACCGGGATGCATCAACCTTCGGCACAATGACTCACCGGATCACTGTTGTTCAGTGCTCTGTCTTCCACAATAGAATAAAAGCAAAATACTGCGGATGCTGGAAATCTGAAATAAAAACAAGAAATGCTGGAACCACTCAGCAAATCTGGCAGCATCTGTGAAAAGAGAAGCAGAGTTAACGTTTCGGGTCAGTGACCCTTCTTCGGAACTGACAAATATTAGAAATGTCACAGGTTATAAGCAAGTGAGGTAGGGGTGGGGCTAGAGATAACAAAGGAGAAGGTGCAGATTGGACAAGGCCACATAGCTGACCAAAAGGTCATGGAGCAAAGGCAAACAATATGTTACTGGTGTGTTGAAAGACAAAGCATTAGTACAGATTAGGTGTTAACGGACTGGATATTGAACAGCAGCAAGTGCAAACCTGAAAAAAAAAAGTGGATAAGCAAACTGAACAAACTAAGATGAAATGAAATAAATGCAAAAAAAAGATTGTAAAAAATGTAAAAAAGAAAAAAAGAAAAAAAGAAAAAGTAACTAAAAATGAAAGTAAAATGGGGGGCTGTCATGCTCTGAAATTATTGAACTCAATGTTCAGTCCGGCAGGCTGTAGTGTGCCTAATCGGTAGATGAGATGCTGTTCCTCGAGCTTGCGTTGATGTTCACTGGAACACTGCAGCAATCCCAGGACAGAGATGTGAGCATGAGAGGAGCAGGGGGAAGTGTTGAAATGGCAAGCAACCGGAAGCTCAGGATCCTGCTTGCGGACTGAGCGGAGATGTTCCGCAAAGCGGTCATCCAGTCTGCGCTTGGTCTCCCCAATGTAGAGGAGACCACATTGTGAGCAGCGAATACAGTATACTACATTGAAAGAAGTACAAGTAAATTGCTGCTTCACCTGAAAGGAGTGTTTGGGGCCTGGGATAGTGAGGAGAGAGGAGGTAAATGGGCAGGTATTACACCTCCTGCGATTGCAGGGGAAGGTGCCATGGGGACGAGGTGGTGGGAGTAATGGAGGAGTGGACCAGGGTGTCGCGGAGGGAACGATCCCTTCGGAATGCTGACAGGGGAAGGGAGGGGAAGATACGACTGGTAGTGGCATCACGCTGGAGGTGGCGGAAATGGCAGAGGATGATCCTTTGGATATGGCGGCTGATGGGGTGGAAAGTGAGGACAAGGGGAACCCTGTCACGGTTCTGGGAGGGAGGGGAAGTGGTGAGGGTAGAGGTGCGGGAAATGGGCCGGACACAGTTGAGGGCCCTGTCAACCACAGTGGGGGGAAATCCTCGGTTGAGGAAAAAGGAGGTCATATCAGAAGCACCGTCATGGAAGGTAGCATCATCAGAGCAGATGCGTCGGAGACGGAGAAACTGGGAGAATGGAATGGAGTCCTTACAGGAGGTAGGGTGTGAAGAAGTGTAGTCGAGGTAGCTGTGGGAGTCGGTGGGCTTATAATGGATATTAGTAGACAACCTATCCCCAGAGATGGAGACAGAGAAGTCGAGGAAGTGAAGGGAAGGGTCAGAGATGGACCATGTAAAGGTGAGAGAAGGGTGGAAATTGGAAGCAAAGTTGATGAAGTTTTCCAGTTCGGGGCGGGAGCAGGAAACGGCACCGATACAGTCATTAATGTACCGGAAAAAGAGTTGGGGAAGGCGGCCTGAGTAGGACTGGAACAAAGAATGCTCGACATATCCCACAAAAAGACAAGCATAACTAGGACCCATGCGGGTACCCATAGCGAGACCTTTTACTTGAAGGAAGTGCGTGGAGTTGAAGGAGAAGTTGTTCAATGTGAGAACAAGTTCAGCCAGGCGGAGCAGGGTGGTGGTGGATGGGGACTGGTTGGGCCTCTGTTCCAGGAAGAAGCGAAGAGCCCTCAAACCATCCTGGTGGGGGATGGAGGTGTAGAGCGATTGGACGTCCATAGTGAAGAGGAGGCGGTTGGGACCAGGAAACTGGAAATTGTCAAAATGACGTAGGGCGTCAGAAGAGTCACGGATGTAGGTGGGAAGAGACTGGACCAGCGGAGAAAAGATAGAGTCAAGATAGGAAGAAATAAGTTCAGTGGGGCAAGAACAGGCTGAAACAAATGGGTCTGCCAGGACTGTCCTGTTTGTGGGTTTTGGGAAGGAGGCAGAAGCGGGCTGTCCGGGGTTGTGGGACTATGAGGTTGGAAGCTGTAGAGGGAAGATCTCCAGATGAGATGAGGTTAGTGACAGTCCTTTGGACAGTGGCTTGATGTTTGGTGGTGGGGTCATGGTCCAGAGGGAGGTAGGAAGAAGTGTCCGTGAGTTGGCGTTGAGCCTCTGCAAGGTAGAGGTCGGTATGCCATACAACAACAGCACCACCCTTGTCTGCAGGTTTGATGACCATGTCGGGGTTAGACCTGAGAGAACGGAGTGCCTCAAGTTCAGAGGGGGACAGGTTAGAGTGAGTGAGGGGGGCAGAGAAATTGAGATGACCAATGTCTCGCCGACAGTTTTCAATGAAGAGATCAAGAACGGGTAAGAGGCCAGGGGGAGGGGTCCAGGTGGAGGGAGAATGCTGGAGGCGGGTGAATGGGTCTGCTGGTCGGGAGAAGGACTCCTGGTCAAAGAAGGGAGCCCGGAGGCGGAGGCCACAGAAGAAGAGCTCAACGTCATTCCGAGCACGAAATTCATTGAGGTGGGGGCGTAAGGGGATAAAACTGAGACGTTTGCTGAGTACAGAACGTTCAGCATCAGAGAGGGGGAGGTCAGAGGGTTTAGTGAATACACGGCAAGGGGTCAGATCAGAAGGGGTGGGGTCAGAGGGAAATGGAGCGGAAGTAGGATCTGGAGGGGCATTAGTCCCCATTAGCTGCTGGAGCTTGCATTCCTTAACACCTGAAAGGAAGAAAAAAAGTTTTTTGTTAATGCGTCGGATGAGACGAAAGATGAAATGAAACTGCGGAGTAGAACATCTTTGAGATAAGGTGAGGCGGTGCTGCTGGAGAGAGAGGTCCAGTGTGTGCATGTGGTCTTCCACAGCCAGAGTAGCTTTTTCTTCTTTGCACTGTTTGGGCCAGTATTTCTTTGACTCTTTTTGGATACTTGTTTTAAAGTTTCCTCACTGGTTTGCTGTTTTGCCCGTGGTCTTCAAGTTTATAGCTAGTCTTTTCACCACAGCTGCCACCATGTCATGTGTTATTTGTGTTATCTTAAGTAACACAGAGATACGTGGATTCTAGTTCCTTGAATGATCTTGAAAGGTTTATTAACAGCTAAACTAGTATATACATTACAGAGCAAACTATGTACAGAACCTTTGTCTAGGGTATTACAGTTGCAGAGTGACTATGGCTTCTAGTCACATGACTACATCCTGGTACGCAAATAACATTTGCACCACACAAGCGCCAGGCAATGACCATATCCAACAGGAGAGAATCTAACCATCTCCCCTTGACATTCAACAGCATTACCATCGCTGAATCCCCCACTATCAACATCCTAGGGGCTACCATTGACCAGAAACTGAACTGGAGTAGCCATATAAATACCATGGCTACAAGAGCAGGTCAGAGGCTAGGAATCCTGCGGCGAGTAACTCACCTCCTGACTCCCCAAAGCCTGTCCACCATCTACAAGGCACAAGTCAGGAGTGTGATGGAATACTCTCCATTTGCCTGGATGGGTGCAGCTCCAACAACACTCAAGAAGCTCGACAACATCCAGGACAATGCAGCCCGCTTGATTGGCACACCATCCACAAACATTCACTCCCTCCACAGTGGCAGCAGTGTGTACCATCTACAAGATGCACTGCAGCAACGCACCAAGGCTCCTTAGACAGCACCTTCCAAACCCGCGACCTCTACCAACTAGAAGGACAAGAGCAGCAGATGCATGGGAATATCACCATCTGCAAGTTCCCCTCCAAGTCACACACCATCCTGACTTGGAACTATGTCGCCGTTCCTTCACTGTCGCTGGGTCAAAATCCTGGAACTCCCTTCCCAACAGCACTGTGAGTGTACCTAGCTCACATGGACTGCAGCGGTTCAAGAAGGCAGCTCACCACCACCTTCTCAAGGGCAATTAGGGATGGGCAATAAATGCTGGCATAGCCAGCGACGCCCACATCCCATGAACGAATAAAAAAAACTTATCTCATTAGCATACTGAGTTCTTGAAGGGATCATACAACAATATTTATTTAATTTCTGGAATTATTTATGTTTGACTTTTCAAAAAGATAAAATATCAGTAAGATATGAGAGAGAAAAGTTTGGTGGAGATCAAAGAGAAAAATTAGTATTTATCTTGACAGGAGCTATGTGCAGTAATAGGTACCCAATTCCACACTCTGGAATAGTCTTTGGCTACATGCACAGTTCCAAATTTTCTTGGTTCTCATGCACAGGGAGTGGCACATTCTAACGCATTCTTCCCATGGTTGTCGAATGACTACGTGAGTTAATTAATCCAACTGTGTTTCAGAAGATAGAATTATTTTCCAGGCATGAAAAGAAAGTGCAAGTTGTTGATAAAAAATGCAATCTATGAAAATGTGTTTAGACATAAGAAGAAAAATGAATACTATGAAGAAAAATGGTAATGCAGATAAAAAAAAACTGATTAAGACCAACAACAATGAGCCATGATTTTCCACATGAGCAAAAACCCAAAGGTCTGAATTTTACAAGTACGTCGCAGTTCACGGTGGCGCACTCTGATGGCGGTGTGCCATCCCTGAGCCCCCATGATATTATGTGCGGGGCCTCATTTAAATAGAAGGGGTGGAGCGGCCGCCCCCGATGACACAGAGTGGGCGGCCACTACGTCCCCGGCAATGGCGTCCGTCGCCACTTTAAGCCCTTACAATTAATTAAAATTTTTAAAGGTGTATCATTGTAAAATATTATTAAATAAAAACATTTGTGATGGAGGCCCTTCCCCAACCCCCCCCAATGGTCTTTTCATTGCCCAAAATGACCAACAATTGGCTTTTGCAAATACCCAAAATATCCTCCCCAACCTTCAATCTTTTGCCCTTCAACCCCTTCCCACCACCCCCACATTCAATCAAAATTGTTTTCCCCACTCCTCCACCCCTCCCGCCCTGAAAATTATATTCCTGCCCCCTCCCCACCAGGTTCTCACCTTGGAACTCCATACAGAGTTCCAAAGGCGCGCGAAGGCCGAACAGAGGCCATAAAATTGCCGTGGGACGGCCACCACCTGCAGGTAAGTTAATTTAAATGTCATGAAGGTTCATTTTAATATGGAGATGAAGGGCCCGCTGCCAGGTAATATGCGACGGGCCCTTCCCGACATCAGGGATCGAGGCGGGCCTCTCCCCACAGAATTTTACTGGCCCCCGCACCACGACCCTTGCCGTTGAGAGGCCAGTAAAATTCAACACAAGGAGTGCGATACTATTAGCATTAATTGCCCTGGGCACTCGTTTTCCTTGTCTTCATGCTGCTTCCCTTTGGAATGAGTGTCTCTCCTTCCCAAACAGTACTGCCCATCTGTGCCTTATTTTGTATAGAATAAATGCTTCCTGGCCACCTTACAGACTTTACGAAAAATAAATTGAAGGTATATTGCCAAAAGAATTTCTTCACACCCTTACCTAACAAAAATCTATCGATTTCAATCTTGAAAATTTCAATTGACACAGTACCCGCAACCTTTTGACCAAACGAGTTCCAGATTTCTACTACCTTTTCTGTGAATAATTGCTTCCTGAATTAATTTTAAGACTATGCCCTCCTGTTCTGGATTCCCCCACCAGAGGTAATAGTTTCTCTGTAACTAACATATCAAATCCGTTTATCATTTTAAACACCATGATTAGATCACTATTCAACCTTTAAATCCAAGGGAATACAAACCAACTTTATGCAACCTGTCCTCACAATTTAACCTTTTAAGCCCCTGGTATCACTCTGGTGAATTTGCATTGTACCCCTTCCAAGGCCAATATGCCTTTCCTGAGATTTATTGCCTAAAGCATAACACAATACTCCAGAGGGGTTCTGACCAAGGCTCTATTACAACTGTAACATAATTTCCGTACTGTTATATTCCAATCCCCTGAAGATAAAGGCCAACATTCCACTAGCCGTTTTGGTTGCTTTTTGTACCTGTAGACTGGCTATTAGTAATTTGAGTACATGGAACACCCAAATCCTTTTGATTCTCCACAGTTTCTAACCTCTTACCATTAAGAAAATATTCCAATTTGCCTTTCTCAGATCCAAAGTGGATAACCTCACATTTTCACCCATTGAAACTCACATACCACAGTTCTTCCCACTTGGTTGTTCTATATCCCTTTGTAACTTCGTGGAATCTCCCTGCTCAGCATAGTGGGGAAAGTCTTTGCTCGAGTCGCTCTGAACAGGCTCCAGAAGCTGGCCGAGCGCGTCTACCCTGAGGCACAGTGTGGCTTTCGTGCAGAGAGATCGACTATTGACATGCTGTTCTCCCTTCGTCAGATACAGGAGAAATGCCGTGAACAACAGATGCCCCTCTACATTGCTTTCATTGATCTCACCAAAGCCTTTGACCTCGTCAGCAGACGTGGTCTCTTCAGACTACTAGAAAAGATCGGATGTCCACCAAAGCTACTAAGTATCATCACCTCATTCCATGACAATATGAAAGGCACAATTCAACATGGTGGCTCCTCATCAGAGCCCTTTCCTATCCTGAGTGGTGTGAAACAGGGCTGTGTTCTCGCACCCACACTTTTTGGGATTTTCTTCTCCCTGCTGCTTTCACATGCGTTCAAATCCTCTGAAGAAGGAATTTTCCTCCACACAAGATCAGGGGGCAGGTTGTTCAACCTTGCCCGTCTAAGAGCGAAGTCCAAAGTATGGAAAGTCCTCATCAGAGAACTCCTCTTTGCTGACGATGCTGCTTTAACATCTCACACTGAAGAATGCCTGCAGAGTCTCATCGACAGGTTTGCGTCTGCCTGCAATGAATTTGGCCTAACCATCAGCCTCAAGAAAACGAACATCATGGGGCAGGATGTCAGAAATGCTCCATCCATCAATATTGGCGACCACGCTCTGGAAGTGGTTCAAGAGTTCACCTACCTAGGCTCAACTATCACCAGTAACCTGTCTCTAGATGCAGAAATCAACAAGCGCATGGGTAAGGCTTCCACTGCTATGTCCAGACTGGCCAAGAGAGTGTGGGAAAATGGCGCACTGACACGGAACACAAAAGTCCGAGTGTATCAGGCCTGTGTCCTCAGTACCTTGCTCTACGGCAGCGAGGCCTGGACAACGTATGCCAGCCAAGAGCGACGTCTCAATTCATTCCATCTTCGCTGCCTTCGGAGAATACTTGGCATCAGGTGGCAGGACTATATCTCCAACACAGAAGTCCTTGAAGCGGCCAACACCCCCAGCTTATACACACTACTGAGTCAGCGGCGCTTGAGATGGCTTGGCCATGTGAGCCGCATGGAAGATGGCAGGATCCCCAAAGACACATTGTACAGCGAGCTCGCCACTGGTATCAGACCCACCGGCCGTCCATGTCTCCGTTATAAAGACGTCTGCAAACGCGACATGAAATCGTGTGACATTGATCACAAGTCGTGGGAGTCAGTTGCCAGCATTCGCCAGAGCTGGCGGGCAGCCATAAAGACAGGGCTAAATTGTGGCGAGTCGAAGAGACTTAGTAGAAGGCAGGAAAAAAGACAGAGGCGCAAGGGGAGAGCCAACTGTGCAACAGCCCCAACAAACAAATTTCTCTGCAGCACCTGTGGAAGAGCCTGTCACTCCAGAATTGGCCTTTATAGCCACTCCAGGCGCTGCTTCACAAACCACTGACCACCTCCAGGCGCGTATCCATTGTCTCTCGAGATAAGGAGGCCCAAAAGAAAAAAAAAGAAAAGAAAAACTTCTTGCCCCATCTGCATAACCTACTGTGCCTCCTAACTTAGAATCATCTGCAAATTTGAATAAGCAACTGTTTAATCCTTCATGTAAGTTATTAATATATATGGTAAAAAGCTGAGACCCCAATACAGATCCCTGAGGAATATCACTTGTTACATCTCGCCAATCAGTGAATGTCCACTTTATCCCTACTCTGTCTCCCATCTCCCAACTGATTACTGATCCATTTCACAAGGTTACATCCAATTCTGTGCACTCTAATTTTTGCTAATGATCGCCAGGACCAAACTTCATTAATTGTCCTTGAAGTCCATATAGACAATAGCTGTAGACACTCCCCTGCTAGTGATCTCCTCAAAAATTTCAACTAGTATAATCAGATATGATTACCCTTCACAAGTCTATGCTAACTCCTGGATCAGCTCACACTTGTCCAAGTACTCAATCACTCTGACCCTTATGATAGATTTTAGTAACTTTTCCAAATTTGATGTTAAAATGAAAGGTTTGTAGTGACCTGGCTTCTCCCTTCCGACCCTCTTAAATAATGGAGTGTTTATACCAAACGGTATAATTCCTCAATCAAGGGAACTTTGGAAAATTAGGACCGACATACCTGCAATTTTTCTACTTATTTCTTTCAATACCCTGGAGTGGAAACCATCAGTTCCTGGACATTTGCCTTGATTAAGTCCCATTATTTTCTTTATTATCTTTTTTTACTTAGATAAAATACACTGAGTAGAAATTGGTCCACATTGAGTACATTTTCCCAGAGGAAAACAAGGGCAAAAAGTACCAATATTGCAGGCCTATGAACCAAACCTGAAGTATGTCTGAAATATGGCTGATCCCATAATGGGCTAGGAAATATTTCAGGCATCCCTTGAGGCCACCTAAATTTGGTGTGAGGCCTAACGCCTCTTTCCGGGAACTCTGTTTTCCTCTCATTCTGGCATCTTGTGGATTCTTTCACCATTTGTGGCTGTTCCTTCAACCTTCGAGGCCCTAAGCTTTGCAATTCCCTGCCTAAACCTCTCTCCCACTCCACCTCCCTCTCCCTCTTTAAGACCTTCTGTAAAATTCACTACCTCTTTAACCAAGCTTTCTGTCACTGCTCTTAATACCTCCTTCTTTGGTTCCGTATCTATTTCTATCTGATCACATGGGGAATAGATTGATGTGGGCCTGTAACAGCACATTAAAAGGGGACGCCTGAAAAAGTTGGTGAAGTGGGGTCAATAGATACGCAGATTTAAGTGGCAGGGAAATGTAAAGAGCACAGCAAAGAGGCAGGAGTTAATCTTATTTAAGGCTTAAAAGTCCCAACTTGAATGAATAAGAAGTCTTTGCCAGACTGTTTCCAGCTTTATTCAACTGCAGCTTATGATCCCTTTAACTAGAGCTGCAAATGACTGGTCTCCTGATCTGTACTGCCCATGGTTTGTGGGTATGACAGTTAGTATTGACACCAAAATCGCATTGGAGTTCTAACTAAAATATATCAATGAGGTCAATGCAGAGATCCAGCGAGACACTGACCGCCTGAATTGGTCTGCCCGAATATTAGAACATAAATCAGTCAGTGATTTTATTTTGTGTGATTTCCATTCCGCTACCTCCCAGTTCATGCCATAAATGGGGTGGTGGCAAGATGAAAATAAGCCCCATTGTGCCCTGAGGAATGAACCAGCGAATGGCTGTCACTTGTTTTGTTTAGCTGAAACAGACGCAATGTGTGTACATGTTCTTTCTGTCTGCAACGAACAGGGCCCTGTGTACTAATATATGTAGCTTCCAGTACACGCAAATGTGTCACACTGTGAGCCCGACTGACAATCTTAAATTAGTTGCCAACATTATTCTTCTCACACTGAAGATTGTTTAGCAAATGTTGTCCAATCGCGGAATCACATCTAATGTTGGATACAGTGTTTTGAGTTTTACGTCCCAAAGACTGGCGAATTGTATCAAGCAATATGTCCCTTCGGCTGGTTGCAACAGGCAAGGTACAGGTTGTACCCAACTAGCCCCCCATGTTTGCAAAACTCAAAACACAGTGTCCAACATTAGATGGGATTCCGCAATTGGACATTTGCTATATAATCCTCAGTGTGCTTAGAATTACGTTGACAACCAACTTAAGATTGTCAGTCGGGCTCACGGTGTGGCACATTTGCACCTACTGGAAGCTACATATATTAATACTCAGGGCCCTGTTCTTTACAGACAGAAAGAACATGTACACACATTGCACCTGTTTCAGCTAAACAAAATAAGTGACAGCCATTCGCTGGTTCATTCCTCAGGGCAATGCCTTGACCAGAGTCAAGCTGGCTTAAATTTCAAACTAAGCTTGACAGTTAATTGTCAGTCACCATAAACTGGTGCATTCTTCCTGGCAAAGCCTCTACCAATCAGAGTCCACTTGCCAACCAATCAGCACTCTGTTCTCATACAGTATAAATTTGTTGTTTCCCTTACATTGGTATTCTTGCGAATTGTCCTGATGAGTGCACAGTGGTGCAGTGGTTAGCACCGCAGCCTCAGAGCTCCAGCGACCCGGGTTCAATTCTGGGTACTGCCTGTGTGGAGTTTGCAAGTTCTCCCTGTGTCTGCATGGGTTTCCTCCGGGTGCTCCGGTTTCCTCCTATAGCCAAAAGACTTGCAGGTTGATAGGTAAATTGACCATTATAAATTGCCCCTAGTATAGGTAGGTGATAGGGGAATATAGGGACAGGTGAGGATGTGGTAGGAATATGGGATTAGTGTAGGATTAGTATAAATGGGTGTTTAATGGTTGGCACAGACTCGGTGGGCCGAAGGGCCTGTTTCAGTGCTGTATCTTTAAATCTAAAATCAAATCAAAAAGCTTCGACAAAATGATTCTATTTTCAGCAACACTCAGATCTTGTAATATTCCATTTTTGTAATTCAGACTGGATTTGGTTTGAGGACATTGCCACATTCAATAACATGTTCAGCAGACAGCTGGATGACCTAAATTAACGTAAATTCACAAATATTGTGCAGTAACTTCAGAATCTCTCAAAACTTACAAGTGTAAGATAGAATAATGTGCAAGGTAGTACAAATTATGTGTGCTATTTGAACTATTAGTATAAAAATAAAGGACACAGCACATTGTTATCTTCTAGTAGAAGCACCTTATTGCTCTCATTTCAATATGTCTGACCTCCACATTCAAGCTTCCCTGATTTGGAATAGACAGGAAATGTCAGTTATTTAAGTTTCCTCTTTGCTAAATGAAAGGCAGAGACGGTAGTAACAGCAAATGCTGACTGGCTCACCATCAACTTCCAGCACAGAGTTAACAGCTGCAACAAATGTGTTCAACAGGCTTAAAATGTCTCTCTAGCACTTTTTAAAAGATATAGGGCGTAAAATTAGGTTTGATAGTGCCCGGTGTTTGGGTTGTATAGGTCCCGTTTGGGGCCAAAATGGCATTCGATCGGCAGGTGCACTTCTGCTGCAAATTATGCCTGTTGTATATTTCACTGTTTGAGACTACATGTGCACTCACAGCAAGCAGTCATTATTGAACAAACTTTATTTACACCTCCCCAGAGAGGGCAGCAGAGATTACACCTTGCCAACAGAGAGGGTAGCAGAATAACAAAATGCTCAGCTATTATAATGTACTGCAGTGCTGGACGCCATCTTGGTAATGGATAAACAAGAGCTGTCCTTTACCCATGTCTCAAACAGCTGTTAGTCTATTTGCATATACAAATAAGGGGATTAATAGCTGATTCTGGTTCTGACTGCAACTTTGGTTTAGCCTGAGGCAGCCAGTGCCAGTCCTGATTACCTCTGGGACAACCAATGCTAAACACCACATTAATGAAAAATGTTAAGTACTTACCATAATCACCGCCATTCCCAGTTCAGAGATCTCTGACCTTATTCCTCCAGGCCTTCCCGATCTCCCTCAAGCCGCCTTCTCGTAGCCCCCTTGCCTGCGCTACCAACCACTCAACAGTATGCCTGAGGTCTATGATCTTCTTACCTGATTCCCGCCAGCACTCTCGACTGCACAACAGTACTCCCGAGGTCTGCGATCTTCCTACCAGATCCCCCAACAGCACTCCCATAGCTTTTGATCTTCCTACCCAATTCCTGGCAGCATTCTTGACCCCACGAGCATACTCCCAAGGTCTGTGATATTCTTATCCAAACACACCCCACTCCCAAGGTCTGCGATCTCCCTATCCGACTCCCCAACAGCACTTCCATTGTCTGCGATCTTCCTTCCTGATTCCCACCAGCACTCCCAACACTTAGGAAAGACAGACAAAAGATAAAAGGCGGTGGAGTTGTATTGCTGGTTAAAGAGGAAATTAACGCAATAGTGAGGAAGGATATTATTAGCTCTGACGATATGGAATCTGTATGGGTAGAGCTGAGAAACACTAAGGGGCAAAGATGTTAGTCGGGGTTGTATATAGACCCCCAAACTGTAGTGGTGATGTTGGAAATGGCATTAAACAGGAAATTAGAGACGCCTGCAATAAAGGAACATCTGTAATTATGGATGATTTTAATCTGCATATAGATTGGGCAAATCAAATTAGTCACAATACCATAGAGGAGGAATTCATGGAATGTATACGAGATGGTGTTCTGGACCAATACATTGAGGAACCAACTAGAGAACAGGCCATCCTAGACTGGGTATTGTGTAATGAGAGAGGAATAATTGACAATCTAGTTGCGCGAGACCCCTTGGGGATGAGCGACCATAATATGATAGAATTCTTCATCAAGTTGGAGAGTGACGTAGTTAATTCTGAGACTAGGGTCCTGAATCTTAATAAAGGAAACTACGAAGGTATGAGGCACGAGTTGGCTATGATGGATTGGGAAACGTTACTTAAAGGGATGACGGTGGATAGACAATGGCAAACATTCAAAGAGTGCTAGGATGAACTGCAATAATTGTTTATTCCTGTCTGGCGCAAAAGTAAAACGGGAAAGGTAGCCAAATCATGGCTTACAAGGGAAATTAGAGGTAGCATTAGATCCAAGGAAGAGGCATACAAATTTGCCAGAAAAAACAACAGACCTAAAGATTGGGAGCAGTTTAGAATTCAGCAAAGGAGGACCAAGGGATTGATTAAGAAGGGGAAAATAGAGTACGAGAGTAAGCTTGCGGGGAACATATAAACTGACTGTAAAAGTTTCTATAGGTATGTGAAGAGAAAAAGATTGGTGAAGACAAATGTAGTTCCCTTACAGTCAGAAACAGGGGAATTTATTTTGGGGAACAAAAAAATGGTTGACCAACTAAATACATACTTTGGTTCAGTCTTCACAAAGGAGGACACAAATATCATACCAGAAATGTTGGGGAGCACAGAGTTTAGTGAGAAGGAGGAACTGAAGGAAATCAGTATTAGTAGAGAAATGGTGTTGGGGAAATTGATGGGATTGAAGGCCTATAAATCCCCAGGGCCTGATAATCTACATCCCAGAGTACTTAAGGAAGTGGCCCTAGAAATAGTGGATGCATTGGTGGTCATCTTCCAAGATTCTACAGACTCTGGAACAGTTCCTTCAGATTGGAGGATAGCTAATGTAGCCCCACTATTTAAAAAGGGAGGTAGAGAGAAAACAGGGAATTATAGACCAGTCAGCCTGACGTCGGTAGTGGGGAAAATTCGAGAATCCATTATCAAAGATTTTATAGCAGAGCACTTGGAGAACAGTGGTAGAATCAGACAGAGTCAGCATGGATATACGAAAGGGAAATCATGCTTGACAAATCTACTAGAATTCTTTGAGGATGTAGCTAGTAGAGTTGATGAGGGACAGCCAGTGGATGTGGTTTATTTGGACTGTCAGAAGGCTTTCGACAAAGTCCCACATAAGAGATTAGCATGTAAAGTTAAAGCGCATGGGATTGGGGGTAGTGTATTGCGATGGATAGAAAATTGGTTGGCAAACAGGAAACAAAGAGTAGGAACAAACGGGTCTTTTTCCGAATGGCAGGCAGTGACTAGTGGGGTACCGCAGGGATCGGTGCTAGGACCCCAGCTATTCACAATATATATTAATGATTTAGATGAGGAAACTAAATGTAATATCTCCAAATTTGCAGATGACACAAAACTGGGTGGGAGGGTGAGTTGTAAGGAGGATGCAGAGAGGCTTCAGGGTGATTTGGACAAGTTGAGTGAGTGGGCAAATGCATGGCAGATGCAGTATAATGTGGATAAATGTGAGGCTATCCGCTTTGGTAGCAAAAACAGGAAGGCAGATTATTATCTGAACGGCTGTAAACTGAGAGAGGGGAATATGCAACGAGATCTGTGTGTTCTCATTCGCAAGTCGCTGAAGGTAAGCATGCAGGTGCAACAGGCTGTAAAAAAGGCAAATGGTATGTTGGCCTTCATAGCGAGAGCATTCGAGTACAGGAGCAGGGATGTCTTGCTGCAATTATACAGGGCCTTGGTGAGGCCACACCTGGAATATTGTGTACAGTTTGGTCTCCTTATCTGAGGAAGGATGTTCTTGCTATAGAGGGAGTGCAGCAAAGGTTTACCAGACTGATTCCTGGGATGGCGGGACTGACGTATGAGGAGAGATCGAGTCGGTTAGGATTATATTCGCTGGAGTTCAGAAGAGTGAGAGGGGATCTCATAGAAACCTATAAAATTCTAACAGGACTTGACAGGGTAGATGCAGGAAGGATGTTCCTGATGGTGGTGGAGTCCAGAACCAGGGGTCATAGTTTAAGGATACAGGGTAAACCTTTCAGGACTGAGATGAGGAGAAATTTCTTCACTCAGAGAGTGGTGAGCCTGTGGAATTCGCTACCACAGAAAGCAGCTGAGGCCAAAACCTGGTAGGTTTTCAAGAAGGAGTTAGATATAGCTCTTGGGTCTAAAGGGATCAAAGGGTATGGGGCGAAAGTGGGAACAGGTTACTGAGTTGGATGATCAGCCATGATCATAATGAATGGTGGAGCAGGCTCGAAGGGCCGAATGGCCTACTCCTGCTCCTATTTTCTATGTTTCTATATAACCCATGGATAGTACTCCTGAGGCCTGCAATCTTCCTAAATACATTTAAACAATTTTCAATCAAAATGAATAACATTTGGGAGGTCTGTGGTTGATTCTCTGAAAGTATGAATAAAGATTTCAGTAGCAGGTAGCAGCACAACTGATGCACCAGGATACAAGGGTTCAGTTCTGGTGATGGGTAGAAGAAAAACTCAACGCAAATTTGGGCAGAATGCTGACATTGTGTACCACTGCATTCAACATGACCAGGCAGCCGAGGGGGATGGAGGTTGATGGAGTCAGAGGCAGAACCACACAGATGCAGGTGGGAGCTCGAAATAAATAACTTTGATTTTATTGACAGGGATCTGAAGACAATTGTGAGCAATTCAGGACCTAGAATTAGAGAGTCATTTATGGCATAGAAAGTGGCCATTTGGTCCATCGGATCCATGCCGGCTAGCCATGGAGCAATCCAGTCAGTCCCACTCCACTGCTTGATCCCCGTAGCCCTGCAGGTTTACTTCCTACAAAGTGCCCATCCAATTTTCTTTTGAAATCATTGACTATCTCCACTTGCACCACCCTTGTGGGCAGCGAGTTCCAGGTCATTACCACTCACTATATTAAAAAGTTCTTCCTCACATTTCTCCTGCATCTCTTGCCCAAAACCTTCAATCTGTGTCCCCTAGTCCTTGTATCTCCAACACAGAAGTCCTTGAAGCGGCCAACACCCCCAGCTTATACACACTACTGAGTCAGCGGCGCTTGAGATGGCTTGGCCATGTGAGCCGCATGGAAGATGGCAGGATCCCAAAGACACATTGTACAGCGAGCTCGCCACTGGTATCAGACCCACCGGCCGTCCATGTCTCCGTTATAAAGACGTCTGCAAACGCGACATGAAATCGTGTGACATTGATCACAAGTCGTGGGAGTCAGTTGCCAGCATTCGCCAGAGCTGGCGGGCAGCCATAAAGACAGGGCTAAATTGTGGCGAGTCGAAGAGACTTAGTAGTTGGCAGGAAAAAAGACAGAGGCGCAAGGGGAGAGCCAACTGTGCAACAGCCCCAACAAACAAATTTCTCTGCAGCACCTGTGGAAGAGCCTGTCACTCCAGAATTGGCCTTTATAGCCACTCCAGGCGCTGCTTCACAAACCACTGACCACCTCCAGGCGCGTATCCATTGTCTCTCGAGATAAGGAGGCCCAAAAGAAGTCCTTGTATCATCAGTTGAGAACAGTTTTTCCTTGTCTAACTTATCCAAACCTATCATAATCTTATACACATCAATCAGATCATCCCTCAATCGCCTTTGCTCCAGCGAGAACAACCCCAGCTTTTCCAACCTAATGTTGTAACTAAAATCCCTCATCCCTGGGACCATTCTGTTAAATCTCCTCTGCACCCTCTCAAGGACCCTCACATCCTCCCTAAAGTGTGGTGACCAGAACTGGATACTCCAGTTGGGGCCTAATCAGAGCTTTTTAAATGTTCAGCATAACTTCCTTGCTTTTGTGATCTATGCCTCTATTTATGAAGCCCAAGATCCCATCTCCTTTGCTAACCACTCTGTCAATATGTCCTGCCATCTTCAAAGACCTATGCACATGCACCCCCAGGTCTCTCTGTTCCCGCACACTCTTTAGAAATATGCCATTAAGTCTATATTGCCTCGCCCTATCCCCTTTACCAAAATGCATCACCTCACACTGGTTTGTATTAAATTCCATCTGCCACTTGTCTGTCCATTCTGCTAGCCCATCTATGTCCTGTTGCAGGCAGTTCATATCACCCTCACTGTTTGCCACGCCTCCAAGTTTGGTATCATCCGTAAATTTTTCAATTCTATTCTGTATTCCAAGATCCAAGTCATTTATGTATAGCAAAAAAAGCAGTGGTCCTAGCACTGGCCCTTGGGGAACACCACTGTCTACCATTCTCCAGTCTGAAAAACAAGCATTTACCACAGCTCACTGTTTTCTGGCCTTAAGCCAATTTTTTTTATCCAACTGAACACTGACCCTCCTATTCCATGAGCCTCAATTTTGTTAACCAGCCTTTTATGTGGTACTTTATCAAATGCTTTCTTAAAATTCAAGACAACATCCATTGCTTTCCCTTCAACTACCTTCTCTGTTACTTCATCAAAAAATTCAATTAGATTAGTCAAACATGATCTGCCTTTTACAAATTCAGGCTAGCTATCCTTGATTAACTCAAAACTCTTCAATTTCCTGTTGATTTTTTTTCCTGATTGTTGTTTCGAAAACCTTAACCACTACTCTTAAACTAGCCAGCCTGTAGTTACGAGGAATGTCCTTACACCCGGGTGTCACATTGCCACTCTCCAAACCTCTGGCACCTCCCCCATATCTAGGGAAGATTGGAAGATTATGGCAAAACCTTCCACCATCTCCAACCCCATTTCCTTTAGCAACCTGGGATGCAAGCCATCCGGACCAGGTGACGTATCTACCCTAAGCATAGCCAACCTTTTCAGTATCTCTTCCCTCTCTATTTTTACCCTATCCACTACCTCTTCTCTCTCCGCCCCGACCAATATTTTGTCAGCTTCCTCTTCCTCAGTAAACACCTATACTAAGTACTCATTAAGTATTCTATCCTTATCCTGTGCCTCTAAGCATATATTACCCTCTTTATCCCTAACAGGCCCCAATCCACCTCTTACTATTTACATGCCGGTAGAAGATTTTTGGGTTCCCTTTTATGTTGACTGCCATTCTATTCTCATTTTCTCTCTTTGCCAGTCTTATTTTCATCTTCACCTCCCCTCTCAAACTATTGTAATTGACTTGGTTCTCACTTTAAGAATTTATCTGACATTTATCATACATCCCTTTTTTTGTTTCTGTTTAGTTTAGTTTAGAGATACAACACTGAAACAGGCCCTTCGACCCACCGAGTCTGTGCCGACCATCAACCACCCATTTATACTAATCCTACACTAATCCCATATTCCTACCACATCCCCACCTGTCCCTATATTTCCCTACCACCTAACTTATATCTTATATTGTTCCTTGCTTTTTTGCATTACAAGTCTAAAACTTATGATATGATGATCACTTTTACCCAAGTGCTCCCCCACAGACACTTGGTCCACTTAGCCCACCCCATTTCTCAGTACCAGATCCAGAAATGTCACCTTTCTAGTTGGGCCGAGAACATACTGATCAAGGAAGTTTTCCTGAACACAATCCAGAAATTCCACCCCCTCCTTTCCCTTCATTCTAAAATTATCCCAATCGATATTTGGATGATCATCTTATCATAAGTTTTAGACTTGTAATGCAAAAAAGCAAGGAACGATATAAGGTAAAACAGCTAGATTGGAAGAGGGTTGGTTTCAATGTGTTGAAAATGGATCTAGCCAGGATAAAGTGGAGCCAAAGACTGACAGGAAACACTATAATGGAACAATGGGTTATTCTTTAAGGAAGAGATGCTTCAGGTACAGGTTAAGTACATTCCACCCAGGGTGAAAGTTAGGGGAACCAAAAACAGGGCCTCATGGATGACGAGGGAGATAGAAATTAATCAAGGTACAGGCCATACCCAACAAGCCCGTGCTTGCAAAACTCAAAACACAGTATCTGGACTGCCATCCCTCAGGGTATCATCACTCCCAGCAGTCTCCAATGCTGAGTACTTGTTTGAGAATGGCACACACCCCGAAGACTCCTGCACCTCCTGTCTCTTCCTCGAATTCAAGATGGCCACCCTCCCCCCCAGTATTCTAAACTCTCACTGCCTGTGGGGTGACCACCTCCTGGAAACTACGATCCAGGAAACTGTCTTGCTCCATGATGCTCCGCAGTGACTCCAGCTGGCCCTTAAGCTTGGAAATCCTGAGTTCGAGCTGAAGCAGCAGGAGACACTTTCCCACACATGTGGTCGTCCAAGACACGTGAAGTGACCTAGAGTTCCCACATGGCACAGAAATTGCAAGCAACAGGTTGCAGCTGCCCATCCATGATCTAAAACAACTATTACCTCTGTTAGAATCTAGTTGGTGCCTTGCTTAAACTACTAATTTTAATTAAAACTTCTAGGCCTGCTCTGTGCCACTATTATTAATTTACTCACTAATATACTCACCCTGATAAAGGTTATTAATTTCCCAGCTCCTAATTTGAAAGAATACCCAAATTTTGAGAGAGAAATACTCACCAACCAATCAATTACCTGCTTTCCTGTGACGTCAGTCCTTGATTTTTTTTTCTTGGTTTCCTCTCGCAGTGCAGTCTCTTTCTCTGATGCTGCTTTATCCCCTCTGTGCTCTTGGATATTTCACTGTTCTCACAGTACTGCTTTCTCTCTCTCTCTGCCACTGCTTTATCCGCACTCTGCTTTCTGACCTGCTATTTTCGCGGTGCTCTCTCTCTCCCTTTGGTGCTGCTTTATCCCCGCTGTGCTCTCAGACCTTCCGCTGTTCTCGCAATGCACTGATGTTGAATACTTAGAAAGATAGCTTTGGAGTTGCTGGTGCTGGCAGAGGGCTCAATTTTTAGGTCCTGATTGGGGAGGGGAGGGGGTTGGGTGGATATGGAGGTGGGCAGGCACGGAATTTCATTTTCCATTTTCCTGGAGGCAGGATGGGCGGGTAGAAGGGCTACCCACCCAGAATTTTCCAGTTGGCCTCCAGATTCCTGTAGGTAGTGGGGACCCAGGCAGTTGCCTAGAGGCAGCTTCCTGGCGGCAGACCAGCATGCCAGTACTCCAGGGAGGCTTTGAGGTCCTCCCCACCTGCTTGGCTTTAGTTGCAACACACCGGCCACCTTGTGCTCTCCCTCCACAATGGTCGCCTGGCAGCTGAAGGGATTTTTTATTTTAAATTTTAAGAAGTTGAAGAAAGGATGCCTCCATCTTGAGGTGCCCACTCCCTCACTTACCTACAATGGCAGGCTGCAGCTTCTTCAGTGCTGGAGGACCTCCTATTGGCCCTCCAGCTTTGACAGTCCACCCTCCATCCTTAATTGGATGAGCTCTCCCTCTGGCTACTAATTGGCCAATTCAGGGAAAATCACAGCCGGGTGGCTGTTCCCCATACAGTGCAGGTTTCTGACCCCATTTGAGCCTGATGGTGGGATTCAGAAGCCCGCAGGAAAAATCCTGTCCAGAGAGTTAGAATTGGACGTGTTTGGAATGCATATGAAAGCTGACTCCATGTTTCCACATGGTGTAACTGAGGAATGGCATTTAATGGGTATATGGAACGTGACCATTCAGACCACGAGTAGAAACCTTTGGAGAATATGAAATGGCAGATAGAAGATGAACCAGGAGAGTATCGCCATGGAGGTGGTTGGCAGTGTAGAATGGAATAGTTGACTGTGATATTGGTGGTGGAGAGGTTGAAGAGAATGAAAAGCAATAGCGAGCCATAGCCTCAGTTACACAGAATGTGGTTTTGACAAGCTATTATATACAGATAGTTATTGAACCTAATACTCAACTCAGCCATATTGAGTAAACTCAAAACAAATGTCATCATACCCATTAGATATAATGTCACCATTCACCTGAACAAAGATTAGTACAATTAGAAAATGTTAGTAGCTTGTTGCATAGCAACTGGCAAAAAAGGCACATTATGTTAGAAAGGTATGACTAATAAAGTATGTCATACAGTGCTATATTGTATCTATCTTGATAAAGACTGAAAAGAATGCATTAACTATGTTAATGGAGCTTGTCAAAATTTCAAGGCACAATGTGATAGTACAGCTTGGCACTTGGAATAAATTATAACCGTTGAACTGACTCTGCTATTTACATGCTTGTACAATGGCTGTTGTTCTTGCACTAACATAATCATGTACCGTGCCAAAAGCCAAAAACTGGTTTTAAAACAACTTGGCACCAAGTGTAGAATTTATTATATTTGAACCTGCCACCTTTTCACTCTAATCTATGATTGTCAACCTTTCCAGTCTGTCCTTTACATGTAGATTCACCGACTGTAGTGCCATTGTACTTAAGTGATACCAGAGTTTTCCTGTTATTGTACATGTCATATTGCACAATCTGCTTAGCATCAATTATATAATAGGAAATAAGTCTTTTAAAATTAAGCAGGATCTACATATCACCGGCCCAACAACTCTGAGGAGACACACATGCTTTTATTTTTCCTCCGCACACCACACCTGCAATTCTTGATGAGATGAATGATAAATCCACAGACTGGCATATAATTTATGGCTCATTATGTAAAGCTTTAGCATATTGCTGTGGAGAAAAGCTTGAAGTTAACTATTAATCTATTATGTGACTTTATTCAACAAATATCACACAGATAACTAGATCAGTTCCACAAACTTAGAAGGTTGGAGGCAGGTCAAACTAAAATATTCAAACTCATACCAAGGTTTACACTAACCAAAGGATAAAGGTAGGAGCAATTTTAGATCTATCCATGTTCAAATATCTAATGGACAGTTGAGATTTTAAATGGAAACTGTTGAAAGGATAGAAGGCTGTTGAAGTATTAATTTTCTACCAGTAGATGTATCAAGCCAGTTCTATGCTTCACATTATATTTACAATGCATTCTCAAGACACCTAAGAGCCATCATTATAACAATAACATTTCCGCCATGTGTGCAAAAAACATGAACAGTAAGAAATTCCTTCACTACTATAACATTAGGAGACAAGGAACAGGCAAAGACCCTAAAGAATATCAACAGAGCAGAACCTGAAGCGAACATTAAAAAAGTTAATATACTAAATCCAAGTAAAAGTGAAAAACGCAAGTAACATGAATTCCATAATTGGTGATAACCCAAGATAGTTTGCCAACTTTGAAATCAATGAAACAGAAGTAGATTGACTTACAAAGGCTATGAATCTCTCCAAAGAACAGAATTTATTCAAGGGCACTAACTTTGCAGTGATGGGATAAATAGCTTGCCTCATCTGTACCTATCTCATGATTGCCAAGTGTCGAGACTTAAGGCACGGACTGTCGTTATGAGAAAGTCAATGAATGCTAGGGAGATCCCACTAGACTCTGATCAAGCTAATGTGGTATCCCTTATCAAAAAAGATGACAAAACGGACCAAGGGATCTGCAGACCCATCAGTCTCACAACAATGGTGGATAAAATAATGGAACCAATCAAGAGTAAACTTGAGAATTGCTTGTACGCAATAACTTAGTGGTGAATGCAGCTTCAGAAGCGGAAGACACAGCGGGGTGGAAATTCCATTTTATGGCCTGCAATAAGCACCATGCATCGAGCATCTGCTCTAACCAGGAGGCCAGCCTGAAATTGGGCCTCGGGCTTCATTAACATCATTTGGGTGAGCTGTTGTTTCCTATCTCACCTCCACAGGTAGCTTGTTCATTTATAGAGACGAATGTCGGGCTGCTTGTCTCACCAGCAGTGGCCTGAGGTAACTCCTGTGGGGGGCTGAAGGGGGAGGGGGAGAGAATGGAAGTGTAGCCAATCAAACACCAGTAATGTCGGAAGCACTGTAGAGTCTGCTGGTTCATTTCTACCCCAGTAAATTTGCACTCCCAAAAAGACAGATTTCTGCAGAAAAGACAGCTACTTATGTTTAACATGGGATTAAAGGTAAAACTTGGGAATGGTCAAGAAATTGACTCAAGGGTAGAAAGCTGCGACTACTTTTTAAGGAAGTGATATCAGGGCAGGGAGAAGTGCTGAAAGCAGTGTCTTGGGATTAGTGCAGGCAACTGCTTTACATTTTCTGCTTTACATGAATGATATGGATTCAAAAGATTAGTGCAAACTGGTCAAATTGACAGATGATATGAAACTTGGGGCCAGAGTACTACTGAGACTAAAAAAACGACCAAGAAGCTGCATAAATCAGTAAGATAATAGCAGATGAAATTTAATATGGTTAAGTGTAAGAAATTGCATGGAAGGGAAATAAATAACACACATGCCATGAGGGGTGAATTTGAAAAGAATTGAGGACAATCAACAAGCAAGGAAAACATTTAACTATTTAGCTAAAACAGTAAAGGGCAAGGCAGAAGTCATGCTCCAATTATAGTTCGTTCTGGTGAGAATGCATCATGAGTAGTTCTGACCACAGATGCAAATAGAAGACATTCACATACTGGAGATGCCATCGAGAAGAGCCGTGACTTATGAATATGACTCATAGCATCATAGGAGGAAAGACAGGAGAGACTTGAATTTGAAATTAGGCTATTTTAATATTAGAATAGAACATTCATTTTCAGAGAGCTAAAGATTAACACCTCTGCTAAAGCAGAGAAAGAATTTTGCATGATTTTGAATATTTATAGTTGTTAGGCTTATATGGGTTGGAAGGAGTAATTGAAAACAAGACGTCACAGAGGTTATAATATAAAAAGGCAAAAAAAAATTAAACCATGAGCATGACAGAAATGGCAGGCATGAGCTGAGCACTCTGATATATACACCAACCCTACTTTCTATCTAAAAGCAACCTTTGCTAATGTTGGAAATTGTAACAAAAATAGCAAAAGCTAGAAGGGTTCCGAAGAAGGGTCACTGACCCGAAACGTTAACTCTGCTTCTCTTTCCACAGATGCTGCCAGACCTGCTGAGTGATTCCAGCATTTCTTGTTTTTGTCTCTCGAGATAAGGAGGCCAAAGAGAGAAGAGGTGCCCAGAACAACATCTGCTACTGACTGAACTGACTAGGCAGCACTAATTTTCATGTGCCTGCTTCCTCCTGCAAGGGATTGACTGAATTCAGCAGTTTTCTTCCATCTTTAAAAACAAACATTCACAGGATGCCAGCATTTATTGCCGATCCCTAATTGCCCCTGAGAAGATGGTGGTTAACTGCCTTCTTAAACTGCTGCAGTCCATGTGGCGAAGATACTCCCACATGCTGTTAGGTAGGGAGTTCCAGGATTGAGAAAGTGACAACGAGAGAGCATTGATACAATTTGGGATGGTGTGTGACTTGGAAGGGAAATTGACGCTGGGTGTTCTCATGCATCTGCTGCCCTTATCCTTCTGGGTGGTAGAGATCGTGGGTTTGGGAGGTGCTGTCAAAGAAGCTTTGGTGACTTACCACAGTGCATCTTGTAAATGGTACATAATGCACCCACATTGCTCCAGTGGTATGGAGAGTGAACATTTGAGGTGAGGGATGGGGCACTGATCAAGCAGATTGCTTTGCCCTGAATGATGTTGAGCTTTTTGAACATTGGAGCTGCACTCATCTAGACAAGTGGAGAATATTCCATCACACTCAGGCTTGTGCCTTGTGAATGGTGGAATGGCTTTGGAGAGCCAAGAAGTGAGTCACTAACTGCAGAATACGTAGTCTCAGACCTGCTTTTGTAGCCAGTGTTTACGCGGCTGGTCTAGTTAAGTTTCTTGTTCCACCCCCACCCCAGGATGTAGATGGTTGGGATTTGATGATGATAATGCCATTGAATATCAAGGAAAGGTTGTTAGATACTTTCTTGTAGAGATTGTCATTACCTGGCACTTGCATGATGTGACTGTTACTTGCCACTTATCAGCTTAAGCCTGAATGTTATCCAGATATTGTTTCATTCAGGCAAGGAATGCTTCATTATCTGAGGAATTGCAAATGGAACTGAACATTGTGCAAGCACCGAATGTCCCCACTTCTCACCTTATGATGAGGGGAAGGTCATTGATGAAGCAAGTGACGATGGTTGGGTTTAGACCACTCACCCTGAGGAACTCCTGCAGTGATGTCCTGGGGCTTAGATAATTGGCCTCCAACAACTACACCAGCCTCCTTTGTGCTACGTATAGCTCCAGCCAAAGGAGCGTTTTCCCCCAATTCCCATTGACTTCAATTTTACTAGAGTTCCTTGATGCCACACTCAATTAAGTGCTGTTTTGATATCAAGGGCTCATCTCACCAATTCAGCTCTTTTGTCTATGCGTGGACAAAGGCTGTAGTGGCCCTGGCAGAACCCAAACTGATCACTAGTGAACAGATTATTGGTGAGTATGTGCCACTTGATAGCATTGTCAATGACACCTTCCATCACTTTGTTGATGATCGTGAGTAGGTTGATGGGGCAATAATTGGTTGGATTGGATATGCCCTGCTATTGCTGGATAGGACCAATGCCCCCTCTAAATTATTTTGCTGTGCATGGCCTGTTCATTTGAATGGACAGTACCTCTAAATTCTTTTGTGCAGACATGCACACAGCTCAAAATGGACTACTTGTTAGTGGCCAGCACAGTACTGTCAGCGTTGCTTCACAGGGAATGTGGGACAGGCCCTCCTGGACAATTTTCTACTTTGTTGGGTAGATGTCTGTGTTGTAGCTATACTAGAACAGCTAATTCTGCAGCACAAATCTTCAGCCCCATAGCCAGGATGTAGTCAGCTTGCTTCAAATCTACTGTCATCTCCCCTCTCCTCATAAAACCCATCCTTGACCCCTTTGTCCTTACAAATTACCCCTCGCCAAACTCCCTTTCCCCTCCAAAGTCCTTGAACATGCTGTTGCCTTTCAAATCCATACCCACCTTCCCACAACTCCATGTCTGAATCGCTCCAATCAGGAATCAGGATGCTGCCCCTGTCACAGTACAATAATTGCCCTTATCAAAGTCACAAATGACATGCTATGTAACCATGACCATGGTAAACTATTTCTCCTCATCCTTCTCGACCAGTCTGCCTCCAATGCCACTCCTCCATTGTCCAGCTGGGTAGGATTGCACCCACTTGATTCAATTATCTATCCAGTTGTAGCCAGAGAATCATCTACAATGGTTTTGCTCCCCACTTCTGCAGAATGAACTCTGGAGGCCCCCCAAGGATCTATCCATGGTCACCCCCCCCACCCATTTCTCATCTACGTGCCGTCCTCGGCGACATCATCCGAAAACATGACATTAGCTTCCACATGTACTCTGTTGACACCCAGCTCTACTTTACCACCACCTCTCTTGAACCCTCCACTGTCTCTAATTTGTCACACCTTGTCTGAGATCCAGACTGGATGAGTAGAAATTTCCTCCAACTAAATATTGGGAAGACCAAAGTCCCCACCACAAATCCATTCCCTTGCCACCAACTCCATCCCTCACCCTGGTAACTGTCTGAGGCTGAACCAAACCATTCACAACCTTGTGCCCTATTTGACCCCCGAGATGAGCTTCCTGCCATATTTCCGCTCCATCACCAAGATCGCCTATTTCTACCTCCATAACATCACCTGACTCCAGTCTTTATCATCTCATCTGCCGCTAAAACCCTCATCCATGCCTTTATTACCTCTAGACATAATTATTCCACTGCTTAGCTGGCCAGCCTCCCATCCTCTACCCTCCATAAACTTGAGTTCATTGAAAACTCTTTTACCTGCATCCTAATGTACTAAGTTGTGTTTACCCATCACCCCTGTGCTTGCTGACCTATATTGTCTCCCAGTCCAGCAATGCCAGTTTTAAAATTCACATCCTCGTTTTTAAATCCCTCCATGGCTTCAGCCCTCCCTATCTTTGTAATCTCCTCCAGCCCCCCACAACCCTCTCTGTGCTCCTCCAATTCTGGCCTCTTGTGCATCCTCAGTTTTAATCGCTTCACTGTTGGTGGCTATGCCTTCAGTTGCGTTTTATTCTTTGTTATTCTCTTCCTAAACCTCTCTCTTTTCCTTTATGATACTCCTTAAAATGTACCTCCTTGACCAAAATTTGGTCTGTTGTCCTAATATCTCTGTGGCTTGATGCCAACATCTGTTTGATTATACTTGTGTGAAGCGCCTTGGGACATTTTACTATGTTAAAGGTGCTATTATTCTTATAGCCTTTGTATCCAGTGCGATCAGCCATTTTTGATATGACATGTAGTGAATCAAATTGGCTGAAGATTGGTGTCTGTGATGGTGGAGACAAACAAACACAGGTAATCATTATTCCCATGATGCGTGTAATGTATTAGATTTTTTTGTGGCGAGCTTGGTGCCTATTGTCTTTTAGCACATTTTGATCAATGCTGTGGTAGGTCAGAGCTTCGTTTTAAACCAGAAAGACAACGCCTGCCATAGTTTCAGCTAAACATTCTACGTCAGCCCAAAAGTTCTTCATAAAACTGCTGGCAGCCAAGTTTTCCGCATCACTTCCCCTGCATCTGGAGTACTTCCTGTGTTATCACCTTGAATCCTGCCCTTTGTTTGCAAAATATTCTAACTCAGGCTGACCACTTGTAACATGGTCATTGATGCCTATAGTAGGCCTAGGAACTAAGACACATTACTGACAAAAGCAAACTAAAAGACAATTTGCATAAAACTTGAATTGAATTATGTAGATTTTAATGGGTCTTTAAATTCAGGTATTTTTTTTGAGAGAAACTGAAACTCAGTCCTGAAGAAGTTCCAAATCTCACATCTAGAGATCATAAAATGGGATTCACTGCTTGACCTTTCTTGACAAATATTTTCTATGTTTGGGTGAATTCCTAACTAGATCAGGGTAATGGTTCCAATTTGTATGCATGCTGCCATTGGAAGTGTCATAACAGATCCCTTTTAATTATAAAACCAGCAGCACCACAACAGCTCTATCTTGAGCCTGCTCAATCTGGTTAGCTCTGGAATTTTTCACTGTGGACATGAACTGGAAAAGGTGCTTTTGTTATTTTAGGGAGTTGTATTATGTCTCATCAGTGTTCGTTAGTTCAGTAAAAAAATAAGTTCAGTTGCTTCAGCTATTCCTCATAACTCAATCCTTCAAAGATCGGGTTGATCTTGGTTACTTTATGAAGATCAAAAACTGCCTAGCAGTAGTGACTATACACAATTATGGTGACTGCAAACAAGCCATACTAACAGCTGCAGTTGCAGCCAGCATGTGCTACTATTAACCAGTGCAGAGAGGTTTTATGTTAAATGCATTATTGCACAAATAGTTATTTTTAATCTTCACATACTACATGACCTACAAAATTGGAAATAGTAAATGCCTGAAAACTGTATATCATAAGAATAAGCTGAAGTACATAATACCCAAAATAAATTTAACACAATTCAATTTCCTAGCAGCAGAAACTCCAATCTGTAGTTAAAAGGCAGCTTTGGAAAAGAATAGTGTTTGTTTATGGTAATAGAAGAATAGTCTGAACAAAGTCATTTGCAGAAGACTGGAACATCACTTCTCCAAGGAGCCTACCTTTTCTACAGTATTACTAGATTTTTGCCTTTTATGAACATGTGGGCTGAGGGTGGATCACATGTTAATAGATGTGATGAGTGACTTGAGCTCCTTCAGAGGCAGCTATATTTCATCTTTTCAGCTCGTAAGATACCTTTGAAAGAAAATATTAAAAAAGGGCTTTTTTTTTGAAAAACTGAAGTGACGAATAGGATGAAAGTCTCCTCTGTCAGCTGGCTGGGAGGGTACTGTGTGAAATGTGTTTGGGCCATGTCAATCCAGATCCTATGTGGGCTAACTACACAAAACTATCCTTAATTCAGGACGAATTGTCAGCTTTCAGATACCGGCTTTCAAACGATTGGTGTAGGAACCGGAAATATATGCGACACTAGTGGAGTAGGGGATGATCTTTGGAGGTTGGAGCTGAGGCAAGTCACTGGAAAGAGCTTTACTGTACATCAGTTCAGAGATACAGCACTGAAACAGGCCCTTCGGCCCACCGAGTCTGTGCCGACCATCAACCACCCATTTATACTAATCCTACACTAATTCCATATTCCTACCACATCCCCACCTATCCCTATATTTCCCTACCACCTACCTATACTAGGGGCAACTTATAATGGCCAATTTACCTATCAACCTGCAAGTCTTTGGCATGTGGGAGGAAACCGGAGCACCCAGAGGAAACCCACGCAGACACAGGGAGAACTTGCAAACTCCACACAGGCAGTACCCAGAATTGAACCCAGCTGGAGCTGTGAGGCTGCGGTGCTAACCACTGCGCCGCCCTATCAGGCTGTATCATACCTGAGTGAGAGTGTTCAATACTGATGCTGGCTGCTTGAAATGGTCCATTAACTACTGCTAAACACCCTTCACCCGATTGATAAGCAAAATATTTATATTTTTTAAATGAACTGCAGATGTAACTAATTTCCCAATAAATAGCCAACTATTCATCTGTCTCAACTCTGAAATGAGCAGTCATCCACAATAGATTGAGGAAGTGAATTCCACAATGCTTAAGTGAGAAAACAACAACTTGCATTTATATAGCACCTTTAAAGGTCATCGATATGAAACGTTAACTGTTTGCACAGATCCTGCCTGACCTGTTGAGTATTTCCAGCATTTTCTGTTATTATTTTGTCCCAAGGTGCTTCGCAGGAGAATTATAAAGCAAAATTTGACACAGATATGGGGATATTAGGGCAGATAGCCAAATGCTTGGTCAAAGTGGTAGGTGTTGAGGAGTGTCTTAAAGGAGGAAAGAGAGGTAGAGAGGGAATTCCAGAGCTTAGGGCCTAGGCAGCTAAAGGCATGGCCACCAATGGTGGAACAATTAAAATCAGGAACGGTCAAGGGACCAGAATTAGATGTGCAGATATCTCGAAGGGTTGTAGGACTGCAGATTATACAGAAATACGGAGGGGTGAGGCCATGGAGAGACTTGAAACCAAGGATAAGGATTTTAAAATTGAGGCATTGCTTGACCAGGTGTCAATGTAGGTCAGTGAGTATGGGGTGATCGGTGAACTGGACTTGGTTCAAGTAAGGATGTAGGCAGCAGAGTTTTGGATGACCTAAAATTTATGGAGGGTTGATTGCAGGAGGCTGGCCAAGAGTGCTTTGGAGAAGTTAAGTCTAGAAGTACCAAAGGTATGGATGCAGCAGCAGATGAGCTGAGACAGTTGAAGATAAATCATAGGCATTCGGTTGTTTCCCTTGCTGCACATCTTCTTGCTGAGGTACCAGTTAAGTACCTTCCACTGTTCACTGGGAGCTGTGTGAACACTGGTACCGGTGATTTTCCAGGATTGAATACTTGAACCAGCTTGAGTGCAGAACTCAGTTGGGTTCAGCTGAGAAATTAGATATCATGCATTTATTTGCCAAAAGTTGAACCTGGCATCTACACAAAACTGTACTTGCAACAATGTGAATTATTTGTACATGTTAGTGGGAATGAATCTGAAAGAATCACTCGACACGCGGGTCTGCTCCAAACGTCAAACAGTTTATTGGGTTACGTCGGTGGGGAGCAGGTTACTGGGCAATCCAGATTCCTCTCCACCGAACAAAGGAAAATCATAAATACTTATACAGTTTCAAACAGTTGCTCAGCCCATCCCAGCTGGACACGGTCCAATCATAGTGATTATAAATTATATACATTGATTAGTAGAACCAATGAAATGGGTTACTAGACATTGGGGGACTGCGTGGTCAGCTTATGCTCTTGGACAACTAGGGGGTTACTCATGCGTACTTGATGTCTTCCAGATCCCTGCTTCACCGTCCTTGGGCCTTATGTATACATAACATCTTATCTTAACCTTGTTACAGGCGGGTGACTTTGTCAGCATTCCATCTTTGTCGACATTTCATAAGGGCATCGGCTAGAGGCCACTTGATTAGACTCTGCTGAATTTATGTGAATCATCCCTTGTAAGGAATGTGGTCAAGTTTGTTGAGTCCCATGTTGCCTTGCAAACATTTCATTGCTAGCTGGAATTATATGTTATTGGTTATTCACATAGTATTTATTGCAGGTGCCTCTGCCATGGGAATAGACTTCAACAGTACACTATTTAATTCCTTCAAATAAAGATGGGTGTTCTTTGGAAGCACTGTTCCTGCACATCCAGAGCTTGGTGCCATTAAAATTACCTGAACCTGAAATACATCAGGCAGGATACATTAAGGTGTCCTCTGCTTGATTTTTGTTCAGGTGGGGGAATTCATCCTTTTAGTTGCAAGTAAAATTTATCTGCTGCTTGGAGTACCAGATTGCTGATCCTTATGTCTCTACACTATCTTACCAGTGAGTCACTGATTTCAGGTGCTCCCCTGGCAGCAGATCAGCATAAACTCATTTTGCTTACAGAGTTCAGGAGTTATGGATCTTTCATACCGATGAAAAAAAATTGCCATAACTCCATGTCATTGGTGTGATATCCTTGACTTAGTATGCAGAGTAGCCTTTCACCAGCAAATAGTAATAGATTACTAATGCAGGAACTTGGCGATCTACCCCCTGACAATCGGTAAATTCATAATTTTGAATGGTTGATTAACATGAACAATTTGTGTGAGTGCAGCCCATAGCTCTGTTAAGGACCATCAACAGAATGTAGCTTCCTCTTGGGATATCATAGGTGCTACTTACACTCTAATTGTGCAGGACCTTAAAGCTGATGGACATCAATCTTTCATAAATAATTACATGATTCACATATCATTTGCTTCCAAAAGGGCCACTTATCAATTTACTCATTGTGCCTCTTATTTCACAGCAAAAGAGCTGAGGGATGCACTCACTCAACTTGTGCATGTTAATCAACCATTCAACCTGAGGCAGCAGGGGAATTATGAACAGAATTTGTTGGGTGAAATTTATCAGTAGGAAATATTCATAATGTGTAAGGACAGGATCCAGTCCACTAAATACCAGCAGAAAGGAAAATGCTCCTAATTTTGCCAGAAATGTTTCACTGGACCTATAACCAGTCTTGTTGATTTATGCTGTAAAACAAGCTGTTTTATTGCATCAATGAAGAGATAATAACCTTCAGCATGCTTTTGCATTATTCATATAAGCTCTCTAGCTAGTCAGCTGAGTAAGATTCAATAAATTGTGAAAATTAATATGCATGATAGGGAAGATTTTCCTGGCTCTATACTTTTTTTAAAAATTTGTTCCATGGGATATGGGCATCGTTGGCTAGGACAGCATTTATTGCCCATCCCTAATTGCCCTGGAGAATGTGGTGGTGAGCTGCCTTCTTGAACTGCTGCAGTCCGTCAGGTGAAAGTACACCCATTGTGCTGTTAGGGAGGGAGTTCCAGGATTTTGATCCAGCGATAGTGAAAGAACAGCAATATATTTCCAAATCAGGATTGTGTGTGGCTTGGGGTGAACTTACAGATGGTGGTGTTCCCATGCGTCTGCTGCCCTTGTCCTTCTAGGTGGCAGAGGTCATGGTTTCGAAGGTGCTGTCAAAGGAGGAATGATGAATTGCTGCAGTGCATCTTGAATAGGTACACACTGCCGCCACTGTGTGTTGGTGGTGGAGTGAGTGATTGTCTAAGTCGGTGGAAGGAGTGCTGATCAAGCGGGTTGCTTCGCCCTGGATAGTGTCGAGCTTCCTGAGTGTTGTTGGAGCCGCACTCGTCCAGGCAAGTGGAGAGTATTCCATCACACCCCTGACTTGTGCCTTGTAGATGGTGGAGAGGCTTTGGGGAGTCAGAAGATGGATTACTTGCCTCAGAATTCCCAGCCTCTGACCTGCTCTTGTAGCCACAGTATTTATGTGTCTGGTCCAGTTCAGTTTCTGGTCAATGGTAACCCCCAGGATGTTGATAGTGGGAGATTCAGCGATGGTAATGCCATTGAATGTCAAGGGGAGATGGTTAGATTCTCTCTAGTTGGAGATCATCAATGCCTGCCACTTGTGTGGTGCGAACATTACTTGCCATTTATCAGTCCAAGCCTTGCTGCATATGGACATGGGCTGCTTCAGTATCTGAGGAGTCGTGAATGGTACTGAACATCATACAATCATTAGCGAACATCCCCACTTCTGACCTTATGATGGAGGGACGGTCATTGATGAAGCAGCTGAAAATGGTTGGGCCTAGGACACTACCCTGAGGAACTCCTACAGCAATGTTCTGGGGCTTAGGTGATTGGTCTGTAACAAACACAACCATCTTCCTTTGTGCTAGGTAAGACTCCAACCTGCGGAGAGTTTCCCCCCTGATTCCTATTGACTTCAATTTAGCCTAGGGCTCCTAGATGCCACACTCAGTCAAATGCTGCCTTGATATCAAGGGGCATCACTCTCACCTCACCTCTGGAGTTCAGCTCTTTTGTCCATATTTGGACCAAGGCTGTAATGAGGTCAGGGGTCAAGTAGCCCTGATGAAACCCAAACTGAGCATCAGTGAGAGGTTTGGCTGTTTAAGTGGCAGCGAGTGATAGCACTGTTGTCGACACCTTCCATCACTTTGCTGATGATTGAGAGTAGACCGATAGGACAAATCCAATCTGCCCTACTTTTTGTGCTCAATTCATACCTGGCATACTGGATCATCTGAATGCATTGAATAGCAGAAAACTGTGTGGATTCTTTTCCAGGCATATGCTATGACCCACCCAAACTTTTAATAGTTGCTGCCTGGGTCCAACCCCTGAAACATCTCCAACTATGTTTTCTGCTGTCTGAAATATTCTGGCTGTGTAAGCACCATTGTTCAAGGTATAAAATTTTAACAAGTATTCTCGTGCCTCCGACAACAAAGAAAAACAATGATAAAATGAAGATCGTGCCAAGAATAAAGTTGTTCAACAAGTCACTTTCAGGCTCTGAACCAAATTTCCCAGATGCTGAATTAACTTTCTCTCAGAGACTCTGTTCAATTCTGCAGCAGAAGTAAATTTCAGTGCACACACCTGCCTCAAGCTGATGTGGCATTAGAAACAATCTCACTGTTCTTAAAACTCACAGGCGTTTTAGACAAGTATTAACAAGTTGGTAAAACAATTTCTGCACAATACTAAAGCACTAATGTATCCAAGTAGCAGTAGCCCATAAAAAAGTGGGAATGTATTTAATATCATAATACCATAAATGCTCCGCTATACATCATATTCATGGGAAAATAAAGATGGTAATAGTAAAAAGTTCACTTTATAGTATTATTGAATCTCTGTTATAGGATACTGCAAAAAATAGTTTCTCTATCAGAGTTCACTTGCCAACCAATCAGCACTCTCTTCTCATCCAGTAGAAAGTTGTTTTCCCTTACATTGATATTTTTGCGGACTGTCCTGATGAGTGCAAGAGGAGAAGCTTCGACAACATGTCTCTATTTTCAGCAAAACTACCACATGACAACTACTTAACCATACAAGAAATGAAGAAACATGACTGAATATATACTTAGTAATATGTAACAATAAGTTGCATTTATGTAGCACCTTTAACATAGGACAACATTCACATAAGGCATAAATAAAAATGGGGTGCCGAGCCAAAGATGGAAATATTAAGAGAAGTGATGATAAGCTTGATCAATGGGGTGGGCTTTAAGGAGATTCTTAAAGGATGAGGGGGCAGTGGAGAGGTAGAAAGGGAACTCCAGAGTATGGGGCCCAGGTAGCAGAAGCTGGATTCAGAGGAATGGAGAGTTCGGTCAGGGATTTTGTAGGGCTGTAAGAGGCAACAAAGATAGGGAGGGATGAGACTATGGAGAATTTAAAAGGAAAATCAGATTTTTAAACTCAGTGATTGTGGAACCAGAAGTCACTGTAGTAAAGTGAGGACAAGGGTGATATGGACATGCCAACTCTCCTGAATTAATCGCAAGAGATGCAATTTCAATATAAAATTGAGCCTGACGAGATCTTGTGAGAGAGCTCTGAGATCTCAGGATTTGGCAGACAGGTATTCTGTACATCCTGCTCCTCCTTCAGACCAATGTTTGGGTTGGATGCCAGTCCTTCATCATGCAGTGACACTGAGTGGTGCGAGTGGAGCTGTCAGTGGTGCTAGGAATGGGAGACATAGAAATAATCTAGCAGCATGGGGCTAGCTTCCATATCTGCTCCCACTGTCACTGTGCAGCTTGGACAGACACATGGCAAAGAGTGTGGGCCCGGCCCCAGCCCCCAACAGCAGATGAGAATTGATTATTTTCACCATGTTTTTGACTGTGTATTGATTTATTTCAGTGCTGCTCCTCCCTTGTTGGAGTTGCTGAACTTCATTTCCAGGCCCTTGTGCTTTTGCAGCCTATCCTTCTCCTCAGTACAGTTTAAATAGTTACCTTGCCATATTTCAGTGTAAACCCTGTAATGTTGAACAGGACAAAAAAAAAGCAAGGAAATTATCAAATATAAAAATTAGACACTCTCTTCAAAGAGAGGCTCCCACCGTCCAAAGTAGCAGGATGGGTGACAACCGTAATCTTTAGCAGCATGGAGTGGGGAGAGGGTTTAGCCGGTGTTGGGTCTGAATTTTATTCAACCAATGACAGAGGCAAGGCTTCATTTATTGTTCAACAGAAAGAATGACTTGCATTTATATCACTCCTTTCACAAACTCAGGATGTCCCAAAGCGCTTTACAGCCAATGGTGGGAGCAGACCTGAACATCTTGGCATCCCAGTTTCCCTGAGAGATCCTAAATCAGGCATTAGGTCCCTCATTAGTCTATGCAAGGGGCCAAATGCCAGTCTTAAGCAGCCACTCTGGGCATCTGAAAAATGGCCTGACTCAATCTTGGGTGCAGAGGGTACAGAATTGTGGTAGGGGTCAAAGATAACGACTTTAGTTTTCCCATTGTTTAGCTTTAGGAAATTGTATTTCATTCAAGACTGAATATTGGACAAGCAGTCTGATGACACAGAAGCAGTGGAGGATTCAAGAGAGCTGGCAGATCTGGGTATTGTTGGTGTACACGTGGAACCTGACTCCATATCTGCACATGATATTGCATAGGTCCAGCACGCAGTTAAGGAAGGAAAATTCCAAAAGATAAGGGTGCCAAGGATATGAAGATAAGCTATTGCGAGAGATCTGCTGGTTATGATCATATAGGCAAGAGAGGAACCCAGCGAAGTCACTCCCACTGACATTTTTAAAATTCAGTCACAGGATGTGGACATCTTGCATTTATTGTCTATCCCTTATTGCCCTCGAGAAGGTGGTGGTCAGCTACCTTTGTGAGCACCACTGAGTGTGTAGTGTTGTGAGTGGCTTGGTAGGCCACTTCAGAGGGTAGTTAACAGTCAACCAGATTGTTGAGAGGTTGGAGTCACATATAAGCCAGACCAGGTAAGGAGAGCAGGTTTCCTTTGTCACGATCCCGTGGAGACTACCAAGAAACCAAAAGAATCGAATCCACTGACTAACCCCAATTTGGGAAACAAACAAAAAACGGATAAGATTTCACTTTTATAAATTTTACTTTAACACTCAAACCAAAACCAACATAAATTAAACATGAACTAACAGTTAAATCATGATCAACATATATACCTTAAAAGTTACACGTTACAAATCCTCTGAGCAGTCCAATCAGCAAGATAGGGCCAAACAGTCCCAAAGCACTTTAAAATCAAGAACTTTCTCAGGTATTTTTCCAAGTCCTATCCTTCAGGATGTAGATACGGAAGCAATGATGTCTCATCGATAGCAAGCAATGCAATCTTCCCTTTAACGGTTCGATCATGTCACCTCTTGAACAACCTAGGCCTAGTCCACAACCGTCCTGATTGCATGGTTCCACTGATAACTCTAAGTCATTGAAGACAGCTGCCCGTAAGTCGTATTGGCTAATGGTCAGCCCTCAGTGTCCAGGCTCTTCTGCCTGCAGCCAGACGTTTTAAAACCAAGCAGCTTCTCTGGAAGCACAACAACCTGCAGCTCCCAGCTTGTTTCTTTAAAAGAACAGCTGGCTGTTTTTGCTTCCAACCACTACAGAGAGTTCTTCTAAACTGAAACTTCAGCTCCAGTCATATGTTTCTGATCATAAGACAGTGTTTCAAACTGGTTAGGACCAGCCTTGTTCTTACAGAACTCTCTGGAACCTTCAGTTTCATTTCCAGCGAATGACTATTTCGGAAAAAAAATAAACAGGCTTTGAATCCAAAGGTATAGCACCTAACAGCCCATTCAACAGGTCAGCTGTATGGAACGCAGTCTGCACACAAAGTCTCCATCACACCTTCCCTAAAGAATATAAGTGAACCAGATGTGTTTTTACAACAATCTGGTACCATGGTCACCACTACTGATATTACAATTTGACCGTAGTAAGATTAAATGCAAATTCAATCTCACATTAAGCAAATAAACCTGTTTGAATCCAGGTCATTTTAAAGTACATTTCTATCACATTTACTTTCATTTCCTTTTGTCTTATACAGTGCATAATGACATTAGTTCATTGAAGACAATCACTCTTATCTACTGCCGACATTTCTAAATGATTTAGTGGAGAAATGCACCAGTGAACATTTAGTATTCTTTGTAATCAGCACATTAAAGAAATGCCATTTGAAGAAAATCAGCAAGACTTTCAGCATGAAAGGATGTTTGATATACTTAATTGATTATGCAGACAAATTTAACTGTGGGAGTGAGAAAGCACAAATTAAACAAGCGTGTAAGATATCTATGTGACAGGAGAGATTGTACTTGAATACTGGTTCAGAATGTTGAACTCAGAATTAGGTGACTCCACACATTGCTAACATTCCTGCTGTCAAAAAAATCCAAAATGATTCCACATTTTGAATTTCAAAGACTACAAATATACATAGCATTTATCTGAGATCTATGCCCACTTCTCCTGTATCTCCGCTTCAATCCCTCCCGTCAAATTTTCATCCATCCCAGAGCATGGAAATCGTCCTGACCAAAGTAATAAATTATATTATCGGTGACTATGATCATGGTACATTATTTCTCCTCAAACACTTTTGAACCTTTGACATATTTGACCACAACAGCTTTTCTAACTTATTTCCTCTGTTGCCCAGCTCCATGAGACTGCCCTTGTTTGGTTCCACTCTTTCTCGTCCAGTTGTAGCTAGAGCATCTCAACCATCAACTTCGCTACTCAGCCGGAAAGCCCACACCCCACTTCCCCCACCCCCCTTCTCATTGAGAATCCACCTTTGGCCCCTTCCTTTTCCTTATACTCATTAGCAACATCATCCAAAGCCATGGGGTCAGCTTTCACATTTGCAGAGGACAACCATCTCTGTCTCTCCACCACTTCTCTTGATCCTTCCACAGCCTCTGCATTGTCAGATTGCTTTTCCAACATCCAGGCTTGAAAGAGCTGTAATTTACTCCAATGAATCATCAAGGCTTGAGCCAACATCTGTGGCCCAGTCACATACACTAAATAAACCTTTGACATTGGCCTGAGTTGAACTTCCATATCTTCATCACAGCCTACATAATTCCACCTCCGTAGCAGCAACTGGCACTGCTCCTACATCAACTCTCCGCACTAAAACCGTCATTGATCCTTTTGCCATCTCCAGATTTCACATTGAGAATACCCTCCAACCTGTTATGTGTAATTACCACCATGCTAAATGGGATAGATTTTGAACAGATCTAGAAACTCAAAATTGGGCATCCATGAGGCGCTGTGGCCAATCAGCAGCAGCAGAATTGTATTCAACCAAAATCTGCAACCTCATGACCTGGCATATCTCCCATTTGACCATTGCCATCAAGCCAGGGGACCAACCCTGGTTCAATGAAGAGTGCAGGAGGGAATGCCAGGAGCAACACCAGGCATACCTCAAAATGAGGTGTCAACCTGGTGAAGCTACAACACAGGACTACTTGCCAAGCAATGGAAGTAGAATGCAATAGACAGAGCTAAGCGATCCCACACCAACAGATCAGATCTAAGCTCTGCAGTCTTGCCACATCCAGTCGTGAATGGTAGTGAACAATTAAACAACGAACAAGAGGAGGAGGCTCCACAAATATCTCCATCCTCAATGATGGGAGAGCCCAGCACATCAGTGCAAAAGACAAGGCTGAAGCATTTGCATCCATCTTCACCCAGAAGTGCTGAGTGGATGTTCCATCTCAGCCTTCTCCTGAGGTTCCCAGCATCACAGATGCCAGTCTTCAGCCAATTCGATTCACTCCATGTGATATCAAGAATCGACTGAAGGCACTGAATACTGCAAAGGCTATGGGCCCTGACAACATTCTGACAAAAGTACTGAAGACTTGTGCTCCAGAACTAGTTGCACCCCTAACCAAGCTGTTCCAGTACAGCTACAACACTGGCATCTACTTGGCAATGTGGAAAATTACCCAGGTGTGTCCTCTGCATAAAAAGCAGGAAAAATCCAATCCAGCCAATTACTGCCCTATCAGTCTACTCCCGAGAATCAGCAAAGTAATGGAAGGTGTCGTCGATAATGCTATCAAGCGGCACTTGCTCAGCAATAACCTGCTAAGTGACGCTCAGTTTGGGTGCCGTCAGGGCCACTCAGCTCCTGACTTCATTACAGTCTTGGTCCAAACATGGACAAAAGAGCTGAACTCCAGAGGTGAGGTGAGAGTGACTGCCCTTGACATCAAAGCAGCATTTAATTGAGTGTGGCATCAAGGAGCCCTAGCAAAACTGGAGTCAATGGGAATCAGGGGAAAACTCTCCACTGGTTGGAGTCATACCTAGCACAAAGGAAGATGGTTGTGGTTGGTGGAGGCCAATCCTCTCAGTCCCAGGACATCACTGCAGGAGTTCCTCAGGGTAGTGTCCTAGGCCCAACCCTCTTCAGCTGCTTCATCAATGACCTTCACGAGGTCAGAAGTGGGGATGTTAGATACTGAAGCAGTCCGTGCTTGCATGCAGCAAGACCTGGACAACATTCTGGCTAGGGCTGATAAGTGGCAAGGAACATTCATGTCACACAACTGCCAGGCAATGACCATTTTCAACATGAGAGAATTTAACCATCTCCCCTTGATGTTCAACGGAATTAGCATTGCCGAATTCCCCCCACCAACATCCTTGGGGGAGGGAGGGGGGGGGGGGGGGGGGGTTACCCTTGACCAGAAACCTAACTGGATCAGACATATAAATACTATGGCTACAAGAGCAGGTCAGAGGCTGGGAGTTCTGCAGTTAGCAGCTCATGTCCTGACTACCCAAATCCTGTTCATCTACAAGTCAGTTGTGGAATACTCTCCATTTGCCTGGTTGACTCCAGCTCCAATAATGTTCAAGAAGCTCTACACCACCCAGGACAAAGCAGCATGTTTGATCGGCACCCTATCCACCTTGTTAAGCATTCACTCCCTCCACGACTGGCACACAGTGGCAGCATTGTATACCATCTACAAGATGCACTGCAGCAACTTGCCAAGGCTTTTTTGACAGCACCTTTCAAACCCACGACCTCTACCTAGAAGGATAAGGACAGCAGGCACATGGGAACACCATCACCTGCAAGTTCTCCGCCAACTCACACACCTTCCTGACTTGGATATATAATCGCCATTCCTTCACTGTCGCTGGGTCAAAATCCTGGAGCTTTGTCCCTAATAGTAGTGTGGGTGTACTAACACCACATGGACTACAGAGGTTTAAGAAGGCAACTCACCCCCATTTTCTCAACGGCAATTAGGATGGGTAATAAGCTCACATCCATGACTGAATAAAAAAACCCTATGTTCCTCTACCCCATTTAGACACTTATTTTCCAATGAATAGGTAGTCTCCTTATTCTTCCAACCAAAATGTCCTATCTCACACTTAACTATATTGAAGTTCATTTGCCAATTATACACCCCGTTCTAAAAGTTTATTAATGTCTTCCTGTATTTTGTCACAATCCATTTCAGTATTAACTATCCCCGCACCCCCCGCCCCCCCCCAACCTCAGCAAATTTGCTTTCAAATGCAAATTTTGAAATGTACTTCCAATACCAGAGTCCAAATTGTGTATGTAAATAGTGACGAACAGTCGTCCCAGCACCGACGCTTGTGGAACACAACTTCCCACCTGTTGTCAGGCTGAGTAACTACCTTTAACACCGATACTTTTTTCTGTTTTGTAGCCAGCTTGGGATCCATTCTGCGACTTGCCCCTGCTTCCACTTTCTGATCTCAGTCATGAGTCTACTCTGCAGTACCTTAAAGGTATTTTACAAATCTAAATATATTAGATTTATTCATTACCCTTATCTACACTTTCTGTTCCTTCTTCAAAAGAGTTCAATAAGGTTAGTCAAGAATGACCTTTCCTTTTGAAATCCATATTATCATAGAATCATAGAACATTACAGCGCAGTACAGGCCCTTCGGCCCTCGATGTTGCGCCGACCTGTGAAACCATCTGACCTACACTATTCCATTTTCATCCATATGTTAAAACCAATCATTGAAAACTCATATTGATGTGGTATTGCTTCTCTTATATCACAATTGATACTGTCCTTAAAGGAACACTTCTCTTTGACCTTACAGGACAAAATTCCTTAATGTAAATGGAAGCAAATTTCTGGTATCTGAACAGTAGCATTGACAATCAAGTTTGGCCTAATTTTCAAATGAATACAAATCAGGCCTAGGTTACCAACCCTCCAGGATTACCCTGGAGTCTGCAGTAATTAAAGAGTAATCAGTTATCTGGACACTGCTGGGAGCAACACAGGACAAAAACCCATAAGGCATTAAAAATGTGTTTATTTCATTCTCTTTCAACACTTTCATTCATCAGTTATTAAATAATCGGAGATGGAAAAATAAAAGCTGTTTTAGTGGGCAGGACAATTGTTGGCGGGAAGTCATGTGATGAATCTGCAATATTCACGGTACAAAAAATTGGGGAAAAATCCAGCAGACTCTCTCAGCTGCTGCCATTTGATATTTTTTCCATTACATCTTGCAAGCCAGAAATTCCCACTTGTGATGCCTCTAAGTGACCCACACAATTCCCAAAACTGTGGATATGAATTCTTCTTTGGCCTCCTTATCTCGAGAGACAATGGGTAAGCGCCTGGAGGTGGTCAGTGGTTTGTGAAGCAGTGCCTAGAGTGGCTATAAAGGCCAATTCTAGAGTGACAGGCTCTTCCACAGGTGCTGCAGAGAAATTTGTTTGTCGGGGCTGTTGCACAGTTGGCTCTCCCCTTGCGCCTCTGTCTTCTTTCCTGCCAACTGCTAAGTCTCTTCGACTCGCCACATTTTAGCCCCGTCTTTATGGCTGCCCGCCAGCTCTGGCGAACGCTGGCAACTGACTCCCACGACTTGTGATCAATGTCACAGGATTTCATGTCGCGTTTGCAGACGTCTTTAAAGCGGAGACATGGACGGCCGGTGGGTCTGATACCAGTGACGAGCTCGCTGTACAATGTGTCTTTGGGGATCCTGCCATCTTCCATGCGGCGCACATGGCCAAGCCATCTCAAGCGCCGCTGACTCAGTAGTGTGTATAAGCTGGGGATGTTGGCCGCCTCGAGGACTTCTGTGTTGGAGATACGGTCCTGCCACCTGATGCCAAGTATTCTCCGGAGGCAGCGAAGATGGAATGAATTGAGACGTCGCTCTTGGCTGACATATGTTGTCCAGGCCTCGCTGCCATAGAGGAAGGTACTGAGGACACAGGCCTGATACATTCGGACTTTTGTGTTCAGTGTCAGTGCGCCATTTTCCCACACTCTCTTGGCCAGTCTGGACATAGCAGTGGAAGCCTTTCCCATGCGCTTGTTGATTTCTGCATCTAGAGACAGGTTACTGGTGATAGTTGAGCCTAGGTAGGTGAACTCTTGAACCACTTCCACAGCGTGGTCGCCAATATTAATGGATGGAGCATTTCTGACGTCCTGCCCCATGATGTTCGTTTTCTTGAGGCTGATGGTTAGGCCAAATTCATTGCAGGCAGCCGCAAACCTGTCGATGAGACTCTGCAGGCACTCTTCAGTGTGAGATGTTAAAGCAGCATCGTCAGCAAAGAGGGGTCCCCTGATGAGGATTTTCCGTACTTTGGACTTCGCTCTTAGACGGGCAAGGTTAAACAACCTGCCCCCTGATCTTGTGTGGAGGAAAATTCCTTCTTCAGAGGACTTGAACGCATGTGAAAGCAGCAGGGAGAAGAAAATCCCAAAAAGTGTGGGTGCGAAAACACAGCCCTGTTTCACGCCACTCAGGATATGAATTAGGGTTAATTAATAGGCCTTTAGTGGAGTTGGCTGGTGAGTGTCTTTCAATCTTTCAAATCATTCACTGCTGTTGAGGGTTGCTTGTTCTGTTTAATTTCTATTCAAGTAAATGAAATCTTGTTTCTCGCACAGGTGGTGTGTAAAAACAGCAATATGACACCTATATATGTATCACCTTTGGTACATACTGTTTGTACTCTAAATGAATCAATTTTCATGTGGAAAGCTGAATGTTAATGCTTTGGAAGGCAAGTTAATCTTTTTTCTGTAACAGTGTGTAACTGGGATGAAACATGCAGTTCCTATAACCTTTAATAGATTAAATAATGCACAAGCAAAGTCATGAGCATTATTCTGCTGGATTTGGTTCATTGGATAAATATACATTTGTAAAAATAGGCTGTGATGACCCGAGGTAGGATTATGATGTACAGAACCATGAAAACATGGAGGACATATTTCAACAAGGCACTGTGCTCATATTGTTTCTCACCTTAATGGTTTCCAATTCTTAAAAAGATGCATCTCCTCTTGTGCCTGACAGCACGAGACAGGCCATTTCACCCACTGTTTTATATCCAGGACATCATGTTCTGGATGGTTTCCTTTTTTTTTATATCGGGTAAGGTCATTAGCCTGACTCATACCTCCCTACCAGGAGAACTGGCTAGATGTGATGGGTAGTTGCCACTCCACTCATTGGCAAGGACTGTCAATTTCTACCCTCTTCTCACCTTCACATGGTCCATCTCCAACCTTTCCTTTCCCTTCCTTGACTTCTGTGTCTTCATTTCTGGGGATAGGCTATCAACCTTGACTACATTTCCTCACACCCCGCTTCCCGTAAGGACTCCATTCCATTCTTCCAGTTTCTCTATCACATCTGTTCGGACAATGCAACCTTTCATACTAGCACTTCCGATATGCCTTCCTTTTTCTTGAGCGGAGGATTCCCCCCACTGTGGTCGACAGGGCCTTCGACTCTATCCATTCCATTCCGCGCACTTCTGCTCTCATCCCTTCCTCTCTCTCCCAGAGCCATGATAGAGTTCCCCTTGTCCTCACCTTCCACCCCACCAGTCTCCGTATTCAATGGATCATCCTCTGCCATTTCTGCTACCTCCAGCATGATGCCACCCCAAAACATCTTCCCTTCCCCTTCCAGCATTCCAAAGGGACCGTTTGCTCTGCGACACCCTGGCCCACTCCTCAGTCTCCCCAAACACCCCCTCCCTTTCCTATGGCACCTTTCCATGCAATTGAAGAGATGCAACACCTGCCCTTTTACCTCCTTCCTTCTCACTGTCCAAGACCCCAAACACTCCTTCCAAGAGATACATTAATTTAATTATTCTTTTCCATTTAGCACACAGTATTTGCTGTTCAAAATGTGTTCTCCTCTATCCTGGGGACACCAAACGCAGACTGGGTGACTGCTTTCCGGAACACCTCCATTCAGTCTGCAAGCATAATCCCGAGCTTCCAGTCACCTGTCATTTTAATTTTCCATCTTGCTCCCACTCTGACCTCTCTGCCCTTATTCTACCACAGCATCTCAATGAAGCTCAATGCAAGCTCGAGGAACAGCACCTCATCCTTTGACTGGGAACTTTACAGCCTTCCAGACAACATTTGAGTTCAACAATTTTAAATCATAAGCACTGCTCTCATTTTGTTTCATGTTTCTTTGCTGTTTTTTTCCTCTACACCTCATAAAGAAACAAAAGATGTGTCTAGAGGTGTTCCATTACCACACCCTCTGGCCTTGCACCATGAAACCTTTTGTCACAATCTCCTCCACAAACCCTCCCCCCTTTCACTTGCTCAAAACCTATTATATTTCTAACTTTTCCCAGTTCTGATGGAAGGTCACAGACCTGAAACATTAACTCGGTTTCTCTCTGTAAATGTTGTCAGACCAGCTGAGTATTTCCAGCATTTTCTGTTTTTATTTCAGATTTCCAGAATCTGCAGTATTTTTGTTTTGCACTACTGGATGTCAACCCTGCATCCAGAGGCTGAAGCTCTGACGACCTGCTCAACAGGGCTATTGCTGCATATACAGAGATTATTCAATAATTAGAAAATTACTTATACATGACCAGTTACAGAATATTTGAAAAAGAGCATGTTCAAAAGGCAGAAATTTAAAATATAAGGGCAGGGGGTGGGGTGCATGTCAATGGGGATTCCCCTACTTTTTCCACTATATCTTTCGTGGTCAAACTCTGGAAATTGCACAAAAACTGCATAAATGTCACTTATGTTGTTTTCCTGGGTTTTCCACAACTATTATGCAAACGTGATGACGGATGGGCAGGAGAATCCCCATGGAAACTCACTCCCCAAAAGTAAAACTCAAAATTCCATCAATCCTGTGGGTGCTGCCTCCAAAAGAGTTTGTGAATTTGCAAACTACTTTTCCAGTTGCTGTTTTAGCAACTCTATTTCCTGTTATTTATCACAAAATTTTTAGTATGTTTTGTTACTTTTGGGAGTTGCTGCTTGCAAGAGCAGTCAAATGTTTAGTTTTACTTTGCTTTAATTCCTGTTCTCTTGGTTTTCTAAAAGCTTTTTTTTTTTAAAAAGTGTTTTTAGAGGAAGCGTTCTGAGCAACATGCCTCTGGAAATGGTCAGAAACTTTGATAGCATATTGAAAATGGCCTCAAGACGATGAGTGCATAAATAGCAATAATGATTACTGTATGATTCCAAATCACAGTTAGAAACTATGAGCAAAGTGAGGTTGAGAGCTATAGATTTACAAAATGCTTTTAGTTCTCGAGCCTCAATCAAAAGTAACGTTTCCCCATGCCCCAAAGCAATTAGGAATGTAAAATAAAGACACAAAGTGTAGGAAATATACAGCAGGCTAACCTTTTGAATTTATTTCAGATTTTCAGCATAATACAACTACAACTGATCACAGTGAATGTGAGAAAGAGATAGTGGAACATAAGGGAGCAATTTTCATTGAGCGTACATCCGGCAGTGGGCAAAGTGTGTGCACCCCCTCACCCCATGTCACCAATGGGAGGCCCAATTGATTTTGGTGATCAAGCTGTATTTAAATATTGGACAGCTGCTCTCTGGTGCTAGAATTGGGGCTAAAATGACTGCTAAGGGCTATGGGCCCCAACATCCAGCCTGAAGACTTGTGCTCCAGAACTAGCTGCGCCAGTAGTCAAGCTGTTCTAGTACAGCTACAACATTGGTATCTACTTGACAATGTGATTAATTTCCTAGGTATCTCCTGTCCACAAAAAAGCATAAAACCAATCCAGCCAATTACCACCCCATCAGTCTACTCTCAAATTAATGGAAGATTGTTGTTGTGTGTTATCAAGCAGCACTTATTCACCAATAACCTGCTCGCTGATGCTCAGTTTGGATACTGCCAGGGCCACTCAGCTCCAGACTTCATTACAGCTTTGGTCCCAACATGGACAAAAGAGTTAAATTCCAGATGTGAGGTGAGAGTGCTGTCAAATGCTGCCTTGATGTCAAAGACAAAGTGTGGCTTCAAGGAACTCTAGTAAAATTGAAGTCAATGGGAATCAGGGGAAACCTCTCCACTGGCTGGAGTCATACCTAGCACAAACTAAGATGGTTGCCAATCATTTCAGCCCCAGCGCATCACTGCAGGTGTTCCTCAGGGTAGTATCCGAGGCCCAACCATCTTCAGCTGCATTATCAATGGCTTTTCCTCCATAGTAAGATCAGAAGTGGGGATATCCGTTAATGATCGAACGGTGTTCAGTTCCAGCCGCAACTCAGATAATGAAGTCTCTGCCCGCATACATCAAGACCGGGACAACATTCAAGCTGATAAATTCTAACATTCATGCCACACAAGTGGCAAGCAAAGACCATCTCCAACCAGAGAGAATCTAACCATCTCCCCTTTACATTCAATGGCATTACCGTTGCCGAATTCCCCCAACATCCTGGGGGTTAACATTGTGCAGAAACTTAACTCGACCAGCCATATAAATACTGCGCAAGTAACTCATTTTCTGACTCTCCAAAGCCTGTCCACCATCTACAAGGCACAAGTCAGCAGTGTGATGGAATATTCCCCACTTGCCTGGATGAGGACAGCTCCAAAAACACTCAAGAAGCTCAACACCACCCAGGACAAAGCAGTCCATTTGATTGGCAATAACCTTAAACAAACATTCACTCCCTTCACCACAGGCACAACATGGCAGCAGTGTGCATCATCTATTAGATGCACTGCAGCAATCCGCCAAGCCTCCTCAACAGCATCTTCCAAACCTGTGGCTTCTACTACCTAGAAGACTTGGAACATATCGCCATTCCTTCACTGTCGCTAGGTCAAAATGCTGGAACTCTTGTCCCTAACAGCACCGTGGGTGGACCTACACCACATGGATTGCAGCAGCTTACCATCACCTTGCCAAAGGCAATAAGGGATGAGCAGTAAATGCTGGCCTTGCCAGCATAAATGAATAAAAGTAGCTCAATAATTGGAGGTTGTGTAAAACCCATTGGCTCCTGTGTTCTAAGCTGGAAAAACAGGCTTTATGGCGTCATGCTCCTCCTGGCCTGAAGTAAAAATGGTAAAAATAAAAGGGTCATGTTTAATGAGCAACCTACGGTCGCCCCTTTAAATACCACTGGTTTGGCTGTTCTATATTCAGATCCATTAGTCTCTACTAATTATTGCAGCAAATCATTTAAATACTCTATGTTTAACCAAATTATTAAACAATGTAATTCAGATGGCACAAAATGTCTGGAATATGTTTCAAGTTGATATTCGTTTTTTCAGAGACAGCATGAACAAAACGTACTGCAAGATTGAATGTACAGTTTACTAGTACCGATTTCCTCTAGCTCCACTAGTCAGTGATAACTTCAGATGATTCACTGCCATAACGACATATAAACATTATTCTTGTGAAACTATGGAGCTGAAGTGGAAATTGTGACCAACACTAAAATACTTGGCTAATTTGGCAACTATTATGGACAATGTTGTAAACACTTTACACTTTATTGGGTGGGAGGAGATGCTTCTTTTAAAGTAATTTTTAATGTTTTTCATTTTCTAAATGGAAACACAAGGTTTTTTTTTAATTTTTTCTTGCCCGTCTAGTTCTTCATATTAGATGTGGTTAAGGAGGAGGAATGATTATAGGATTAAACCCTGAAATAAGCATTCTGATGTCCTATAGCTTTATGTACTGGGGTGATTACTGCAGTTTTCAATCTATAAATGGGTGCTTAATGCAGAAGGTTTATTCAGCTATTGCTGCTGCATAAAAAAACAAAATAAACCTCATTCAATTTTCTACACTGCTAACTATGTAGAATCAGTTGCAGAACTAATCCACAGGGAGATTACTGTATACTATTATCAAACACTTGAGAGCTTGTATTTATAAGAGGTCATAGAAACATTTACATGCATGACTGAAAACAATATACAAAGAAAACAATTGTGTAACTAAAAACCTTCAGACCATTGCCAATTGGCCATGACATGAAACTATTATCCAAAACTATGATTAGCACTAATACTTATTCAATCTTTAACTTACATAGCTGATATTTTGAATGGGAGAACAAGTTAATGTTTTAGTCTATTATGTATACAATATTTGAAAGATAATGTTTGCTGTAGTGCATTTGAATTTACAGTAAAAATCAAATTACATTTAGTCAAATATAATCAAAGCATTATAAAGATTGGAAATTAGGATAATCAAGTTTGAGGTCAGCAATACAGCAACACCTACTTTTAGATCTTATGATTGCATGATTATCCTATTAAATATTTTGAATCTTAGCAACCGACTGTTAAGTTTTAAACATGTTACTTAACTTTCAGAAATAAAAATTTGCATGCATGGGACTTTTAAATCCAACTGAATTGACCTTAGTTGTGTGCATCTATAGTACCGATACTGAATCTATTTTAAACAGACTTAAAAGATTAGTCTAATCTTTTATGTGCACAGATCAAAATGACTTGTAAATGCCATGATTAGCATGTTTCAAACGGGAAATATTTATTTGGTGCCTTTTATTCTCTCAGCTTATTACTGTGTTTCCTCCTCTGACATTTGTCGATGCCCTACAGGATGACCTGCTCTCAGGTTTCTGCTAATATTTCTCAGTGGTTGCTAGCAGGAACACCAGCAATGACTCTTCCTCTAAATTTCCCTCCTTTTATAGCTAATATTGTAAACTCTAGCAGAGGGAGGGGTTTAAACCAGTATCTCAATTGCAATAAAGTTATAAAGGGAGGTAGAGAGAAAGCAGGGAATTATACACCAGTCAGCCTGACGTCAGTAGTGGAGAAAATTCTAAAGTCCATTATCAAAGATTTTATTGCAGAGCACTTCGAGAACAGCGGTAGAATCGAACAGAGTCAGCATGGATTTACGAAAGGGAAATCATGCTTGACAAATCTACTAGAATTCTTCGAGGATGTAGCTAGTAGAGTTGATGAGGGGGAGCCAGTGGATGTGGTTTATTTGGACTTTCAGAAGGCTTTCGACAAAGTCGCACATAAGAGATTAGCGTGTAAAATTAAAGCGCATGGGATTGGGGGTAGCGTACTGTGGTGGATAGAAAATTGGATGGCAGACATCAATTGGGTGGCACAGTGGTTAGCACTGCAGCCTCACAGCTCTAGCGACCCAGGTTCAGTTCTGGGTACTGCCTGTGCGGAGTTTGCAAGTTCTCCCTGTGACTGCGTGGGTTTCCGCTGGGTGCTCTGGTTTCCTCCCACAGCCAATGACTTGCAGGTTGATAGGTAAGTTGGCCATTGTAAATTGGCCATTGTAAATTGCCCCTAGTGTAGGTAGGTGGTAGGAGAAAAGTGGGGACGTGGTAGGGAATATGGGATTAATGTAGGATTAGTATAAATGGGTGGTTGTTGGTCGGCACAGACTCAGTGGGCCGAAGGGCCTGTTTCAGTGCTGTATCTCTCTCTAAAAAAATAAATAAGGAGTAGGTCTTTTTCCGAATGGCAGGCAGTGACTAGTGGGGTATCGCAGGGATCGGTGCTAGGACTCCAGCTATTCACAATATATATTAATGATTTAGATGAGGGAACTAAATGTAATATCTCCAAATTTGCAAATGACACAAAACTGGGTGGGAGGTTGAGTTGTGAGGAGGATGCAGAGAGGCTTCAGGGTGATTTGGACAAGTTGAGTGAGTGGGCAAATGCAGTATAATGTGGATAAATGAGAGGTTATCCACTTTGGTAGCAAAAACAGGAAGGCAGATTATCTGAACGGCTATAAACTGAGAGCGGGGAATATGCAACGAGACCTGGGTGTTCTCGTACACAAGTCGCTGAAGGTAAGCATGCAGGTGCAACCGGCAGTAAAAATGGCAAATGGTATGTTGGCCTTCATAGTGAGAGGATTCGAGTACAGAAACAGGGATGTCTTGCTGCAATTATACAGGGCCTTGGTGAGGCCACACCTGGAATATTTGTGCAGTTTTGGTCTCCTTATCTGAGGAAGGATGTTCTTACTATAGAGGGAGTGCAACAAAGGTTTACCAGACTGATTCCTGGGATGGCGGGACTGACATATGAGGAGAGATTGAATCGGTTAGGATTATATTCGCTGGAGTTCAGAAGAGTGAGGGGGATCTCATAGAAACCTATAAAATTCTAACAGGACTTGACAAGGTAGATGCAGGATAAATGTTCCCGATGGTGGGAGAGTCCAGAACTAGGGGTCATAATCTAAGGATACGGGGTAAACCTTTCAGGACTGAGATGAGGAGAAATTACTTCACCCAGAGAGTGGTGAGCCTGCAGAATTCACTACCACAGAAAGCAGTTGAGGCCAAAACACTATGTTTTCAAGAAGGAATTAGATATAGCTCTTGGGGCAAAAGGGATCAAAGGATATGGGGGGAAAACAGGAACAGGTTACTGAGCTGGATGATCAGCTATGATCATAATGAATGGCGGAGCAGGCTCGAAGGGCCGAATGGCCCACTCCTGCTCCTTTCCTCCATGTTTCTATAAGGGAGCAAACAATGTTCATTCAAAGTAGTACTGCACTAGTCAACCAGACATGAAGAGGACTACTTCATATTTTGACTTAATTAAGTAGAAGGTGAACATCTGGAAGTGATCTCTCAGGGAATCAAGGGATATGGGGTGGGGCAGGAAAGTAGACTTGAGGTAGACCAGCCATGATCATATTGAATGGACCAGGCTCAAGGGGCTGAATGGTCTACTCCTGCTCCCATTTCCTATATTATAAAGGCCTCAGATGACATGCAAGGTGAGAAAGTGATGAAGCTGAAACAAAAATCATATGCCCCCAAAACCAAGTTAATGGTCTGAATTTTATTCGCATGCCGCTGTGGAGCGTGAAGGGGCTTTGAACTCAGCTGCCGCCAAGCTCCTGAAATATTATGCATGGGGGCCCGTTACCATAGAGGTCACGTGCTGCTCCCCACATATTACTTGGGGGGAGGTGGGACTGCTGGCTCCATGCTGCACGCCGGCACAGCTGCAAGTCATGTGCTGGGGCCCTATTTTGCCTGCACCAAAAGAAGATTCCTGAAACACTGTGGTAAATTCAAGGGATATTTCGTTATGGAGAGAGAACAGCGTGCCAGGATGGCACCACGGTTCAGTGATGCCTCCCTGACCGCCCTCCTCCAGCCTGTGCGCGCAAGGTGGGTGGTCCTCTTCCCCCGCGATGGCAGTAAGAGGCCCTCTAGCCTGACCAAGGCTGCCTGGCTGGAGGTGGCACAGGTGATGAGCAGCCATGGGGCCATCTGGCACAACTGGGTGCAGTGCCAAAAATGAATGACCTAAGAAGTGCAAGAGGAAGTACTAACGTCTATCAGGGCTCCTTTGAAACTGGGTGCACCCACAGAGTGGCATATGCGTGCCACTGCCATGCAGAAGAATGGGAGGGTGGGCGGGGAGGGAATAAGTGCAATAAATGGTGCACTGTATGACAACTTACCCTTGTCCAGTGCTTGGGGAATGGCACCTACATGAGTGGCTCACTCAGTAATGCACACCAAGAACCCCCCATCGTTGTGGCCTGCAATTGTCTTTTGACATTTGTCACCCTGTTGAAATGCCATTAATATCTGCCCCATGGCCCCTTCACGCGAAGATGGCCCACAATTTGAGGGAGTCCTCCCGCACATCTGCTTAAACTAATGGATGCCAGGGAGGAGGGCCTGCAGCTGGCACCAAGGCAGCAGACGTGCTTATTTGGGCAGATTGATATCGGGCTCAAAGGTGATCAGACGTCCAATCGAAATGAAAGATGGGCACTGTGTACTGTTGGTTCGGTAATACAGTGTTGCTGACATTGTAAAGTGTGTTACAGCAGAACTGACAATGTCCTCTTCCCATTGTGTCTGCCAGGTAAATGAACAGAGTCGAACCTGGCTGCGTGCATCCCACCCGCCACTTCAGAGGAAGAGCTGCACCCAGACGAAGCAGCATCCCAGGACATGAATGCACCTTCCACCAGCGCATATACGGTCACCTCGGTGGGTATCTGTCTGGCCTTAGAGTGTGGTTCATAATCTGGCAACAGCACTGCACACGTGCCCGAGCAGCTGACTGAGGCTGAGACAGCCGTGGCCCCTGACAGTCAGAGGCCTGTGAGTGGTCAGGTCTATGCAGAGCCCCAGGTTAATGATGACCTTCTGCAGTCGACAGATCAGGGCAGGCCGGAGCGGTTAGAGAAATTATGGCAACTGCAGGTGGGGATGCCACAGGCCATGCGCAGCCTTGAGTGGACGATAGGGGAGTCTATCCACACCATGACTGTTGCCATGTCGCAGGCATATGAGCGCGGGCATCATCCATTGAGGCGGTGGCGGCCCTCGTGGTAAGCCAGAATCAATGAGTACGCTCAGACCTGCAATCCCTCGCCACTATCGTCACATCCATTGAGCAGTGACTAGGTGCGAGAGGGACCAGGGGCATGGAGAATGCCCCTGCTCCTGGTCCCTCCTGGGAGGGCAGAGGGTTCTAACAAACCTTGAGATGGAGGCGGCGAGCCAGCGCACCACATCTGGGGTCCCCACTCCAGGTGCTTCCAATGCGGATGCTAGCCCCTCCACCCCCTCTGCCTGTGAGTGAAGCTCCAGCAGCCATGACAGCTGAGGAGGGCACTGTGATGACACAGGATCCCCCCAGCCAGCTGGGGCCCTCCAGGTTTCGTGCACGCAGAGGACGACTGCCGAATTCATCCACAGCCAAAGGGCAATCAGATCAGCAGCCTTCCTCCAGTCAGGCTGCTAGCGCAGAGGTTGCAGCGAGATGGGGCATCCGCAAGCATTTACAGAAAACACACCGACACAAATGGGAATGCACGGGCGTCACATCAATCTAAATAATCCTTGCACTAAATCTCGTTCACCAACATGTGCGTCATGTTTTCCTGTGTGAATATGTGCCAGCATGTAGTGCCAGTGTCACATCCCTTGCTCCATTGGCCCTCCAGGAGAGAATGTATGCAATCGAATCATTGCCATGCCAACATAACTCATGAGCATCTCAATGGATGCAGTGGCATAGATATTGGCTCAGTCAGCTGCTGCCTCTAATGGTTTACACAGAGATGCTGCAGATATGGATGGTGCACAGCAGAGGAGCAAGGACAATGTGTGGCTGACAGAGCTCATGTCAGCTCATATGGAGCAGAGTGCCTTTGTCTACAAATGCACTGCCGTACATCCCTAGATCCCTGCTAGCCCTGCATGCAGAGCCTGAATGGCATCTGCCCTCCCATGCTCCTTCCTGTTGTATGTTGTAGGTCCTCATTGTCCGAGGAGGAATGCAGTTGACGTCTCTCATCATTCCAGGCGTGCCCCCTATTGAATGCGTATTTGTGCAGACCACCACGAGCAGGAAAGAAAGGTCAAGCCCTTTTCGGCCCATTGTATAGGACACCACCCTATCTATCCAGGCAACGGGAGAGTGTTTGAACATGCTCACTGGCTGGCGTTTTTCCTCTTCTCTGCAGTAGTGTTGGGGTCTCTCATTGGTGTCAGGAGCCATGGCTGCTTATCTCCAAGAAGCCACCCCTGCATCTGAGCCAGTTCAGTGAACAGCAGTGGCAGCTGGGACTGGTGCAGGAGCCAGGTGTCATGGCAGCAGCCGGATAAGCGGGCACAGATTTGCATGAAGCGTCTACGGTGATCACATACCAGCTGCACCTAGATTGAGAGGATTCCTTTAATTACAACATCTGCAGGTGGTAGCCTGGCGGGAAGCCTGATTGCCACATAGGTGCAGTCTATGAACCCTGAAGCCTAAGGTTCTCCAGCAATGGTGCAGAAACCAATGCCCTCTGGACCTGGCTGTGAGAGTCAATCCTGAAGTGGACATACTCACTGGCCCTCCGGTGCAGGGCAGCGGTGACCTCCCTGATGCAGCGGTGCACTGCTGACTGTGACCCCACAAAGGTCTCCGGTGGGCCCCTGAAATGCTGCATTGGTGTCAAGCTTAAGAGCCGCTGCCACTATGAGGACCGCAGGAATAGGATGTCAACCAAAGCCCATGGGCTGCAGGCCATCATTGAGCAGGGCAGAGACATGTCACTGCCCTCTCTATATGCGCAATCGCCCAACAGGGTGGTAGGACATCCAATGGCATGTCATGTGGGGACTGCAGATGCACAGCGACTGTAATGGCCATCGCCCCTTGGGGGCTGCTGCTCACGACTGGGGGCCTCTACATGCACTGCACCTGCCTGTTGATTTTCCTCTGGCGCATATGGATCCTCAGGAACAGAGGATCGCACAATGTAGGATGAGCCATACCCATTTCTACGTGATAAATAAAGCTGCATCCTTCATTTATTCAAAGGTTCCTAACAGGGCAGGGCTTGGTGTTGACAGGTACATCAGGTGCTAACATGGATCAACTATGTGGTGTGGCATTGCCCATCTTGGCTCACACTCAGTGGCACAGCATGACCACATCAAGATCCTACCAACTGCATCGATTACCCCCACCATCCATATAGTCTTAACATTCCTACCCTTTCTGGCACCCTCCACACACACAGGGTAACTAGAGTACCATTGCTCCTTCACAAACACAAACCGTACACTGTTTACAGAGGGAGCGTACACAGTATCTCCCTTCGTGACTGCAGAGCTCTCACTCCAGTAATCTCACACCCCCTCCCTCCACCCTTCCAGAATGCAGAGTTGAGACCCATGTAATCCCTCCCTCTCCCTTTCCAGAATGCAGAGTTGAGACCCATGTAATCCCTCCCTCTCCCTTTCCAGAATGCAGAGCTGAGACACCTGTAATTCCACCCCCCCCCCCCCCCCACCCCGAGGTCCCCCCCACCGCCAGTAATATACAGCGGGCTCTTCTCAACATTACAGGTCGAGGTGGGCCTCTCCCTGCAGAATTTTACCGGCCCCTGTGCCATGACTTGCGGCGGCGAGGGGCTGGTAAAATTCAGCCCAATGTCTCAATCACTGTCTTGCATTAATTTTATATATAATTAAATTAGCCAGCCCATCCACACTGCAGATTTACCCATTGCTATTCTATATTATGTTCAGAAAACAGGCAACATATTATGAAAGAATATAAACCAGAAACAAACATTAATATATCCCAAGACTATTGTAGAATTTGGAAGTTGAATAATTGAAACTTAAAATTATTTGATACCCAATCCAAAAAGCTCTATCTTTTTAAAGTTTATTATGCAGTTTTATGATGCATCAATACTGTATCATATGGGATCAGGACTACTGCTCCTGCGGCAGTTAAATATCAACAGGGAATGGTTGGGTTCAATGGCCAGTTTCCATATTGGTGTAATTTCTTTGTTTAACTGCAATGTTTTTTGGTGACTGAATAAATCAAATTCTCTGATTAAATGGCATTTTCACTGCTATTTTGGAGATCAAATTGTGACTTTCCATTTTCACTTTCTAAGACAGCTGCAAGTGAATGGCCATGATTATTTTAAGTTGTTACTTGCGCATTTAACTTTTATCTATTTCATTTTACAAGATGCTGGAAATACAGGAAGATGGGAGGCAACATGCTAATTGGAATAGATAAGTGAAACATGCATTTGTGGTGGGAGGGGGGGAATTGTGGTGTTTAGAGGTAGTTATGAGGGTATATTATGCTTGCGTAATATCATGTAGGGTTTTGATGCATGGCAGCACAGGGAAGGGAAATAAAAACAGAAAATGCTGGAAATACTCAGCAGGTCTGGCAGCATCTGTGGAGAGCAAAGCAGTGTTAATGTTTCGGGTCAATGACCTTCCATCAGAACTGTAAGAAGTTAGATGAAACAGGTTTTAAGTACAGAGCTTGGGAAAGGGGAAAAGGAAGAATTAAAAGGTCTGTGATAGGGTGGAAGGCAGGAGAGATTAAATAGCAAAAGAAATGATAGTACAAGGCCAAAAGGAGATGGTAATGGGACAAGGAAAGAAAAAGATGGGTTTAGAGGAGGTGTAAATGTGAATAGCAGAATCATTAACAACTGCCTTTGAAAAACATGGGGGCAGCAGTTATAAAATCTGAAATAGTTGAACTGAGTCCAGAAGGCGGTAAAGTCCCTAAACAAAAGATGAGGTGCTGTTCCTTGAGCTTACTTTGAGCTTTATTGAACAGTGTAGGAGGCAGAGAACAGAGAGGTCAGAGTGGGAGTGAGGCAGAGAATTTAAGAAAACGACAGATGACTGGAAGCTCGGGTTCACACTTGAGGAATGAAGAGGTGTTCCGTAAAGCAATCACCCAAATCGGTGTTTGGTCTCCCCTACACAGAGGAGACTGCATCGTAAGCAGCAAATACAGTACAATATATTGATGCAACATCTGCTCTCACTTCTTCCCTTCTCACTGTCCAGGGCCCCAAACACACTTTTCCAGGTATAACAGTAATTTACTTGTACTTCTTTCAATTTAGTATGTAGTTTTTATTTCAGATTTTCAGTTTCCGCAGTATTTTGCTTTTGTATGGTGAAGGAGAAACCTGGAATTTAGCAACATTGGAGGTAGGACATATGGTTCAGTTTACTCTACAATTCCTGGACAAAAGCAGTAGCAAAGGCTTACCTGGATTTGGCACAATAGAGGGATTGACCCACAGTTTGGGAGCTTTGTGGGAATCACGAGGATCTGTCAACATTGGGAGTCATAGCATCCTCCGTAGTAAGAACACTAAGATTTGGAGCACTGAAGGGTGGTCCAAGCACATGTCAGAACCAGTGGTCAGGTGGTGACTGTCCTGGTAGTACTGGGGAAGGGATAGTGGTTATGACAGACAAATCTGATTAAAATATCATTATGAGAGAAAATAATTAAGTGCTATTAAGCAGTAAGTACATACATATGTAGGACTTAATCTATAGATATACATCCTGTAAAATGAGTTTTGGTCTCTGCTAAACTCACAGCCCTAATTTCTGAAACCTTTGGCTTCCATTAAAACAGTATCTGATCGAAAAGACCGGCATTTAAGTTTTTAAACAGGTGTTCAGGAGAACATATTTAGGAACAGATTTCATCTCCTTTGGGGAAAAAAAAGAACCAAATTAAAATGCAAAGTTCCAGAAAGCAGAATTCAAAAAGATTAATGAGGATGATGTAATCCTTCATAAATTTCGAAACCAATGCTGAATCTTTCATCACAAAACAATTGCAGTTAACTATGTAACATAGGTCAGAGCACCTTGGAGATTTGAAATTACCATACACAGACAGGCATCTACACATACCTTTACTTAAAAGGTGAAGGCTTTGGGGGAGCACTTTCATTGTCCTACAAAGGTTGAATTACAAAAAAAAAAAATTCAATTATTAAAATAAAAAAAGTCATATGCTGAGTGATGGGGAAAGGGCACTGTGAAAGGCCCTCCCACCATAGTATACCATAGTGCAGACTGGCACATTCCTAGGTCCTGGACTACGTGCTGAGGGATGCATTAAAGCTTGGAGCAGTCGCCACAAAGGCTCAAATGGGGAAAGGCCACTCCCCGTCAAAGGCCCTCCTGCCATAGTATACCGAGGAGTTGGAAACTAAAACTTTTCAGCTGTATGTACCACAGAATGTTTGACATGAAATGCAAATGTACATTGTAAATATTACTGTGGTGGCAAGTATAGTGAGCCACCTCGTGTACTATTTTGAAAGAAATTGATCTGTATTGCACTGTTAAATTTGAACTGTATTGTAATGTACTATTACAAATTATGAATAATTGCCAAAAATGTGAAGAAAACCTGTTGACATTTTTTGGAGAGAACTAACTTGTAAAAGAAATCCTGTCTAAGAAAAGCTATTTTCTTTTATACTAAATTGAAGCATAAAATATTTTAAGTGTACCAAGATTAAAAATATTAGAGCTGTTTCTGTTTCTTACCTAAGTGACTTATGAGCAAATGTTGGAATAAAGTAATTATGCATTCATTGGGAATCTGTATCAAGATTCATTGCTCACATTCCATGTAATCAGCTGCCATCTTACAACAGATACATTTGTGCATTTAAATTTTGTATTTCAAAAGCAGACTGAGCATGCAACTTCTGTCAAATGAGCAGAAATACAGCACAAAATATATTACTGATAAAGATTCAGAATTAAAGTATAATTTACAGTACCAGACATTTAATCAGGTTGAATAGGATGTGAAAGGTGACCTTTAGGTTTTAATGTTACGGCTGAATTAAAACTTTGTTTAAAACTTAACCAGAATGCAGTCCACCAGTGATAAATATTGCTCCGTTATAATGAAATTTTCATTGGCACTTATACAATCTCCATCAGTGGTGTCTGTCTGCACCCTTCCCCGCCCCCTTTCTTCCTTCCCTCATCTCCACATAACAAAATGGTACTGTGTATTGGAAATGATGTTCAGTGCCATGAAACAGATGCAGATTTGAGTCTGACTTAGCTCAGTTCTCTATTTAAGCTGCATCAAGCAGGAAGACACCAAGTAGAAGACGACATCTCCTTACTGTGGAGATGACGGGCTGAGGAGAAAGTCGCACTTGTGATTTTTATGCTATCCCATTCAAGCTCAATCCAAACTTCAGGGAAAAGATCTTTTTCCTGGGCACATGTACCAACCTCAGACTCATTTTCTTTCACATTCCACTTTTCTTTCTTTTACGGAGCAGTTTTCTCACCGCCTTTCTTAAGCCTTTTCACAGTCTCACTGAGATACATTTATCCATCATTTAGTTCTTACAAAACTCAAAACTCTTCCCCAAAGTCACTTACAATTGCACTTTCAAGCTGCCAACCGCCTAGCACTCAAGCTCAACACCATCCAGGACAAAGCAGCCAGCTTGATTGGCACCCCATTTACCACTTTAAATATTCACTCCCTCCACCATCTGCACACAGCAACACGCCAAGGATCCTTCGACAGTATTTTCCAAACCTGTGATCTGTACTGTCTAGAAGGAAAAGGGCAGCAGATGCATGGGAACACCACGACCTGCAGGTTTCCCTCCAAGTCTCTCCCTATCCTGACTTGGAAATATATCACCATTCTCTTACTGTTGCTGGGTTAAAATCCTGGAATTCCATCCTGTTAAGCACTGTGGTGCACCTACACCACATGGACTGCAGCTGTTCAAGGCGACAGCTCACCACAACCTTCTCAAGGGCAATTAGGGATGGGCAATAAATGCTGGCCTTGGCAGCGACACTCAAACCATGAGTGACTTTTAAAAATGCCAATGAAAAATGCAGGAAGACAGATCAGTTAGTCGAGTGGGCAGATAGGTGTTACATGTAGCCCAATTGAAAGAAATATGAAGGACAACATTTTGGGGGGAAAAAGGATACCCTGAATTGAATCAGAGTGAAAGAACAAGAATATTGTTTTTGTGCAGATACATTGATCTTTGAAGAGTGAAAGAAAGACTTGCATTTCTGTGGCACTTTTCATGACCTCAGGATGTTCTAAAGTACTTTACAACCAACCAATTACATATTTTTGAAGTCTTGTCGCTGTTTTAATGTAGGAAATGCTGGCAGCCAATTAAAATGTAAACTGCTTAAGTTTAGTACTATTTGTTTGTTTAACATCGTCATTTTTCTTTCAGTTTAAGCATCAGCATTTACTCTAAGTATGCTTACACTGGCAGAGACTGCAACTACGGAAAGATCTTGCACTTATATAGCACTGTTCTCAATCTCAGGATGACTTGATGCGTTTTACAGCCAATTATTTTAAAGAGTAGTCACTGTTGTAGTGTCGGAAACACAAACGGCAAGGTCCTACAACAGTAACATGATAATGACCATATCATCTGTTTTGGAGACGTTGAAGGATGAGTATTGGCCTGGACATTGGAGGGAGTTTTGGGGGGGGGGGGGGGGGGGGGGGTGTGGGGGGGGCGTGCTGGGGCACAGATGAATGGACTTTGGTTTAAATGACACATCTGAAATATTTTGTCTCAAACAGTGCAGCACTCCCTCAGTACAGCACTCATGTCAGCCTAGATTTTGCACTCAGGTCTGAGTGGGGACTGAACTCTCAACCTTCTAATTCAGAGGCGAGAATGCTACCACTGAGTCATGAGTACATAGGCCTTTGAGAGCAAAAATGGCCATAAAAAATGGAATTCTGGATTACAAAGTAGGATGCGGTGTTGGATTTCGACATGACTTTGGTTAAACCACCATTGCATTGCATGTAACTCTGGGCACCCCATTATGCAAAAGACATTAAAGTTATGGTAAAGGTCATAAATATTGACTGGAATACCAGCAATTAATTTAGTCATAAAAGGGAGGCTTAAAGAATGCAACTTTTTTCACTGGAACAGAGCTGGTTAAGGTGTGTGTGTTGGGCCGGGGGTACGTTTAAGTTGGATTTTTGCAAATTATTAAAAGTTTTGAGGGGTAAATAGTGAGATTGTACTGCTGGTGGATGAAACAGCAACAGGGATCATAGCATTAGGATCACCACTTAAAAAAACAATGGGGGAAGTCAGCATATGAGACTTTTGAAGGCAGGCAAGTACAAAGCAGGAAGTGAATGTGGAGTAGCCTGGTGCCAGGAGCAGAGATGTACAGCTGAAAATGATTGAAGTAGGATGAGGTGATGGCATTACTGGGTTTGAAACAGAGGACGAGTATCTTAAAGTTCATTCTCCAGGACATGGAAGAGGAGCCAGGATCTCAGAATTGTTAAAGCACAGAAGATGGCCATTCGGCTCCTTGTGTCTGCACCAGCTCTCCAAATGAACAATTCACCAAATGCCATGCCCCCACCTTCTCCCCGTAACCCTGCACATTCTCCCCTTTTAGATAACAGTCTAATTCCCTTTTGAAAGCCTCGACTGAACCTGCCTTCACCACGCTCTTGGGCAGTACATTCCAGATCCTAACCATTTGTTGCGTGAAAAAGTTTTTCCTCGTGTCGCTTTTGCCAATCACTTTAAATCTGTGTCCTCTCATTCTCGATCCTTTCACGAGTGGAACAGTTTCGTCCTATCTACTCTGTCCAAACCCTTCATGATTTTGAATACCTTCATTAAGTCACCTCTCAGCCTTCTCTTCTCCAAGGAAAACAGTCCCAACTTCTCCAATCTATCTTCATAATTGAAGGTTCCCATCTCTGGAACCATTCTCACGAATCTTTTCTGCACACTCTCAAATGCCTTCACATTTTCCCTAAAGTGCGGTGCCCAGAACTGGATGCAATACTAATTGCTGAGACCAAACTAGTGTCTTCTACAAGTTCAACATAACCTCCTTGCTCTTGCACTCGATGCCCCTATTAATAAAGTCTAGGATACTGTATGCTTTATTAACCACTCTCGCAACCTGTCCTGCCACCTTCAATGACTAATGCACATATATCCCCGCATCCCTCTGCTCCTGGAGCCTCTTTAGACTTGCAACCTTTATACTATATTGCAGAAACAATGTTCGAGGTAGAAGAAAAATTGTCTTAGCGATAGAACAGATAAACAGCATATGCAACTGGAAACTAGAATAGGCTGAAGACCAGTCAAACTTATGATTGACATTCTTTACTCAATAAATTCTGTATTTTTGTTGTCCAATGAGAAAGGGGACTTGCAACAGTGAAGAGAAATTTTCCAGTGCCACAGAAAGTTTAGCAATATTTATTACCTATACATTATTTTCTCACAGTAAGCAATAGAATCTTGTAATTAATTCTTTCAGGATGCAATTCTGGTTGAATACACAAACTCAGCAAGGCTAAAAATACTAGAAAAACATAAGCACCCTGCCAAATTAGAAAAACTTTACAGTTTTAATTCAAACCTACAAATATTAATGCACCCAATTATATCACAGGACACAGTTAAAAGATTTTTACTGAATTATACACCACGGGGAAAATTTTACACCTCCAATCATATGTTCTAATGAAGAATATGATATCTCATCCATGCCTTTCAGAAATAGGCTCAGAACAAGTTTTTTTTAAGCTGTCTTGTAGACCACGAGAAGATTAATTGCATATGCATAATGAGTTGACTACAAGGTCACCTCCAATCGTTGAGGTACAGTGATTGGAAGAAACTCTTAGTCATAAGCAAAATATTAAATTCCCTAGAATAAACTAAAAACAGAATTGAAAATCCATTATTTTTCTAGAAAAAAATAGAATCAATAAACTTAACTCAGGCATAAAATTATTACTGGTTTCAATACTTTGTTCAAGGATTTAGCAATTTAGAAGTCCGATTTATTGCATATTAAAATGTTGGGACTTGTTTATGCATTTCCTACAATAGTGACTACACTTCAAAAGTACTTCATTTGCTCTAAAGTACTTCGAGATGTCCAGTGGATGCGTAAAGCACTGTATAAATGCAAGTCTTTTTTCTTTATTTTATGAAATCATACTCCTAGAGAGACCATCTGCAAAGTGCTGTACGTCAAATCGGACTTGGTCATTGCAGAGGCTATCATTGTGGATGATGAACAATGCATTGTGAGGACATCGATACCAATGAATTGGTTCATGCAAGATCATTGCAAGTACACAGAAAAATCTTCAGTTCACTGCTGGAAAATACCATTAAGTATACAGTACTATTCATGTTATTTAATAATGGGTACTAGCACTTCTCGTGTCTGGCAAAACAAATTGCTATGCATCTCTACCAAAATTCAAGTAGAGAGTGATTGTCATTACCACCTGCTTGTATGGCTCAGAATCATGGGTTCTCTACAGAAATCAAATGCGACTGCTAGAGAATTTCCATCAATACGGTCTTCGATCCGCCATGATCAGATGGCTGATATTACAAATGACAAAGTCCTCAACAGACCCAATCTGCTCAGCATTGAATGCATTCTCTTACAACAGCAATTGCGCTGGTCAGAACATACATCACGCATGGAAGATTCCAGAAGGCCAAAGCAGTATTTTATGATGAACTATGCTCAGTAAGCAAGAACAAGGTGCACCTCACAAGCACTTCAGAGACCAGCTGGAAAGACTGTTCTCTCTGGCTTACATTGATCAATGGGTGCGGGAGCAGGACGCTGCCAACAGACAGCTGGCACACACCAACTAGTAAAGCAGCACACAAGTTCAAAACAAACAGATGCGAGGCTGATGCCAAAAAGCACAGACAACGGAAGGTGTCTACTTATACCACAGCCCCTCCAAACCAGGAGATCTTGTACCCCAACTGCTCAAGAGCCTGCAGATCAAGAATTGGCTTTTCCAGTCACTAACAATCATGCCAACTCCCAGAGAAAAGCCTCCCCATGATCTTCACCTGCAAAGAATCTACAATCACTAGCACTTTAGATCTGGAGTTGCCATCATAGACCGAACTTAAAAAAAAAATCATTCACCAACGTATAAGGCTGCATTATTCTTTTTTAAAGATAAATTTCTCTATGAAATTAATGAAGTTAGTTTGGCCAGTTTAACAATGCTCTATAATGGCTCAGTGAGTAGTGCAGCATTACAGGAAGACACTAGGTTTATTCCTTTGCCGATGCCCAGTAAGTTCATCTTAACCAGGGCCGCAGAAACTCTACAAGTGGCTTCAGTGCCTTTGGGTTTTGTTTTTCAGAGTGGGGGAAGCAGGGTGGAGGGACAGAAAAACCAACTAGGGTTACCACTCAATCTCGAACAGGCAATTTCTACTGGAGGTGTACCTGGCTAATAGGGTTATGTTCAACCAATATGTCCCGCACCCTAATGCCAGGATACCTGCTGTCACTCACCATCAAGACTATAAATAAAGGCCATTTAGGAGGGGTAGTAGAGGCCATCTGTACTCATGAAAACATATCCCAGCAAGAGGTCACAGCTCTTAGATGAGAAGGGGAGATAATTGTCATGAAAAATTAACTCTTCACTACAAGGGTGAAATTGCCAGAACCAAGCAAAATGGATGATTGCTAGCTTACTGAGTTTCGGACCTTGGAGAGTGGAGGAATAGTCTAGTGAATTAGCGTATCCAAATAATTGACACAGCAATTGAATGATACTCAATTTGCAAAAGGAAAAACTTTGTAAATTATTGATTACATCTAAAGGAATTTTCTTGTCTAGCACTAAAAAAAACAAAATAGCCAGAGTTGTGAAAGGCTCTCAATGAAGTTTTTATTAAAAAAAGTAACTCATCCTCCATAAATAAGTGGTTGATACACAATACTCCACAACTACTGTGCCAGAGACACATCAAGTTTAAGTTCACTGTTCCTGTTCCTAAGCTACATTACTCAAAATAGGCTTGCCAATGTGGCAACTATGTTTATAATGAGTTACACTGTTGAAAACAATGCTCAAGATTTGTTTTCAATTTATGAAGAGATGTGTTAATAAAATTACTGGTAGCTTTTTCATAGTCTTGCTTAAGGCAAGTCAGAGGGTATGCTGTTTTGTCAGGATAGAAACAAGACATGCAATGCTGCTAAGGGACAACTGTGCAAAATCTAAATTCATTTGAAGGTAATTTTAGTTGCTAGAGAAGTTTTTATAGACTGAAAATTTATCATTTTTCTACTTTCAAGTTGGAAAACAGAACCTTCCATGCACAATACCTGAAATAAACTAATGTAGTAATAACTTTTAAAAATTATACTAGCACATATAGTAGAAAAATTGGTCAGTGAACGAGATTACCACTTAGTACAGAACACTTTTTCGTTTAGTGAAGCTTAGTGTTTCAATAGTAGCCATTGTGTAGAAATTGTAGTTTAATACTTGATAGTACACTTGGAGTAGCCTTTTTAATTCAACACACAAGCACGCCACATCCCAAAGATCCATCAGTTCTATAATCTGAATCAAGTTGAGTGTTGCCAGTTACCAAATCTGATGCTACCATGTAAGGAAAAGCCCAAGTGTAAGGTAAACTGGCAACAGATAAATACTAAATAATGCATCGGAGTGCAAACTAAAACACATATAGGTGTTGTCTGCATGATTTTTGAATGGAAGTTAGTCTCTCAAGACGATGACTAATTTTACAATATTGGTTCAACATTCCGAACATCAAAACACCCTAAAATAGATATCTCAATACTTGCCCAAATGCCATTTCAGCTGACAAAACATCGGAGTAACAAATCGATTACAAAAATTACCTATAAAGCATTGAATATGGATATAAAGAAATAGTGGTATTGCTTCAAAACGTTACAGTTTACATTGTCTTCATCCCACCAGGATTTTATAGGGTCCAGGCCAATGGCTTAATCCTTTCCATTACAACTGTCTGAAAATATTTATAATGTTGTAGCAAACAGAAAAGCTGCCATTGTACAAAACAGGTTAAAACAAGTCAGTACACTGTAACATTTTGTGTTATCCTTTAGTATAACAAAATCGAAGTGCACTCTTGGAATCTCCCACTTGACTGAATCCCATTGTTTTTAGGCTGCACGATAATTAGCCCGGATTACTTCAATTGACTAATATTTTATTTAACGTTTAGTTTAGTTATACAGCACTGAAACAGGCCCTTCGACCCAGCGGGTCTGTGCTGACCATTAACCACCCATTTTATACTAATCCTACACTAATTCCATATTCCTACCACATCCTCACCTGTCCCTATATTTCCCTACCACCTACCTATACTAGGGGCAATTGCTAATGGCCAATTTACCTATCAACCTGCAAGTCTTTGGCATGTGGGAGGAAACCGGAGCACCCGGAGGAAACCCACACAGACACAGGGAGAACTTGCAAACTCCACACAGGCAGTACCCAGAATTGAACCCGGGTCGCTGGAGCTGTGAGGCTGCAGTGCTAACCACTGCGCCACCCTTTGTTGTGGCAGGTTTATACATGAACACCTGCATGTTTTTAATGGGATCAGTCCTGTTGCCTATTCATCTTTAAAACCCATCTCTACAAATTTAGAAGTTACGCTTAATAATGCAAAATATAGGAAGAGAGGTAGGTGCGGAAGTCAAGGCAATACAGACAGGATGTTCCCAGCATTTCAAAAGTAAAATCTATAGCTTTAATAAGTTAACCAACTAATTACTAATGGAATCAGCTTGAGGTCAAATCTTCAACCTTTCTTTGTAATGAGGCAATCTGTAAATGAAGCATTTCTAAATAAGCGTTGCAAGCTATATGCCTATGTGTTCAATATGTAGGTGTGACACTTCTAACTTTCATATTTTCTGTTTCAGGGTCAATCTATTGAGATAACAATGAGAAAGAACTGCTATTACATTCTTGGATCTCTAAGCATTCTAGACTACATCATTTCAGGTGTTATTTTAGATCATTCATGGGCAAGTCCCTGTACCTTCAAAAATGGCCACCCTCTCCTTCAAATCGTGGTAAGTTTTCAGGTACAAGTCCAACAAACCTTGTCTGGCAATTGCTTTTAGCTATAGGGCTTTTCTTATGCCTTTCCAAGATCTCAGTCCAGTCTTAGAAAGTGACATATCACCCTTATGTTTAAAATACAAATAAATCTCAAGATTGAAAAAGCACAAATAACTCATGATAATGAGGCAGGCATCATCTAGCAAGTGGACAAAATGATAAAGATTCCAACTGTAGGAACTAAGCTAATTAGCTGCAAATAACGTAGCCTTTTTTCCCCCTAGAATTTCTTACCACTTTGGATGTGTAATTAAACTAAAATGTTGCATGGTAATTCAAATCGACTTTTCCCCACCAGTAATTTCGAACACATCAGAAATGTACAGAGGCTCCAATTAAAACAGATCAGTTCTTTTTACACCTTGAAAAGTTATGGGGACCCCCAAAATTTTGAAAATCTGATTAAGTTTAAAATGGAGTTGCTATAAATAAACCCCAGCACTTTTAAGCTTGAATTACTCCTCTTGCAACACTGCATTGAAGCTTATGAATTTCAATTTTTAAAAAAATTAATATGTACTGTGCCTGGATTTAGAGGCAGCTACCCAATGAAAAGAGGCAAAAACAATTCATGTGTCTTAATGCCAATTCTACTTGAAAGCATTATGGATGCATTACCAAAATCAATAGGGGGACAGCATTTTCAGAGTAGCAAGAAAATGAAAAACTGAAGTATGAACCAAGTTTAACATACCAAGTTTAAAATCCTTCTACAATGGTATTTTCCTCTAATCACCAGCCTTTAATTTAACGTGTTACTGAAAACTGATGTCCTACATTGATGGAAGGCAACCTGCATACAAAGTAACAGAGAATCTCTGGCAGTGCATCTCAACAAAAAGAGGTAGCAAAATGCTATTGTACAACTCTCACTCTGATCACAGCATATTCTCTATAGCCTATATCAAATGCAGCTTCAAAAGGACAGGTTAGGGAAGAGATTATTTTTCAGTTGAGATCGGGTCAAGAATCCAATGAACGATACTTTCAACATTGATATCCTATTAAAAATGGCTCTGAAAAATATGCTGTAATCACTTCTGCATGTATCATTGTTCAAAATGACATTTACTTTAAAATGGTTTCGCTGAAAATGAAGTGAAAATTAAATATAGAACACAAGAATCCTGCTCAAAAACGCATTTAAGGAAAGCGCAAAGTAGCCATTTAGTAATTCTATACTGTGCAAGGTGAGAGTATATGGGGATGTGGATATATTATCTTCTTTCTAGCATTATAGATTAGAATCACTGAGGTAAGATTTCTACGGTCCACAGCTTCAGAGTAGCTAGTACATTTGAGGTTACAGTCCTTGCTCATATAAACTGGTAATTCAATTTCATGAATGGGTCCAATGCTAACAAAATCAAGGTTCGTGCAGCTCTCAAATGCATTTTATCCATATATCGAAACATTATTCCAAATGTTAGAAGTAATGAAATGTTTAAAATGGTAAAATATGTTAAAAGATACAGATTGCACTTCAATCGCAGTCAAGAAACACACCAGTAAGCATTATCCATACAAGTGCTTTTATTCTGATGTTGGTAGCTGAAAGAGTAGTTTGATAGAGAGGTGACCTTTAATAAATAACCAAAAAGTTTATCGTTTTCCAAGATCTTGACAAAGCTCCACATGGGAAGTTGCAACAAGGATAATACTGTACCTCTTATCTCAAACAAGATATAGAGCTGGCAAGAACTTCAGGGTAATTCAGTGCATTTAACCCTAGTGTCATTTGGAACAGCAATACATGAGTTCAGCCTTTACAAAGCTTCAAGTCCCAGCAGTCCCCATAACCAGCTATTTTATTCAATACCAAAATGGTGCCAAGACAAACCTTGTTCAGCGGTTGGCATCACACAGGGCAAAAGTGAAACAAAAATTTTTATCTTTTAATTCATTTATGGGAAATGTGTTCCATTGGCAATACCAGCATTTATTACCCATCTCTAGTTATCCTTGAGAAGGCGGTGAACAGCCTTCTGTGTAGTGTAGGTACACCCGCAGTGCTGTTAGGAGGGAATTGGGGATTTTGACGTAGCAACGGTCAGGGAATGGTGCCATAGTTCCAAGTCAGGATAATGCATTACTTGGAGGGAAACTTGCAGGTTATAGCACTCCCATGAGCCTGCTGCTTTTGCCCTAGATTCTAAAGGTTGCAGCTTTGGAAGGTGCTGTTGAAGCCTTGGCAAGTTGATGCAGTGCACTATGTAGATGGTATGCATTGCAGTCATAGTGTACCAAAAGCAGAGGGAGTGAAGCTTTAAGGTGGTGAGTGGGGTGCCAATCAAGCTGACTGCTTGGATTACCAAAAGGTGTACAGGGTAGCACTGACAGAAACCTAGAAGAGGTGCCTTGTATGCCACTGCCAGTCATGTTATAATTTAAATGGATGATGAAATAACTGCCCAATGGTAAATAAAATAGGAAAAGGACATTTCCAGTGCAATCCTTACTAGTCACATGATTTTATACACATCTTAATAGCAACTTTATTAAATGTATGGCGAAATCACCTATTCAGGTACAATCCAAGAACTATTACAGCATGGACAGTCAGACAAATTTTTGACTCAATCAGAACTAAGGTGTAATGATAACTCCTTATAGAGGAGGATATGGTAAGTTAGCCAATTTCCATGGAGTATCTACCCTCCAAGGGCCTTCAAACAAACCAAACCTCTGCTTGGACTGAATACCAGTCTTTGTGCAAGGTCACAAACTGCTTCTCCTGAACAGATGCACTGCCTTTAAAGCCAAGGACAGAAGGAGGTTAATATCTTGTGATTTACCTTTGCATAAAGAAGAATTTATATAACTCAAAATTATGTTCACCTCTTTCAAACAGAAAGAGTATTAATGATTTTTAATTTTAAGTTTCAAATGTGCTGGCAGCCATCCAACACTGCCAGTTGGTTTAACAGAAACAAATGAATAAAAGCTCAACTAATTCCTGACATCTCATAGGCACATAAGGTTTGAAAGTACAGTGATCTAATCTTGTGTCTTCTACGTGGTTTTTATAAAAAATGACCTAGCACTCTTTAAATTGCTTTAGTATTGTCACTAAGATTTCAGTAAAGTGCAATGGAACACATTAAATTTTTATACCTCTATTTGAACTTTACAATTGTGTTCTGCTATTCCAAGCATTAGTTGTGTCTGGAATACCAAGGTGAAGTACTAATGGTTATAAGTCTGCTACAGGTAGGATATAAGGCAATTAATAAAAGGCACCGTACAGGAAGAAGCCTGTTGACTTAGTGCAGTTTGGCCAACAGCAGATTTAACATTAATAGTCTAGATGCAACTATTCCAACACACCCTTGGCTGGCCTCCCATGCTCAACCCTTTGTAAACCTAGTTATCCATCTGAAGGGTCATTGGCCTGAAACATTAACTCTGCTTCCCTTTCCACAGATACTGCTAGACCTGCTGAGTATTTCCAGCATTTCTTGTTTTTATTTCAGATTTCCAGCATCTGCAGTATTTTGTTTTTATTCATCCAAAATCATGCTGCCCGCATCCCAATTTGCAATAAGTTCTGGTCATCATCACCCGGCTTTGCTGACCTATATTGAGGTGTTCCTAACCGGAAGTAAATTTTAAAAATTCTCATCCTTGTTATCAAATTCCTCCATTGCATCACCTCTTTCTCTGTAATCCCCTCAAACCCCACAACCCTCACATTTGCAGTCATCTAATTCTGGCCTCTTGAGTCATTCCACTAAGCTGTGGAACTCCCTCCCTAAACCCCTCTGCCTCTCTTACTTAATACTTACCTCTGACCAAGTTTTTGATCATCTGCCCTAATGTCAGGTGGGTCAGTGTCAATCTTTGCTCTAGAACGGTCCTGTGAAGCACCTTGGAATGTCTTATTACATTAAAGGTACTATATAAATACAAGCTGTTGACGTTGTAGTGACAAACACTGCTCATGTCAAATTGTACAAGGATAATTTAACTTTTAGGTAAAAAGGCACTAGATATCCCTATGCCAGACAATATTTCTGTTTTGGTTAATGGTCACCTTAAACCAAGTCCAGGTCTTTTGGTCTCAAAAAAATCTCACTTCTGTTGAATATTAAACTAAAAAATTCACAACATAGTTTAAGAATCCTGCATTCAAGAGTTTTAGCAAGCTGTAACATTTTAAAAGGAAATATAAATTCAAGATGATAAAGCAGGCACAAGAAAAAATATAGCAACATCTTATGGAAAACTAACATCGAAGGAGCTCAAATCGCAGTGTTACAGTAATCAAAACTTGACAAGCTTACACTAGCAGCTGCTACACACTAACTTCAATTTATCATAATTCTTCAAACAGAATTGTAACCCTTGAACAAGGAATAACTGGCTGGCTGGCCTTCTAATTTCTGCTTTGCCTATGCAAAAAGGATATTTTGCAGATAAGAGGAACACTTGGCCTGCTGTAACAATATAGATAACGTACTTTTTCTCAAGATATTTTCTACACAAACTGCCAGACTTCCCTTGACCAGTCACTATTTACTCCCTGATTCTGGAATCAACAGCTCCAAGCCTTGTAGTTAATAAGTGAAAACTTTGGTTTTTGGAAGCTTATGTTGAAATTGAGGTTTTATTTTAAGTAACTAGTCAAAACTGCTTGTAAAGATAAGTGAAGCATGATATTGTTACTTCCCCATTTTTCTCACCACGATCTCCACCCAACAATTAATTCAGCAGTTAAGGAGAGGAGACAAACAACATGCAGTGTCGGCTTGATAAATACTCTTTACCTGTTTGGGATGCACTTAGGATTCTATTTAGATTGCTCCAAATAGCAAGGCTAACATTGGGAATTCATTGTGGGGAGCAAGTTGAAAGACAATTTCTTACCACACAATATAATTTTCCTACTTGTTCAGAGAAAAGCCACTGGTGTTGTCATTGAATTAAGTGGGGAGAAGGAAGGATAGTGCTTGACAAGAAAATACTTAGCTTAGTTTAGTGAAGCTTGTAAAATACATTTTCAAATACCCAGCAATGCTGTCATTTTCGTAGGATCTGGTGCATGCCTCCAATGTAACTGTAACTGAGTTTTCTAATTCTAGCCTGTCACCACATTGATTTACATTTGTTTTATTTGGGATCAGTCAGACATCAAAACTTCAAGACATGCAGTTTTCCAAAAGGCTCGAGTTCTATTTATGGTTAACATCCTCCACAATGATTGGCCCTGCCACAGATGTAACTTGCATTTAAGTACAGCTGATCTGTTACACTAAAAATTCTTACCAGGGAAACATGGACAATGTAGGCACTGCACATTATTTTGAATAGATAACACACCATGGCATCACTATACACAAAGGACTGTTATCACAATGACTTAAGGTATTTATACTGTTATATTAAATTCAATTCTGTTTTAAAGAACTATTCGGGATTATGTTGCTATGATTTTGTTCAACTGTTTGAATTTCAAAATATTGCTGTTTGATTACATATATTTAAACTATGTCTGAGGCACTTTGAACATACATTTTCATAAACTGAACTTCTGCATGCTTTTCAGGTAGAGCAATCTGCCATGAAAACAGCAGCTACCTTCCAACGAAAGTTCAATTATTTCTTAAAATAAAATGCTCCCAAGGTTTTACCAGAAGTCTGTATATGTGGGGGAATAAAACTGTCAGCACCTTTCTTTACACAAAGGCTTCCAAATATCAGTGCTAATTGCAAAGTGTAGAGTTATCGGTTTGACCCAAGTGAATGGCTCCATTTTGAAGAAACAGAAGAAAACATTGAATGTAGAAAGTTGGAACATGTTGTAAACTACATTAGAAAACAAAACCAAAGTTCTTTACAATACAACATGTAAAGCGTTAACCACAAAATGCTGTCCTAACTCAATTAAGAAAACAAACGTGAGTGGTAATATGATTAAATTGCAAAGAGGTACTTTGACAGAAAGTTGGAAAAGTCCAAGGACACACTCGTCCATGTGCCTCTCGACAGCCCAACAACTCACGTTAAAAAAAAGTTAAAAATTCTATCCCTCTCGAGAAAAACTAGAAAGTGCAGTGGCATCTATTGACATCTTCTTCGGCCTCCTTATCTCGAGAGACAATGGGTAAGTGCCTAGAGGTCAGTGGTGTGTGGAGCTGCGCCTGGAGTGGCTATAAAGGCCAATTCTAGAGTGACAGGCTCTTCCACAGGTGCTGCAGAAAAATTTGTTTGTCGGGGCTGTTACACAGTTGGCTCTCCCCTTGCGCTTTTGTCTTTTTTCCTGCCAACTGCTAAGTCTCTTCGACTCGCCACACTTTAGCCCCGCCTTTATGTCTGCCCGCCAGCTCTGGCGAACACTGGCAACTGATTCCCACGACTTGTCATCAATGTCACAGGACTTCATGTCGCGTTTGCAGACGTCTTTAAAGCGGAAACATGGACGGCCGGTGGGTTTGATACCAGTGGCGAGCTCGCTGTACAACGTGTCTTTGGGGATCCTGCCATCTTCCATGCGGCTCACATGGCCAAGCCATCTCAAGCGCCGCTGACTCAGTAGTGTGCATAAGCTGGGGATGTTGGCCGCGTCGAGGAAGTCTGTGTTGGAGATGCGGTCCTGCCACCTGATGCCATGTATTCTCTGGAGGCAGCGAAGATGGAATGAATTGAGACGTCGCTCTTGGCTGACATACGTTGTCCAGGCCTCGCTGCCATAGAGCAAGGTACCGAGGACACAGGCTTGATACACTCGGACTTTTGTGTTCCGTGTCAGTGCGCCATTTTCCCCACACTCTCTTGGTCAGTCTGGACATAGCAGTGGAAGCCTTTTCCATGTTAAAGCAGCATCGTCAGCAAAGAGGAGTTCCCTGATGAGGACTTTCCGTACTTTGGACTTCGCTCTTAGACGGGCAAGGTTGAACAACCTGCCCCCTGATCTTGTGTGGAGGAAAATTCCTTCTATTGACATATTCCAAAATACTCAACGAGTATCTTAAAAGGTCAAGAATTTCTAATCCTTATAGATCTACGGTATAATACAATAAATTTATATCAGCATTGTCTGCAGAGGCATCTCCACTGATTCTGAACAGCTTTTAAAACTTGAAGTGTTCGAAAGAAGCACCAATTATACAAAAAGTTAACACTAAACAATAGCGTAGTGGTTATAGCATGAATAGAGGTCATGAGGGCAAGAGTTCAAATCTCATCAAGGTAAATTGGGAAAATGAATTGAATAAATCTGTTAACTTGTGGGATAGTTGTAAGAAAAATGAAAGCTGTTGGACTGTTGTTAAAGCCCAATTTGTTTATTATCCTAAAAGGAAGGCAATTTTCCACCTCTTCTCGGTCTTGCTCTTATGTGACTCTCGTTGACACAATACGGTTGATTCTTAATACCCTTGGAGCAAGGAATGGGTAATAAATGTTGCCTTGCGAGCATTGCCTACACCCCCAAGAATGGATTTACAAAATTCTATTGATAGGGCATTCAGTATAAGAAAAGGTGATTACAATTTGAACAAGCCTTTAAAAGAGAAAATTGGACATCAAGATAGCTTATATCAAACTGTAAATAGCAATACACACTGAGCTTTGGAGGATCAAGTTTCTTTTTAAAGTATCTTTCTGTAGGCAAATTTTGCCTGTCCTGTGCTTTGAATTGTCCATTTTATATCTTGTAATGAGTAGATTTTTCAATGCTAAATTTCATTATTTTGAACAAAATTGCAATATAATTGAGCCCATCTATATCAGCACATATCCTCCCCCAATTCTTTTCTTTCAGAACACAATTTATTGGGCAGTGGATTCTCTCTGTTCAACCCATTTTCCACATCAAGCCTGCACTGCAAAATGATTTCAAATTATGGCTATTTTGTGCTGTAAACCAGCATCCAATTGGAACGGCCTTATCATTGTACAATTCACTTAGAATCTTGACAGCCTGAAGGAGGACACAGCCATTGCATCCGTCAAGTCTTGGAGGTAAAAGGCTTTAATATTACTATCCTAGCACTCTTAGTTTAATACTTAAATCTGCAATGATCTCACCCACCCTGGCTGCACTCAGTATGAAGTTATTTTATTTATATCTTTCAAATAGAATAAAGTATTTCTCCCCTATGGATAATTTAGCACTCACATTGGCTAGTTATGGAGTCTTTGCTAACACAGACTGGTTTTAGTGGTGTATTGTACCATTTGAATAACTATTCTCAGAATAGAGTCAAAAAAAATTTGTCCAGGTTATGATGCAAGTTACCTGCAGCTCAAATTATACTTAAACTATAACTTCATTAATTCACTGTCCAATTGTTATTTTTATTAAAACAAAATTATAAATCTCATCATGAATTTGATGACAGATTAACACCCCACCTAAAGTTAGAATACTCAACCAGCACAAATTACCATTAGCTCAACTACAATTTAATGTAAATTAAAATGACCCAGCTACCCCAATTCATCTAACTCCTTAGAGGTTTGAGCTCCCTGCCAGTATTTAGGAAACGTGCATAGATCTTATTTTCCAAATAGACATCTTAATATATATTCTACAGAGCAAAGTATATTTAAATAACAGCTTTTAGAATTATAATTTTTAAATTAGCGCTTGTAAAAACTACTAATACATCTTACTATAAACAATTCTGGGAATTGGTATTTCAAGAGCAGTAATAATTTAATGTCTGTAGATTTTATTTTTTCAAAATACTGAACCTTCAATCTGTGCTTTAATGCCTTTTCATTTGCATTCAACATGTGACTATTTTATACCAGATATAAAGCGGTCCTTACCTCTCCAAGGCCTTTATTCGCTATTCTGCGGAAAGCCACAGAACAGGAAGTCGCATCTGACAGCACTTAAAAATGCTAAGAACGAATCAACTGAACTATTATAGTAAACTGAAAATGTATTGAATATAAAAGATAATTTTCACAAATGCTAGCAAGAATGTATTAAATGTCTGCTTTGGCATGCAGGCCCACCAACCCTAAACACACATTTAGAATGTGTTTTTCATGCTACCTGACGTTTGGCACATTGCTTCATTCTTGCTCATCCTGCAGTCATTCAAACTTGCTCCAAACTAATTCTTTTGGCATCAGGAACCATTGTAATGTTTTAAGAGTGTGGGGGTAAAAATTTAACTGAAATCTGAACCATATAGAAATACATAGAAGTTACAACAGAAGCAGGTCATTTGGTTCAATTAATCCAGGTCAGAGTTTACCCCAGATAACCAAAGTTTTAGTCACATTTACCCACCCTTCATCTCTTTTTCCTTAAGTGAGGAAGGAATGCAAATTAATTTTGGGGGTGCTGCATTAACTTAGCAAACAGTGGTTATACCACATGTACTCCCAAAAAGAGAATGTTAAAACATGTGCTAGAACATTTACAGGGCCCCAAGTTGATTAGGAAAAAATCTTGTTTGCTAATGTACATAGATATTGTCTTGTAAACATTTTTTCAACAGTAACACTTTTGACTTAATCGTACTCTAAGCAGTTAGACTGAAGTTCAACAGCAAAGGGGAAATACAGGCAAAAGTATATTTGTGATATGGACACACCCTATACAAAATCAAAAATGAAACATTTCAACTGACTCCACAAAAACCCCCAATTTTAGAAATGACAGGGCTCCCAAATATACTCATGAGTCAAAAAACAGTCAAATAATTATACAGTGACTAAATTTGTTCAAATAAACTTTCAAGTTTACTAATTGAAATAGACCCATCATACTTTTCCATGAACGTAAAATCAGCGATCTACAGCAAGCCATTAAAAAGGTAGAACTCGAAACTGAGTTTAAAATGTTGAAAACCCAAATCGAATAGACAGAAAGAGGAAGTTATTCAAATAATGGCAAATGGTTTAAACTAAGACCTTTCAAAATACTTAACATTAAGTTCTCGCTCGAGATTAGCGCATTTATATGAAACTTTCTAAAGCAAAGCCAAACTAAATGCTAAAGAAATGCAAAGATAATTAGTAAAGGGTCAGAATTACTTTCGGTAGATTCGTCCGAGGCAATTGTTTTTTTTTTGTCTAAAACAGTTTTTCTATACTCATTTAGATTTGTAATTGGACGTTAGCCACGTAAGACCTTCAAACAGTCCATCTCCTGAAGTGGCACAGGACGGCTGCACATACCAATTTCTATCCCGGATGCGGGTCAAACCCAATTTCTCTTGAATTTCGTGCGGCTTCATGGCATCGGGTAAATCTTGCTTATTTGCAAATATCAGAATGATGGCTTCTCTCATTTCCCGGTCGTTGATGATGCGCAAAAGCTCTTGTCTGGCCTCGTCTATCCGATCTCTGTCGGCACAGTCTACCACAAATATTAATCCCTGGGTCCCGGTGTAGTAGTGCCGCCACAGAGGCCGGATTTTATCCTGACCACCCACGTCCCAAACATTGAATTTCACGTTCTTGTAAGTCACTGTCTCCACATTGAAGCCCACTGTGGGGATGGTGGTGACAGACTGGCCCAGTTTCAATTTGTAGAGGATCGTGGTTTTACCGGCGGCGTCAAGTCCAAGCATCAATATACGCATCTCCTTGTTCCCGAATATCTTCGACAGTACTTTTCCCATCTTCTAGAAAGTACATAAGAGTCCACGGCAGCGAGAGGCGGGTAGACGTGACCGACAAAGAGTGTGTGGGTCTGGGGTGGAGGGGGCAAAAGGCCTCAGTCGGCGCGAAGGATTCCCGCCGCCCGCTCACGACTCGGCAGTTTGTTGCAGCAGCTGTCGGTGAATGTCTGAACCCCGCCCGCCCTCCTGCCGCGTAACTACAGCACCGGCTCCACACTCCCAGGAAAGGTCATCGACTCAGGCTTCCTCACTCTGTAATGGGTCACAAGAAGACAGTTTACATTCAATCCAGCAGTCCCCGTTAATAGTGTGGTGTTTTTTTTTTAAGCCACTTGTTACCTGTTGAGGCAGGACCGGCCGGTCTCGTCCTGTGCTGTCCACGCCGCTCCGCTCCGCTCCGCTCCAGCCCGGCCTCAGCAGCACCGGAAAAGGCGCGGAGCTTCCCACCACTTCCCGTCGCTACTGCGCATGCGGCGGAACGTGACTGATCGCTTCGCACGCAGTCGTGCAACGCACGGACACGTCACAAAGCGAAGGGCGCACGCCGGGGTTTGATTGACAGCGGGAGGAGGGGCGTGCGGGGGATTTGATGGACAGTGGGTTGAGGGGTGGGCAGGGTGTTTGATTGACAACGGCAGGAGGGGAGCGGAGGGTTTGATTGACAGCAGGTGGAGAGGTGCGCGGGGCTTGAGTAACATGTCGAAGACATGCAGCCTATTGGAAATGCTGCTGCAGTTCAGCCCGATAGTTTCCACACACAAGTACTGAAATGCAAACTGTCTGATAAGCCTCGTGGTATAAATACCTTTGCAATCTCTCGGCTCTTTGTAGTCATAAAGAGCTTTGCTCCCACCTGGTGCGGCAACGAGTTGTGTCAAAAGCAAAATCAAATCTGAAATCGACCTGAAAGGACTCTCTCTCTACACAGACGCTGCCTAACCTGCTGAGTATTTTCATTTCTTATGTCAGAAGGAATGAACGTTCAGCAGTGTGAAGGGTAGCGTAGTTCACTATAAACAGCCGAAATTATTTGTGGAACAATCAGCACAAATATAATATGCAGCAATTGCCTTGATATGCCTCTCATTTCCGCCTATTTTGCGTTCTTTTTTGGGTATAATTTGGACGAAAACCAATGAGCAGTTTCAGCGTTCGCATGCAGTCCATCGCGCACAAAGGTAACCAATTTATGATGGCCGGAAAGAGTTGTTTCTAATTGAGTTGCAACGTAACTGCGGTAAAATAACCTCATGGGCACCACAACCAGTCTTACGAACATACGAATTAGGAGCAGGAGTAGGCCACTCGGCCCTTTGAGCCTGCTCCGCCATTCAATAAGTTCATGGCTGCACCGATTACTCCACATTTCCACCTATTGTTATATTGCTCAGCGTACATTAGTTTCAGGTCGAATGCAAGTTGCTGCTGCAGCAGGCATTGAAAAGAGAGACAAGCACAATACTGAGAATGCTGCAAATCTGAAATTAAAGCAGAACATGCTGGAAATAAGCATCTGTGGAGAGAGCAAAAGAGTTAATATTTCAGTAATGTGACCTTTCGTCAGAACTAGAAGTTAGAGATTTAAATTTATAGCAAGTACACATCCAGAGTAACTCTCTGTTGACGGCGCACTTTTGGTGAATTTTTGTGTTGGATCTCAAGCCGGCAAGGTGAACAGCTTTTCGTCAGTTCTAGTATGCAAGTTTTTCCAACATTTTCTTTTTATTACGAGGATGGAAGAGTCTAGGACATTGGTTGATAGGTATGCTTCTATGTCAGATGAAGGCTCACTGACCTGAAAAGTTAACTCTGCTTCTCTCTCAGATGCTGCCAGACCTGCTGAGTATTTCCAGCATTTCTTGTTTTTATGTCAGACTGTTGCTTGACTCATCTGTGGGACAGCTCTTCTAATGTTGACATCAGCCCCAAATGTTACTGAGGAGGACTTTGCAGGGTCGACTGGTGTTCCTTCATTGTGTCATAATTCAATGCCTAGGTTGCGCCCGACTGGTCCATTTCTTATTCTTTGTAGCAGTTTGAAACAACTGAGTGGCTTACAAAGCCACTTCAGAAGGCAGTTAAGAGTCAACCATGTTGGTGTGGGATTGGATTCATATCTAGGTCTGACTGTGTAAGGAAGGTTTCCTTCCCTAAAGGACATTAGGGAAGCAAATATGTATATGCAGTGCTGACATCACAGATGGACACAATTTTTGGCAGGAAAGGAAACATAGGCTGTGCAATTCAGATTTTTTAAGAGATCTGGATTTTCTTTCAGGATTGTTGTGAGGACTTACTTATTTAGTCCAGCAAACATCAGACCTTTACTCCTGGTAGGGTATAAAGCAAGGTCGTTAATGTACTGACACTATTACCGCATATACAGTCTCTTGAAGAGCAATGTCATTAATCAAAGGCTGACTTAAGTCACAAATGAAAGTGTTGTGTACTGAAAGCAAGATCGCAATTGTACCATTGTGCATAACTTCCAACAATTTTGAGGGGAGGCGGTGGTGTAGTGGTAATGTCACTGGACTAGTAATCCAGAGCTTGGGCTAATGCTTTGGGGGCATCCCACCATAGCAGATGGTGAAATTTGAATTCAATTAATAAATCCAGAATCCACGGCGAGGGAGCCGTGGTTTACTAAAGAAGTTGAAGCGCTTGTCAAGAGAAAGAAGAAGGCTTATGTTAGGATGAGACGTGAAGGCTCAGTTAGGGCGCTTGAGAGTTACAAGCTAGCCAGGAAGGATCTAAAGGGAGAGCTAAGAAGAGCAAGGAGAGGACACGAGAAGTCATTGGCGGATAGGATCAGGGAAAACCCTAAGGCTTTCTATAGGTATATCAGGAATAAAAGAATGACTAGAGTTAGATTAGGGCCAATCAAGGATAGTAGTGGGAAGTTGTGTGTGGAATCAGAGGAGATAGGGGAAGTGTTAAATGAATATTTTGCGTCAGTATTTACAGTAGAGAAAGAAAATGTTGTCGAGGAGAATACTGAGATTCAGGCTACTAGGCTAGATGGGATTGAGGTTCACAAGGAGGAGGTGTTATCAATTTTGGAAAGTGTGAAAATAGATAAGTCCCCTGGGCCAGATGGGATTTATCCTAGGATTCTCTGGGAAGCTAGGGAGGAGATTGCAGAGCCTTTGTCCTTGATCTTTATGTCGTCATTGTCGACAGGAATAGTGCCGGAAGACTGGAGGATAGCAAATGTTGTCCCCTTGTTCAAGAAGGGGAGTAGAGACAGCCCTGGTAATTATAGACCTGTGAGCCTTACTTCGGTTGTGGGTAAAATGTTGGAAAAGGTTATAAGAGACAGGATTTATAATCATCTTGAAAAGAATAAGTTCATTAGCGATAGTCAGCATGGTTTTGTGACGGGTAGGTCATGCCTCACAAACCTTATTGAGTTTTTCGAGAAGGTGACCAAACAGGTGGATGAGGGTAAAGCAGTGGATGTGGTGTATATGGATTTCAGTAAGGCATTTGATAAGGTTCCCCATGGTAGGCTATTGCAGAAAATACGGAAGTATAGGGTTGAAGGTGATTTAGAGCTTTGGATCAGAAATTGGCTAGCTGAAAGAAGACAGAGGGTGGTGGTTGATGGCAAATGTTCATCCTGGAGTTTAGTTACTAGTGGTGTACCGCAAGGATCTGTTTTGGGGCCACTGCTGTTTGTCATTTTTATAAATGACCTGGAAGAGGGTGTAGAAGGGTGGGTTAGTAAATTTGTGGATGACACTAAGGTCGGTGGAGTTGTGGATAGTCCCGAAGGATGTTGTAGGGTACAGAGGGACATAGATAGGCTGCAGAGCTGGGCTGAGAGATGGCAAATGGAGTTTAATGCGGAAAAGTGCGAGGTGATTCACTTTGGAAGGAGTAACAGGAATGCAGAGTACTGGGCTAATGGGAAGATTCTTGGTAGTGTAGATGAACAGAGAGATCTTGGTGTCCAGGTGCATAAATCCCTGAAGGTTGCTACCCAGGTTCATAGGGCTGTTAAGAAGGCATATGGTGTGTTAGCTTTTATTAGTAGGGGGATCGAGTTTCGGAGCCACGAGGTCATGCTGCAGCTGTACAAAACTCTGGTGAGACCGCACCTGGAGTATTGCGTGCAGTTCTGGTCACCGCATTATAGGAAGGATGTGGAAGCTATGGAAAGGGTGCAGAGGAGATTTACTAGGATGTTGCCTGGTCTGGAGGGAAGGTCTTACGAGGAAAGGCTGAGGGACTTGAGGTTGTTTTCGTTGGAGAGAAGGAGGAGGAGAGGTGACTTAATAGAGACATATAAGATAATCAGAGGGTTGGATAGGGTGGATAGTGAGAGTCTTTTTCCTCGGATGGTGATGGCAAACACAAGGGGACATAGCTTTAAGTTGAGGGGTGATAGATATAGGACAGATGTCAGAGGTAGTTTCTTTACTCAGAGAGTAGTAGGGGCGTGGAACGCCCTGCCTGCAACAGTAGTAGACTCGCCAACTTTAAGGGCATTTAAGTGGTCATTGGATAGAAAATGGAATAGTGTAGGTCAGATGGTTTCACAGGTCGGCGCAACATCGAGGGCCGAAGGGCCTGAACTGCGCTGTAATGTTCTAATTCTAATTCTAAAAAAAAAGCTAGTCTAATGATGACCATGAAACCATTATTTTTTTGTTGTAAAAACCCATCTGGTTCACTAATCTCCTTTAGCGAAGGAAATCCGCCATTGTTACGACCAGGTGAGGAAGGATGCAGGCTCCCCTTTTGCCCATTCTCTGGTTTGGCCGTAAGAAGGTTTATCTTTAAAAACACAGTAATTTTAATTTACCGCCTCAGTGAGTCCTTGCTTACTGCACTCTCATTGCAATTGCAAATTATAATTGCAAATTAACCAATCAGACAGGTTTTCTTAGGTTTAAACAAGAAAGATGTAAGTTTATTAGCCTTATCACTCTAACCCTGGTTAAAATTACTAAAATATGTGACGCAACCACGCTCGCATGCATACGAGACATACACACACACAAATAGATACAGAGGGGAAAGAAGAGTTGGGGGGGGGTTGAAGTAGAGTTGGCAATAAATGTAATACCGGTACTGTCTTTTGTGTCTTTGATGTAATGTCCTTGATTGAAGTTAAGGTCTGGGAGTCCTGGCTGTGGCCACATGCACTATTACAGACTTGTTTCTCTGGTACCAGAAGGCAGAAGAGGGGCTTTGTGGTCTTGAAGTCTAAGCTGCCACCATGGATTCCCTGGGACTTTGCTGGAGAGAATGACAGAGAGAAAGGGGGACTTTTTCTTCTGCCAGTCCAGTTGCAGTCTTTTTCCTTTCTGAGAGCCCCACTCTTACCAGCAGGTAGGTCATGAGACCATCTCTTTTTGAAACAGCAACTTCTTGGAGGGTTGCTGAATTTCAGAGTCTCCCAGACATACTCGGTGGGGGGAGGGGAGGGGAGGGGTGGTGGAGTTTTGTCTCTTACAATGTAAAAAGCTGTCGGTATCTCTTGAACATCACTATTGACAAAACCCATCTCGCTAATTGAATCAGTGAACATTCCCATTGTCTCTCTATTCAACTATTTCTTGGCTAGGCCTGGTCTTTTCAGAATGCAAATATGCAACCATGTTTCCAGCTGTTCAGTTCTTTTTTTTAAACACGTTCTTTGCAATGTCCAGTAAATAGGTTTAAGTAGTGTCCCATATGACACATTTAATGTGTTTCCATTTGGCAGGTGTGATTTCTTCATACAGTCCTTACCATGTGACTCCAGACCCATACTAATGTGGTTGACTCTTAAAATGCCCTCTGAAATAGCCTAGCAAGCCACTCAGTTCAAGGGCAATTAGAGATGGGCAATAAATGCTGCCCTAGCCAATGACGCCCACATCCCACAAAAAAAAACAAATTAGCAGGTGAATGACAGGAGCCACATCAACAAACATGGGTTTTTTCATTGACCTTGTATTTAAAAAAAACTACCTGGGGTTGAGTGGTGTCAATAAACTGTATAAATAGTTGTAGGTTGTCGTTTAGCCTGACTTCATCTTTTTTAAATCCCTTGCTTGTTTTAGTATTCTCTGGATTTACTTAAGCTTTCTGGTATTATTTTCCTGTCTGATATTTCCCATTTTTAGCACTAAAAATAAACCATGAAAAAACAATTTGGAAATTTTAATCCTTGGTGAGAATGTGGAACTCATTTCCACATGGAGATGTCGAGGCGATTAGCACAGATGCATTTAAGGGGAAACTAGACAAGTACATAAGAGAGAAAGGAATTGAAGGATATGCTGATAGGGTTAGATGAAGTTAAGGTGGGAAGAGGCTTATATAGAGCATAAACATTGACATAACCCTGTTCGGCTGAATGGCCTGTTGCTGTGCTCTGTATTCTATGTAGCTCTATATAGGTTCAATCCTCGCTTTGTTGAGTTAGTTGATCTCAGCTGGGCATTGTTAAGTGCACCACAACTGTACAACATGGACTACAGTAATTAAATAAGGCAGCTCACTATCACCTTTTCAAGGGCAATTTGGGATGGGCAATAAATACTGACCTTGCCAGTGACGCTCACATGCCATGAATGAATAATAAAAAGAAAAACTCACTTCAAACAATCCTGGGTTAGGAAGGGGAAAACTGGCCAGGATTGCTGCTCTTGAGAATATCCAGTGACCCCTACATTATATGAGGTTTGAATTGGGCTGGCTTTGATGCCACAGCAGTGAAATAGACTGCCAACATACAAATGTCAAGGCTTACTTGTGAATAATGGTAACTTAGGACAGGTAACAAAGGGTGATCAGAGGGTGAAATAATGTGGGATTCTTTTCACAGCCATTCCAACAGTACAGCTCATTTATGAAACTTACATCATGGTAAGATTTCCAAATTCTTGTACCATTCACTGGGATATTTTGGAACATCTTGGCATCAGCCTTGTTGTTGCTATTGGCAACATATGTTTTTGATGTACCATAAACATACCACCACCAACACTGCAGATTGAATCCTGATGAATGTGTCGTGAGCCACATCAAAGTGATTCCTGATGTTTTATGCTTTTGTTTGATTAGATAAAAATTAAAAGAATGTGAGCAACTTACTGATTCTGATCTTTCTTTGAATTTTGATGTGTGAAATGTTTCAAACCCACATCATGGAAAACTCCATTTTTGTCCGTCAGTATATTGAATGTTTTTATTTTCAGTCTGATGATATCACAACACTAATAGTACATAGGAGCTACAAATAGTGGAGTTCTTCTACTGTTTACAACATGGAAAGGTTGTTTGAATCATCTGCACCTTGTGGATGGAGTTTAGAATTTGTAAAAACTTCAGTCAGCATTATTATACCATTTTTTTTATTAATTTGCTTTAAAATCTACTTTCATTATTGGTGATATTAATGTAGCAATACATATACTGTCTCAGTATTTATCTGAATGTATTATAATCAGATTTTGAAGTACCTGTGCCATCCAATGGGCTGTCTGGTTCACTTGTATTGTTCCTGTAAGAATGTGGAACAGTCCATGATGTTTCTAATGGTCATGTGTGAAACTCAGTATCCCAAGACTGGTGTGCACATATGGTCCTTAATGGGACAATACTAAACTCGGGATGGGTATCAGCATTTAAGGCTTTTTTACAGATTTATAATGACAAACAATGAAAGTTTGCAATTATTATCTGAAAACATCTGAAATTGCTAATAAATAACATTGGCTGTTTGAATGCTTACACGATATAGCAACCATTGCTCCTTTGTTGACCTCTTCCTCCATTACACTGCTAATAGTGTTGGCAATTTCTGCTCTCACTGTGATGTTAATTGACTATATTTACAATTTCCACCCATCTCCCATCTTTACATGGTCAATCAATGGCTCTTCCCTTCCTGGACTTTTTTCTCTTCATCTCTGCCAGTAGGCATTCCACCATTACACATTATATTGTTCTTTTAATGTTGTTTTTAATGCCTCACTAAAATTATGTTTTATTTCAGGAATGTCCAACCTTTTGGATCTGGGGCTGAGTACAAATATCAAAACCAATGATTGAAATGCATAAGGTTCACTGTAATGCAAGCTTCCACATTCAAAGGTGTGAGACCCTAATATACTAAAAATGCAAGACTTTCTGGTCACATTCCTGTTTTTTCAACCATTTTATCACAGAAAGGGAGCTCGGTGTAATTTACATGAAATGCCATTTTAAGTTAATTTTGAGGAGTTCAATTCGCAGGACAGCCATTTACCATGGAAGTAGTGGGCGGCACAGTGGCGCAGTGGTTAGCACCGCAGCCTCACAGCTCCAGGGACCCGGGTTCAATTCTGGGCACTGCCTGTGTGGAGTTTGCAAGTTCTCCCTGTGTCTGCGTGGGTTTCCTCCGGGTGCTCCGGTTTCCTCCCACATGCCAAAGACTTGCTGGTTGATAGGTTAATTGGCCGTTATAAATTGCCCCTAGTATAGGTAGGTGATAGGGAAATATAGGGACAGGTGAGGATGTGGTAGGAATATGGGATTAGTACAATGGGTGGTTAATGGTCGGCACAGACTCGGTGGGCCGAAGGGCCTGTTTCAGTGCTGTATCTCTAAATCTAAATCTAAATCTAAATCTAAATCAAGTCAGAATAAGCACCTGTCCAGGTCACTTTGGACAATGGAAATTAAGAAAACAAAAAATCGAGTAAACATTCATACCTTAGGGATTGGAATGTCTTATCCTTCTGCACTTTGCAGGAGCCTGTTTTCATGGGGCCCATATCCAGGGGTCAGTAGCAGTCCAGCTGTACTGACAAATTCAAGGAATTGGCGCCAAACTACAAGATTTCCTGTGTCAAGAGGCCACAAAAAAGAACAGAGACACATGTTTGAGGGTCAGTTCGTAAGAGCTGCTGCCAACTCTGGTTGGGTATAGTTTTGACATGACATAACCACCCTGCCACAACACCCACCGCCCCCCCCCCCCCCCCCCCCCCGCCAAAACTGCTGCTGTTTGTCCATACTCAGTGCACTGCCTTCCCATGCCAATTGGAAAGGGAACAATGTCTTTGTTACCCCAATTTGATTAATATTGACTGTTAGTGAAACAACTTTTCTTTCCCATCTTCAATATTCTTATAATTAATAACTGAACATGTTCAAAGAAAATTTAAAAACCCTATGTCCCAATCATTTTTTTCTTCCTCCTCGGTTGCTTTCAACAAGCTCCTGAAGATTAATCTTGAGTTCCTGGAGACTCCAGGACAATCCTGGAGGGTTGGCAACCCTATGATGCAGGACTGAGGCCGGGGCCTAAACTGGAAATTATAAACAGAGCCAGGCAGATTTCAGCTAGGGGCTGACCTGAAAGAAAAACAAGATTCATTATTTAGCCTGCCTACCTAGATACTGTAGTGTGATTTGTTGTTTTTGAGTATTAGGTCTGGAATCACTGTTCTGCTCAGCCGCACTCATTTAATAAAATGTTCCCTTGATTTTACATTGCCCACATCTTAGTAAAATGTGGATCTCTTGGAAGGTTGGTAAAGCAGACTTGAAGGCATGTGCGAGAATCACCCTATCCAGTTCATGTATGAAGGGTTTCACTGTTGCATGGTAAGGCCATACTATTGTATTACTAGATATTGGGTAATATGAGCAAACTCCTGAATGTCTGCTTACAAGAGTGACTGCACCTCTCAGCTTGAGAGAATATCTAAGACAGACCCTGAAATTTAGAACAATCCTGTCAACAGAAAAATGTAACCCCAAATGCAAAAGAAAGAGCCATACACACAAAAAAATGAGAGTCACAAAAGTGAGATTACGGGCTGGATTTTATGGGCCTCCCAGAGGCATGGCCAGAGGCAGGGGGGCATGGAGAATCGCGACGGGTGGCGGGGGGCGTAGGGCCCATCGCCTCCCCATCACCAAGCGATCTTACTGGGGCAGGGTAGGCTGATGACAGCCTTCCTGACCAGAGGCCATTTGAGGCCCTTAAGAGGCCTATCAAAGGCCAATCAAGGGCCACTTTCCACCACTGCTGGGATCTTAGCAGCAGTGGGGGGATGGTACCTTGTAACACAAGGTGCACTCCCTATGAGCTTGGCAGGGGGTCCATCCTCTGTGAGCAATTTGTGGCCCACGGAGGACCCCCACTGGGAACCACTTCAACCCCCGGAAACCCCCTTCCCCTGCACTGCATGACCCCCCCACCTGCCAGGGCCTTTCTGGACTGGTCCCACCTACCTCTGGTCTGGAGTTTCAGTGCTGGGCCTGGGTTTGAGGCACCTGCATTCCTGGCAGTGGTCACTGCTCCTAGTGGTGCTGCTGATACTGCTGAGCTGCCAGCCCTCTGACTGGTCGGCAGCTCATGGAGGTAGGATTCCCGTCTTTAAAGGGACAGGGATTCCAGCTCGTGAAACTTTGATGTAAAAAGACTGGAGGAGGGGCAGGAAAAGGCTAAGGCGAGGTTCCCCCCGCCTTTATGGCCCAGTTCCAGGAATCCTACCTCCTACACAAAATCCAGCCCCACCATTGATCTATTCATTAACTCTCACTGTGATTTAAGTTTAAGTAGCGATGTCTTTCCCCTTTACTTTTCTCTCTTTTGCACCCGACAAAGGGCTTTGATTAGCTTTCATTTTTCAGCTGTAAGAAAGCATCTTCCAAACCCACGACCTCTACCACCTAGAAGGACAAGGGCAACAAATGCATGGGGAAACCACCACCTGTAAGTTCCCCTCCAAGCCACACACCATCCTGACTTGGAACTAAATCGCCGTTCCTTCACTGTCGCTGGGTCAAAATCCTGGAATTCCCTTCCTAACAGCACTGTGGATATACCTACACCCCAAGGACTGCAGCGGTTCAAGAAGGCAGCTCACTACCACTTTTTCAAGGGCAATTAGGGATGGGCAATAAATGCTGGCCTAGCCAGCGACGCCCACATCCCACGAACGATTAAAACAAAATCTTATACCTAAAACATTAACTTGTCTTTTATCTTTATAAATGCTGACTGACCAATCTGTTGTATATATCTGGAACTTTCTATTTTAATTTCAGAGTTTTAAAAGATGTTTCGGGATCATTAAACTGTAAGATCATTATTACTGTATGAAGCAAATCCTGATGTTGGTTCATACACAAAGAACAAAGTCTCAAACCACTAGCACTCTGTAAATGGTACTTGTAAGACCTTTGGAATCATTTGCACTCTTTATATATCCAGACCCACTTCAAATGAGTGCAAGAAATGTGTTTTAGCTTATATATTTATTTTCTGTATTTTTTTTAATGTCTGTTTAGTCAAGAGGGTATCTTATCCTGGGCACCAGATGTGCAGTGGAGTTCATATGGTGTGCACACATTTAGGGCAGAATTTTAACTTTCTCCACCTGCTCAGTGCAGGGGGAGTGGGGATAGGGGTGGCCAGCAGTGAGTCAGAAACCAGAAAGTTCGTGGAGTGAGTTTTGCTGTCGTTTTTAAAAACGCAGCCACAGCATTAGCGTCCACTTTCGGGTTTCCAACCAATAGAGAGTGCGGGCAGGAAAACTATGAAGGTACAAGGTGCGAGTTGGCTATGATAGATTGGGGAACGTTACTTAAAGGGTTGACAGTGGATAGGCAATGGCTAGCATTTAAACAGCACATGGATGAATTACAACAATTGTTCATTCCTGTATGGCACAGTGGCTAAACTGTGGCTTACAAAAGAAATTAGGGATAGTATTAGATCCAAGGAGGAGAAATATAAAATGGCCAGAACAAGCAGCAAACCTGAGGATTGGGAGCAGTATAGAATTCAGCAAAGGAGGACAAAGGGATTGATTAAGAAGGTGAAAATAGAGTATGAGAATAAGCTTGCAGAGAACATAAAAACTGACTGTAAAAGCTTCTATAGATACGTGAAGAGAAAAAGATTAGTGAAGACAAACGTGGGTCCCTTACAATCAGAAACGGGGGAATATATAATGGGGAACAAAGAAATGGCAGACCAATTAAATACATACTTTGGTTCTGCCTTCAGAAAGGAGGACACAAATTACCTCCCAGAAATGTTGGGGAACATAGGGTCTAAGAGAGAAGGAGGAACTGTATGAAATCAGTATTAGTAGGGTAATGGTGTTAGGGAAATTGATGGGATTGAAGGCCGATACATCCCCAGGGCCTGATAATCTACATCCCAGAGTACTTAAGGAAGTGGCCCGAGAAATAGTAGCTGCATTGCTGGTCATTTTTCAAAATTCTAGTCTCTGGAACAGTTCCAACGGATTGGAGGGTAGCTAATGTAACCCCACTATTTAAAAAAAGAGGTAGGGAGAAAACAGGGAGTTATAGACCGGTTAGCCTGACATCAGTGGTGGGGAAAATGCTAGAGTCCATCATAAAAGATGTAATTAGCAGAGCACTTGGAAAACAATGACAGGATCAGACAAAGTCAACATGGTTTTATGAAAGGAAAATCATGCTTGACAAATCTACTGGAATTTTTTGAGCATGTTACTAGTAGAATAGATCAGGCAGAACCAGTGGATGTGGTGTATTTGGACTTTCAGAAGGCTTTCGATAAGGTCCCACATAAGAGATTAGCGTGTAAAATTAAAGCACATGGGATTGGGGGTAAGGTACTGACATGGATAGAGAACGGGTTGGCAGACAGGAAACAAAGAGTAGGAATAAACAGGTCTTTTTCCGAGTGGAAGGCAGTGACTAGTGGGGTACCACATGGATCAGTGCTAGGACCCCAGCTATTCACAATATATATTAATGATATAGTTGAGAGAATTAAATGTAATATATCCAAGTTTGCAGACGACACAAAGCTGGGTGGGGGTGTGAGCTGTGCGGAGGATGCGGAGAAGCTCCAGTGTGATTTGGACAGGTTAAGTGAGTGGGCAAATACATGGCAGATGCAGTAGAATGTGGATAAATGTGAGGTTATCCACTTTGGTGGCAAAAACTGAAAGGCAGATTATTATCTCAACGGCGATGGATTGGGAAAGGGGGAAGTGCAGCGAGACCTGGGTGTCCTTGTGAACCAGTCGCTGAAAGTAAGCATGCAGGTGCAGCAGGCAGTTAAGAAGGCAAATGGTATGTTGGCCTTCAAAGCGACAGGATTCGAGTACAGGAGCAAGGAAATCTTGCTGCAATTATACAAAGCCTTGGTGAGACCACGTCTGGAGTATTGTGTGCAGTTTTGTCTCCTTATCTGAGGAAGGATGTTCTTGCTATGGAAGGAGTGCAGCAAATGTTCACCAGACTGAGTCCTGGGATGGCAGGACTGACGTATGAAGAGAGATTGGGTTGATTAGGCTTGTATTTGCTAGACTTTAGAAGAATGAGAGGGGATCTCATAGAAACCTACAAAATTCTAACAGGACTGGATAGACTAAATGTAGGAAGGATGTTCCTGATGGCGGGGAGTCCAGGACCAGGGGTCACAGTCTAAGGATAAGGGGTAAGCCATTTAGGACTGACTTGAGGAGAGGTTTCTTCACCCAGAGAGTAGTGAATCTGTGGAATTCTCTACCATGGAAAGCAGTTGAGGCCAAATCATTAAATATATTCAAGAAAGAGTTAGATATAGTTCTTAGGGCTAATGGGATCAAGGGATACAGGGAGAAAGCAGAAACAGGTTACTGAGTTTGGACGATCAGTCATGATCGTATTGAACGTCGGAGCAGGCTCAAAGGGCTGAATGGCCTACTCCTGCTCCTATTTTTCTATGATGATGCGGGCACCTGTCAGTTGAAGGATCTCTATGGAAAAGGATCCCAGCAGTATGGCTCCATTGCAGGAACTATGAGTGAAAATAGAGCAAGCATGATGGAGGTGCAATGTGGGAAGGCTGCCCCTCCCCCACCTCAGTTCTCTGAGGGATCCCTGGAGATCATTCTGCAGGCTGTGAGGGCATGAAGAGAAATATTGTTCACAGTAGACGGGAGAAAGAGGCCAATTTCCCAAGCAAAACAGGCATTGGCTCAAATTAGTCGAGGAGGCCAGCAGCAGGAGTATGGTGCCTCACAGTTGGATAGTGTGCTGAGAGGTTCAATTACCTTATTAGGGCAGGAAAGGTGAGTGGCATCCCACATTCAAGTGCTAAACTCCACACTCTGTCTTCCCCAGCATTCTCCTACACTACACTCCTCGGACCAACATACCTTACAGCTCCACTCATTCCTCACTCTTAAGGCACCTCCTCACATCTCCATTTGAACAGCCAACACTGACACCCTCATCTTATTGCCATTTCATACCCATCCTTCACAGCCTCTCTCCACAAATGTTGCCATTCCGTCCTCTCCAAAAATTCCATTCTGACCCTCATAACTCTGCTTTCTTTCCTTGCAGGAGAAGAGAGTGCAGATCTCCAGGGTGAGGTAGAGAACCGAGTGTTGTCCTCCAGTAATAGCCACCCTGACTGCTGTGGGGGAGGAGGCCATGGCGATTGCCAGAGTGGTGGAGTGCCTGGCCATTGGTGGTGGAGAAATGGGGATCTCCCAGCTAGCTGGTGACAGAATTGGATATCACACAGCCAGATGACACAGAACAATAATTCATGTTGATTTTCTGTCATCACAAACTGAAATATGAGCATCTGCACAATGATGACTTTGAATCCTTTTCCCTTGTCAATTCTAATTCATGTCTTTCATCTCCCACAGGTTCTTCAAGCATGATGCTGGAGTGGGAGGAGACCGAGAATTCCTTAGAGAAAATGGCATTAACTCTGAGAAAGCACTGTCACATGACTCATGCGCTCCCTCCACCAGCACAGATATGCACACTTCAGTGGGGCATCCAAGGCAGTTGGTTAGGTTGTCACATAGTGAGCCACACATCACAAGTCAGCAGGAGCAGATGTTGGGGACAGGGACAGCAGCAGAGAGACCCTGGCGTAGAGTGCAGGATGCTCCTAGTTCTGCTTAGCTGGATGCAGATGCTGAGCCTTGGGGGTCACATGAAGAGGACTATTCTGGAGCAGCAACAGAAAATATGTATGGCTCTGTCAGCATTTCCAGAGGCATTGCGTACCATTGGAAAGATTGAAGGAGTCCATCTCTAGCATAGGTGGCATGATATCTCAGATATTTGTGCTGATGTCCACCTCTATGGAAAGAGTGGCCATCTACATGGAGAATCAGATGCAACAGACAACCGAGTAAGGCTGGCCCTTACCAATGGCCTGCACACTCAGTATGCCAGTTTAAATAGGATGACGAAAGGCTCGCCTTGGCCATTCAGCAACTTATGAAGTGCAACAATCTCCTCTCCAGCTCTTGGCTAGCAGGGAAGTGTGGTTGGGCCTAAATGGAGAAATGGGACATGTATGTGGGACTGTGGTCAAGACGCTCCCACTTCTCACCACTTTTCCCCCCTCCTTCAGTCAAAGTCCCACATGCTGTATTCTGCCCCGATAACCAAGTCCGCCCCTGCACAGGTGCAAGTGGGGCTGTCTTGGCGGGGCCCTCACATACCCCAAAACCCAGAGGATATCTACCACCAGCATCTCAGCTGTCAGAGCAGGGGAATGAACAGCCTGCCTGTAGCTCTGCTGAAGCCATGGGGTAGCATCACGTAGAAGTAATAGGAAAAGGAAACAGAAAGACTTTTTAGCTCAAGGTAAATCACTCGAGTGTTTATAACAATGTCACTATTTTAATGTTTTTGAAAATGTTAATGAAGCATAAACTTTATTTCAAATCTGTATTGTCCAGTTACCTTCATTGTTGCCTCTCGCCTGTCAGATGGCCATCAGCCTTGAGGACAATTGTATGTATGACCTGAGTAGAAGATGAGCAAAGGTGTCAATGAGATGGAAGAATTATTGACTGTGGGAATGATTTGCGCGAGGATTGGGCGGGAGGAATGGGAGTGGGGTCGTGGGTTCAGTGTTGGTGTGCTGTATGTAGGGCCCTACTAAAGTAATGGTCAAGGCATTTTAAGCATCATGAATATCACAATTTCACATCTTTAAATTGTAAATTTCATGGTTTTGCAACAAATCATCATAATGATCTATTTAAAACAAAAAAGGCAAAGGAAATTTCTGGTTTCAAATGGCATTTATTGTATACTCAAAAACTATTTGTCAGACAGCGCCGTGCTAGCCTTGCAAGGTGGGAGATTCTGCATTCCACAGAGTTCATCTCCTCGCAATGTGTAGCAAATACCTTTGGTAGGCAGTACTGTTGAAGTTTATTTGCACTTGGTATGCAATCACCATTTTGCACATTACATTGAATGAATACCCACAGCTTCGAGTGATCAAGTTTTTCCAATGGTATGTTGGCGCTTGCAAAAGCATCCATTGTAACCAACTGACGATATGCTGAGCTCTATGTCGACTTCTTAAAAAGAGTTGAAATCGTTGCTTATTTTTTTGTGTTTATTTTCCAGCAGTGCAGTGTCTGATGCTCTCTTTCTGCTGCAATAGCTTTTGGACTGTAAGTGGGACCGAACTGTTGCCTGTCGTGTGTGATCCAACTAAACATTGCAACTTGTACAAAACAGTATTCCACCATCGGTATGCAGAATTTGGCTTCCAAATTGTTTCATTCGATGTGCTGCAGTAATGCTTGTGGCCATTTTTAGTTTAGTTTAGAGATACAGCACTGAAACAGGCCCTTCGACCCACCGAGTCTGTGCCGACCATCAACTACCCATTTATACTAATCCTACACTAATCCCATATTCCTACCACATCCCCACCTGTTCCTATATATTCCCCTACCACCTACCTATACTAGGGGCAATTTATAATGGCCAATTAACCTATCAACCTGCAAGTCTTTTGGCACGTGGGAGGAAACTGGAGCACCCGGAGGAAACCCACGCAGACACAGGGAGAACTTGCAAACTCCGCACAGGCAGTACCCAGAATCGAACCCGGGTCCCTGGAGCTGTGAGGCTGCGGTGCTAACCACTGCGCCACTGTGCCGTCCAGTTTGCTCATTCTGGAATTCTCACATGTCTGCTAACAGTTGAGACTGCTACACTCAAAACTGCACCGGAAGCCCAGTAGAGACCATTAACTTGAAAACAAGAGGTATGAACTCCTCAGACTGATTAAAGAATTACACGACAAGGTATCATTGTTTAAGACATTTACAATAACATCCAAATAAAAAATCAACATTAACTAAACAGTACTTAGTAGGTAGTTAATACACCAAATTACAAAGGAAGGTATTTCCCATTAACTTAGTAACACACTTGAAAACCCCACACCACATTTATACATTACAGTGTTCTCATCGAAAAGGTATCCTTATAGTTAAAAGTCCCAAACTCTGCACAGTTGCAATGGGTTGGCTCTCCCAGTGTCCTTCTCAAAGCCAATGTCTTCTTCACTCACTTCTTCCAAACACATTCGACTTTACTTCCATAATAAAGCAATCTCTGGTGGCCCCATTTGTCTTTTCTCCTCCACAAACCTCGAGCCTTCAAACTGGGTTCAAATCTTAGCAGCCTTTTGCTGTATCGTTGATCTGAGAGTGGCTGTTTTTCTGTCTATCTCTTTAGGCTGCACTGACTGTTGGTCTTCCTTTCTTCCTTTCAGCCCCAGACCTAGGAAAGCCTTTTGAATTTATCCAGCTCAAAAGTCAATAGTCGTTTGCCTTTTACAATTCTCAGAATCCGTAAGTCTGACCACAGCAAAACCACCTGGGCCTCCCTTTCCTTCCAGGTGTTAAAAAATTCAACTTGAATCTGCATTTTTAGAATCCTGATTCCCTGTTTACGTCTGAGAGCCTGGGAGCACGAAACCCATTGTCTTTTAGGTGTTACAATCTTGCACCTTGCTTTCAAAAGGGTCTTTGATCTGGGTTCCTTGTTCTCATGGTAATCAAGATCCCTGGCTTGTCTCTGGGTAGAGATTACACAGCATTAAAGATCACAGCTTTTAAAACACAACCATACTACAAAATCCAGCATTCATAACACCAGCAATCGGCCAGTTCAGCCTTGTGTAAATCAATAAAATACAGGAAGTTTGCAAAATGGCCAATTGCACGGAGGACCCGAGATTTCACGGTCCATGACGCATTTTTCACGGCCGTGAATTTGGTAGGGTGCTAGCTATATGGCTTCACAAACTCAGGTTATCTGAACTGTGCCCATCTGACTGCATTACAGGTTTCTCTGGTGTATTGTGGGCTTCTCTGGTGTATTGCAGGTTTCTCTGGTGTATTGCGGGTTTCTCCGGTGTATTGCGGGTTTCTCTGGTGTATTGCGGGTTTCTCTGGTGTATTGTGTGTTTCTCCGGTGTATTGTGGGCTTCTCTGGTGTATTGCAGGTTTCTCTGGTGTATTGTGTGTTTCTCCGGTGTATTGCGGGTTTCTCTGGTGTATTGCAGGCTTCTCTGGTGTATTGCAGGTTTCTCTGGTGTATTGCGGGTTTCTCCGGTGTATTGCGGGTTTCTCTGGTGTATTGCAGGCTTCTCTGGTGTATTGCGGGTTTCTCTGGTGTATTGTGGGCTTCTCTGGTGTATTGCAGGTTTCTCTGGTGTATTGCGGGTTTCTCCGGTGTATTGCGGGTTTCTCCGGTGTATTGCAGGCTTCTCTGGTGTATTGCAGGTTTCTCTGGTGTATTGTAGGTTTCTCCGGTGTATTGCAGGCTTCTCTGGTGTATTGCAGGTTTCTCTGGTGTATTGCAGGCTTCTCTGGTGTATTGCAGGTTTATCCGGTGTATTGCAGGCTTCTCCGGTGTATTGCAGGTTTCTCTGGTGTATTGCAGGTTTCTCTGGTGTATTGCAGGCTTCTCTGGTGTATTGCAGGTTTCTCCGGTGTATTGCGGGCTTCTCTGGTGTATTGCGGGTTTCTCTGGTGTATTGCGGGCTTCTCTGGTGTATTGCAGGTTTCTCTGGTGTATTGTGGGCTTCTCTGGTGTATTGCAGGTTTCTCTGGTGTATTGCGGGTTTCTCCGGTGTATTGCGGGTTTCTCCGGTGTATTGCGGGCTTCTCTGGTGTATTGCAGGTTTCTCTGGTGTATTGTGGGCTTCTCTGGTGTATTGCAGGTTTCTCTGGTGTATTGCGGGTTTCTCCGGTGTATTGCGGGTTTCTCCGGTGTATTGCAGGTTTCTCTGGTGTATTGCGGGTTTCTCTGGTGTTTTGCGGGTTTCTCCGGTGTATTGTGGGTTTCTCCGGTGTATTGCGGGCTTCTCCGGTGTAATACGGGCTTCTCCGGTGTATTGCGAGTTTCTCCGGTGTATTGCGGGTTTCTCCGGTGTATTGCGGGTTTCTCTGGTGTATTGCGGGCTTCTCTGGCATCTGGATGAGTGGCTGCAGGGATCCTGGCCACATTAATTTCCTCCTCATCCTGCTACTCCTCCTTCTAAAAACATAGGAACAGGTTTAGGCCATTTAGCCCCTCGAGCCAGTTCCACCACACAATGCGATCATGGCTGATCTGCGACTTAACTCCATATACCCACTTTTGCTGATATCCCTTAATACATTTGGTTCACAAAAATCTTATCAATTTCTGTTTTAAATTTAACAATTGATCTAGCATTTAGTTTGTGGAACAGAGTTCCAAACCTCTATCACCATTTGCACAGAGCAGTGTTTCCTAATTTACAGGATTAAATGTGCTTTCAATTGCATTTTTATATGTTTATTTCACAGACACGCCATCCCCACGGGAGTTTCCCGCACATCTCCAAACGCACACCAGTTAAATGTGGAAGTGAGTGGGATCATGTCAGGTTTCTGATATGCTGACATTTCTTGATATGTTGCTCCACCACCCCCCTCCCCACCACCACCACATGCAACAGCACTTGACTCCTTACAGGTTAAAATTCTGCCCTTAAATTCTCTTGACAAGCAAATGATCACTTCTTAGTCCCTAAAAATGGTAATAAATGCTTGTCATGCAATTGCAGATTATGTAATCTGGGATGGAATGAAAGGAGGGTTTGTTTCCTCCCACTGGCACCTCCAGCCTCACTTTGAAATATCTTTGTGGCCTCATGGGCCACATTCAATTGGTGAAGTGTCTTTGAGCATTGCAGTATATGATCACACGTCATTTCCACAGGGTGTTTTCACTGGTTTGGATACCATTTCTAGAATCCCACTGTTCTGTTGTGTCAGTAAGCAGCACTATAAGAACTCTATCTGTTCATTTGGCTCACTTGGATTTGATGATGTGGCACCACATAACGCCATCTTCACTAGGTGGATGTGTATACATTCTACCAGATCAAACTATTGACTATATAATCATAGAATCATAGAAAATTTAAGGCACAGAAAGAGGCTACTTGGCCCATCGTGTCTGTGCTGATGGAAAAACGATCCACCCATTCTAATTTCACCTTCTAGCATTTGGCCTGTAGCCCTGCAGATTATGGCACGTGAGGTGCATATCCAGACTCCTTTTGAATGAGTTGAGGGTTTCTGCCTCAACTACCCTTTCAGGCAGTGAGTTTCAGACCATCACCACCCTCTGGGTGAAACATTTTTTCCTTATCTCCCCTCTAATTTTTCTACCAATCACTTTAAATCTATGCCCCCTAGTCACTGACCTCTCTGCTAAGGTGAGTAGGCCCTTCAACTCCACTCTATCCAGGCTGCTCAAAATTTTGTACATTTAAATCAGATCTCCCCTCAGCCTTCTCTGTTCCAAGGAGACTAACCCCAGCCTATCCAATCTTTCCTCATAGCTGCATTTTTTCAGTCCTGGCAACATCCTCATAAATCTCCTCTGTACCCTCTCTAGTGCAATTACATCCTCTCTGTAATGAGGTGACCAGAACTCAGTACTCAAGTGCTCAACAGACTAATTTAAAACTAAACAAGTACAAGTAGAGACCCTGAAATTCTGTGGGGGGTTTCTCTGTTTCCTGTCATAACTTTGGCAGGAGATCAGCCTCTGTGGCCTGTACTTGCAATTACTGCCCCCACCATTATAGCTGGTGCTCGCAGAGTCCACCTGTCTCAGCGATTCCTTGTCTCCCATTTCAAGAACAGCCTGGAATTTCTTTGTAGCTGGTCCCATCCTGTCACCATAACTATGGCAAAGTCACGGCTTGGAGTGGTCCCAGCTATGAGGAAATCTCCTACTGCTTGCTGAGAATTTCAATTCTGTCTACTAAGCAACCTGTGACTGGTAAGTGGGAATAAACACTAACTTGCACACACTGGGGTAACAGAAGACAAAGGAGTGCTCCTGGTATGTGCTCACATTGGGAGCACTGCACAATTGCTAATGATGTACTTTCAGTAACTCGCAATATAGTCTGCAGATGTTTTAAATATAATGGTACACTTAGTGATTTTTAAAAAAAGCTGTCAGCTGAGTAAGGCTGCTTTCATGGTCACATTAAATTATGATTCCTGATATCTATGATTTAGGTTACGTCAGATTTGTTTTTTGATTGCACTTTTAGTTGCTGTTGAGAGTGTGTTACTGATGACCTGAAAGCTTTATTACAATTTTAGAATACAGCAATCATGATTGTTAAACACACTTGGGTTTATTATCAACATTATGGATTTGATAAATTGAATGGAGAGTACATTTTTAGAGTTTGTGGGGGTCATCTGTTGGTGATGCCAGGAGACAAAACTTTTATAAGATAAATGCAATAACATTTGCAAACTGCAAGCAAATGTTACATGATCAAACATCACGTAAACAAACCTTCAGGAATATGTCCAAGCTTACAGTTAAAGGTTGAATCCCATGATGTAGTAAATTCAATCTGGTGCGCAGTGATAAATATAAAGGATTAAATAACCATGTTCATATTGTTTTGGGGGAAAAGGAGATGCCATGAGAAAGGTATAGTTGAAATTACTGTTTGTAGTTTTAGCATATGAACACTTGAACAGGAATGAAAAGTTGTAGTGATGAAGACAGGCTCAAAATGATATGTCTTTTTCACTGAGATGTAGAAGATGTAGAAGTTTAAGCTGGCAAATCCAACAGAACTTTTCAAAATTAAAAAAAAACATTTTGAGAAGCTAAATGGTGAAATACTTTTTTCCCTAGTTAGAGACTCATTAACAAGACACTAGTACTACAAAACATCATTTCTGAGCTCATAACATATTAAGGAGTACTTTAGGTCACAATTTAGGGGCAGTATGTGTGGTTACTTGGAGCTAGGTGAGAGGTAAAATGCATAAACAAGTAACTGCAGCAAAGGCACAGCAAACTGAAATCAACACTGAAGGTAGGATAGAGGAGCAAAAGCCTCCAAAACCCAAACATGTGGCAGAGACAGTGCTGCTCTTATTGTGTTGGTGATGAGTGGGTAATTTATATATCGAACTTGTTTCACCTAAAGGATGTGCAAGCATTGTTCAGCAACTCATTCTGAAACCAAAAAAAAACTTAGTGTTACAGAAAAAAATAACTTGAAACAATCAGGTCGATTTTAACCCAGTGTGATGGGTTCAAAAAAGGGTAGTGCAGTGCTTACCACCCTTTGCATGTGCACAGTGTACATTGCTATTTTGCCTCTGGTTTGGAACTTGGGAGGCGAACACCTGCCAGTGTCAAACAACAGCACTATTTAAATATTTCAGTTGTGCCGAGCCTTGGTCAGACTTCATCTGGAGCACTCCATTCAGTTTTGGGCATCAGACCTTGGGAAAGATAGATTGGTCTTGGAAGGGGTAGACTGCAGATTCACCAGAATGAGACTGGGGCTTAAGGGCTAAGTTATAAGGATACGTTGCATAAACTTGGGGTTTGTATTGTTTTGAAGATGCTTCTATATTTTTTTGTTAAGTATTTATTTAAATTGTGGAATGGCTTCCATTGTAATAAAGCAGGTCATCGAAGAGCTGACTGCTAGAAACTAAGGGGAAAGCCTGTAGAGTTAATCAGGGCACATCCGCTCAGTGAAGGAGAAAGGTCCCTGATGGAAAGCATAGCTGAACAAGCTGTGGCTTTAAATGCAGCAGCAGTAAGGCCCAGAAACATACTGCTGTGGGTGCAGGAAAATTTGATAGGATTCTTGAAGGTTATCAGGATTTTGTGTCTGAAAGGTGAGTAACCCCATACCCCTCGAGTGGGGCAAGCAAGCCCATAGTAATCCTCAGGGATATGGGGCCACTAGATCCCTTTTGCTGGGCAAAGGCCTGACCTTTCCCCCAAAGCATGCAGTAAATATCAGAATGTTGGTGAATGGTATTGGAGGGCAGTGTACACCTGTACCTTTACGTTGGGTGCACTTGGAGTGCGACCTAGTTTCGGGACCGGTGACCGTACGGATCATCCCTAGTTTGCCTGTGGATGGGGTTGACCTGCGCCTAGGTAATGATCTAGCGGGTGCGAAGGTGGTAGCTTCCCCAGTATAGTGAAAGAGAGACTGCAGGAGGTCAGAGAGTCAGGGCAGTGGCAGGAGACGGTCCCCTGCAGTTCCCCTGAATGTGTAGTGAATCGGGCCATGATCAAACCAGCTTGCCCAGAGGAGACTGATTTGGCACTGCAGGCAGATGAAGTCTGTCTGTCTGAGACTTTCTTTGGAAAGTTAGAGGACTTAGGGAATGAATTAAATGAATCTTACCTAGTTGAGGCTAAGCGAGCCATCCCAGTACTGAGAGAGTTAGCACAGGCTGCCCAGTCTGAAATTGAAGCAGAGGGAACCCTGATTGCTACTATTTAAAGAATGAGGTACTGATGAGGAAGTGGAGTTCTTCTCACAGACCTGAGGGCAAAGAGGTTCACTAGTTAGTGGTGCCGCAGAGGTATGGCCCATGAGATTACAACAGCTGTACATGTCCGTATACGAAAAACCAAAGCCAGTATAAGACAGCAGTTTGACTGGCCAAAACTCCACAAAGATGTGGTGGAGTACTGTAGGAGTTGCCACATGTGCCAGGTTGAGGGGAAACCTCAACCCACTGTGAAATCTGCACCCCTAATTCCTGATCGGCTTTTGGGAAGTCCTCCAGCAGAGGGCTGGTGAATTGTAGGGGGCCACTGTCAAGAACAAAAGGGGACAGACAGGCACAGGGCTGGCAAAACGTTAGAGAGGAAAGGGGAAAAAGGGACCAAGAGGGCAAGTTAAAAGAGATCCACGAGGATTCCCAAATGGAAACCCCTACTGTCTGGTCAGCCAATCCTGAAATGTTTGAAAAATTAGACCCCCCATCCTCTGTAAATGTAGACACTAGAAGCACTCCGCCAGAGTTGCTAACAGCATTTACAGAAACCTGCAAGGACAAAGAAAGTCCTGAGGGTGGAGAAACTGTGAGGGTAATGCCTCACCTAGTCGGAGTGCCGCAGGGGAGTTCAATAGAATCTGGACAAATATCTGCAAGCAGGAGTGTCCCAGAGGACAATGGGAAGATTAGCAAAGAAATCTCCCCACAGTCAGGAGAAAAGGGCACCAACCATACCCTAAGGTGAAAAGCCCTAGCATGACTCATCCGAACACTGAATGACAGATCAGAGTGGATCCACCCACTGCTGACTCTCATGAGCAGAACTCCAAACCAGGGCTAATTAAATCTAACCCTCCACCTGCAGACCTCAACAGGAACAAAGGCACCCTAGGCAGTCATTGAAATGTGCAAATTGCAAACCTCCGCAAAAATCACATGTTTATTGGGATGCCCATTCCCAAGGTATTTCAGGCTGGTAGTGAAGAAACTTCAAACCCCTTTGGGCAACACACAACTCTTTCATACCCACCTCAAGGGAAAAGGGGCAGTTTAAAGCAGCACTGCTACAAAGGAAAGACTGGCTGTAACAATTTTTAAGATTTCTGAATGAATGAGAGAAATGCATGTGTGTTGTCCTGTACTTTCTCTTCTCTCTATTTTTATTTTATGCTAATATCGCATTTCATTCCACTGGATGTGGAGGTGTGACAGAAACCACACCTGCCAAAAATGAGACATATTAATTTTGCCATGCGGAACATTATTTTTGAACTGTTACTGGACTTGAAATAACTTGTTTAAAAAAAACCACAACAGTGGCTGAAAACATGGCTGCACATTTGCATTCTAAAGGACAGTGGCTAAAAACACGGCTGCACATTTGCATTCTAAAAGACAGTTGCCTGAAGAAGACAATGGGAATCCTCCCTGATTCAATTAGCCAGATGGCTTTTGATCAAGAGATATTGAATGTGTAAAGCCAGCATTCCCCCCTCCCCCTCCCCCCACTGAGAGTGTCAAGTAAGCTTGGGGAAATTCACAAAGCTCGCTGCAGAGGTTACCATAGAACCATAGAAAAATTACGGCACAGAAGGAGGCCATTCAGCCCATCATGCTAGTTGCAATGACTAACCTGCTGGCCAACTCGGACTTGATTGAATTGTGCTCACGGAACAGTTTTGGAAGAGACTGCAATTTGAAGACAAAAGAGCAAGAAAACTTTCCCTCCCTCTCTGTCTCTCGCTCTCAAGCAAAGTTCCAGGAACCGACGGAAGACCAGCGAAACAAGTTTGAAAGTGTACACTGTGCCCCAATGAGAACTGCAAGACTTAGCCTCAATCAAAGACTTTACATCCAACTCAAAACCAATAACTCAACTCCAGCTATTACTTCAAACCTTTCCCCTTCTTTCTCTTCTGTCCCTATTTGCATGTGTGTTTATCACATATGCATGCTAGTGTGGTCGCATCACGTATTTTAGTAGTTTTAACTGAATTAGAGTTTTAAGGTTAATAAACTTACACCTTTTTTGTTTAAATCTGAGAAAACTTGTCTGGTTGATTTCTTTGCCATTACAATTAGAGAGCAGTGAGCAAGGACTCACTGAGAGGGAGGCTGAAACGGGGTGTTTTAAAAATTAAACCCTGTTACAGCCAAATCAGGAAAAGGCTGAGAGGGAACCCCTAGACCCCTTTCTCACCTGGTCGTAACAGTCTACACACAAAGGGTGGTAGAAGTTTGAAACTCTCTTCTGCGATGGCAAGTGATGCTAGGTCAAACGTTAATTTTAAACCTGAAATTGATAGATTGTTGTAAACCATAAGATATTCAGGGATATGGGGCAAAGGCACGTAAATGGAGTTAGGCCGCAGATCAGATATGATCTCATTGTGTGGTGGGACAGGCTCGAAGGGCTAAATGGCCTACACCTGTTACTACATTCCTTGACAGGTTGTCTAATGCATCCATTATTTGCTGGTACACTTCCAAGATCCTTCTCTTAAGTCATTCCTGTCCTGTTTGATGGTGCTTGTCCCTGGGATCACACTCTGACAAGCTGTGTCCTCTGCAATCCTTTACACTACCACCAGCTGCTGCTGTCTTGTGATGTAAACTTCACCTTTTGCAGACCCCTCTAACTCACCCCACCTGTGGTGGTGTTTGTTGAAGTGGAAACAGGTGAGGGTACAGGTTGGCAAGACTGGCTTGGTTCATCTTCAGAAGGGATGGATTCTGTAGAGTGGCCTGCAGACAGAAGAAAGGAATAATGAAGAAAATGACTCTGACTCTAAAACAAGTACTGGGTAGGTTAGAGAGGCTCAGATATGTGGGCATTATTTTGACCAAAGGGTGAAAACAGGTGCTAAATGGGTGCAGTTGCTATTAATATATGCCACTTTCACTTCTTCCTTGAACAGAGGCCCAATCAGTCCCCATCCACCACCACTCTTCTCCGCCTGGCTGAACTTGTTCTCACATCGAACAACTTCTCCTTCAATTCCACTCACTTCCTTCAAGTAAAAGGTCTCGTTATGGGTACCCGCACACGTCCTAGTTATGCCTGTCTTTTTGTGGGATATGTCGAACATTCCTTGTTCCAGTCCTACTCAGGTCCCTTCCCCCAACTCTTTTTCCTGTACATTGATGACTGTATTGGTGCCGTTTCCTGCTCCCGCCCCAAACTGGAAAACTTTATCAACTTTGCTTCCAATTTCCACCCTTCTTTCACCTTTACATGGTCCATCTCTGACACTTCCCTTCTTCGACTTCTCTGTCTCCATCTCTGGGGATAGGCTGTCTACTAATATTCATTATAAGCCCACTGACTCCCACAGTTACCTCGACTACACTTCTTCACACCCTGCCTCCTGTAAGGACTCCATTCCATTCTCCCAGTTTCTCCGTCTCCGACGCATCTGCTCTGATGATGCAGCCTTCCACAACTGTGATTCTGATATGTCTTCCTTTTTCCTCAACCAAGGATTCCCCTCCACTGTGGTTGACAGAATCCTCAACTGTGTCCAGCCCATTTCCCACACCTCTACCCTTACCCCTTCCCCTCACTCACAGAACTGCGACAGGATTCCCCTTGTCCGCACTTTCCACCCCACCAGCCTCCACATCCAAAGGATCATCCTCCGCCATTTCTGCCACACCCGGCATGATGCCACTACTAAATGCGTCTTCCCCTCCCCTGTCAGCATTCTGAAGGGATTCTTCTCTCCGTGACACCCTGGTCCACTCCTTCATTACTCCCAACACCTCGTTCCCTTCCCGTGCAATCGCAGGAGGTGTAATACCTGCACTTGTACCTCCTCTCTCCTCACTATCCATGGCCCCAAACACTCCTTTCAGGTGAAGCAACGATTTACTTGTACTTCTTTCAATTTACTATACTGTATTTGCTGCTCACTATGTGGTCTCCTCTACGTTGGGGAGACCAAACGCAGATTGGGTGACTGCTTTGCGGAACACCTCCGTTCAGTCCGAAAGCATGACCCCGAGCTTCTGGTTGCTTGCCATTTCAACACACGCCCCTGCTCTCATGTCCATGTATCTGTCCTGGGCTTGCTGCAGTGTTCCAATGAACATCAACGCAACCTCGAGGAACAACATCTCATTTACCAATTAGGCACGCTATAGCCTGCCGGACTGAACATTGAGTTCAATCATTTCAGAGCATGACGGGCCCCTTTTTTTATTTTCAGTTTTTTTTTCTTTTTCTTTTCTTTTATTTTATTTCAGTTTGTTTCATCATTCATTTTTCTTACAATGTGCCTGCCCAGTGTTTTTTTCATGTTTGTGCTTTGGGCCAGGGCTGTTCATTTTTCTGTCAATTAACACCCTCTCTGTACTAATGCTTTGTCTTTCACCACACCATTAACATACCATTTGCCTTTGCTCCATGACCTTCTGGTCAGTTATTCTCTGTGACCCTGTCCTATCAACACATTTACTTTTGTTATCTCTTGCCCCACTCTCGTTTTATTTGCTTGAAACCTATTACATTTCTAACCTTTGCCAGTTCTGATGAAGGGTCACTGACCTGAAACATTAACTCTGCTTCTCTCTACACAGATGCTGCCAGACCTGCTGAATATTTCCAGCATTTCTTGTTTTTATTTCATATTTCCAGCATCTGCAGTATTTTGCTTTTATATTAAAATATGCCTGTTTGGAAGTTTAGCAAACAATGTTGGTGCTAATTGCTGATTGCCATAACTCGAACTTGCCTGGAAGCACTAAACAGACACCTGCAGGTTTAGCACTCAAGTGCTGATTAGACACAATTTTCGTGGAGCAATATTCGTGGGCTTCACACACCCAATTCCACTGAAGGTGTGGAGTGCTGTGGCTGGCAACCAGCAGTCCGTTGCATGATGGCTCAGAGACGGGGGAAGAGGTTCTCAGCTGTTACTGGAAGTGTTCATGAAGGAGCTCCAAAGGAGGAGGAACGTCTTTTACTTGCAAGGGGGAAGGAGGGCACCTCACCCTCCTGTCCCTCTGTCCAGCAGCAGCTGGTGCCACTCTGCCTGGCCTCATGTCCTCCTTCCATTCCTCATCCAGACCAAGGGGGACCTGTAGCAAGATGCCCATGGCCAAGCACTCCCTTTCTCCTAATGACTTATAAGGTGGAGTAGCACAGCAATTACTGTTTTAAGTGAAATCCTTGGAGAACTTCCGGAATAAATGTTGCTTGAGTGTTGGTGAAGTCTTGACAAAATAGCCCAGAAATTCTCCCGATGTGTTTCAGAGGTTCACTTCACAGCTCCAGCAGCAATGAACCTGAAATGATGAGTATCCCTTTAACTGGTGACTTATCCCTTAGGCCTGGACAACGTATGCCAGCCAAGAGCGACGTCTCAATTCATTCCATCTTCGCTGCCTTCGGAGAATACTTGGCATCAGGTGGCAGGACTATATCTCCAACACAGAAGTCCTTGAAGCGGCCAACATCCCCAGCTTATACACACTACTGAGTCAGCGGCGCTTGAGATGGCTTGGCCATGTGAGCCGCATGGAAGATGGCAGGATCCCCAAAGACACATTGTACAGCGAGCTCGCCACTGGTATCAGACCCACCGGCCGTCCATGTCTCCGTTATAAAGACGTCTGCAAACGTGACATGAAATCGTGTGACATTGATCACAAGTCGTGGGAGTCAGTTGCCAGCATTCGCCAGAGCTGGCGGGCAGCCATAAAGACAGGGCTAAATTGTGGCGAGTCGAAGAGACTTAGTAGTTGGCAGGAAAAAAGACAGAGGCGCAAGGGGAGAGCCAACTGTGCAACAGCCCCAACAAACAAATTTCTCTGCAGCACCTGTGGAAGAGCCTGTCACTCCAGAATTGGCCTTTATAGCCACTCCAGGCGCTGCTTCACAAACCACTGACCACCTCCAGGCGCGTATCCATTGTCTCTCGAGATAAGGAGGCCCAAAAGACTATCCCTTTAAGTAGAGCTTGAAATCTACATAAACACCATGTTTACTCCCAAACAGCTGTTAGGAGAGGGTGTTAGTTGAAGCGCTAGCCATGATAATGCTGTGCAGCCTCTTCGTTGAGCACCAATAGGCATGTTAAGTGGCAATTGGTCGTTTAACAAGCCTCCAGCTGCCGTTTCTAATACTGGCTTCAGCTTCTTTACCAAGATGGCGTTTCAAGCTAAATGGTGGGTTAAATCGACATTTCAACTTAAGGATCCAACTTGGCCGAAAGTATTCAGTGAAATTTGCCCCTGTAGTGTGGAGAGGCATCACCAGTTTGGCCAGCTACCCGAAAAAAGAAACAGCAAAAAAAAACGAAGATCCTGCTGCTCCAGTTCTCTTGATTTTCCATCCCCAATGCTCTGAGAGAGGCAAGTGCCCACAATCTCAAAGAATTTCAAGAATTAGGTTCCAGATGAAAGCTGTCGCCAATCCCCCCAACTTCGCCTCCCCCCCACCCCCCACCTCCCCCCCCCCCCACCCCCACCTCTTATTCGCATCTGCTCAAGTGGTTGTGCACTAACTTGTTCTGCAGAAAGGAGAGGATTATCAGTGGCCCCATCAAAGGCTTCTGCATTTCTGTGAGACATGCTGATGTACGCAAGATGAGTGTGACTTACAGCAAGCTGTGCACAGGATGGGGAGGTGCCACAGAACCGGAAAGCAGCAGGAGGGTGACCTTTGCTGGTAAGTACAAGAGTGCAAGTGCCTTCGCAACTAGCTGACAGCAATATACTACACAAGCAGCTGTGGCAATAGCAGCTGCTGATAGTGCAGCTGAAACAAGGAGGAGGGTAGGCTATGTTCCCATTTCTAATTAGAGCAGAAGCAGATGGAGAGAGGAATGGGAGTGCTGGGGTGGTGATGATGGAGAGGGGTGTGGGATGGAGAAGGGAAGTGCTGTAGCAAGGTGTAATACAGAGAAAGAGACATCACAAAAAAAGCAATTCTTATTGTGAACAAGTATGTCAGATCTTTTAACTTTATTCAATATTCCAGCCAAATACTGGGTGTAGTCACTTCTTCTGAAATCAACCTTCAGGCAGTGTTTTCCTTAGCACTCTAGTCCTAGTGAAGGGGAATAAAAGGTCCCTGTGCACAGACGATCGCCACGGCAGTGCCAATTATCTGGGTGCCCTTGCCTGTGCCATAGCAGTTCTTCAGAAACCCCTCCCAATGTACAAAACAAAAAAACATTGTACTCATTTTAAGGGATATAGCCCAACTTTATATTGATGGAAGGCCTGGCTGAAATCCCAGCCCCCTCACTGTGAGCTGCCTGTTAACACTGGAAAACTCATGGATTGCTCGCCTGACATAGGGCAATGAAGAACAGCCATCTAAATGTTTCAAATATTTTGAAGCTCTTACACATTTCATTGTGGACTCAATACCCGAATTTAAAATCAACCTGAAGAGAACCCAATGGATATTTTGCTAATAATTATCGAAATATACTGAAGCCATCATCTGCTTAGTTTAGTGATTGTATTACCTCATATGCATAATATAATAAATTCTATCCTAAAATACTAGATCATGCACAAATGAAGTGTCAAAAAATTACATGCCTTCCCTGGTTGTATGGCACACTCATTTTTAAGATCGCCATGACACCACTGCATGCATTAAATTCTGATCTAACCTATAGTTTATTGGTCTATTTCGTGTTATAGGGTGACTGGTTCTGCTAAAGAAGGTTCTTTTTGAGACCTAATGATTTATAACTTTGTAAAAAGATTGGAGAGACAGAAACTGGAGCAATGAATTATTAAGAGAACACCAAGTTTAAAAATAATTTGATTGAAGTTTTGCTTTATATGTCTTTAAAAAATCATTGCAATTTTTACTGTGCTCAATAAAGTTCATTTGATCTTCGGAGCCATGTTATCGTTTGTGCTTCTCTTTGACATTTAAGTGTCTTATCCCATTATAAATTATGAGGAATCTCAAATTATTTTTATTGCCAGCTGCATGCATTTGAGGTATAGTTCTGTCAGTGTTACTAATGTTAACTGGTTCAGTTCTTTCACCTAAAAAGTTGCATTTTCTGTTGCTTTGGTGCCATCTAGTGGTGATAAATACAACCCAAAAAATTGGCCAGTATTTACTTTTTAAAAAAGCACCCATTTTAGGGCAGGCTGCAAGTAAAATGGGGCAGAGATGTCCTCTGCAAAAACACTGCCCCCAAAAATGATTGTCATGATTTCCCTTTCATGACTCTGTTGTAAAACTTAGCGTATGGAAACACACTTTTCGCGTTCAAATGAAGATCATGGCCAAGTGCTCACCCAGGGCTGGATTTTGTGCGAGAGGTAGGGCTCCTGGCACGGGCCGAAAAGGCGGGGGAACCTCGCCTCTGCCTTTTCGTGCCCCCCCCCCCTCCCACCCAACCCCTCAACCCCCGGAGAGATCCTCTGGTCTTTTTAATTCAAAGTTGCAGAAGCCGGGATCCCCATTCCTTTAAAGATGGGGATCCCGCCTCCAACAGCTGCCGGCCAACCAGAGGGCCGGCAGCTCAGCAGTATCGGCAGCGCCACCGGGAACGGTAGCCACTGCCAGTACTGCAGAGGCTTTGGACCCAGGTCCAGAGCTGGAATCCTGGATTGGAGGTAGGTGAGGCGAGGTCACCAGGGCCAGTCCTGAAGGTTCCAGCAAGGTGGGGGTTGGGGGTGGTCATGCAGTCCAGCGGGAGGGGGGTCCGGGGAGGGTAAAGTTGTTCTCAGTGGGGGTCCTCCGTGGGCCACAAATTTCCCACGGAGGAGGGCCCCCCCCCCCCCACCCCCCAAGCCCGCAGGGAGGGTGCTTCATTTTACAAGGTATCTTCCCTGTGTGGCGGAGGTCTCCCTCCCTGCTGCTGGTAATATTTCAGCAGCAGTGGGAAGAGGCCCTTAATTGGCTGTTAATAGGCCACTTAATGGCCTCAATTTGTCTTTGGGCAGGAAGGCCGTCATCGACCTATCCTGTCCCCAGGAAGATCACTTGGTGATGGGGTGGCGACGGGCCCTCTGCCCCCTACCACCCGTCGCGATACCCTGTACCCCCGCGCCTCGGGGGCCATACAAAATCCCTGCTCCAGTCTTATTTTCCTGTGTTTCCATTCATTTAGTGCCATTGAAAATTACTGCCATTGTAATGATGGTGTTGCTGAGCCTGCATGGTGGGCCACACAAGTTGAAAGGTCATACGTTAGTTCAATGCTCTTTTGGCTGGAAGTCGCTTCTACTGCTTTGAAGTTGCAGTTCTTGAGCATTTAAAGGTATGCTGCAAAACTAGATAAGAATTTAAAGGGACTTCTGCATTGTAAAATAATGGGGTAGAAAGTCGACTTGAACCCAAATTGGTGAATAGTCAGAGAAGCGACCGCTCCAGATGCTGATCCGTGCCAGCCTAAGGCCCAAGACAAATTAAGCTTAAAGCCTCATTTAAATGGTGAGCTGCGGGCACCAAGTAGGTACCTGGCTGCAGCTCACCAGTTGGGGAGAGCGAGAAATTGCCTGGCTCCCTGAGCTGGCTGACATTTTGGGCCTGGGAAGACGGGAAGCAATCCGAGGGAAAGCATTTAGAGGGAAGTCTTGAACTCCTGCTTTCCCTGGCCCTACAAAAATAACTCAAAATGTCTAAGTCTTTTTTGAGTGTCCTCCCAATGGATATTCCTCTGCGATTTCCATTGTTCCTGTACTTTGAGGTAGGTGGCGAGGAGGATAAGCAGGAGTAAGAAATGGAAACCAGGTGAATGTGGCGGCATTCAGGCAATAACCAACCCATGGGTATTTGTGCAACAGACCATAGAGGATCTGGATTTTCCTATCGTCTGGAGAGATGTCAGCTTTTGGAACCTAACATGTGCACTCTTTCTACTGTGGCACACTGCCTTGTCTGTGGCTGTGAGGGTGACATCGCTTAACTTTTTTACATCAAAATGCCTTCAAGTGGCCTCTGATGACATTGGTTAGCAAGTCAGTGTTTATTGCTGCATTAGACACATCACATGCCCAATTCAAGCACTTCTGAGTTCATTCAGTTCTGCATGGACACATCGAAGAGAAGAGAGAGAATCAGAGAGATACATTAAGTTCTTCCAAGTGGCTAGATTCCCACAAATGCAGGGTACCATTGATGCCACCCATGTGACTATAAAGGGCCCATCTGAAAAAACCATCAACTTCATGAGAGGGATCAGACTTTTTTTCCCCTGAACATCCAAATAGTGGGTGATGAAAGCCATCTCATTATCAACATTGAATGCACAGGGAGTAGCTATGATTCGGTTATTCTCAGGTAAACCATGTACCAGTGCCTTGTATATTTGGACTCATTATATCGTTTTGAATTTGTGCTCTACCTCTGTGGCTGTGCATCCCAAGGTCCAGTTAGTGCATTGTTGGTTTTAGTGACCTATTCACCAGTACCCCCAGACCTCTCTCCTGTCCTGTAAATTATAAATATTTAGTTTATATCCCCATAGCTTATTTCCCTGCCCTAGACTAATTACTTTGTACCTTAAGGATTCAAAGTAAAAACCTGGGAATGGATAAGAAATTGTGTAAAGGGTAAAAAGCAACTGTTGTTGTTCAGCTGCACTATTTTATTTAGTTAAAATTCCTCAATTCAAATAGTTTTTCTGAAACAACTCTATGAAGGATCTGAAATGTAAGTATCTCTATATAGCATAGTGACAAAAGACAACACTTGAATTCTAGGATTTAATTATTTGTGAAGTAATAAACCCCGATATTAACTCATTATTATTTCCCTTCCCATATGTGCCATTCTCTGGTCTACAACTTTCCTCAGCTTTTGACTCAGATTCATTTTTCCTTCCATACTTCTCTGTTGGCCATTGTGTTGTATGGATCTTCTGCCGACATATTTTAAAGTCTCTGATTGACTCTGGTACTCTTCATTCCTCCTCAGTGTCTGAAACCATTTAAATTTTTTGGTCCATTTTTTTGTCTGTTCAGTATGCTTTCAAGTCCTTCCCTTAGCTATGTAACCAATGTACATCCAAGTTTCCCCTTCTGATTGTTCATTGTATCTCGGAGTCCTCTCCCTTCCTATGCCTCATCCAATCTATTTATGAAATCCTCTTGCAGTGATAGACAGAGATCCATTATTGGTGCTCACCTTCCTCATGCTTATTATTTTTGTTATTACCATATAATAAACTCTCTTTCAAGAGAGTTTCAAATTCCCGACTATCTAGCCTTTGGCCCTCCATTCATCATGATAATTCTGCAGTTACCGATCTGCTAAATCACACCTTACTGTCCACTTTTGATTCTCTTGTCTCCATTAAAACCATTACTCTATCTCACCTTGGTCATTCCCCTGGTATACCACTTGTCTCTGCTCCCTTAAGTCCAAGGGATGCAGATTTGAAGGTCTATGGTGGACAACTGGTTTAACCATCCACTGCCAAATCTGGTTGGACCTCATAAAACACTTTCGGGTCTTGTTCTCCTTTGCTAAAACTGCTCACTATTCAAAGATTATCCTGGAATCCAAAGATAACCCCAGCTTCTCTTCACCACAAACTATCTTCTTAAACCACACTGCTCCTCTACCCTCGCCTCCAATAACAAGCGAAAGGAACTCATGGACATTTTTGTTATAAAGATTGAGACCATTTGTTCAGCTGCCTCTGCCACTTCCTTCCCTTCCCCAGCCCATCAGGGAAATTTCCCCTAATATTCCCCACTGAACATTCCCCCTCTGAACACATATCTTTCTCTAGACAGGGTAGATGCTGGGAGGACCTTTCTCGAGCTTGGGATTCTAGAACTAGGGGTCAGAGTCTTGGGCTGAGGGTCAGTTAATTAGGACTGAGATTAGGAGAAATTTCTTCACTCTAATGTTTGTGAATCTTTGGAATCCTTATCCCAGTGGGATGTGGATTCTCAGTTGTCGAGCTTATTCAAGACAAAGATTGCTAGATTTTTAGATACTAAGGGAATCAAGGGATATATATGTCCCATTACATCCATAAAGTGGGACAGTGCAAGAAGGTGGATTTAAGAAGATCCGCCATGATCTTATTGAATGGTGGGGCAGGCTTGAAGGGTTGAATGGCCTACTCCTGCTCATATTATGTTCTTCCAACCTCCCTTTCCTTTCCAAAGTCCTTGAAGGTTTTATCGCCTCCCAAATCCATGCTCACCTTTCCCACAATTGCATGTTTGATTCCCTCCAATCAGGTTTCCACCCTTGCCACGGCACTGAAAGACCCTTATCAAAGTCGCCATGACATTCTATGTGACTGTGCCCATCATAACCTATCCCTCCTCATCCTTCTCAACCTATCTGCAGCCTTCGACACAGTTGGCCACACCATACTTCTCCAACGCTTTTCATCTATCGTCCAGTGGGTGGACGTAGCTAGAGAATCAGTTGCAATAGCTTCTCTTCCCACTCCTGCACCGTTACCTCGGGAATCCCCAAGGATTTATCCACAATTTTTCATTGACATGCTGCCCCTCCTCTCGGCAGCAAATCAGGTATCACATGCATCCAATTCTATTTCACCAACACCTCTTTTATCTCCTCCACTGCCTCTGCACTCTGCCGTGGCACCCAAATAAAATTCAGCCCAAAACCTTCCCAATATTTAGTTGGAGGAAATTACTGCTCATCCAATGCTGGATGTTGGACAAGCAGTGACAATCAGAGGCAGTGGAGGAGACAAAAGAGGTGCTGGTGAAATAGAACTGGATGTGTTACCACCCTCTCTACGTGCGCAATCACCTCTGACACTGGTGCTCTGACATCCGTCTTGTGGGGCCTGCAGATGCACGGCAATCGTAATGGCGAGGTTCCCTTGGTGGCTGCTGCTCACGACCAGGGGCCTCTACGTGGATCACACCTACCTGTTGATATTACCTCTGGTGCATACGGATCCTCACGTGCAGAGGATCACACAATGTAGGATGAGTCATACCTGTTTCCATGTGATAAATAAAGTTGAACCCTTAATGTATTCAAAGGTTCCTAATAGAGCAGGGCTTGGTGTTGACGGGACCATCAGCTGCTTTCCTGGATCAACTATGTGGCATTGCCCATCTTGGCCAACACTCAGAGTGGCACAGCATGACCACATCAAGATCCTACCAGCTGAATCAATTGCCCCCACCATCCATATAACCTTAATGCTCCTGCCCTTTCTGGCCACACACAGGGTGATTAGAGTGACATTGCTACTTCACAAACACAAACAAATGCAGAGCGTACACTGTTTACGGAGGGATGGTACACAGTACCTCCCTTCATGCCTGCAGAGCTTTCCCTCCAGTAATCCCAGACCCCCTCCCTCCTCCCTTTAAGAATGCAGAGCTGAGACTCCTGTATTCCCCCTCCTCCTTACCATTATGCAGAGTGAGACCCCTGTGATTCCCCCCCTCCCTCCTCCCATTTAGAATGCAGAGTGAGACCCCTGAGTATCCCCACTCCCTCCTCCCTTCCAGTATGCAGAGTGAGACCCCTGTGTTTCCCCCCTCCCTCCTCCCTTCCAGTATGCAGAGTGAGACCCCTGAGTATCCCCACTCCCTCCTTCCTTCCAGTATGCAGAGTGAGACCCCTGTGTTTCCCCCTCCCTCCTCCCTTCCAGTATGCAGAGTGAGACCCCTGTTTCCCCCTCCCCCTCCTCCCTTCCAGTATGCAGAGTGAGACCCCTGTTTCCCCCTCCCCCTCCTCCCTTCCAGTATGCAGAGTGAGACCCCTGAGTATCCCCACTCCCTCCTCCCTTCCAGTATGCAGAGTGAGACCCCTGAGTATCCCCACTCCCTCCTCCCTTCCAGTATGCAGAGTGAGACCCCTGTGTTTCCCCCCTCCCTCCTCCCATTTAGAATGCAGAGTGAGACCCCTGAGTATCCCCACTCCCTCCTCCCTTCCAGTATGCAGTGAGACCCCTGAGTATCCCCACTCCCTCCTCCCTTCCAGTATGCAGAGTGAGACCCCTGAGTATCCCCACTCCCTCCTCCCTTCCAGTATGCAGAGTGAGACCCCTGTGTTTCCCCCTCTCTCCTCCCTTCCAGTATGCAGAGTGAGACCCCTGTTTCTCTCTCCCCCTCCTCCCTTCCAGTATGCAGAGTGAGACCCCTGTGTTTCCCCCTCCCTCCTCCCTTCCAGTATGCAGAGTGAGACCCCTGTGTTTCCCCCTCCCTCCTCCCTTCCAGTATGCAGAGTGAGACCCCTGTTTCCCCCTCCCCCTCCTCCCTTCCAGTATGCAGTGAGACCCCTGTTTCCCCCTCCCCCTCCTCCCTTCCAGTATGCAGAGTGAGACCCCTGTTTCCCCCTCCCCCTCCTCCCTTCCAGTATGCAGAGTGAGACCCCTGAGTATCCCCTTCCCCTCCTCCCTTCCAGTATGCAGAGTGAGACCCCTGAGTATTCCCACTCCCTCCTCCCTTCCAGTATGCAGAGTGAGACCCCTGTGTTTCCCCCTCTCTCCTCCCTTCCAGTATGCAGAGTGAGACCCCTGTTTCCCCCTCCCCCTCCTCCCTTCCAGTATGCAGAGTGAGACCCCTGTGTTTCCCCCTCCCTCCTCCCTTCCAGTATGCAGAGTGAGACCCCTGTTTCCCCCTCCCCCTCCTCCCTTCCAGTATGCAGAGTGAGACCCCTGTTTCCCCCTCCCCCTCCTCCCTTCCAGTATGCAGAGTGACCCCTGTGTTTCCCCCCTCCCTCCTCCCTTCCAGTATGCAGTGAGACCCCTGAGTATCCCCACTCCCTCCTCCCTTCCAGTATGCAGAGTGAGACCCCTGTTTCCCCCTCCCCCTCCTCCCTTCCAGTATGCAAAGTGAGACCCCTGAGTATCCCCACTCCCTCCTCCCTTCCAGTATGCAGAGTGAGACCCCTGTGTTTCCCCCTCCCTCCTCCCTTCCAGTATGCAGAGTGAGACCCCTGTGTTTCCCCCTCCCTCCTCCCTTCCAGTATGCAGAGTGAGACCCCTGTGTTTCCCCCTCCCTCCTCCCTTCCAGTATGCAGAGTGAGACCCCTGTTTCCCCCTCCCTCCTCCCTTCCAGTATGCAGAGTGAGACCCCTGAGTATCCCCACTCCCTCCTCCCTTCCAGTATGCAGAGTGAGACCCCTGTGTTTCCCCCCTCCCTCCTCCCTTCCAGTATGCAGAGTGAGACCCCTGTGTTTCCCCCCTCCCTCCTCCCTTCCAGTATGCAGAGTGAGACCCCTGTGTTTCCCCCTCCCCCTCCTCCCTTCCAGTATGCAGAGTGAGACCCCTGAGTATCCCCACTCCCTCCTCCCTTCCAGTATGCAGAGTGAGACCCCTGTGTTTCCCCCCTCCCTCCTCCCTTCCAGTATGCAAAGTGAGACCCCTGTGTTTCCCCCCTCCCTCCTCCCTTCCAGTATGCAGAGTGAGACCCCTGTGTTTCCCCCTCCCTCCTCCCTTCCAGTATGCAGAGTGAGACCCCTGAAAATGGAACTTCCCTTCTGTCGCGAAACCTTCAGCCTCCGATGGCTTTTCTAATCGTGAACGGAACGGCACGTGATGGCTGCCTGTTCAAAGTAAAATCAGGAAGTGTCCATGGAGAGGCGGCAGGCTGCATAATCTGCAGAGGCAAGTACCGTTTAACATATTCTATTTGGGGTGATGCCGCCGTAAGGCGGAGAGGCGGAGGCTGCACCGAGGTCCCCCCACTGCCGGTAATTTGCGGCGGGCCCGTCTCAACGTCGAGGCGGGCCTCTCCCCACAGAATTTTACGGGCCCCCACGCCATGACCCGCGGTGTTGAGGGGCCGGTAAAATTCAGCCCATTGTCTTTGGTCTTCCCCAAGAATTCTGTTCCTTGACCTCTTCCATCCCTCTCTCTGGCACCTGTCTGTAAATGAGCCTGACAGTTTGGAACCTTGATGTTGTGTTTGACCCTGAAATGAGCTTCCAACCACATATCCGCTCCATCATCAAGACTACTTACTTCCACCTCAGTAACATCACCAGACTCTGACCTTGCCTCAGCTCATCTGCTACTGAAAGCCACATCCATGCCTTCGCTATCTCTAAATTTGACTATTTCAATGCTCTCCTGGCTGGCCACACATCTTCCACCCTACATAAATGTGCTTATCCAAAACTCTGCTCTCTTAATCTTAAGAGATTGCAGGGAACATAAAAACTGACTGTAAAAGTTTCTATAGGTATATGAAGAGAAAAAGATTGGTGAAGACAAATGTAGGTCCCTTACAGTCAGAAACAGGGGAATTTATTTTGGGGAACAAAAAAATGGCTGACCAACTAAATGCATACTTTGGTTCTGTCTTCACAAAGGAGGACACAAATAATATACCAGAAATGTTGGGGAACACAGGGTTTAGTGAGAGGGAGGAACTGAAGGAAATCAGTATTCGTAGAGAAATGGTGTTGGGGAAATTGATGGGATTGAAGGCCGATAAATCCCCAGGGCCTGATAATCTACATCCCAGAGTACTTAAAGAAGTGGCCCTAGAAATAGTGGATGCATTGGTGGTCATCTTCCAAGATTCTATAGACTCTGGAACAGTTCCTACAGATTGGAGGGTAGCTAATGTAACCCCACTATTTAAAAAGGGAGGTCGAGAGAAAACAGGGAATTATAGACCAGTCACCCTGACGTCGGTAGAGGGGAAAATTCTGGAGTCCATTATCAAAGATTTTATAGCAGAGCACTTGGAGAACAGTGGTAGAATCGGACAGAGTCAGCATGGATTTACGAAAGGGAAATCATGCTTGACAAATCTACTAGAATTCTTCAAGGATGTAACTAGTAGAGTTGATGAGGGGTCTCCTGTGGATGTGGTGTATTTGGACTTTCAGAAGGCTTTCGACAAAGTCCCACATAAGAGATTAGCGTGTAAAGTTAAAGTGCATGGGATTGGGGGGTAGTGTATTGCGATGGATAGAAAATTGTTTGGCAGATAGGAAACAAAGAGTAGGAATAAATGGGTCTTTTTCCAAATGGCAGGCAGTGACTAATGGGGAACTGCAGGGATCGGTTCTAGGACCCCAGCTGTTCACAATATATGTTAATGATTTAGATGAGGGAACTAAATGTAATATCTCCAAATTTGCAGATGACACAAAACTGGGTGGGAGGGTGAGTTGTGAGGCTTCATGGGGGATTTGGACAAGTTGGGTGAGTGGGCAAATGCACGGCAGATGCAGTATAATATGGATAAATGTGAGGTTATCCACTTTGGTAGCAAAAACAGGAAGGCAGATTATTATCTGAACGGCTATAAACTGAGAGAGGAGAATATATAACGAGACCTGGGTGTTCTCATACACAAGTCGCTGAAGGTAAGCATGCAGGTGCAACAGGCCGCAAAAAAGGCAAATTGTATGTTGGCCTTCATAGTGAGAGGATTCGAGTACAGGAGCAGGGATGTCTTGCTGCAATTATAAAGGGCCTTGGTGAGGCCACACCTGGAATATTGTGTGCAGTTTTGGTCTCCTTATCTGAGGAAGGATGTTCTTGCTATAGAGGGAGTGCAGCAAAGGTTTACCAGACTGACTCCTGGGATGGCGGGACTGACGTATGAGGAGAGATTGAGTCGGTTAGGATTATATTCACTGGAGTTCAGAAGAGTGAGGGGGGAATCTCATAGAAACCTATAAAATTCTAAGAGGACTTGACAGGGTAGATGCAGGAAGGATGTTCCCGATGGTGGGGGAGTCCAGAACCAGGGGTCATCGTCTAAGGATATGGGGTAAACCTTTCAGGACTGAGATGAGCAGAAATTACTTCACCCAGAGAGTGGGGAGCCTGTGGAATTTGCTACCACAGAAAGCAGTTGAGGCCAAAACATTGTATGTTTTCAAGAAGGAATTAGATATAGCTTTTGGGCGAAAGGGATAAAAGGATTTGAGGGGAAAGCGGGAACAGATTGCTGAGTTGGATGATCAGCCATGATCATAATGAATGGTGGAGCAGGCTTGAAGGGCCGAATGGCCTACTCCTGCTCCTATTTTCTATGTTTCTATGTTCTTCTTCTTCTCCTTCTTCTTCTTTGGCCTCCTTATCTCGAGAGACAATGGATAAGCGCCTGGAGGTGATCAGTGGTTTGTGAAGCAACGCCTGGAGTGGCTATAAAGGCCAATTCTCGAGTGACAGGCTCTTCCACAGGTGCTGCAGAAAAATTTGTTTGTCGGGGCTGTTACACAGTTGGCTCTCCCCTTGCGCTTCTGTCTTTTTTCCTGCCAACTACTAAGTCTCTTCGACTCGCCACACTTTAGCCCCGCCTTTATGGCTGCCCGCCAGCTCTGGCGGACGCTGGCAACTGACTCCCATGACTTGTGATCAATGTCACAGGATTTCATGTCGCATTTGCAGACGTCTTTAAAGCGGAGACATGGACGGCCGGTGGGTCTGATACCAGTGGTGAGCTCGCTGTACAATGTGTCTTTGGGGATCCTGCCATCTTCCATGCGGCTCACATGGCCAAGCCATGTTAACTCACACTAAGTCCCATTCACCCATCACCCCATGGTTGCTGACCTACCCTGGCTCCAGGGCTGACAATGCCTCAATTTTAAAATCCTCTTCCTTGTTTTCAAATCCCTTCATGGCCTCACCCCTCCCTATCTCTTTAACATCCTCCAGCCCTACAAGCTTTCGAGATCTCTGCGCTCCTCCTATTCTGGCATCTTGCACATCCCCAATTTTAATCGCCCCACCATTGCCAGCTATGCTTTCAGCTGCCTTTGCACCTAAGCTCTGGAACTCCCTTGCTAAACCTCCCCACCTTTCTCTTCTTTCAAGATGCACCTTAAAACCTACCTCTTTGACCAAGCTTCTGGTCATCTGCACTGATATCTCCTTCTGCAGCTTGGTGTCAAATTTTTACTGCTAATGCTTTTGTTAAGTGCCTTGGGAAGTTTTGCTATGTTAAAGGTACTATATAAATGCGAGTTGTTGTTGTTTGTAAATCATACAATAATCTTAGAGTAATAAGGACCACTTCTTGGAAGGATCAACCAGATCTCCTGCAATAAGAGCAGCAATATGTTATAAATGCATGTCACATGGTGATACGAACATAAGAACATAAGAAATAGGAGCAGGAGTAGGCCATTCAGCCCCTCAAGCCTGTCCCACCATTCAATAAGATCATGGCTGATCTGTCCCAGGCCTCAACTCCTCTTTCGGGCCTGCTCCGCATACCTCTCGATTCCCCGAGATTTCAAAAATCTATCTACCTCCTCCTTAAATACATTTAGTGACCTAGCCTCCACAACTCTCTGAGGTAGAGAATTCCAGAGATTCACCACCCTCTGAGAGAAGAAATTCCTTCGTATCTCAGTTTGAAATGTGTGACCCCTTATTCTGTAACTATGTCCCCTAGTTCGAGATTCCCCACCAGTGGAAACATGTTCTCAACATCTGCCCTGTCAAGCCCCCTTAAAATCTTATATGTTTCAATAAGATCACCTCTCATTATTCCAAACTCTAATGAATAAAGGCCTAACCTGTTTAGACGTTCTTGATAAGACAAACCCTTCATCCCAGGAATCAGCCTAGTGAACCTTTTCTGAACAGCCTCCAATGCTAGTATATCCTTCCTTAAATATGGGGACCAAAACTGTACACAGTACTCCAGGTTTGGCCTCACCAACACCCTGTACAGTTGTAACAAGACTTCCCTATTTTTAAACTCTAACTCCCTAGCAATAAAGGCCAAAATTCCATTTGCCTTCCTAATTACTTGCTGCACCTGCATGCTAACCTTTTGTGTTTCATGTACAAAACATCCAGATTCCTCTGTACTGCAGTATTTTGTTGTCTTTCTCCATTTAAATAATAATCTGCCTTTTTATTCTTCCTACCAAAGTGTGTGACCTCACACGTTCCCACATTGAACACCATCTGCCAAATTCTTGCCCACTCACTTAACCTATCTATATCCCTTTGCAGATTCTTTGTGTCCTCATCACAACATGCCTTCCCACCTATTTTTGTATCATCAGCAAATTTGGATACACTACTCTCTGTCCCTTGCTGCAAGTCATTAATATAGATAGTAAATAGTTGAGGCCCTAGGACTGATCCTTGTGGCACCCCACTAGTTACGGCTTTCCAACCTGAAAAAGACCCATTGATCCTGACTCTCTGCCTTCTGTGTGTTAGCCAATCTCAATCCATGCCAACACATTACCCCCAAGACCCTGAGATCTCATTTTGTGCAATAACATTTTATGTGGCGCCTTATCGAACGCCTTCTGAAAATCCAAATACATTACATCTACTGGTTCCCCTTTATCCACTCTGCTTGTTATATCCTCAAAGAACTCTAATAAATTTGTCAAACATGATTTCCCTTTCATAAAACCATGTTGACTCTGTTTGATTGTTTAGTTTAGTTTAGAGATACAGCACTGAAACAGGCCCTTCGGCCCACTGAGTCTGTGCTGACCATCAACCACCCGTTTACACTAATCCTACACTAATCCCATATTCCTATCACATCCCCACCTATCCCTATATATTTCCCTACCACCTACCTATACTAGGGGCAATTTCTAATGGCCAATTTACCTATCAACCTGCAAGTCTTTGGCATGTGGGAGGAAACCGGAGCACCCGGAGGAAACCCACGCAGACACAGGGAGAACTTGCAAACTCCACACAGGCAGTACCCGGAATTGAACCCGGGTCGCTGGAGCTGTGAGGCTGCGGTGCTAACCACTGCGCCACTGTGCCGCCCCATTATGTTTTTCTAAATGTCCTGCTATTTCTTCCTTAATAGTGGACTCTAGCATTTTCCTAATGACTGATGCTAAGCTAACTGGTCTATAGTCTCCTGCTTTCTGTCTCCCTGCTTTCTTGAATAGGGGCGTCACATTAGTGGTTTTCCAATCCACTGGTACCCCACTGGAATTCAGTGAGTTTTGGTATATTATGATCAATGCCTCCACTATCTCTGCAGCCACTTCTTTTAAAACCCTTGCATGCAGGCCATCAGGTCCTGTTGACTTGTCTGCCTTTAGTTCCATCAGTTTGTCCAGCACCTTTTCTCTCGTGATAGATTTGGTTCCAAGTTCCTCCCTCCCATTTACACCTTGTTCATCTATTATTGTTGGGATGTTTATAGTGTCATCCACCGTGAAGACCGATGCAAAATATTGGTTTAAATTATCTGCCATTTCCCTGTTCCCTGTTATTAATTCCCCAGTTTCATCCTCTAAGGGTTCCACACTTACTTTAACTACTCTCTTCCTTTTTATATACCAGTAGAAGCTCTTACTGTTTGTTTTTATATTTCTTATCAATTTACTCTCATAATCCATTTTCTCCCTCTTTATTAGTTTTTTAGTCATCCGCTGCTGGTTTCTAAAACATCCCAATCCTCTTGCCTACCACTAGCTTTTGCATCTTTGTACGCCTTTGTTTTTGATTTGATACTCTCCTTAACTTCGTTATCCACGGGTGGTTCATCGTTCTCATCGAGTCCTTCCTTCTGACCGGAATAAATGTTTGCTGAGTGTTATGAAATATCTGCTTCAAAGTCTGTCACTGCTCCTCTACGGACTTTCCCTGTAGTCTATTTTCCCATCCCGCTTTAGACAACTCTTTCTTCATACCTCTGTAATTGCCCTTGTTTAAGTTGAAGACACTGGTTTGAGGCCCGAGTTGCTCACCCTCAAACTGAATTTGAAATTCTACTATGTTATGATCGCTTCCCCCGGAGGATCCTTAACTATGAGATCTCTTATTAATCCTACCTCATTACACATTACCAAATCTAAAATAGCCTGTTCCTGGGTAGGTTCTGCAACGTATTGTTCTGAGAAACAATCCCTGACGCACTCTACAAATTCGTCTTCCATGCTACCCTTGCCAATTTGATTTGTCCAGTCTATATGCAGATTAAAATCACCCATGATAATTGCAGTGCCCTTCTTACATGCCTCCATTATTTCCTGATTAATATTTTGTCCTACAGAGAGGCAACCCCTCAAGGGCCTACAGACCACTTCCAACCGTGATTTCTTTCCCTTGCTATTCCTTACTTCCACCTAAACTGATTCTACATCACAATCTATTACACCTACATTATTACTCACAACTGCACTGATCCTTTTCTGTAATAACAAAGCTACCCCACCTCTTTTTCCTTTCTGCCTATTCTCCTGGAATATCGAATATCCTTGAACATTGAGTTTCCAGTCCTGGTCATCCTGCATCCACGTCTCTGTGATAGCTATCAAATCATATTCATTTAATTCTATCTGTGCCGTCAGCTCATCTATCTTGATACAAACGCTATGTGCATTCAGATAAAGAGCCTTAAGCTTTGACTTTTTGCTATTTTTACCTACTCTGGTTCTAATTTCTGCTGTACTCTTATGCTTGTATTCTCTGTCCCTTCCTGTCACACTCTGATTAATGTATGTTCTTTCACTACCCTGCACCTCTGCTCTCTTGTTACTTTTTGACTTTTTAAACTTCCCTTCAATTGAACCCTCCCCCCGACTATTTAGTTTAAAGCCTTATCTACATCCCTAGTTATACGATTCGCCAGGACACTGGTCCCAGCATGGTTCAAATGAAGCCCATCCCAACGGAACAGCTCTCTCTTTCCCCAGTACTGGTGCCAGTATCCCATGAATCGGAACCCATTTTTCCCACACCAATCTTTGAGCCACACATTTACCTCTCTAATCTTATTTACCCTACGTCAATTTGCATGTGGCTCAGGTAGTAATCCGGAGATTATTACCTTTGTGGTTCTGCTTTTTACTTTAGCCTTGAGCTGCTCATAGTCCCTCAGCAGAACCTCTTTCCTATTCCTACCTATGTCGTTGGTACCTAGGTGGACCACGATAACTGGATCCTTTCCCTTCCACTCCAAGTTCCTCTCAAGCCCAGAAGAGATGTCCTTAAAAAGAAGCTTGGAGCAAGAGGGGGGACTCTGAAGCATATCAGATAAGCAGGAGGAAGGAAGAAAAATGGCCTGACTGTTGAGCATGCTTTAAGTATTCCAGGTGCCTACCAACACCAACAAAATGCTCAGGTTATGTAGGCACCCATTAATATTGTTCAGGCTTTGTAAATACAGGGAAGAATTTTTAAAAAGTATATTTATTTTTCACATTACATTGGATTGGATGAATATGATACACTGAAACAGTTCCAAACTTCTTGTATTTTATCGTTGTTCTGTCATTCTCACATCTACTGCTAAATATTGATTAACAAACTAGTTGATCACATGTGTGGTTGCATATGGGGACCAAGTACATTCTTCTCCATTTTATATATACTATATCCTTACATTTATGTAATACCTTGCTTTTATATTGTTACTAATTCATCTCCTGTGGTATTGCAACAGTGAATCAAGACCAAGTCCAGATAAATAAGGCTGGAAGGCAGTGAGGGCAAGCAGGGGAAATGGTGGAGGCATAGAGGAGAGATGGAGATCATGGAGAAGGGAGAAGGGGGAAGGGAAAGTGGAAGAGTCATATTCATAGAGTTATACAGCACCGAAACAGGCCCTTCGGCCCATCATGTCTGTGCTGGCCATCAAGCACCTAACTATTCTAATCCCATTTTCCAGCACTTGGCCTGTAGCCTTGTATGCTATGGCGTTTCAAGTGCTCATCTAAATACTTCTTAACTGTAGTGAGGGTTCCTGCCTCTACCAACTCTTCAGGCAGTGCGTTCCAGATTCCAACCATCCTCTGAGTGAACATTTTTTTCCTCAAATCCCCTCTAAACCTCCTGCCCCTTACCTTAAATCTATGACCCCTGGTTATTGATCCCTCCACTAAGGGAAAAAGTTTCTTCCTATCTAACCTATAAATGCCCCTCATAATTTTGTATACCTCAATCATATCTCCCCTCAGCCTTCTCTGCTCTAAGGAAAACAACCCTAGCCTTTTCAGTCTCTCTTCATAACTGAAATGCTCCAGCCCAGGCAACATCCTGGTGAATCACCTCTGCCCCCTCTCCAGGGCAATCACATCCTTCCTATAGGATGGTGCCCAGAACTATCCAGAAGAGGATGGGGAAGGGGGAAAGGAGAGAGGAAGAGGATGGAAAAGGGGAGAGTAATGAAAGGGGATGGAAGGGGGAAGAGAAGGGGCTGGAGAAGTGCGAGCAACAAAGGACAATGAAGGGATGCATGGCACTGGCTCAAGGCACATTTCTACATCTATAAACATTCCCCTCTACTAGTTTAGTTACTTCTTCAAAATATTCTATTGGATTTGTTAGACATGGCCTACCCTTCACAGATCCATATTGGCTCCCTCTAATCAGCTCTAAGTAGTCAACTCTTATTTATAGATTCCAATAACTTTTCCACAACAGATGTTAAGACTACAGGTCTAGAATTTCTTGGTTTCTCTCGATCACTTTTCTTCAATAATGGAGGTAAATTTGCAATTTTCTAACCTAAAGGGACAATTCCTGAATCCAAGAGCTTTGGAAGATTATGGCGAAAGCATCTGCAATTTCCTCACCTACGTCCTTCAAAACCACGGGGTGAAAACCATCAGGTCCTGGATTTGTCAGTCTACAGTGCCATTTTAAAAAAATACTGTTTTCTTGCTTATGTTAGTGTTAGTGAGTTTGTCAGCTTTGACCACCTACGGCAAAAGTGCGAAGAGAAATGCAGACTGGTTTCAATCTCATAATGAAGAGCTGGAACCTGTCATAGCCGCTAAGCGCATTGCACTTTTGAACTACAAGAAAGCCCCCAGCGATTTAACATCCGCAGCACTTAAAGCAGCCAGAAGTACTGCACAAAGAACAGCTAGGCGTTGCGCAAACGACTACTGGCAACACCTATGCAGTCATATTCAGCTGGCCTCAGACACCGGAAACATCAGAGGAATGTATGATGGCATGAAGAGAGCTCTTGGGCCAACCATCAAGAAGATCACCCCCCTCAAATCTAAATCGGGGGACATAATCACTGACCAACGCAAACAGATGGACCGCTGGGTTGAGCACTACCTAGAACTGTACTCCAGGGAGAATGCTGTCACTGAGACTGCCCTCAATGCAGCCCAGCCTCTACCAGTCATGGATGAGCTGGACATACAGCCAACCAAATCGGAACTCAGTGATGCCATTGATTCCCTAGCCAGCGGAAAAGCCCCTGGGAAGGACAGCATTACCCCTGAAATAATCAAGAGTGCCAAGCCTGCTATACTCTCAGCACTACATGAACTGCTATGCCTGTGCTGGGACGAGGGAGCAGTACCCCAGGACATGCGCGATGCCAACATCATCACCCTCTATAAAAACAAAGGTGACCGCGGTGACTGCAACAACTACCGTGGAATCTCCCTGCTCAGCATAGTGGGGAAAGTCTTTGCTCGAGTCGCTCTGAACAGGCTCCAGAAGCTGGCCGAGCGCGTCTACCCTGAGGCACAGTGTGGCTTTCGTGCAGAGAGATCGACTATTGACATGCTGTTCTCCCTTCGTCAGATACAGGAGAAATGCCGTGAACAACAGATGCCCCTCTACATTGCTTTCATTGATCTCACCAAAGCCTTTGACCTCGTCAGCAGACGTGGTCTCTTCAGACTACTAGAAAAGATCGGATGTCCACCAAAGCTACTAAGTATCATCACCTCATTCCATGACAATATGAAAGGCACAATTCAACATGGTGGCTCCTCATCAGAGCCCTTTCCTATCCTGAGTGGTGTGAAACAGGGCTGTGTTCTCGCACCCACACTTTTTGGGATTTTCTTCTCCCTGCTGCTTTCACATGCGTTCAAATCCTCTGAAGAAGGAATTTTCCTCCACACAAGATCAGGGGGCAGGTTGTTCAACCTTGCCCGTCTAAGAGCGAAGTCCAAAGTACGGAAAGTCCTCATCAGAGAACTCCTCTTTGCTGACGATGCTGCTTTAACATCTCACACTGAAGAATGCCTGCAGAGTCTCATCGACAGGTTTGCGTCTGCCTGCAATGAATTTGGCCTAACCATCAACCTCAAGAAAACGAACATCATGGGGCAGGATGTCAGAAATGCTCCATCCATCAATATTGGCGACCACGCTCTGGAAGTGGTTCAAGAGTTCACCTACCTAGGCTCAACTATCACCAGTAACCTGTCTCTAGATGCAGAAATCAACAAGCGCATGGGTAAGGCTTCCACTGCTATGTTCAGACTGGCCAAGAGAGTGTGGGAAAATGGCGCACTGACACGGAACACAAAAGTCCGAGTGTATCAGGCCTGTGTCCTCAGTACCTTGCTCTACGGCAGCGAGGCCTGGACAACGTATGCCAGCCAAGAGCGACGTCTCAATTCATTCCATCTTCGCTGCCTTCGGAGAATACTTGGCATCAGGTGGCAGGACTATATCTCCAACACAGAAGTCCTTGAAGCGGCCAACATCCCCAGCTTATACACACTACTGAGTCAGCGGCGCTTGAGATGGCTTGGCCATGTGAGCCGCATGGAAGATGGCAGGATCCCCAAAGACACATTGTACAGCGAGCTCGCCACTGGTATCAGACCCACCGGCCGTCCATGTCTCCGTTATAAAGACGTCTGCAAACGCGACATGAAATCGTGTGACATTGATCACAAGTCGTGGGAGTCAGTTGCCAGCATTCGCCAGAGCTGGCGGGCAGCCATAAAGACAGGGCTAAATTGTGGCGAGTCGAAGAGACTTAGTAGTTGGCAGGAAAAAAGACAGAGGCGCAAGGGGAGAGCCAACTGTGCAACAGCCCCAACAAACAAATTTCTCTGCAGCACCTGTGGAAGAGCCTGTCACTCCAGAATTGGCCTTTATAGCCACTCCAGGCGCTGCTTCACAAACCACTGACCACCTCCAGGCGCGTATCCATTGTCTCTCGAGATAAGGAGGCCCAAAAGAAAAAAAGAAGTGAGTTCCAGTCCTTGATTCATTATTAATTTCCCTGGAATGTCAAGTATATTTTCCTCTTCCTGTACTGTATTGCATAGGATATTACAACACAGAAACAGCCCATTTGGCCCTACTTGTCTATACCAGTGTTTATACTTCCCACTAATTACCTCTTTCTACCCTGCCACCATATCTCTCTATTCGTCTCTCTATCATGTATGCACCAAGCCTCTCCTTAATTGTTTCAATGCTATTTGCTTCAACCATTCCATGTAGTAGTGAGTTTCACATTCTCTGGAAAGAAATTCTTCTAAGTTTTTTATTTAATCTGTTAACGGCTGTCTTATATCAATGCTCCCTTATTCTGGACTCATCCACAAATGGAAACAATTTCTCCACCCACCCAGTCGAACCCCTTCATAATTTTAAAGGCTCTGTCAGGTTTTCTCAGTTTTCTCTTTTGCAAAGAAAATATGTCTAGCCTGCTTAATCTTCCCTGATGGTTGCATTGTCTCAATTCTGGTAATACCCTTGCAAATCTTTTCTGAGCTTTCTGCAGTGCTTCAACATCCTCTATGTAGCATGGAGGACAGAAATGCACACAGTACTCCAAGTGTGGTCTAACCAAGGTCCTGTGTAAATTTAACATTACTTCCCTGCTTTTGTATTCCATTGCTCTGGAAATGAAACTGCACTTTTTTTGCACCCTTTATGACATTATCAATGTATGTAGCTAGAGCCATTAAAATTTTAAATACAGAGTGTTTCTACTTATAATTTATTGACAGCGTAATATAGCTCTGGCTTCACATACTAAAATAGCAGAGTTCCAGCAATCTGAGGAAGCACTGCTTCCACCCCATAGAGGCCTCATACCGTGCACACATATGCAAATGGAATTCTGAAATGTTCATTCTGAATGTATTCATTTGATGTTCACTAGGTGGAGCTGACATAGTAAATAATACAAGTGTACTTTTAGAACATTGTTACACCAAATGTTTAATTATTCAGCACGATTAGTAATAAAGAACAGAATTTTCTTATCTTCTGCAACACTTGACTTAGCAAAACTGCCAAAAGTATCTAATAGACAGCACAAATGTTTATCAGAAAATGGAACTTTCTTGTCTTAAATTGTTTATGAAGCCCATAAAGGTTCTAATATGCTAATATTAGGGGTTTCTCGAACACAAGTTGAATTTCTACATGGCAGTGCACTGCTCCAGAATAATGTACCACTGTACTGTAGTGTTCTTATGAGTCTGCTAGATTAACGTTGAGACTTACTTCCAAGTACACCTTCCCTCAGATATTTCTATCTGTCATCGCATGGACAAATAGGTAAGTGGGATGACGTGGAATTTCAATATAAAGATCTGTTGTATGATAAAAATGTTCCATGCTGATATAGATGTTTTAAAAATAATTCTTCTGCAGGCAAGAAGGGGCCTGGGCATCATTCACTGACCTCAAAAGGGTGCTTGTGAAGATCTAACAGATGACTATAACAAGACATGTCATGTAGAATTTGTAGAGCTGTGGTGGGATGGGCAAAACTCACTTCTCTAAGCAAACTAGGTTCATCTGTTTTGCTACTTGTGCATACCAATTACTAGCAAAACAACAAATTAATTCATATATTTTATAAATCATTTATTCTGTTTTAATCTATAATAATAATATGCAGTTTTTGTCTGTCAGCAAGGTTCTGATTGGTCATGGGTTGATTTGGTGGGCAGAGGCACATGGGGTGTGCGGCAGACGGCAGCCCGTGACACAAGTGCAGCTGCAACAGTTGCTGGTGGTGGTGGGGTGGGGCGATTGGTGGAGAAAAAGAAGAGCAGAAGCCAAGGGGAGCCCAACAACAAGGTTACCCTGGCTGGAGGGATTGGGAATGGCATGCGGCAGTGCGGGGGGTGGGGGAGGTGCGTGGAGAGGGATGAAATGGTATAAGGGATGGACATCATGGGGGGGGCGGGAACGGCATGGGAGGGGGTGGGGGTACAGCGTGGGTCAGGGTGAGCGGATGACATGGTAGGAGGGAGCTTCATGGGAGTGGGTAATGGCATGGGAGGGGAGTGGGAGGAATACCATGGAATGGGGTGGGAGGGAATGGCGTGGGGGGGTTAGAATGGGAGGGGGAGCGACATGGGAGGGGGTGAATGACATGGGAGGGGGTGGGGGAATGCCATGAGAGGGGGCTAACCGCATGCAAGGGAGGGGGAACGGCATGGGGGGGACAGCATGGGGGGAGGAATGCATGGGAGGGGGTGGTAATGGTATGGAAGAAGGGGAGCGTATGGGCGGGGGGGTTGGCATGGGAGTGGGGGCGACAGCATGGTGGGGGAATGCATGGGTGGGAACGGCATTGGAGGGGGAAATGGCATGGGGGGAATGCATGATATGGGGTGGAATGGCATTGGAAGGGCGGATGGCATGGGAGGAGAATACTTAGGAAGTATGGAATGACATGGGAGAGATGGAATGGGGGATAGCATAGGAAGAAGGGGTGGGATGGGGAAATGGGATGGGATGATATGAGTATGATGAAAGGATTGGAATGGGTATGGCATGAGAGGGATGGTATGGGCAGGATAGAATGGCATGTGATGGACATTTAAAGAAGTACTGTTGCAATAAAGATACAAATGTTTTGTGGGTCTCTGCTAGTTGATAATAAAGACAGGTTATGCATTCATTTTTTTTATTATAGCACCTCAGCTATGCACTACTATCCCTAGCATAACACATAAATATTTAAATGTTGCCTTGTGAGAATCCTTATATCTAAACAAAATGAAAAATGAATTATTATCTGAAGTCATTACCTATAAGGTAATTCTTTCATATTTCTACCCTTTATCTGCTGGTTTAAAATACATCTGTTTCTTATTTATTCGCAAATGCAATTTGATGCAAGACAGCCGTCGGGGAGATGGTGGTATATTGGTAATGTCACTGGAGTAGTAATCCACAGGCCCAGGCTAATGACTTGGGGACAGGGGTTTAAATCCCACCACGGCAGCTGGTGGAATTTAAATTCAATTAAATAATAAAAGTCTGGAATTGAAAGCTAGTCTTAGTAATGGTGCCATGAAACTATCATTGTCGTAAAAACCCTCTGGTTTCACTGATGTCCTTTAGGGAAGCAAATCTGCTGTCCTTACCTGGTTTGACCTACATGTAAATCCAGACCCACAGCAAAGTGGTTGACTCCTAGCTGCCCTCTGAAATAGCCGAGCAAGCCACTCAGTTGAGCAGTAAGGGATGGGCAACAAATTACACGACATTCCGTGCACGGATTTGTAAATCTTATGTTTGCAGATCACGAAGACCTGTATATGAGGAACAGGAGGGTGTCAAGGATGGAAACTTGCACCACACCAGTTTACCACAGGAGCTTAAAGTAGTCATAGTGAAGACTGCACTGAGGCGAGCCAGGTATTTCCAATAGTTCTGTTAATCAGAGCAGATCAGAAATTCTCATGAAAGGTCATCAAACTGAAATGTTAACTATGTTTCTCTCTCCCCAGATGCTGCCAGCATTTTCTGTTTTTACTGCAAGATACATAGAGTCATAGGGTCATAGAGAGATACAGCACTGAAACAGGCCCTTCGGCCCTCCGAGTCTGTGCCGTCAACCACCCATTTGTACTAATCCTACATTAATCCCATATTCCTTACCACATCCTCACCTTCCTTCAATTCTCCTACCACCTACCTATACTAGGGGCAATTTACAATGGCCAATTTACCTAACAACCTGCAAGTCTTTGGCTGTGGGAGGAAACCAGAGCCCCCAGCGGAAACCCACGCGGTCGCAGGGAGAACTTGCAAACTCCACACACGCAGTACCCAGAACTGAACCAGGGTCGCTGGAGCTGTGAGGCTGTGGTGCTAATCACTGCACCACTGTGCCATCCCAAATGTTGATCCAATACATGTTGATTTATTGATGATAAGAATCATATATTGTAACTTAAAAGCACACATTCTGATATAAAAACAGAAAGTGAGGTTTTTATTTCAGATTTACAGCATCGGCAGTATTTTGCTTTCATCTCAGTACACGTTTTTAGTTTGTTAGAACCAGCTATTTCAGTGGTGTTCCTGAGTTGAGCACTTATTGGGGACTGGTTGTTTCCCTGGCTTTGGCAGCACCTAGTACCACCACACTAGCTCAAATAAACACCGTCCAACTCCACTCCCGCAGACCGGCCCACATTCCAATGAGACGTCACAAAATGCGGAGGAGGGTGGGCACTGAGTGGGCGGGGCCAGTGCACATCGCACCTGCCAATCAAAGTACCGGTGAAACCATAGTGATCGGACCTGCTGGCTGTCAATCACAAGACAGCGCTTTCCTGCGGCGGTGGCGGCTACTGTGTGTGTATTCGTAATTAACAGATTTGAAACTTCACCTTCCCTGTGTGCTACCATACCTTCTTTATGCCTGCCTTTTAATGTATTGTTTGATCAGGTGAGTAGAGCTGCGGGATTTTTTTTATTTTTGCTGTGCTTAGATTTCGATGGTCCATTCGGATCGGAATAAGTTAGCGAACCTAAAATGGCGGCCGTTACCGCTGGCCAGAGATTTAACTTTGTGTAACTGACATTTGAGGAAGTACGACGCCTCCTTAAACAGCAGCTCTTCACGCTACCGCTTGTTTGAACGTCTTTTCTGACACGATTGCTACCCGGGGAATTGAATTGCTGCTCCGTGTTCCTGAAGCCTGCCCGCCTAGGCCCAGAGTCACGTAGCTTGTTCAGGCACCATTGGTGACATCACAAACGTCAGGGGGCGGGAATCCATTCCGACTCTTAAAGCGGCAACACCGGGAGCCTCACTGATAGGCTCCCAGCAATGTGCATACATCTCAGTCGTTGCTGATCATTTTGTTTTATAAAGTTAAAGTAAAACTAGTTGACAGAAAAGTTTTATCCCACAATCGTATTTATTCCATTGTGAATTAATTTAGAGCTTTTAGAGGGGAGGAGTGAGGTCGTGTGGAACAAGGAAGATGGGGAGCAGGATCACAGAGTGGAGGAGTGAATGGGTGGGTTGGAAGGGGGTCAGGAGAAGAGGCTGAGTGGGTGGGTTGGAAGGGGGTCAGGAGAAGAGGCTGAGTGGGTGGGTTGGAAGGGGGTCAGGAGAAGAGGCTGAGTGGGTGGGTTGGAAGGGGGTCAGGAGAAGAGGCTGAGTGGGTGGGTTGGAAGGGGGTCAGGAGAAGAGGCTGAGTGGGTGGGTTGGAAGGGGGTCAGGAGAAGAGGCTGAGTGGGTGGGTTGGAAGGGGGTCAGGAGAAGAGGCTGAGTGGGTGGGTTGGAAGGGGGTCAGGAGAAGAGGCTGGGTGGGTTGGAAGGGGGTCAGGAGAAGAGGCTGAGTGGGTGGGTTGGAAGGGGGTCAGGAGAAGAGGCTGAGTGGGTGGGTTGGAAGGGGGTCAGGAGAAGAGGCTGAGTGGGTGGGTTGGAAGGGGGTCAGGAGAAGAGGCTGAGTGGGTGGGTTGGAAGGGGGTCAGGAGAAGAGGCTGAGTGGGTGGGTTGGAAGGGGGTCAGGAGAAGAGGCTGAGTGGGTGGGTTGGAAGGGGGTCAGGAGAAGAGGCTGAGTGGGTGGGTTGGAAGGGGGTCAGGAGAAGAGGCTGAGTGGGTGGGTTGGAAGGGGGTCAGGAGAAGAGGCTGAGTGGGTGGGTTGGAAGGGGGTCAGGAGAAGAGGCTGAGTGGGTGGGTTGGAAGGGGGTCAGGAGAAGAGGCTGGGTGGGTTGGAAGGGGGTCAGGAGAAGAGGCTGGGTGGGTTGGAAGGGGGTCAGGAGAAGAGGCTGTGAGTGGGTGGGTTGGAAGGGGGTCAGGAGAAGAGGCTGAGTGGGTGGGTTGGAAGGGGGTCAGGAGAAGAGGCTGAGTGGGTGGGTTGGTTGGAAGGGGGTCAGGAGAAGAGGCTGAGTGGGTGGCTTGGTTGGAAGGGGGTCAGGAGAAGAGGCTGAGTGGGTGGCTTGGTTGGAAGGGGGTCAGGAGAAGAGGCTGAGTGGGTGGCTTGGTTGGAAGGGGGTCAGGAGAAGAGTCTGAGTGGGTTGGAAGGGGGTCAGGAGAAGAGGCTGGGTGGGTTGGAAGGGGGTCAGGAGAAGAGGCTGAGTGGGTGGGTTGGAAGGGGGTCAGGAGAAGAGGCTGAGTGGGTGGGTTGGTTGGAAGGGGGTCAGGAGAAGAGGCTGAGTGGGTGGCTTGGTTGGAAGGGGGTCAGGAGAAGAGGCTGAGTGGGTGGGTTGGTTGGAAGGGGGTCAGGAGAAGAGGCTGGGTGGGTTGGAAGGGGGTCAGGAGAAGAGGCTGGGTGGGTTGGAAGGGGGTCAGGAGAAGAGGCTGTGAGTGGGTGGGTTGGAAGGGGGTCAGGAGAAGAGGCTGAGTGGGTGGGTTGGAAGGGGGTCAGGAGAAGAGGCTGAGTGGGTGGGTGGGTTGGAAGGGGGTCAGGAGAAGAGGCTGAGTGGGTGGGTTGGTTGGAAGGGGGTCAGGAGAAGAGGCTGAGTGGGTGGGTTGGTTGGAAGGGGGTCAGGAGAAGAGGCTGAGTGGGTGGGTTGGTTGGAAGGGGGTCAGGAGAAGAGGCTGAGTGGGTGGGTTGGTTGGAAGGGGGTCAGGAGAAGAGGCTGAGTGGGTGGGTTGGTTGGAAGGGGGTCAGGAGAAGAGGCTGAGTGGGTGGGTTGGTTGGAAGGGGGTCAGGAGAAGAGGCTGAGTGGGTGGGTTGGTTGGAAGGGGGTCAGGAGAAGAGGCTGAGTGGGTGGGTTGGTTGGAAGGGGGTCAGGAGAAGAGGCTGAGTGGGTGGGTTGGTTGGAAGGGGGTCAGGAGAAGAGGCTGAGTGGGTGGGTTGGTTGGAAGGGGGTCAGGAGAAGAGGCTGAGTGGGTGGGTTGGTTGGAAGGGGGTCAGGAGAAGAGGCTGAGTGGGTGGGTTGGTTGGAAGGGGGTCAGGAGAAGAGGCTGAGTGGGTGGGTTGGTTGGAAGGGGGTCAGGAGAAGAGGCTGAGTGGGTGGGTTGGTTGGAAGGGGGTCAGGAGAAGAGGCTGAGTGGGTGGGTTGGTTGGAAGGGGGTCAGGAGAAGAGGCTGAGTGGGTGGGTTGGTTGGAAGGGGGTCAGGAGAAGAGGCTGAGTGGGTGGGTTGGTTGGAAGGGGGTCAGGAGAAGAGGCTGAGTGGGTGGGTTGGTTGGAAGGGGGTCAGGAGAAGAGGCTGAGTGGGTGGGTTGGTTGGAAGGGGGTCAGGAGAAGAGGCTGAGTGGGTGGGTTGGTTGGAAGGGGGTCAGGAGAAGAGGCTGAGTGGTTGGGTTGGTTGGAAGGGGGTCAGGAGAAGAGGCTGAGTGGGTGGGTTGGTTGGAAGGGGGTCAGGAGAAGAGGCTGAGTGGGTGGGTTGGTTGGAAGGGGGTCAGGAGAAGAGGCTGAGTGGGTGGGTTGGTTGGAAGGGGGTCAGGAGAAGAGGCTGAGTGGGTGGGTTGGTTGGAAGGGGGTCAGGAGAAGAGGCTGAGTGAGTGGGTTGGAAGGGGGTCAGAAGAAGCTGAGTGGGTGGGTTGGAAGTGGGTCAGGAGAAGAGGCGGGCGGGAAGGGGGTCAGGAGAAGAGGCGGGTGGGCGGGAAGGGGGTCAGGAGAAGAGGTGGGCGGGAAGGAAGTCTGGAGAAGAGGTGGGCGGGAAGGGGGTCAGGGGAAGAGGTGGGCGGGAAGGGGGTCAGGAGAAGAGGTGGGCGGGAAGGGGGTCAGGAGAAGAGGTGGGCGGGAAGGGTGTCAGGAGAAGAGGTGGGCGGGAAGGAAGTCTGGAGAAGAGGTGGGCGGGAAGGGGGTCAGGGGAAGAGGTGGGCGGGAAGGGGGTCAGGAGAAGAGGTGGGCGGGAAGGGGGTCAGGAGAAGAGGTGGGCGGGAAGGGGGTCAGGAGAAGAGGTGGGCGGGAAGGAAGTCAGGAGAAGAGGTGGGCGGGAAGGAAGTCAGGAGAAGAGGTGGGCGGGAAGGAAGTCAGGAGAAGAGGTGGGCGGGAAGGAAGTCAGGAGAAGAGAAGAGGCAGGTGGGTGGGTGGGCGGCAAGGGGGTCAGAAGAAGAGGTGGGTGGGTGGGCGGCAAGGGGGTCAGAAGAAGAGGTGGGCGGGTGGGAAGGAAGTCAGGAGAAGAGGTGGGCGGGAAGGGGGTCAGGAGAAGAGGTGGGCGGGCGGGAAGGGGGTCAGGAGAAGAGGTGGGCGGGCGGGCGGCAAGGGGGTCAGGAGAAGAGGTGGGCGGGCGGCAAGGGGGTCAGGAGAAGAGGTGGGCGGCAAGGGGGTCAGGAGAAGAGGTGGGCGGGAAGGGGGTCAGGAGAAGAGGTGGGCGGTGGGGGAAGGGGGTCAGGAGAAGAGGTGGGCGGTGGGGGAAGGGGGTCAGGAGAAGAGGTGGGCGGGCGGGCGGGAAGTGGGTCAGGAGAAGAAGTGGGTGGGCGGCAAGGGGGTCAGGAGAAGAGGCGGGCGGGCGGCAAGGGGGTCAGGAGAAGAGGTGGGCGGACGGGAAGGGGGTCAGGAGAAGAGGTGGGCTGGAGGGCGGGAAGGGGGTCAGGAGAAGAGGTGGGCGGGAAGGGGGTCTGGAGAGGAGTGTGAATGGGTGGGAAGGGCTCAGGAGAGCAAAGAGTGAGTGAGGTAGGTGGGAACGGTTAGGAGAGAAGTGGGTGGGGGTGAGGCAGTGGGGAAGGCGTCAGGGAGGAGGAGTGAGTGGGGTAGGGGTCAGAGGAGGAGGAGCGACAGTGGGGAAGGGGTCAGAGGAAAGGTGGGACAGTGGTGAAGGGGTCAGAGAGGAGGAGGGGGAGAGGCAGTGGGGAAGGGCTCAGGAGGGGCTGAGACAGTGGGGAAGGGGTCAGAGAGGAGGGGGAGCCAGTGGGGAAGGGCTCAGAGGAGGAGGGGGTGAGGCTTTGAGGAAGGGGTCAGAGGAGGAGGGGGTGAGGCAGTGGGGAAGGGGTCAGGGATGAGGAGGAGGGGGTGAGGCATTGGGAAAGGGGTCGGGCGGAGGGGGTTAGAGAGGAGGAGGAGGGGGTGAGTCAGTGGGGAGGGGGTTAGAGAGGAGGGGGTGAGTCAGTGGGGGAGGGGGTTAGAGAGGAGGAGGAGGAGGTGAGGCAGTGGGGGAGGGGGTTAGAGAGGAGGAGGAGGGGGTGAGGCAGTGGGGAAGGGGTCATAGGGGAGGAGGAGGTGAGACAGTTGGGAAGGGCTCATAGAGGAGGAGGAGGAGGAGGAGGGGGTTAGGCAGTGGGGAAGGGGTTAGAGAGGAGGAGGGGGTGAGGCAATGGGTGAAGGGGTCAGAGGAGGAGGAGGGGGTGTGAGACAGTGGGGAAGGGCTCAGAGGAGGAGGAGGGGGTGAGGCAGTGGGGAAGGGGTTAGAGAGGAGGAGGAGAGGATGAGGCAATGGGGGAAGGGGTCAGAGGAGGAGGAGGGGGTGTGAGACAGTGGGGAAGGGCTCGGAGGAGGAGGGGGTGAGGCAGTGGGGAAGGGCTCAGAGGAGGAGGTGGGGAAGGGCTCAGAGGAGGAGGGGGTGAGGCATTGGGAAAGGGGTCAGAGGAGGAGGAGGGCTTGAGGCGGGGGAAGGGGTTAGAGAGGAGGAGAGGGGAAGCAGTCAGGGAGGAGGAGGGGGTGTGGCAGTGGGGAAAGGATCGGAGAGGAGGAGGGGTAGAGGCATTGGGGAAGGGGTTGGAGAAACATAGAAAAATAGATGCAGGAGTAGGCCATTCGGCCCTTAGAGCCTGCTCTGCCATTCAAAAATATCATGGCTGATCGTCTAATTCAGTACCATGTTCCTGCTTTCTCCCTGTATCCTTTGATCTCTTCAGGCCTAAGAACTATATCTAATTCTTTCTTGAATATATTTAATGATTTGGCCTCAACTGCTTTCCGTAGTAGAGAATTCCTCAGGTTCACCACTAGAGGAGGAAGGGGGAGAGGCAGTGGGAAAGGGGTCAGACGAGGATGTGGGGGTGAGGCAGTGGGGAAGGGGTCAGAGAGGAGGAGGAGGAGCTGAGGCAGTGGGGAAGGGGTCAGAGAGGAGGAGGAGGGGCTGAGGCATTGGGGAAGGGGTCAGAGAGGAGATGGGGATGAGGCCATGTGGAAGGGGTCAGAGAAGAAGAGGAGGAGGGGGTGAGGCACTGGGGAAGAGGTCAGGGGGGGGGGAGAGGCAGTGGAGGAGGTTGGGGCGAGAGGAACAGAGGGTGGGAAGGGGGCGGGGTAGTGGGTAGAGAGGAACAAGAGCGTGGGGAAGTGGGGCGAAGATATGGGGGAAGAGGAGAGCAGGGGTAAAGGAGGGAAGTGGTGAAGGGAAGAGCAAGAGGAGTATAATTCTGTGTGATTCATGAGATTAATTTAATCATCTGTTTCTATATTTCTGCTAACCACAATGAGTCACAACCCGTTGACATTTTTTCCTGGGTTCTAAGGGTGGAAATCAGCTTTGCTTTCTTTTCATGTATGCTCTGCTTTACTGTTGGGAGTGCTGTTCCTGAATTACTTCAACTTCTTTTCATAAAAAAAATAAAAATTGTTACATGCAGTGAACTAAAGGGATAAAAAGCAACCTGATTACATGACTATTTCCTTCTCAATATATCCTTACAACAATTTGTGTCTATACATAGAAATAACAACATGGAAACTGCCATTTGGTCCAATCAGGTTGTTGGTGTGTACCCTCCATTCAAGCAAACAATTGTAATCACATCTACTTACCTTGTTCCCAAATCCCTTCAAACCTCTCTTCTTTCATCCACCTATCCAATCTAATCTTGAACGTTGACATAATTTCTGCCATTAGTGAATTCCATAGTCTCTCTATATGAAGAAGGTTCTCTTGTCCTCTCTTCTAAATCTTGTATCCATGGCTCATTGGTTTAGACCCTGCAACCACTGGCAATAGTCTGCTTCTATCCATCCTTTCATAATTTTAAAGACTTGAATTATATTGCCTCCTAATGTATGTTCTGATGAAAAATAATCCAACTTTTCATGTCTTTCTTCATATTTGTATTTCTTCTGCCCTTCCACTACATTGAGCCTAATTCCATTGAGTGTAATTACTGCTTTTTTTTTTACCATAATGCATCACCTCTCAATTACTGACGTTGAATTTCATCTGCCATTTATTAACTTATTCATCATCTTACCAATATTCCTTTGCAGTTTCCCATGATATTTTAAAGAATTAAATATATCTACTGGTGTGGTATCGCATGCAAATTTGAACACCACTCCCCCTAGGCCTATATCCAAAGCATTGATTATACACAGCGAACAGAACTTATCGTGGAACTGAAACCTGAGGGACATCATTATCCACGTCCAACCACTTTGGAAAAAAATGCCCTTAATTTCTACTTTCTGTCTTCTCCCTTCTAGCCAATTTTTAATCCAGTTTTCAGTGCTTCCCCCTAATTCCATACTTATTAATCTTCTCTGGTTATTTTCCATGTGGCACCTTGTTAATGGCTTTCCTAAACTCCATGTACACTACATTTCCCTTATCTGTCATGCCTGCTTCTTCTCAAAGAATTCTGTGAAGTTTGTCGAGCACAATTGCCCCTTTTGAAATCCGTTTCAGCTACTTCTAACTACTTTTTCTTTAAGCATGAAATTAATACATATCTAGATAATCAGAGATTCCTATCATGTATGTTAAGGTAACTGTCCTGTAATTATCATTAGCTGCTTCCCTTTTTAAAAATGTGCACAACATTGGTCATCCTCCAGCACAGATCCACATTCAATAGGGCTCTGAAATATAATTTCTAGGACCTGGGCAATTTCCTCCCTCAACGTCAAGATTAGATTGGATAGATGAATGAAAGAAAAGAGGTTGAAGGGATTTGGGAATAAGTTAGGCAAATGTGGTTACAACTATTTGTGGAGGGTACCCACCAACAGACTGATTGATTGAACCAAATGGCTGTTTCCATGTTGTAATTTTATGTAAAGGCACAAACTGTTATAAGGATCAGCTTAACTAATTTATCTAAAATTTTCCTTTTATCCATCATAATATTGTTTATCTCACTTTCAACCAATTCTTCTCCAATATCCTCTTTGTAGAAGCCGATACAAAGAACTTGTTAAATACCTCTGCTATTTGTGATCATTAGTTGACCATCCTGTCCTGTCAGGAGTCCCACCTCACTTAACAGTTCTCTTTGGTTATTGTACCAGTAGTTTATTTTAACTAGTCTGGAAGTAGTAGTGAAATAGATGGGGTAAAATTAATCAGCGGAATTAAGGGTATTTATACTGCAAACAAAATCTGCATTAAGAGTAGTAAATATAGCACAAATATTGATTATATTTAAACCCTTTGACATGATTTGGCATTAATGGTAGTAACAAAAAAGTGTAACATTGCCTGAGTATTAATATTTCATCGTGCAAAATCTAGACTATTGTATTGAACAAAATATATGGCAATATAGTTAGGTATTCTGAAGTTGTGGTCAGTTCCAAAGTATTTTATATATTTTTGAATTTTGAAACATGAGTCTTAATTGTGATTACTTTGTTTTGCAGGTCAACATGTTGGGAAAAGGCACAAAGCGTAAATTTCCTGAAGAACAAATTGTAGATGCCTGTCTTGATTCTGTTGGTAGCAATCTTAGTTCACCATATAACTTGCAACGTCAGTCACTTCTAAACATCTCATTGTTCAAACTTCAGCTCTGCAAGATGGTGGTGGAACCAAACCTTTGCCGCTCAGTGCTTATAGCCAACACCGTGCGACAGATTCAGGAGGAAATGATACAAGACTGCAGCTGGCAGGGACAAACAGCTTTCACAGGAAACGATCTGTACATAGGTCATACTTCCTCAGATAGTCTAATTGCCACAGATTTCTTATGTAATCCAACCAAAGAGCTACATGTAGAAACTTCCACTGCCTCCACCAGTAATACCAGCACTCTTGGTAAAAGCAAGGTAAACTGCTCATCTTGTGAGAATATTACTTGTTCTTCAGCTACTGCTTCTGCTAAAGACACCAGTACTGTAAAAGATCTGGTTGAAGCACATTTTGAAAATGATCTGAATATGTTGGAATCTGAGGAGCAGCAAGTGGATCTGAAGGAGTGTCCAAAGCCCTTGGATCAAGTATTCGGGAGTTTTGAGATTGCAAATTACTCCAGTTCTCTCACAGATATGACAATAGATGATCTGTTTGCTGATATTGACACTTCTTGGCATGAGCTTGACTCAGTGATGTCTGGGTTGATGACTAGTCCAAAAACAACACCAGTCATATTTGAATTACTAAACGGTTTGCCATCTCATACATCAACACCCATAAATTCTACCCAAAACTGCAAAACAGACTTAAATGAGCTTGATCACATCATGGAGATTATTGTTGGGTCCTAAACTTAAGAGTTGTCTCCATTCTCTTGAAGATATTTGTATAATACATATCCACTTGGTTTTATTTTCAGTTATCTCTCTCCTGTAAAGTTTTCTGTCCAGTTTTCCTTTTTAAAAATATTGTCATCATCAATGTTCAGATAATGCCTTTTGCACGCAACGCTTTCTTTGCGTTCGTTCTTTTACTTGTAGTTAAGATTAAAATGGTACATATTTTCATACATTTAAATATATATTTTAATATACCAATTTTTTACAGTTTCAAAAGTTTCCTGTTTGGAATTTTTACTTGAACAGGTAGTTTTGAAATAATATTTTGTTATGTATCTAAATAGTGTGATTCAAAGAGGATTTATAAAATGTCTTCCTTAGCTGTGCCAAGTAAAGATCAACTCTTGTGTTGAATAAATGGACCTCTTGCATTTCAGATTGCCACGTAAATGGAATCCTTTCATCTCTCCATGGCAATTCAAGAAATTTATCATTAAAAAGGGAATTGTCACTATATGAAAATGTACTTGCATTACAGTCTTATAAGCACAAAGTTCTTAATTATAATCTTTAATTTCATTGGATAAAAACTTTATACATGCTATAATGGTATTGAATTGTTTCCTTGCTAGATTCTCTGTGGACTTGACATGAAAATGTTCCACTTTGTTCTGTGTAATCGCAACAGTACTATGAATCTGGGCACAGAAGACAACGCTGGCTAAAGATTGAAAATTGTGAAAATTTAAAGGTTTATTCCCAATTTTAAAAAGAATTGCAGCGTTTATAATTTACGCTTTGAGATGCATATTTTATTTCAAATTAAGCCTTTTTTACATTTATAAAAAGCCATAATTTCTGATGGTTGGATAGTTAGTACAAGCCGAATTCTAATTGGAACAGTTGATCTAAGTTATTACAAGCGTTATTTATTTATTTAAGTGAATATCATACAATTTGTGAAATTTTGGGTTGCAGCATGCAACTGAATATAATTATGACTCCTGATTTGGATGGCAGATGTCTAGTCCAGTCTGTAAACGTCTTAAGAGCTATTTTAAAAGAAGTCAGAATTCTTTTCAAGCAGTATTATTTAGAATTGCTGTCTTTAGTTAAAAGCATTAGAAAAAATTGCAGTATACTAATAGCAGTAAATATATCGACTTGTAAGTCCCAGAAAAAATTTTTTGAGGTTAGCTTATGTTAAACATGTTAAAACTAATCTATTTTGTATTCATTAACAAAGCACATTTTATTATTTTTAAGCAATAACATAAAGCCTGAAACATTAACATATACTTTAGACATTTGTAATTGTATGCTAAGTTTTTTACTGAAAATTGGATGCCTGTTAAATAAAAAATATACACAAGCATTTTTGTGTAATTATTTACTTGGTTGCTAATTATATTAGCATGAAGACTTACGTATCCAAATGCAAGCTGACTTTTAAAGATTTTCTTTTCTTTTCCTCATCCATGCAGACAAAACTATTTGTCTTTTTGATTTAAAAAAAAACATTATGGTAATTTAAAATGCTTATTTGTTACATTTTTATTTGTAAAAGCTTACTTAGCTACAGGTTAGGAACAGGAGTAGGCCATTTAGCCCCTTGAGACCATTCTGCCTTTCATGGCTGCTCTGCAACCTAACTCCATATACCTACCTTTGCCCTATATCGCTTAATACTTTTGGCTAACATAGATCAGCAACTGATGTAGCATCAATTGCCATTTGAGAAGAGAGTTCTAAACTTCCACCACTCTTTATGTGTTGAAATTTCCCAATTTCTCTTTTGAAAGGTCCAATTTTTAGACTGTGCCCTTCTAGTCCTTGACTCCTCACCTAGAGCAAATAGGGTAGGTAAAACTCAGTTCCCTTAATAGCTTGACAACTTCGATCAAATCACCCCTCAAACCCTTATATTGTAGAATTAGTACAATGGTTGCCCTGTGTTACGGCCACGTGGTGAGGGCGGCACAGTGGCGCAGTGGTTAGCACCGCAGCCTCACAGCTCCAGGGACCCGGGTTCGATTCCGGGTACTGCCTGTGTGGAGTTTGCAAGTTCTCCCTGTGTCTGCGTGGGTTTTCTCCGGGTGCTCCGGTTTCCTCCCACAAGCCAAAAGACTTGCAGGTTGATAGGTAAATTGGCCATTATAAATTGTCACTAGTATAGGTAGGTGGTAGGGAAATATAGGGACAGGTGGGGATGTTTGGTAGGAATATGGGATTAGTGTAGGATTAGTATAAATGGGTGGTTGATGTTCGGCACAGACTCGGTGGGCCGAAGGGCCTGTTTCAGTGCTGTATCTCTAATCTAATATGCCTTATCCTGAAATTGTCGCAACACTGTTTGTACAAGCATTCACTCTCTTGCACTCTCAAGAGACGATAGCAAAGTACAGAGTAAGAGGTGTACAGAGTTCAGGTTGTAAAAGTCAGGTTGTTTCAGGAATAATCTGTGGGATGCTCTTTGGAAGGTGAATTTTTGAAGTTGCAGGCCTGTTTGGTATTCATCGGGCTGTTGCAGTCTCCTGGTGGTTCACGTTGGGTTGAAGTCGGTGCTGATGTCTTAGGTCAATTCTCACAAGTAGAAAAGTCATTTTTGCAAAGGCACTCTCTTGTCTCTGTTCCACTTGTCTCAGCAAGGTTCAACTATGTTGGCTGGTAATGGTCCCTCTCTCTCTGCCCCTCCTTCTCAGCCTTACTGGAATTCAAGATGGCTTTCTGTTGTACTCTGTGGTTGAGGAGTGACCAGACTGATCTTGTCTCTACAAGAAATGCTGGAACCACTCAGCAGGCCTGGCAGCATCTGTGGAAAGAGAAGCAGAGTTAACATTTCGAGTCAATGACCCTTCTTCGGAACTGACAAATATTAGAAATGTCACAGGTTATAAGCAAGTGAGGTGGGGGTGGGGCAAGAAATAACAAAGGAGAAGGTGTAGATTGGACAAGGCCACATAGCTGACCAAAAGGTCATGGAGCAAAGGCAAACAATATGTTAATGGTGTGTTGAAAGACAAAGCATTAGTACAGATAAGGTGTTAACGGATTGAATATTGAACAGCAGCAAGTGCAAACATGAAAAAAAACAGTGGGTAAGCAAACTGAACAAACTAAGATGAAATGAAATAAATGCAAAAAAAAAGATTGTAAAAAAAGAAAAAATAACTAAAAGTGAAAGTAAAATGGGGGGCTGTTATGCTCTGAAATTATTGAACTCAATGTTCAGTCCAGCAGGCTGTAGTGTGCCTAATCGGTAGATGAGATGCTGTTCCTCGAGCTTGCGTTGATGTTCACTGGAACACTGCAGCAATCCCAGGACAGAGATGTGAGCATGAGAGCAGGGGGAAGTGTTGAAATGGCAAGCAACCGGAAGCTCAAGGTCCTGCTTGCGGACTGAGCGGAGGTATTCCGCAAAGCGGTCACCCAGTCTGCGCTTGGTCTCCCCAATGTAGAGGAGACGACATTGTGAGCAGCGAATACAGTATACTACATTGAAAGAAGTACAAGTAAATCGCTGCTCCACCTGAAAGGAGTGTTTGGGGCCTGGGATAGTGAGAAGAGAGGAGGTAAATGGGCAGGTATTACACCTCCTGCGATTGCAGGGGAAGGTGCCATGGGATGGGGATGAGGTGGTGGGGGTAATGGAGGAGTGGAGCACGGTGTCGCTGAGGGAACGATCCCTTCGGAATGCTGACGGGAAGGGAGGGGAAGATGCGTTTGGTAGTGGCATCACGCTGGAGGTGGCGGAAATGGCGGAGGATGATCCTTTGGATATGGAGGCTGATGGGGTGGAAAGTGAGGACAAGGGGAACCCTGTCACGGTTCTAGGAGAGAGGGGAAGGGTTGAGGGCAGAGGTGCAGGCCATGGTTGAGGGCCCTGTCAACAACAGTGGGGGGGAATCCTCGGTTGAGGAAAAAGGAGGTCATATCAGAAGCACCGTCATGGAAGGTACCATCATCAGAGCAGATGCGTCGGAGACGGAGAAACTGGGAGAATGGAATGGAGTCCTTACAGGAGGTAGGGTGTGAAGAAGTGTAGTCAAGGTAGCTGTGGGAGTCGGTGGGCTTATAATGGATATTAGTAGACAACCTATCCCCAGAGATGGAGACAGAGAAGTCGAGGAAGGGAAGGGAAGTGTCAGAGATGGACCATGTAAAAGTGAGAGAAGGGTGGAAATTGGAAGCAAAGTTGATAAAGTTTTCCAGTTCGGGGCGGGAGCAGGAAACGGCACCGATACAATCATCAATGTACCGGAAAAAGAGTTGGGGGAGGGGGCCTGAGTAGGACTGGAACAAAGAATGCTTGACATTTAAAGTGAATATTTTTACAAGGGTTGACTTCACCCATGTAACTTCAGGTTTCAGCCCTAGCTGGGCTGTATAATGGCCTTGATGATGGCCCCATTCTGAGATGAGGGTGGTTCACACTCCATTGTAATGGAGGTTATTCGGAGACAGTAGTTTTGAGAAGTCTTGCCTTATTGTGTTTGAGTATAGCTCACACCCAGATGTGATTGTTGCATTTCCATGCAACCTGTTCTTGGGTTCCATGCAACCTGTTCCATGCAACCATCCTGTTCTTGGGTTATATTACATCATGTGCTTACCACTTTCATAGCCACAGACACTGATTTGAATGCAACGCCTCCTGTTGGTATTTTGGAATACCAACAATTTGCCTGGAAATGCCCAGATTTGCCACACTGGAAACATGTCAGGCAGACCCCTACTGGTTTATCGCCTTGGTTCCTTCTTTTGAAGGTAGGAGGCTGGTATGGTTTTCCTTCCCTCCTCTCCTTTTCTCCCAAGCTCATTTCTGCTTCCTCTGCATCCCTGCTATCTCTCCCTAGCCTGTAAGAGTTACTAGACCCAAATTTATTCTGAGTTAGTGATTTGTGTACTACCTCAAAATCGTCAGCCATTTTTGCTGCTTCTCCTACTCTTGTTCTTCAATGTGGGTCCTTATACCAACTGGGATAATATTTTTAAATTCTTCCAGCAACATCACTTCTCTCAAATTTTCATATGAGGATTCTAGCTTGAGAGATCATATCCAGTGATTGAAAGCCATATGTTTAATTCTTTTGAATTCAATGTAAGTCTGGGCAGGTCTTTTCCTGGAGTGTCTGAATTTCTGTCTATTTGCTTCAGGTACTATCTCATATGCATTTAGAATTGCAGTTTTAGTTTGTTCATAATCAGAGGAACTCTCCTGAAACTCACCGTGTAAGGGGAGAGTCCAAAATTCTTCCAGCTATTTTAGCCTGGTAGCTATTTTCTCAAATAAGATAAAATATGACTCAACCTCCTCCTCATTAAATTTTGTCACTCGTCTTGAGTATCTCAGTGCATCAAAGGTTTGCTCTGAATTGGGAATAAGGTTTGAGTAGCTGGTGGCATTTTGGGTTTGCGGCCTTGCCAACTCAAACTATTTCACCTTTCTTTCCTCTTTCTCCTTCTGAAACTCCCTTTCTTGTCTTTCCTTTGAAACTGAAACTCCCTTTCTTCCTTTTCCTTCTGAAGCTGAAACTCTCTCTCCCATTTCATTCTGAAACTGTATCTCCTCCCTTCAACTGCAACTGTATTTCTTCCCTTTTCAACTGCAACTGGATTCTATCTTGAATTATTTTTTGGGACTCTGATTCCTTGCTTTCTTCTGGTTCAGGGGTAAGTTTAAGATGGTTAGCTAGACTCTTCATTTCAGTTCTTTGCCTTTTGTTTGAAAGCGATTCCCACCTCTGTAGCTAAGGTTTTTAAATCTTCAATACTTATTTATTTAACTTACTATGGGATATTTCTCCCTGCTCTACAAACTCCTTTGCATTAAATGTGGCCATTTCTTTTATTTCTCGCAGCATAGAGAAAAAAAGAATACAAGAAAACCTGTTTGTTTACTTTTCCACAATTTTAGAGGTCAATTTTCCTCCTGAATTCCAAATCTCTCATTTATCTGCAGTTCAGATCCTGGCTTTGAGCCACCAATATGTTACGGGTACGCGGCGAGGAATGTGGGTGGTTCAACTCCCACCTGACCACAGCAAGTGTTTTTTGTTATTAGGGTTTAACCCCTTTCTGTTTTATTTGTCAATTAAACAGACAGTGACAGGTTTTCTTGTAGGTTTGAAACAGAAGATTAATTATTTATTGAGCAATATGCCTTATCCTGAAATTGTCGCAACACCACTCACGCATCCATTCACTTTCACATGCACTCTAAAGAGAAGATAGAAAAGTACAGGGTAAGGGGTGTACAGAGGGCAAACATTTGTTGTTTCAGGAATAACCTGTGGGATCTTCCTCAGAAAGTGAACTTTTAAGGTTACAGGCCTGTTTGCTGGTTGTCTGGTATTCGTTGGGCTGTTGCAGTTTCCTGCGGTTCACGTTAGGTTGAAGACAGTGCTGATGTCTTAGGTCAATTCTCACTGGTAAAATAGTCATTTTTGCAAAGGCATTCTCTTGTCTCCATTCCACTTATTTCAGCAGGGTTCAACTGTGTTGGCTGGAAATGGTCTCTCTCTCAGCCTTGCTGGAATTCAAGATGGCTTTTTGTTGTACTGTGGCTGAGGAGAGACCAGACTGATGATCTCGTCTCTAGTCCTGTCCTGAAAAATACTCCCCCTTTGTTTCTCAAAACGATTATCTTTTAAAGTGCATATTTTTACAAGGATTGACTTCGCCCATGTGACTTCAGGTTTCAGTCCTAGCTGGGCTTTATAATGGCCTTGACGATGGCCCAATTCTGAGGAGATAGGGGTGGTTCACACTCCATTGTAATGGGGGTTATTCGAAGACGAGTAGTCTGCGAAAGGTCTTGTTTTATTGTGGTTGAGTACAGCTGACATCCAGGTGTGATTATCTATTGCATTTCCATACAGATATGGCTTAATTGATTTTCAGTCTTAGTAGACACGGATGTGCATTTGACAGCAAGAGATGAGAATCATGTGCTTTGTCCTCCATTTTGTTGACAGCATATTGTCCACTTTTTAAAAGAAAAGTCAATTTTCATAACTCTTCAGGGTGAGTTCTGTATTTTCAATCACTGCCCTTTGCATGAGACTAACATTGGTTTCTTTTGGAGTACAAGTGTATCACTGGAGCATAAATGATGTCTGATAATTGCTTTGATGTATGCTGTCTGTAGTGTAGATATTGGAGCCATTGCAATGAAGACTTCAAAGCTGTATTTTTTTTAAACTTAACATTGCATCCTTTGTGCATGGAGAAGTGAGGGATTTTAATATGTATATTGCAGAGAGGAGGTGGAAGAAGCTCAGCATTTGGTTGATGTAAGAATAATTAGGAATGGTCTCATGATCTTTACAAAACTGAAGCTAACTTTTTACAAGCAAAGTTCATTTCAAATAATGGGACTTTTAGAATAAATGTATGCTTCAACCTGAGCTTTCAGAAGGTGCAAGTTCTGTGCTATATTTTTAACATGTTAACTGCTTAAAGTATCACCAATTATTTACTATAATATCAAAATTCCTAGATAACCTTTCCCTTCAAAGTTCTTTCAATATGAAGATAATAGATTATAAAGAAGATTAAGAAAAACAATTACTATGTATTATGTGTTGTAATGCACCTTGAACATTTCTGAAACCTGGGTTTTGATCTTTTGCATAAAAGATTTGCGGCCACAGTTTGCGCATAATGTTGAAAATAAAAGTAGACATACTGAGGTCCTGAGACAGAGCAGTACTTGCCATTGTCACTCCCACTGATCAGGGGGATAAGAGACTGCAGGAGATGAGTGACACTTTGAAAGCCCCAGTCCATGTGGATTACCAGTTTATCCAGCTCATTGCATCAGTCTCTTCCAGCTGGAGCAGACATTGAAGCCCAGAATCTGATACCAGGCATCTGATCTTCCATCAAATCTGCAATGGCTGGTGGTACAATTCATGCAATTAAATTCGAGCTGTACTATCCCTGGAGTTGGCCCAGGTACCACTTGCAATTGCACCTTCAGCTGACATCAAAACCTCAACTAGCATGGTGAAGACTTTCAAATGTGAATGTCCAGCCCCTCATTACCATCCTAACTCTTGCCCCTTTCTTCTTTGCTCTAGTTCCTCAAAAGCAAGAACAGCCTCAACAAGTTCCTGCAAAAGACACCTTGAAGGACAAAGGAACCACAATCAAGTGCTACATCCTTCTCAAGCACCAGCACAGAGATTGGCACCCCTGTTGGGATAGATAGCGAATTACTGTGAAATGCACCTGGTGAATCATGTACTGGTGGCAAGCCAGCCCAGGAGATGGCTCATTGCAGAAAGCTGGTTGGGACAGAGTTGTAGATGACCCAGATTTGACCATAGAAAGAAAAATGGTTGAGGCACTCCAGTGATCAGCCTGCCAATCACTAAATACCTTTACTGAAAGCATGAAGGATTACAATTCCAGCAAATTCTCTCACATGGTATGTCCACTCTGCAATCTACCCTGGACACTGGCAATTGCACCTTCAGCTCAAAACCTCAAATACCGTGGCCAAGTCTTTCAAATGCAAATGTCCAGCCCCCCCCATTACCATCCAAACTTTTGCCCCTTTCTTCTTTTCTCTAGCTGCTCAACAGCAAGAACAGCCTTAACAATGAAGCGGTATAAGTGATAACTAGTCACCCTGCTCAGCAGAGCCACTAAGCTTGCCATCTCCAGTGCTCATTGCTTTGGATGCCTCACTTATTTCCAGTGCCACCTCCTCTGCCTGGGTTAGGGTTAAAATGTTGGCTGGACCTTCAACAGTCATAGTGACTATTGAGAAGGCAAGCACATGTGCAGGGCCTTTGCATGTACTACATAAGCTGAGGAAGAAGAAGTGAGATGCTAGGTGAATGGGGATGTCTTGAGTGTGAGAAGAAGAAGGAGTGATGAAAAGAGGTGCAGGTTCAGTAATTGACAGCTGATCAGATGAGCGTGTTGTAAGTGGAAGCAGTGAAGGCAACAAGTAGGAGGTGTGTGTGATAGGAGTGAGCATGAGGTGGTAATGTGAAGTAATACAGCAAATGGTGATTGGTCTGAATGCTGGAGGAAGGAGGAAAGGGACTGTGAACAGGTGTCATGCAAGAGATGGGGAAGAAGGAGCTGCACATGCCTTTCCTGATATAATGAAGTAATTGAATTTCTTGTAGCATTGGATCCAGGTCCTTAGGGTGATGCCACTTACTTCCTCTACCACCTCCAACCAGACTTTCTTAATGATGCTGGTAGGCATCCTATTCCCACTTTGTGGAATCGGCACTTCCCTCCTGGCCCTGATGACTACCAGTAACACTTCCAGGAAGGCACCTGAAAATTTGGGAGCAGGCTCCCCATGCATCCACCCCCACCCCACCCCACCCCCAACTTCCAGCCATGTCCAAACTGCAGTACAGTAGCAAACAGAGAATAAAGCTGTCTTCCAATTGAATGAAAGCCACCTCCCTTTAAATAGTGGCTCTGGACTGTTGCTGGAAATTGCATGGTCAAGGTGGGCAGCTATCTGTGCTGTCAATGCGATTAGCTGCCCAGCCTTACGATCTTATTGTAAGGCCTGACCATTAAAATTGTCCGGGCCTTGCTTTGTTCCCAATTCTGCCTCACTTTAAAATCAACCACCCTGAGCTAGTAATTTTATCTCTTATGGAAATAGAGCTATGAGAAAAGGATTCATTTTATAGAAATGTTTAAGCTGTCATAAGAATCACTTAAGAAATTGTAACATTTCATGCAGGTGAAATTCAGTTAATAGTTGAGCAAACTTTAATTTTAAAAATATGTCCAATATTTGTTTGGCAAATCTGAAATTATTTTCCACTGCTGGGAATAAGTGTGATAGATTGAAAAATATTCAGGTAGGATCTTCAGTGTGTCAGCAGTGATGTGATTGAATCTGAACAAAGTATTTTTTTCAGAACACGGTGGAATTTTACTTGGAGCTGGTTTACTTGGTTACCGCCTTTACCCCTTACGAAATGAGGTGCTTAGCTAGCTTCCCGGCAGCAGCAGGCACATGACACTGTCGATCTCCCTGGTTGTCAAACACTTCTTGTAATGGGGCAGGTGGGAAGCTTCACCCGTATTGCACTTGTTACGATCCAGACAGGAGGAGTGCATTCGTCTTTCCTAGTTCCACTTCTCCACAGGTCACAACAGTATAGGAATTTTATGGGCTATCCTTAATATTTCCCGGTGATACTTGGAGGTACTACTATCTGATGAACACCATCCATTTTTCGTCCGCAGGTCTGTGAAGAAGTCTCCAGTTCCTCATCAGAACCCCATTTTTGATATAGTAGCTTTCCAGAACTCCATTTGCCTCAGCTTCAGTTAGAGCCAATTGTGCCACTTTATTTAACTCTGGATCTCTGAAATACACATTCATGCCTTCTAGAACTAAAACTTGTTAACCCTGTCTGCATTGAAATTGTAAACAGCTCATCACACATGGATGTAAGTGATCCACAAAAATGAGCTGAAACAAAGGCCCTCGCAGATGCCCCGTCTCCAGCTACAATCACTATAATAAAGTATGAAGTACTTTATGTCTAAAAATGGACTGCAATCAGAAGCTATTGTATAGCCACTTCAGGAAGTGAAACCTAAGTCACATGGGCAAAACTAACACTTAATGAGTTTTACCTTTAAAGTTAATCTATATGGAGAACAAAGATAATCAGCCAAAAATCTCTAGATCAGAGGAAACATTGAAAGCCATTTTTAACTTCAGCACAAGGCAGAGAGAAAGAGATTGATTTCCAGATAAACGGTTGAACCCTGCTGAGATGAGTTTGTACCCAACTGCAGCAGAGAAAATAAGAGGGTGACTTTTAAACAACTACTCCGCCTACGAAAATTGAACTAAGAAATACCAGCACCTTATTCAAACTGAAGTGTTGACTGCCAAAAGACTTCAGCATCCCAGCAAGTGCAAGCCAACCAGCAAGCAGGCCTGCAACTTTAAAAAAAATGTACTTCCAAGAGAATCCCACAGGTTTTTCCTGAAAACAGCAGACTTTTACACCTTGAACTCCAAACGCCTTTAACTCTTTACCTTTTAACTATCTTTTCTTGAATGTGCATGTGTGAGTGAATGTATGAATGGGTGGTGTTGCGATCATTTCGGGTGATTTTTGTTCATCAAATATTTAATCTTCTGTTTCGTACCTACAAGAAAACCTGTCGTTGGTCTGTTTATTTGACCCTTAAACACTCAGGGACTGAAACACTAGCTTAACGAAACACTATCTGCAGTCAGTTGGGAGTTGAAAAGTGAAAGATAGCCACCCATTTCCCACCTGTTGTGTCTCCCCAAAACTCTGAGTGTGCCATTCATACCTCCTCAGAACTGATGGAGGTTGGGGATGGCAGAGCGGGGGAGATGCGGGGACGGGTGCGGTGCTGGGGAAGAAAATGTTTGAGAAGAGTAGTTGGGATTCAGTGTGAGTCGAATAGAAGTTAGTAAAGATGATCATTAAGCACTAGCAGAAAAACTAGTATTTGTTTACCAAAAGGGTTTGGTTAGCTCTTACTTGGATTTCAGTCCTTCAGGCATCCATTTGAGGAGGAGCACCAACTGTCATCTCACTTGTTGTAGCCTGTCAAATGTACCCATAATGTCATAATGGGTCTGGTTTGAGATACACTTGTGGGGGCTCTGAGTTTGGTGCTATACAAGTGAATGCTTGTTAGAAATTCAGAACTGCCATTGAAAACTTTTGGGGTTCATTGGCATCAGTAAACAGTCTGAGCATCTTACTTATAACAAAGTGATTCCTGACAACGCAGCTGGCCGCTGACATCATTAGGCTGCGCCAAGGTGCGCATATGCGCAGACGGTCTCCTGCTCTCTGCGTGTGCGTTGCGTTCCGACTTGCCAGGACTGATTAGCGCATGCGCCGATGACGTAATCGCGTGACGTGTGTATCATCGGGCAACGCGCCTAGTCGGCCTCTGCGCATGCGCTTTACGCGTACAGCAATGCAACGCTAATCCATGCGTCAAGTTCTGCTGCTCTCTCCGGCTGCTCTGCTCCCCCCTTCGCTGCTTTCTCCGGCCGCTCCGCTCTTTCCGGCCCCTCTGCTCCCCCCTCGCTGCTCTCTGTGGTTGCTCCGCTCCCCCCCTCACTGCTCTCTCCTGCCACTCCGCTCCCCCCCTCGCTGCTGTCTCCAGTCGCTCCGCTCCCCCCCTCCCTGCTCTCTCCGGCCACTCCGCTCTTTCCGACTGCTCCGCTCCCCCCCTGTCCCTGGCCCCTTGCTCGCTCACCCCCGTCCCACTCCCCGCCCCCGGCCCACTGGCTCGCTCGCTCTCACCCTCCCGCCATTGTGTGCTGCCATGTGTTTAGGTTAGATTGCCTTCGTGTGATTATTTGAGCAGCGCCATCTTTAGTCCTGGCAGCTGCCTGAAGTCGCAGACTGTGACGTCTTAGTGGCACATGCTGCATTTGCACATTTGCGCCACCTAGTGGTAGCGGTGTCAGCAAACACAGCCTACTTATAAACACTAAGTGAGGTGTGGCTTGCTTCAAATTGTCAAGCTGCTTTATTTCACAGTAAACTGACTGTAGAAAGATCAGATTCACTTAGTTTAATCAATACAACTTATGTCTGTATATTAACATGAATTATGTTATCCCACTTCAGTGGGCTGACTTATTTGGCCATGTTTGAATCCCGCTAATCAAGTTTCCGCCCCTGCCACTGTACTGAAGTGGCTCTTATCAAAGTCACAACGACATCCTTTGTGCCTGTGACCAAAGTAAACTATTCGTTCTCCTCCTACTGACCTGTCTGCACCCTTTGACATAGTTGACCATGACATTCTCCTCCATGCCACTCCATTGTCGTCCAGCTGGGTGTGACTGTACTCATCTGGTTCCATTCTTACCTAGTTAGTCATAGCCAGAGTATCGTCGGTCGTGGCTTCTCTTCGATTTAACAATTTTTATCCTTGTTTTCCAATCCCTCCAAAATTTAGCTCCTCCCTATCTCTGTAATCCCCAGCTCCACAACTCTCTGAGATATCAGTGCTCAACTAAATTTGGCCTTTTGAGCATCCCCGATTTTAATGGCTCCAACATTGGCGGCCATTCCTTGAGCTGCCAAGGCCCTAAGCTCTGGAATTCCCTCCCTAAACTTCCCCACATCTCTACTTCTCTTTCCTCCTCTAAGACGCCCTTTAAAACCTACCCTCTATGACCAAACTTTTGGCGAACAGTCCTAATGTTGCCCTATGTGGCTTGGTGTCAAATTTTGCTTTATAACTGTCCTGTGAAGTGCCTTGGGACATTTTATAACATAATGGAGCCATATAAATATATATTGTTAAATGCATTCTGACTTTTTGAGCCTACCTTTTCTGGGGCCTTTTTTAACCTAGGCTCTAGTTTCTGTTGCGCAAGCTGGACTGCTGTTCAGGTGCTTTAATTCTGATGGTTCTGAGCTGCTTTGGTAACAGAAATGACTTGTCTCCTGGAAAGCATTACAGTTTGAATTGGAATGTAAATAGTGTAATGTGAAACATATCTCAAAGATAAATGTTAGAATTAAAATACTAATTAACATCCATCCCTCATATACCTTATTTGGTGTTTGAGTCAGCAGTAAATGAATCATCTGTCTCTCCAAGCACTCAGTAATCCACCCACTGTTTTGCCCAAAGTGCACTCACCAACATAATACTGCAATGTCACTCTCAGCAACATCATCCATCTTGCAGCCATTGGTAGCTACTTATACTATTAGGTTAAAGAGCAAAACTATCTTTAATAAGAGCTATAAGAATCAAATGTAAATGTCACAAAAAACACAGCAGAAGAATTTTCATAATGTGTTCTACCTATAAAAAGGAAATCAACATTCTTAGGCAGTAATAGAAAAGTTTTTTTAAAGGAAACTCAGTGGTGTGACAAAACTGAAACATATTGCATGTGTTAGATTATTGATTTAGTTGTTTTATTACTGGTAACAGCACAAAGCGATTAAAATCCTAGGTTCATTCAAAAAATGGCCCTTTGAAAACATGTTTGCCAGGATTTTGCGGTCAGTGGCAAACAAACGGCTGTTTATTACACTTGAGCTACCCGCAGACTTCTCATGGGCTTTTGAAAGGCATCAACAGTCAGATGCAGTGCGGCGTTCTCTACAGGGGATCTGGGACCTGTTTGAATAGAGAAAGCACAGTGTGTCTCTTCAACCAATCAGATTGAAGAATCCTTTCTGAGGCACACAGAGTTTGAACCAGGAAGTGTAAGTTAGGATATTAATTCAATGTAAGATCATGTAGAGAAAGCAAATTAAAGAGAGGGAGAGAAAGATGGGATTATGATAGAGAAAAGAGACAGAAAAAAGTTAAAAATCCCAACAATAATTAAAACCTGAAGGAATCACACTCCACGCTTGTAAAAGTAAATTTTCAGAGCCAGAAAGGTTGTTTCATAGTTATTAATACTTATCATTCCATTAAAAACTCACATATGCTTGACTGGCTAAGCCCTGACTTTTTTCTGGCATGTTTAGTGAGTATGTAGTAGTTAAGTACTGCAACTTCATGCCCTTCATGTATCGGAATGCTGATCTTGTTGGCGAGATACTGGTGAAGGAGCAAGGCAAATCGGACAGCAACTTCTGATTTCCATGTTTGACTGCGTATGTGTGGATGCTGGAAGATGCTGTCCTATCTACTCCTTAATAATGGTGAACAATGATATTCCTATCACAAAATCCAGATAGTCATCTGAATAGGTATTGATAGAGTCATAGAGTCATACAGCACTGAAACAGGCCCTTCGGCCCACCGAGTCTGTGCCGACCAACAACCACTCATTTATACTAATCCTACATTAGTCTCATATTCCCTACCACACCCCCATCATTCTCCTACCACCTACCTACACTAGGGGCAATTTATAATGGCCAATTTACCTGTCAACCTGCAAGTCTTTGGCTGTGGGAGGAAACCAGAGCACCCGGCGCAAACCCACACGGTCACAGGGAGAACATGCAAACTCTGCACAGGCAGTACCCAGAACCGAACCTGGGTCGCTGGAGCTGTGAGGCTGTGGTGCTAACCACTGCGCCACTCCTGATTAGGTTAATATACATGTGATTAGCAATTCTATAAGTGACTCCTCCTGGATAAGATGGTTTAATGTTAATTGTTTAAATGGCCAAGCTTTTCATGAAAAAGCTTTGGAACATACAGTAATCCAAACTTGTTCCATAAACATTGTCTGTGTTTGAATACTGTGAAATATTAGCCAATCTATGTAATTAAAAGTGTTTAGCTGTTAATGATTTTCGTTTTTAAATATCTTCAAAAGATTTTGAAAAAGGCAAGTTTCCTGGCACAGATCAAAGATTCAAACCAGCTTGGGTGATTGACAGCAGTGTGTCTGAGACATGTGGGAATGAGTAGGACCATTGAATGGCTGTAATCTTTGACGACAGCACTGTGGCTAGAAACTTCTAATGTGGGTATATTTTTAAGTGTGGGTGCTGAGATCACTATCAGAGGCACTAGGTTCCATGCTAGAGATTTGGTGTACATGTAGTGAGCAACCATTTTTAGCAAACTAGCTTTGTTGAATGCTAGCTCAGGAGAAAGATCTTTGTTGTTTTGATATATTAAGGTTAGCAAAGTTTGGAAATTACTACACTGATTACTGTTTGTTTACCTCTTCTATGTGAAATAAATTGTCATTTGGTTTATAGTCTGAGTGTTGGTTTGATAAAATGTACATTCAATCCACTTACCAAAGATGAGGAGAAATCCCGTGATACTCAGCAGTGTCAGAGGTTCTCTGCTCAATCTCTGCCCCTCACTATCATAGAGCTACATGATGATGATGATGGGTGTGTCCATTAATATAGGCTGCGAGTTCTCCTATGACTGCAAAAATAAAGTCCAATTTCTGCGATGGATGTTTTCCCACACACAGGATATCAGATTGCAGCTGACCTTTCCTTTAGTTCCTTTGGGTCTCTTTTCTTCAGCTAGCTGGATATGACTTGCTTATTCCACTTATGTGTCTACACATTGGAGAGGTAAAGACACCCTCTGGTTTGTAGAGGTTGTGAGATCTGCTTACAGGTATCATTGCTTGCTGGTGAAGGATGCACAATAGACCATAGTCAGATGAACAGAGCATCCTGGGACACATGGCTGGAGATGGCAGAATGATGCAAGGCCATTAAAGGATTTGATAATAAAGGCTATGATTTTCAAATCAATTGAATGAGGAGTCAATGGAGCTTTGTGAGACAGGAGTGATGTGCACAGAGTTTAGTGTGGGTAGGATAAGTACCAGAATCCCACATGAAGTAAAACATTTATATAATGTAGAGTATTGATGTAGAGTCGGATAATGATGCACAAATCGAACCTGATAACAACCTGTATTTATTTTGAGCTTTTAATGTAATAAAACATCCCAAGGCGCTTCACAAGAGCATTATAAAACAAAATTTGACGCCGAGCCACATAAGGTGATATTAGGGCAGACAACAAAAAGCTTGGTCGAAGAGGAAGGTTTTAAGGAGCATCTTAAAGGAAGAAAGCAAGGTGGAGAGGTTTAGGGAGGGAATTTCTGAGCTTAGGGCCCAGGCATCTGAAGGTATGGACACCAGTGGTGGAATGATTAAAATCGGGGACACTCAGAGGCCAGAATTAGAGGATATCTCGGAAGTTTGTGGGCCTGGAGGAGATCACAGAGATAGGGAGGAATGAGGCCCTGGAGGGATTTGAAAACAACGATGAGAATTTTAAAATTGAGGTGTAGGTTAATCAGTAGCAAATGTAGATCAGTGAGCACAGGGGAGCTGGGTGCACCGGACAGTGAATATTGTATGATGTCAAGTTTACAGAGGGTAGAGCGTGGGAGGCTGGCCAGGAGTGCATTGGAATATCAAGTCGAGAGGTAACAAAGGCATGGATGAGGATTTCAGCAGCAGATGAGCTGAGGCGTGGGGATCAGGAGATGTTACGGAGGTGGAAATAGGCAATCTTAGTGATAGCACGGATATGTGTGCAGAAGCTCATCTTGAGAACAAATATGACATCAAGGTTGCGAAGTCAGGTTCAGTCTCACACAGCTGCCAGCGAGCGGGATGGAATCAATGGCTAGGGAGCTCCTTTAACACAGGAAAACATCCCAAAAGGCTTCACATTGCCAATTTTTGTCTGATTACACGCCGAAGTCAAAGAAAAAGATATTAGGAGAGGTTACAAAATGTTTGGTCAAAGAGGTAGGTTTTAAGGAGGGTTTTAAATGAGAAAAGGTGGAATGCTAGAGAGAGGCTTAGGGAGAAAATCTGAGAGCTGAGGGCAGGGGCCTGCAGTTTACGGCTCCAGAGCTGCATGCGGCTCATTAAGGACTCAAGTGTAGCTCCTGACCTTGATCGATCCGACCCATTTTGTTAGTAATTAAATGACTTGGTTATTTAAAAAAACTTTTATTAACATTGTACTTGAGAAAGTTTCATTCCAATTAACAATGTTTTTTGTAAAATCCTTTAAAATGTTGTTGAAATGTGTCTGTCCTGTTTTTCATTATTATTAATATTTGAGTAACAGCAGTGCCGCTCTTAAGATATTGCATTTTTGACTAAATTTTTAAAATGGCTCTTCTTGTTATTAAGGTTGCCGACCCCTGGCTTTGGACTTACGTGGCTGAAGACATGGTCGCCCACTGGGGGACAAAGGCAATGGGGATGCATGAGGCCAAATTTGGAGGAAAGCAGAGGTCCTGCAGCACTGGTTCTCGGTCATCTCCAGGTAGCTCTGTCTTCAGCATTAGATCCTATGGTGAGGATATGGCCTCCATTGCCTTCCTGTCCCTTTCCTCTCCCACGCTTTCCTGCTATTCGGGGTTCCGTCCTTCCTGCAGAGCGTGTTGCCCCTCATCGGCACTGGGCCCAAAATCTGACAGTCATACCCCCATTGCCAGCTGCAGCCTTCCTTTTGGACAGGTGCCCCCCCCAGTTGTCATTGGCAATCTTACCCCCTGCTCTTCTGCCCTGCGATGCCAGGGGGTGATGACCCCGTTCAATGCCTGCACGCTGTGTGCCCACTATCCCTGCTACCTGTGCAGCGCCAAGGACACCTCCTTATCAAATGCTTAGTCCTACTTTGCCCCGCTGGCTCTCTTATGGGGCCGGGGTGATGCCCTGTGGCAGCCATGACTGGCTCCCCACTCTGTACCTGCCTCCCTTCAGCAAATCTGCGACAGCCACCTCCTGAAACTTGTGCAGCCCCTTCAAAATTCCACCCTCTCCCTCCATCAAGCTCTTAACGAGCTTTTTAACTACTTTTGTTGACCTCATTAGGGAGGAGAGCGGAATCCCTGTCCCGCCCTTTCCCTGTTCTGGTTAACATTCCCAGCACCGGGAATGGCATCCTGAAACTGACACGTAGGCCAGCACCGGTATTTTCAAGGCACCCCCCTGCCTCTATTCCTGCCCTCGTGGGGAAGGGGGTGTGAAAATTCAGCCCAGGAATAGGAATTTTAAAATCAAGGCATTGGTGGACCGAGAGCCAATGCAGGACACCAAGCACAGGAGTGATGGGTGAATGGTACTTAGTGGTCTTTTTGTTGGGAGTGGATGTGGGATTGGAAACCCAGCTCAGGTTCAAGTAGGATGCCAAGGTTGTGAATAATATGGTATAACCTAAAACAGTGATCAGGGAGAAGGATGGAATTGGTGCTGAGAGAATGGAGTTTATGGCAGGGGCTGAGGACAATGGTTTTGGCCTTCCCAATGTTTAACTGGAGAACATTTTGGCTCATCTGAAACTGGATGTTGGACATGCAACCTGACAACACAGAGGTAGCCGAGGGTCTAGAGAGGCGACGGTGAGGTAGAGCTGGGCGTTGTCACCATATATGTGGAACCTGACATCATTTCCTCAGTTAACGTCGCTGAGGAGCAGCATGCAGATTCAAACACGGGGATGTAAGTTAGGCACGGATTTGGCAGAGAAGAGCAGCACCCAATCTTGCAGTCCAATAGCATGATGTGGTCTGACCAGATCAACTATAAATATTATTTAATTTGCACCAAATTCAATGCTTTTATTATTGTACTGTTAAAAAGTTAAATTTGGAGCAATAATGATATGATACGAATCACATGAAAACCAGAAATCCTAGGCATCAGCTATACATTATTCTTTGCATAGGAGGCAGCAAACATTAAATCACTGGAAGGGAGGGCAGTGGAATGCAGAAGAAGCAAGGATTGGAGCTCAAATTTAATTTCTCAATTGAGTATTTAACTTTTTCGGCTCATCTTTCATACTAAAATGAAACATAAATAATAATTGTAGTTATTCTTTAGATATTAATGAATACTAATTCTAAATATTTTGATCAGATGAGGCTTTTATAAATCAGTCAAAAAACAAGGAACTCATGTGGTAAACCATCAAATACAGAATTTGTTCCACAAATAAGGAGGACTGTACCAAACAACTCAGATTTCCCAACTGGATAAATTACATATTGAAGAGATTAAGGTTCCTTATTTGCATAATAGTTTTTTAATACATTTCATATATTGTTAACCTCACTTTTAATCAAATGCAAAAGCAATCAAGTAACTCTCTTTAAGCTTCTGAAGAATAAGAAACATAAAAAGCAAACATTCTAGTTTATTGTTAAAAAAACTAGTTAAAAGGAAAGTGAATTATATTACAAGGCATTTGTGTACATTACATAATCAGTTATCAATTATTTTGAAAACAAAAAATAACAGGTACAGAATTTTATACTGGGAGTGGTACATGATATTTGCCCTTGGTGACTCATTACATTTGAGCATTGTTCCATAAATATTATAGAAGAGATGAGAAGTAAGTTTTGTTAATTTTACTCCATCTATATGATGATCAATGTCCACAGCTTAAATTCTTTACATTTTAAGTGGATGTAGATTTTCAGTCTTCAATGGTACTGTTTGAATGTCATGTCCAGGATAGGTTCTCTTCAAGGTCCATGCATTGCAATTTAAACATCCTCTGATGCCAGGCAGAGTTTCCAATGAACATTTATACTAGCCCCAATGAAATATTTGGGCATCCTTCTGTATAGACAAATTATGAACTTTCATTTCATATTTAAACCCATTCCTTCAGTGGTTTACTGGTGATCACTTCTCCGTCTGTTCCATCTTCAACTGTAAGAACTGGTACAAGAATCTCAAAGAATTCTTAGTTACCAAGATAGAGATCATCCACTCAGCTGCCACCGCTGCACCCTTTCCCCTTCTCCACATAGCCAAACCTCCCCTAGTTTCCCCCTGACCCTAACTTTGAACCCTTGCCTCTCCCTACTTTCCTTCCCATCTCCCCATGCCCTCTCCAAACTCATCTCTTCCATGAGACCTATCTCCTGCTCCCTAGACTTCATTCCCCCTAAACACCTAACTAGCCAACTTCCCTTCCTTACTCCCATGCCAGCTGATATTGAAAATTATTCCTTCTCTTACAGCACTCTCTCCATCCCTATCAAAACCACCTTCAACCCCTTCTCAAAAACAACACACTTGATCTGTCTGTCCCCATTTCCAAACTCTTTTTCCTCTCCAAGGTCTATGAACCTTGTTACCTCTCAGATATGTGCTCAATTCTCCTGCAATTCTGTTTGAACCCCTCCAATCATGTTTCAGACTCTAAAAAAGCTATAACAAAAGTCACAATTGTCATTTTCTGGTGACATGTAACCATCCTCTCTGCTACCTTTGACACAGTCGATTACATCAGCCTTCTTCAATACTTCTCCAATATTGTCCAGTTTGGTGGAACCACCTTCGCTTGTTTTTACTCTTACCTATATAACTCTAACCAGAGCAACTCCAGCAACAGCTTCTGTTCCCACCTTCACACTGTCACTTAAGCAGTACCCGAAGGATGCATCCTTGGCAACCTCCTTTACATGCAGATCCTGCTGACATCATCTACAGCTCTACCCGTCTTGAACCATATTTCTGTGTATCTGCTTATCTGACATCCCATCTTGGAAGAACCATAATTTCCTAGGGCGGCGCAGTGGTTAGCACCGCAGCCTCACAGCTCCAGCGACCTGGGTTCAATTCTGGGTGCTGCCTGTGTGGAGTTTGCAAGTTCTCCCTGTGTCTGCGTGGGTTTTCTCCAGGTGCTCCGGTTTCCTCCCACAGCTAAAAGACTTGCAGGTTGATAGGTAAATTGGCCATTATAAATTGCCCCTAGTATAGGTAGGTGGTAGGGGAATATAGGGACAGGTGAGGATGTGGTAGGAATATGGGATTAGTGTTGGACTAGTATAAATGGGTGGTTAATGGTTGGCACAGACTCAGTGGGCTGAAGGGCCTGTTTCAGCGCTGTATCTCTAAATCAAAATCATAAACATTGAGAAGACTGAAACCTTCATCTTCCACCCTGACCAAAAATGTTATACCTTCACCACCAACTTCATCCCTCTCCCCAGTCACTATCTCAGGTTGTACAAGAGTATTTACACCCTTGGTGTCCTGCTCAACACTGAACTGAGCTTTCCACCCTGTCACAAAGACCGTTTACTCCCACATCCAGAACATTGACTGCTTCTGTCCTTACCTCAGCTCCTCTGCCACTGAAATCTTCATTCATGCCTTTGTTACCTCCAGAATCAACTGTTCCAATGCTCTCTTAGCCAGTCTCCCTTCTTCCAGCCTCCACAAACTGCAACTCATCTGAAACTTTGCTGCTTGTTTCCTATCCTTCCACTTGCCCATCACTCCCATCCTCACTGACCTACACCTCAATTTATAAATTCTCATCTCCTTTCTTTGTAGTCCTAGAAGTACCCTTAAACTCGCGGTTTCTTTGACTGGCCCTACTCTCTGGAGTTCCTTTCCTAAACCCATTTAAAAAAAAAAAGATCTTTCTTAATGCTTTTGCACATCCCTCCCAAGTTTTCATTCTTGGGCTCAGTGACCATTTTTCTTCACACTTCTATGAAGCACCTTGAGTCTTTATTTTTATGTTGAAAGTGATATACAACTGCAAATTGTTGATCAGAGAAGAATATAATGGCAGTTTCCCAAATTATAGTCCTTCAACTTATGGTAATTTAACAATACAAATTAATTTGACTCCGGACCCCATGAAGTCTCATGGCATCAGGTCAAATATGACCAAAGAAACTTCCTGATTACCACCTACCGTCCTCCCTCAGCTGATGAATCAGTGCTCCTCCATGTTGAATACCACTAGGAAGAGGTACTGAGAGTAGCAGGGGCACAGAATGTACTCTGGGTGGGGATTTCAAGGCACATCACCAACAGTGACTTGCTAGCACCAATAATGACCGAGCTGGCTGAGTCCTGAAGGACAAATCTGCCAGATTGGGTCTGCAGGAAGTGGTGAAGGAACCATCAAGAGGGAAAAACTGGTTGACCTCACCCTCACCTATCTACCTGTTGCAGATGCATCTGTCCACGACAATATTGGTAGGACTGCCACCAGACAGTCCTTGTGGAGATGAAGTTCTGTCTTCACACTGAGGATAACATCCATTGGGTTGTGAGGCACTACCACCATACTAAATGGATTCAGAACAGATCTAACAGCTCAAAACTGGGCATCCATGTGGTGCTGTGGGCCACCACCAGCAGCAGAATTGTACTCAATTACAATTTGTAACTGCATGGCCCAACATATTCCTCACTCTACCATCACCATCAAGCCAGGTAATCAACCCTGGTTCAATGAGGAGTGCAAGAGAGCATGCCAGGAGCAGCACCAGGCATACCTAAAAATGAGGTGCCAACCTGGTGAAGCCACAATACAGGACTACATGCATGCTAAACAGTGAAAGCAGCATGTGATAGACAGAGCAAAGCGATCACACAACCAATGGATCAGATCAAAGCTCTGCAGTCCTGCCACATCCAGTCATGAATGGTGGTGGACAATTAGACAACTAACTGAAGGAGGAGGCTCCACAAACATCTCCATCCACAATGATGGGGGAGCCCAGCAGGTCAGTGCAAAAGACAAGGCTGAAGCATTTGCATCCATCGTCAGCCAGAAGTGCCGAGTGCATGATCCATTTCAGCCTCCTCCTGAGATCCCCAGCATCACAGATGCCAGTCTTCAGCCAATTCGATTCACTCTACATGATATCAAGAAACAGCTGAAGGCACTGGATACAGCAAAGGCTATGGGTCCTGACAACATCCTGGCAGTAATACTGAAGAATTGTGCTGCAGAACTAGCCGTGCCCCTAGCCAGGCTGGTCAAGTACAGTTACAACACTGGCATCTATCTGACAATGTGGAAAATTGCCAAGGTATGTCTTGTTCACAAAAACAAGACAAATTCAATTTGGTCAATCGCTGCACCATCAGTCTACACTCGATCATCAGCAAAGTGATGGAAGGTGTAGTTGACAGTGCTATCAAGCGGCACTTACTCAGCATTGCTCAACAATGCTCAGTTTGGGTTCTGCCAGGGCCACTCAGCTCCAGGCCTCATTACAGCCTTGGTCCAAACATGGATAAAAGAAATGAACTCCAGAGGTGAGGTGATAGTGACTGCACTTGCGATCAAGGCAGCATTTGACCGAGTGTGGCATCAAGGAGTCCTCGCAAATCTGAAGTCAATGGGAATCGGGGGTGGGGGGGGGGGGGGAGGCGGTGTGGGGAGCTCTCCAAAGATTGGAGTCATACCTGGCACAAAGGAAGATGGTTGTTGTTGTTGGAGGCCAAACATCTAACACCAGCACATCACTGCAGGAACTCCTCAGGGTAGTGTCGTAGGCACAAACATATTCAGCTGTTTCATCAATGACCTTTCCTCCATCACAAGGTCAGAAGTGGGGATATTTGCTGATGACTGCACAGTGTTCAGTACTATTCCCGACTCCTCAGACACTGAAGCAGTCTGTGTCCATATGCAGAAAGACCTGGACGACATTCAGGCTTGGGCTGATAAGTGGCAAGTAACATTTACACCAGACATGTGCCAGTTGTTATGCCAGCATACTTTGCTGAATGATAATTTCCTTTAATCCATTGACTGGAGATCTGAATTTAAATTTTTTAAAGAAATGTAAAAAGTAACAGATAAAAGATGGCTTTGCTAGCAGCTTAGAATGGCCACCTAATTTGCAACACTGTATCCTACATTGCAAGGCCTGTGAGGTGGAGATGAAATGTCTGCTCATTCCAGCAAAGACCAAGACCCAGGATGTTTAAGGGAACTTTAGCAAGAAGAAATACAATGCTAACTACCATGTTTGAATCACTGGGTAACTGTCATGTGACAGCCACCCCCACCTGTGGTTTTAACCTGGCGTTTCTCTGCAGTAGTTTGAGAAGCATCTGGACTCTGCAACATGCAGACCCAAGTGGTGGTCCTTCCTTTCTCTCCTTTTCAGCTTGCAAGCTTCGAACCTTGCCTGTTGACTGATCACCTCTACATACTCCGGCTACAATCAGAAACCCCTTTGGAGGAAATCATCTGTATCTCTGTGTCCAAGAGACCCACTGAATCATTCATCTACCTCTTCAAACTAAAAGCCTCAGGACCATCGAATTCAGCTAGAAGCCAGCCAAATCATCAAACTCCATAGACTGTATACCCCATTTTTCTATGGACTCTAACTCAACCAATCTACCCTTCCCCACTCTGTAACCTATTTGTGTGTTTGTGTGAAACTCTAGTGTATGTGTGCGTATGAAAGTTGGCACGTAGTTTATTATTTTACTTAGTTCGGTTTAGGTACAATAAAGTTAACCTCTTTTTTGTTAAACTCAAGAAAACCTGTCCAATTGGTTCTTGCTATGATCATAGCATGTAAGTAATCAAACACTTACTGAATTGGCCAGTACATCCACTTTAAGAATGAATTAAACCTGTTGTGGCTAAACAAGGAGAGGGAAAAGAGGGAAGCCCTTTGGCCCTTCCTCACATGACCATAACACAGGCAATGACCATCTCCAACAAGAGAATCTAACCATCTCCCCTTGATATTCAACAGCATTACTATTGCTGAATCCCCGACATCCCCACCCCCACTATCAACATCCTGGGGATTACCATTGACCTGAAAGCTAACTGGACCAGCTGTATAAATACTGTGGCCACAAGAGCAGGTCAGAGGCTTGGAATCCTGCAGCGAGTAACTCACCACCTGACTCCTCAAAGCCTGTCCACCACCATCATCTACAAGGCACAAGTCAGGAGTGTGATGGAATACTCTCCACTTGCCTGGATGGGTGCAGCTCCAACAACACTCAAGAAGCTCGACACCATCCAGGACAAAGCAGCCCACTTGATTGGCACACCATCCACCACCTTCAACATTCCCTCCCCCTACCACCCGGCACACAGTGGCAGCAGTGTGTACCATCTACAAGATGCACTGCAGCAACCCGCTAAGCCTCCTGCAACAGTGCCTTCCAAACCTGTGACCTCTACCACCTAGAAGGACAAGGACAGCAAATGTTCCAAACCACACACCATCCTGACTTGGAACTATATCGCTGTTCCTTTAACTGTCGCTGGGTCCAAAACCTGGAACTCTCTTCCTAACAGCACCGTGGGTGTACCTACCCCACACAGACTGCAGCGGTTCAAGAAGACAGCTCACCACCACCTTCTCAATTAGGGACAGGCAACAAATGCTGGCTTTGCCAGCGACGCTCACATCCCATGAAAAAATAAATAATTAATTAAACTTAGTTATGGGCCAATCACACTTGTAATACTGGCGCCAGTTTAAAGTTCATTTCATGCTCTCTTTTCTTACCTCGCCTGTAACCAACTCTTATTTTTCTCCAATGAGAACAGAAAGTGCCGGAAATACTCAGCAGGTCTGGCAGCATCTGCGAAGGGTCGCAGACCTCAAAAGTTAACTGTTTCTTTCTCCACAGATGCTGCCAGACCTGCTGTGTATTCCGGCACTTTCTGTTCTCATTTCAGAGTTCCAGCATCCGCAGTATTTTGCTCTTATTTTTCTGCAGTTTGACAAGAACACTTCGTGAAATCTTTTTCTCAGGAAGAGATCGGCAAGCCACGGTTAGGCTCTTAATATTACCAGTTAATTAAATATAGAAAAGCACTAAAACGCGGGCCTTTATCGACCGCATTATAAACGTTTACAAATAAAATTAGCTTAAATTCACGAAGTCCCGCAAATAGCACGTTAACTTAGCTTTCGAGACGTTTTCAAAAGCAGTAATGAATTTGCGAGGAACAGTGATTTTTTTTTGGAAGTGTTCACGTAGCAACGATGGATGGTCTGTCAAAGATTAGCTAGCAATTGCCCAACTGAAACACAGGACCTCAGCGACGCCAGCCAGCTGCACTGAAAGCTCCTTCCAGGGCACTTTCCCTCCGTCACCACTGAGGGCTGGGGATTTAACTATTTCAGATCTTGTATGTGTTTGACCACTTTTAAATCCGGAACTAGGCTACTACAAGTGCACCAGTGACACTATATGAGAGTGTAAAGAGGTGATCCTACGTACCTATAATACCGTACGTCAATTTACAGATGTGCAATTGATCAACAATACCAGGCGACTGTCCTCTGTCAATGGTTAAGACACAGCCCACGCTTCCGCTCGCTGGGCGGGCACGCGCTGCCTTGCGACATACACACTCCCTCATTCTGATTGGTCGAAACAGGGGGCGGGCGATAACTGATACAAGTTACCAACCAATAACAGATCGCCGCTTGTTGCCCGGACGACGTCTCCCTCCAATGAAGAAGCGCGCACCTGACGACCTGTCAATCAGTGAGTATCTTTCCCGTAGTTTCGACGCTTTGAGCCCTGGAGCGACGAGACTGGAAAGTCGGAGCTTCTCTGGAGCGCAGCTTGTGTTGGAAATGTAACGGAGGCTTCGGAAACAACCTGCAATGTAGATCCAAAATGTATTAGTGTGGATGTCTCTGAGAGACTACTTTTCCATGAAAATAAAGAAAATCTCTCAAGAATCTGTTTCCTTGAGCAGTCCTCCGCTGGTCGAGAGAAGGAAGTTGCAAAAGTCTCCTCTGTGTTAAGGTGGGTGTTGGAACTGTAGACAGATATTAGATTTACTTTCTGGTGTGTAAGCATAAACAGGGTTAGAGAAGGGCAAAATACGAGGCTTCTTAAAAACATATAACATCATATCTGTAACATTGTACAAGTCATAAAATCATCGTGACAGTTTTTTGAGGCTCCAGTACCCTAATGGTTAATGTAAAGACTTCATTGAGAAAGCTAATTTGTCGAATCTTCTATTCTGTGTGGTTATTTAAAAAGTGTCCGAGGTGTTTAAAATCTTTATGATCTGTGGGGAAAGGAGCTGTTGTAAACGTTTGCTTAACTGGAATCCATCATTGGTATTACGAGCGTAAAATGCGCTTCATTTTAGAATTTCTAACTAATATTTATCACACACTTCTATTTTCTTTCAAATTATGAAGCTTCTTTAGTTAAATTCTGGCATCTTCTAACATTATGTTGCTTTTCCAGCCCATCCGACTCCGAAGTGGTTTGGGAGAACTGCTTGTTCTGCTTGATTTGATGTACGGGCTTGCAGTGTGACAGTTTGGCGGATGAATGAGTTCACGTTTAGTGTCCCAGTACAGATTGCCACTTCTTCCCAAATTCATGAACGAATAAGGGGCAGAATAGGGACGGGAAGGGGCGGGATTATAGCCGATATTTTCCCGGCTGATTATGAAAATTAATTAATGAGGTTCGTAACTAATGCCTATACATTGTACAATACAGAAATAGAAAACTGGTCATATAATCCAGGAAGGTTCCTGTTTAATCTCGGCCTTGAGTAAGAATAATGGTGGAACTCTAAAATTTGACTTGATGTTTGGGATTTCAGACTATGTACTGGGACATGAGAGGAGTCAAACCTTGGTGTAAAATAAATGCTAATCTTGAGCTCTTGAGAGGATCCCTAAGTATAAATTAGTTTTCAGATGGAGTGGCTGGGCCTGTGACCAGGGGAAAATGAAAGATAGTTTGACATTCCAGTGATTGTTCTTTTTTAAAAATTCATTCATAGGATGTGGGCGACGCTGGCCAGGCCAGCATTTATTGCCCATCCCTAATTGCCCTTGAGAAGGTGGTGGTGAGCTGCCTTCTTGAACCGCTGCAGTCCATGTGGGGTAGGTACACCCACAGTGCTGTTAGGAAGGGAGTTCCAGGATTTTGACCCAACGACAGTGAAGGAATGGCGATATAGTTCCAAGTCAGGATGGTGTGTGGCTTGGAGGGGAACTTGCAGGTGATGGTGTTCCCATGAATTTGCTGCCCTTGTCCTTCTAGTTGGTAGAGGTCGCGGGTTCACACTCATTGCCGTTGGGAGGACTCTTTTTCATTTGAACTTGGCAGAGGCTATATCCAGGTTAGGATGGTGGATTCCTTATTGTGGGTTTGGGGGGGAGGGGTGGGGGGTGTTGCTGGTGCGGGGGTGAAGACTGATTTGAAGCTGACGCTGGAGTAAAGCTTAAAAACAGGGCTATAAAAACAAGAAATGCTGGAAATACTCAGCAGGTCTGGCAGCATCTGTGGAGAGAGAAGCAGAGTTAATGTTTCAGGTCAGTGACCTTTCACAGATGCTGCCAGACCTGCTGAGTATTTCCCGCATTCCTTATTTTTATTTCAGATTTCCAGCATCTGCAGTATTTTGCTTTTATATTATTATTAAACAAACAGGGCTATTGGAACAGCAAAGTGCTGTGTGGAGGATGGGACATAGGAGGTGGAGTTAAGAAATTAGCTTTAAATTAAGCAAGAAATCCCTCTGAATAGCGTGTATTTTTTATTATGCAACGATAAGTTGTATTAATGCAATAAGTAAAATTGATTATAATGGTTCTGTTTCTTCATCTTACTATGGAATAAAGCAACTTAATGATTCACATATTGCTTAGTCCACTTAGTGGAAACTTAGCCCAACTTTAGTGAGGTTGAAAAGATATAACAACACAAGTATTTGGTCCAGATCACAAGGGCCTGCTATTGTTACATCCTCAAATTATATTATCCTACAAGTGGATATGGGGGGGGGGGGGCGGTGGGTGGAATCAGACTTATCAAAAGAGATTACCTGAGAAGGTATCTACAGCAGACCTGAATTTGTTACTGTTTTTGATTAGGAAGTGCAAATATTAACTTGGATTCCTACTGCTGATCACCCAACTAGTGACTGCTGCTGGAAAATGTGTATGTGTGTCAGGTGAGGATAGAAGGGGCCTGGCCAATTATTTTTCCTGTGGTTGAATAGCCTTTTGATGCTTGCTATCTAGGCTCTGTCATGATCAATAACCTCTTGGGAAAGACAATAGAGGACTGCTGCTATCCATCCAGCATGAGTCAGTGACAGAGAATTGGGTGGGGGTGAATGATTTCTGACTGAACAGTTTCAGATGGTGACAGTCTGATTCTTCACAGTCAACACTGAGACTGCCAAAAAAATTGCATACATTTCAGACATGCAGTGTGACTTTAACTTGGTATAAGATGGCCTCATGAAGGGGACTCATTCTTCACGATTTGCATCGCCATTTTTGTGTTGGTGTGTACCCAAAACTGTTTCATGTTGATGTGAAGGTGGCCGTCTAATGCAGCCTTAAATAAATTGTGCACATTTGAGAAATCAAGAATTTACCTGCTGGTGGTGGGATTTAGTGGGACTTAGTGTGACAGGTACTGTCTTGATGGTGACTGGTTAAAATTAGTTGCGCAAGAAAGCTTGATATATTATGAAATGCTTTCATTAAAATGGATGTTGCTTCAGGGATAATGTGATAAATCAAGAGTTCTACAACTTTTTCATTGGGCTCTTTGCTTGATGTATTTGTACTTTGCGACCAAGTCTCTCATTGCTGTTTTGTGTCTGTATTCAGTCTTCTCGATAAAACAATCTTAAAATCAGAAACCCACTGACAAAGTACACTAAAGTGACATTGTGAAGGTGGACCCCTTGTGAAAAGTGAAAACAATCCCTTTATGAAACACACTACTGATATTTTCCCAAAGCTACAAATGTGCATAAAATTTTTTTTTTAAGACTACTGCTGCCATTGCCAACTTTAATGTTGAAACATTTTAAATGCAAACGCAGGGTTTAAGACTATAGTCTTCTGTAGCCTCTCCATAAACGTCATTTAAATAGCATGTACCTGCACTGTAATGTGCATCAATACAAAATTGGTACTCCATTAACATTTTTTGGCTCAAACCTCAATTTAACGTTACAATTTGTCATTAGATTCACAAATAACATACCACATAGGTATTATATTCCAATTAAACAACTCAACTGTACACAACTAATTTTTTGAATTCGTTGCTTGCAGACTAGCTTCTTTAAATCTGTTATCACGGTGTGATCTGTTTGATATTATCTTTGAGTGAAGCATAAAAACATACATACGAACTTGTGTTGCAATTAGGATTCTGGATGGCTAAATAAAGGTGGACCATACCCTTCTGTAAGTATCGTGAGATCAAGTGTGTATAAACAAAGCTAGATAATAACAACAACAACATGCATTTATATAGTGTCTTTAACGTAGCAAAAGGCCCCAAGATGCTCCACAAGTGCATAATCAGACAGAAATTGACACCAAACCAAAGAAGGAAGCATTAGGACAGATGACAAAAGCTTGGTCAAAGAGGTAGGTTTTAAAGAGCGTCTTAAAGTAGGAGAGAGATTTTAAGGAGGGACTTTCAGAGCATAAAGCCTCAGCTGCCAATACTGTAGCACTATGCACCCATGCAATAACTATAAATACAGTTCAAAAGTACTGCATTTAAAATGAAACACTAAGATAGTCAGGGATTTTTTTTTTTACATTAGCTGATCTGGTCCTCTTCTTGATATTTGAATGGGAGCAACAGCAACAATTATATATTTATGTATTTCTTTTAACATGATAAAACACCCCAAGGTGCTTCATGGAAGCATTAGAAAATTTGACACTGAGCCACATAAGGTATTAGGTTGGATGACTGAAAGCTTGGTCAAAGAGTTAGTTTTAAGGAGCATCTTAAAGGAGAAAAGAGAGGTGGAGAAGTTTAGAGATAGAATTCCACAGCTGAGTACCTAGGCAGTGAAGGCACAGCCGTCAATCGTGGAGTAAGTAACATTAGGGGTTCACAAGAGGACAGAACTGGAGCAGTGCACAGATCTCGGTTGTAGGACTGGAGGAGTTAACAAATATAAGGACGGGGGAGGCCATGGAAGAATTTGAAAACAAGGATAAGGATTTTAAAACTGAGGCAATGCTGGACCAGGAGCCAATGCAGGTCAGTGTGTACAGATATGATGAGTACCTGGGAGATAGTGCGAGTTAGGATAGGGGCAGCACAAAGTGCATACTTCACTATACACTATTATATAAAATTAAGGTCTATGGGAAAAGAACACTTCAGAATTCTTACACCCTGGTATTATGAAGAGTGTCCGTGATCTACATGTCTGCTATATCGATCATAAGTTTTGAATGTTCTGTAAGGAAGCTGACAGTTTGTATTGCTCCTATGTGTTGCTTCTAATGCATCTGTTGATGTAGGTTTTTCTTTGTCATTGTGCATTGTTTGTCTCAATCAAATCCCATGACTATCTTAAATGACAAATTTATTTTCTATAATGTATCTGTAATTGAAAATATTTAAAACATTTGAAGTGGCATTTGATGGTTTAAATCATGCTTTCCAGAATGATTTTAAAACTGAGCTAGACATTTACAACAGAATCACAACAAATAGTTTGTACTACTGAGGCATTCTTTCCTTCTAACTCTGCCATAAAGATGATGTTGCACTGGTATCTAAATGAGATTGAGTGTCTTTACAGAATACTAGTACAGGATTAATAGTGGTACCAGTGGCCACACTTCATAAGTACTTAATTGGTTGTGAAATTCTTTGGAATGTAAAAGTTGCTATATAAGTGCAAGTTCTTTGTTTTTCTTTAATTGTCAAATTTAACAAAAAAAATTGTTCCTTGGCTGAACAAGTCAAAATATATTCGATCTGAATTATGCAATGTACTAATAGTAAGAATTAGCAAAATTATTTGCAGTCATCAAAGTGGCACAGTGACATGCAGATAAAGTGAGATTCTGATAAGGGAGGGCACAAATGGAGGACTACACTTGTGGGAACATTCAAGCATTCCCATCAGTTCCCAAATAACTAATTCTTTATGGACAAAATTGTGCTAATCTTCAGATGTTTATTAATGAAATATCTTTTCTTTCTTTTGGGCCTCCTTATCTCGAGAGACAGTGGATACGCGCCTGGAGGTGGTCAGTGGTTTGTGAAGCAGCGCCTGGAGTGGCTATAAAGGCCAATTCTGGAGTGACAGGCTCTTCCACAGGTGCTGCAGAGAAATTTGTTTGTTGGGGCTGTTGCACAGTAGGCTCTCCCCTTGCGCCTCTGTCTTTTTTCCTGCCAACTACTAAGTCTCTTCGACTCGCCACAATTTAGCCCTGTCTTTATGGCTGCCCGCCAGCTCTGGCGAATGCTGGCAACTGACTCCCACGACTTGTGATCAATGTCACACGATTTCATGTCGCGTTTGCAGACGTCTTTATAACGGAGACATGGACGGCCGGTGGGTCTGATACCAGTGGCGAGCTCGCTGTACAATGTGTCTTTGGGGATCCTGCCATCTTCCATGCGGCTCACATGGCCAAGCCATCTCAAGCGCCGCTGACTCAGTAGTGTGTATAAGCTGGGGGTGTTGGCCGCTTCAAGGACTTCTGTGTTGGAGATATAGTCCTGCCACCTGATGCCAAGTATTCTCCGAAGGCAGCGAAGATGGAATGAATTGAGACGTCGCTCTTGGCTGGCATACGTTGTCCAGGCCTCGCTGCCGTAGAGCAAGGTACTGAGGACACAGGCCTGATACACTCGGACTTTTGTGTTCCGTGTCAGTGCGCCATTTTCCCACACTCTCTTGGCCAGTCTGGACATAGCAGTGGAAGCCTTACCCATGCGCTTGTTGATTTCTGCATCTAGAGACAGGTTACTGGTGATAGTTGAGCCTAGGTAGGTGAACTCTTGAACCACTTCCAGAGCGTGGTCGCCAATATTGATGGATGGAGCATTTCTGACATCCTGCCCCATGATGTTCGTTTTCTTGAGGCTGATGGTTAGGCCAAATTCATTGCAGGCAGACGCAAACCTGTCGATGAGACTCTGCAGGCATTCTTCAGTGTGAGATGTTAAAGCAGCATCGTCAGCAAAGAGGAGTTCTCTGATGAGGACTTTCCGTACTTTGGACTTCGCTCTTAGACGGGCAAGGTTGAACAACCTGCCCCCTGATCTTGTGTGGAGGAAAATTCCTTCTTCAGAGGATTTGAACGCATGTGAAAGCAGCAGGGAGAAGAAAATCCCAAAAAGTGTGGGTGCGAGAACACAGCCCTGTTTCACACCACTCAGGATAGGAAAGGGCTCTGATGAGGAGCCACCATGTTGAATTGTGCCTTTCATATTGTCATGGAATGAGGTGATGATACTTAGTAGCTTTGGTGGACATCCGATCTTTTCTAGTAGTCTGAAGAGACCACGTCTGCTGACGAGGTCGAAGGCTTTGGTGAGATCAATGAAAGCAATGTAGAGGGGCATCTGTTGTTCACGGCATTTCTCCTGTATCTGACGAAGGGAGAACAGCATGTCAATAGTCGATCTCTCTGCACGAAAGCCACACTGTGCCTCAGGGTAGACGCGCTCGGCCAGCTTCTGGAGCCTGTTCAGAGCGACTCGAGCAAAGACTTTCCCCACTATGCTGAGCAGGGAGATTCCACGGTAGTTGTTGCAGTCACCGCGGTCACCTTTGTTTTTATAGAGGGTGATGATGTTGGCATCGCGCATGTCCTGGGGTACTGCTCCCTCGTCCCAGCACAGGCATAGCAGTTCATGTAGTGCTGAGAGTATAGCAGGCTTGGCACTCTTGATTATTTCAGGGGTAATGCTGTCCTTCCCAGGGGCTTTTCCGCTGGCTAGGGAATCAATGGCATCACTGAGTTCCGATTTGGTTGGCTGTATGTCCAGCTCATCCATGACTGGTAGAGGCTGGGCTGCATTGAGGGCAGTCTCAGTGACAGCATTCTCCCTGGAGTACAGTTCTAGGTAGTGCTCAACCCAGCGGTCCATCTGTTTGCGTTGGTCAGTGATTATGTCCCCCGATTTAGATTTGAGGGGGGTAATCTTCTTGATGGTTGGCCCAAGAGCTCTCTTCATGCCATCATACATTCCTCTGATGTTTCCGGTGTCTGAGGCCAGCTGAATATGACTGCATAGGTGTTGCCAGTAGTCGTTTGCGCAACGCCTAGCCGTTCTTTGTGCAGTACTTCTGGCTGCTTTAAGTGCTGCGGATGTTAAATCGCTGGGGGCTTTCTTGTAGTTCAAAAGTGCAATGCGCTTAGCGGCTATGACAGGTTCCAGCTCTTCATTATGAGATTGAAACCAGTCTGCATTTCTCTTCGCACTTTTGCCGTAGGTGGTCAAAGCTGACTCATAGATGGCGTCTCTGATGTGGGCCCACTTGGTCTCAGCATCCCCTGTGGGAGTGTTTTGAAGGGCTGTTACAAGTGAATTTAGAAATGTTTGTAACAGCTGTGGGTGAGAAATTCTGCTCGTGTTGATGCGCGGGTGGCCCTTCTGCTTGGAATGATGCAACTTCTTTGGTCTGAGTCTAACCTTGCTGCACACCAGGGAGTGGTCTGTGTCGCAGTCCGCACTGTGGAAGCTGCGTGTGATTTGAACACTGTTTAAGGCGGCTCGCCTTGTGACAATGAGGTCTAGCTGGTGCCAACGACGTGATCTTGGGTGCCTCCATGAAACCTGGTGACAGGGTTTAGTGTGAAAGAACGAGTTGGTGATGCAGAGGTTATGATAGGTACACAACTCAAGCAGTCTCTGCCCGTTCTCATTCATTAATGAAATATACCTCACAGATAAAGGCAAAATGCTACTTCCAAAGTGTTGAAATACATTTTACATGTGTGGTCACTCGTTTTTGTAAGCTCTTGAATGAGTTTAGCTTTCTATATTGTAACCAGTTTCAAATCCTTACCTGAAATGGTGAAATAAAAATCACCAGAAAATGGTTTTATGATGTACTTCAAAATATATATATGTGTTCTTAAACAAATAAATACAGCTGAAGAAATTGAGAATCATAGAATGTTGCAGTACTAGAATGTACTTTGTGATTAAGTGGCACACGTACCCCATCAATTTTTCTCCATATGAGCTACATAGTCTAATCCCACTCTCCTGCTCAATCCCCATATCCTATAATGGTCCTCTTTTGTGAACACAACTGTTTAATCCTCTTTAAATATGGGCTGCTTCAACAACAGTTTTGTGGTAGAGAATTCCACATTCTTTCCACTCTGTCTAAAGATTTTGTTTTAACTTTCTTTTTCTTTTTGTAGGTATTTTAAACTTCTGCATTCACATTACAATCTGGCTGAGCAGTGGGAAACAAACTCACTATTTATCTTATAATCTTGAGCACCTTTATCAGGTCAACCCTTAACCTTTTCATGCCCAGACTGAGCTAATCTGGTCTACAAGAACCAACTCCTGTTCTCTTGGCCCAATTACTGCTAAGAGAAAGAAAGATTGCATTCACCTAGCACCTTTCACACCCTCATGACTTCCAAAATGCTTTACAGCCAATTAAATACTTTTGAAGTGTAGCCTCTGTTGTAATGTAGGAAACATGGCAAACCAATTTGCACACAAGATCCCACAAACAGAAATACAAAAATTACCAAATAATAGTCAAATGCTGCCCTGATGTCAAGGGCAGTTACTCTCACCTCACCATTCTTGAACCGCTGCAGTGTGATTTGGTGGTATTGGTTGAGAGATAAATATTAGCCAGGACACTGGAGAAAACTCCTCTGCTCCTTGAATAGTGCCATGGGAACTTTTAAATCCACTTGAGAGGGCAGACAGCACCTCGGTTTAATGTCTCCTCTGATAGACAGTACAATGCAACCTTGGTACTGCACTGAAGTGTCAGTTTGAATTATATGCTCAAGTCTCTGGATTTGGACTTGAACCCACAATCTTCTGAGTCAGAGTTGAGAGGACTTTCACTGAGCCATGGCTGACACCTAATCCTCTGACTACCCCACTTTCCTTCTTAGTCCCATGCTAGTTGACATTGTAAATGGTTCCCTCTCTTCAGATACCATCTCCCACCCTTTCAAAACTGCTGTCACCACCCTTTCCTCAAAAAAACTCCACCCTTAACCTCTCTGTCTTTGCAAACTACTTCTGCTTCTCCAACTTTCCATTTCTCTCAAGTCCTTGAGAGAAATGTTCTCTCCCAAATCACACTGCAGCGGTTCAAGAATGGTGAGGTAAAAGTGACTGCCCTTGACATCAGGGCAGCATTTGACCAAGTGTGATATCAAGTAGCCCTAGCAAAATTGAAATCAGTACAAACTGGGGGTGGGGAGGGGGAGAGATGATGGGGTAGGGGGGAAACTCTCCACTGGTTGGTGTCATAGCTAGCATAAAGGAAGATGGTTTTAGTTGTTGGAGGCCAAACATCTAAGCCCACTGATATCGCTGCAGGAGTTCCTCAGGGTGTGTCCTAGGCCCAACCATCTTCAGCTGCTTCATCAATGAACTTCCCTCCGTCATAAGGTCAGAAGTGGGGATGTTTGCTAATAATTGCACAACATTCGCGACTCCTCAGATACTGAAGCAGTCCGTGTCCATGTGCAGCAAGACCTGCACAACATTCAGGCTTGGGCTGATAAGTGGTAAGTGACATGCATGCCACGCAAGTGCCAGGCAATGACCATCACCAACAAGAGAGAATCTAACTATCTCCCCTTGACACTCAAGGCATTACCGTTGCTGAATCCCCCCCCGCTATCAACATCCATTAACCAGAAACTTAACTGGACCAGCCCTATAAATACTGGGAATTCTACAGCAACTAATTCACCATTGGTACTAACGACATAGGCAGGAAGAGAGATGAGGTCCTGCAAAGTGAATATAGGGAGTTAGGCAGAAGGTTAAAAAGCAGGACCTCTAGGGTTGTAATCTCAGGATTACTCCCTGTGCCACGTGCTAGTGAGGGTAGGAATAGGAGGATAAGGCAAATGAATGCGTGGCTGAAGAGCTGGTGTAGGCGGGAAGGCTTCAGCTACTTGGATCATTGGGATCTCTTCTGGTGCAGAGGTGACCTGTACAAGAGGGACGGGTTGCATCTGAACTGGATATCCTTGCGGGGATGTTTGCTAGTACTACTCGGGAGGGTTTAAACTAGTCTTGCAGGGGGGGTGGGACCCAAAGTAGTAGTCTCCCTGATGAAATAGTTGAGGCAAATGTAGAGGTTAAAGCAAGCAAGTCCAGTAGGCAGGCCAGGCAGGGGCAGGACAGGGAGCGTGGAAGGTCTGGTAGGCTAAACTGCATTTACTTTAATGCAAGAAGCCTTACAGGTAAGGCAGATGAACTCAGAGCATGGATCGGTACATGGGATTGTGATATTATAGCTATTACGGAAACGTGGTTGAGGGATGGGCAGTTCTGGGGTACCGATGCTTCCGGCATGACAGAGGTGGAGGTAAGAGAGGAGGGGGAGTTGCACTATTGATTAGGGAGGACATCACGGCAGTACTTAGAGAGGATATCCTGGGGGGAACGTCCAGCGAGGCCATATGGGTAGAACTTAGAAATAAGAAAGGGGTGATCACTTTGATGGCCCCCCAATAGTCAGAGGGAATTGGAGGAGCATATATGTAGGGAAATCACAGATAGGAGTGGGAATTATAGGGTTGTAATAGTAGGTGATTTTAACTTTCCTAATATTGACTGGGACTGCCTTAGTTCTAAGGGATCAAATGGGGAATAATTTGTTAAGTGTGTCCAGGATAGTTTTCTGAAGCAGTATGTGGATGGTCCGACTAGAGAAGGGGCTACGCTCGACCTCCTCTTAGGAAATAAGGCTGGGCAGATGGTTAATGTGTCAGTGGGGACCAGTCACTTGGTCACTTTGGGACCAATGACCATAACTCTATTAGCTTCAAGATAGTTATTGAAAAGGATAGGACTGGTCCTCAGGTTGAAGTCCTAAATTGGGGGAAGGCTAATTTCGATAGCATCAGACAGGAACTCTCAAGAGTTGAATGGGAGAGGCTGTTTACAGGTAAAGGGACATTTGGCAAGTGGGAGGCTTTTAAAAGTGAGATAGGAAGAGTTCAGGGCCGACATGTTCCAGTTAGATGGAAGGGCAAGGCTGGCAAGTTTAGGGAACCTTGGTTGATGAGGGATATTGAGGGTCTGGTCAGGACTAAGAAGGAGGCATGTGACAGGTATAGGCAGCTGGGATCAAGCGAGTCCCTCAAGGAGTATAGGGGATGTAGGAGTACACTTAAGGAAATTAGGAGGGCGAAAAGGGGCCATGAGATTTCTATGGCAGATAAGATAAAGGAGAATCCTAAAAGATTCGATAAGTATATTAAGAGTAAAAGGGTAGCTAGGGAGAGAGTAGGTCCCCTTAAAGATCAGTGTGGTAATCTATGTGTGGAGCCACGGGAAATGGGCGAGATCTTAAATGAATACTTCTCGTCTGTATTTACCGTGGAGAAGGTCATGGAAGCTAATGAGTTCAAGAGAGGGAACAGCGATATCCTGGAGCATATCAACATTACAAAGGAGGAGGTGTTGGAGGTTTTGAAGCGCATTAAGGTGGATAAATCCCCAGGTGTATCCTAGGATGCTATGGGAAGCAAGGGAGGAGATTGCTGGGGCCCTGGCAGAGATCTTTGTATCATCGTTAGCCACGGGTGAGGTACCGGAAGACTGGAGGATAGCTAATGTTGTGCCTTTATTTAAGAAGGGCAGCAGGGATAAGCCAGGGAACTACAGGCCGGTGAGCCTTACATCAATGGTGGGAAAGTTATTGGAAGGGATTCTGAGAGACAGGATTTATATGCATTTGGAAAGGCAAGGTCTGATTAGGGATAGTCAGCATAGCTTTGTGCGTGGGAAATCATGCCTCACGAATTTGATTGAGTTTTTTGAGGAGGTGACCAAGAGGATTGACGAGGGCAGGGCGATGGACGTTGTCTACATGGACTGTAGCAAGGCCTTTGACAAGGTCCCGCATGGTAGGCTGGTCCAGAAGGTTTGAACACATGGGATCCAGGGTGAGCTAGCCAATTGGATACAAAATTGGCTTGGTGATAGAAGGCAGAGTGTGGTCGTGGAGGGTTGTTTTTCAGATTGGAGGCCGGTAACCTGTGGTGTGCCGCAGGGAACGGTGCTGGGCCCTCTGTTGTTTGTCATATATATTAATGACTTGGATGTGAATGTAGGGGGCATGATTAGTAAGTTTGCAGATGACACCAAAATTGGTGGTATAGTGGACAGTGAAGAAGGTTGTCTAAGGTTACAACAGGATATAGATAAACTGGGAAAGTGGTCAAGGGATTGGCAAATGGAATTTAACGCAGACAAGTGCGTAGTGATGCATTTTGGAAAGTTAAACCAGGGCAGGACATATACAGTGAATGGCAGGGCCCTGGGGAGTGTTGTTGAGCAGAGAGACCTTGGGGTGCAAGTACATAGTTCCCTGAAAGTGGCAACACAGGTATCAAGGGTGGTGAAGAAGGCATATGGCATGCTTGCCTTCATCGGCCGAAGCATTGAGTACAAGAGTTGTAGGTTGGTTAGGCCGCTTTTGGAGTACTGTGTGCTGTTCTGGTCGCTGCACTACAGGAAAGATGTGATTAAGCTAGAGAAGGTGCAGAAAAGATTCACAAGGATGTTGCCTGGTTTGCAGGGCTTGAGTTATAAAGAGAGATTGGATAGGCTGGGTCTGTTTTCCCTGGAGCGAAGGAGGCTGAGAGGGGACATGATAGAGGGAAATAAAATTATAAGAGGCATAGATAGGGTAGATAGCCAGAGTCTGTTTCCCATGGTAGGGGTTACTAAAACTAGAGGGCATAGATTTAAGGTGAGAGGGAGGAGGTTTAAAGGGGATCATAGGGGTAAATTTTCCACACAAAGAATAGTGGGTATCAGGAATGAGCTGCCAGAGGAGGTGGTGGAGGCAGGAACTGTAGCAACATTTAAGAGGCATCTGGACAGGTACTTGAATGGGCAAGGCATAGAGGGATATGGAATTAATGCAGGCAGGTGGGATTAGTATAGATAGGCATTATGGTCAGCATGGATGCGGTGGGCCGAAGGGCCTGTTTCTATGCTGTATGACTCTATGGCCTCCTGACTCCCCAGAGCCTGTCCACCATCTACAAAGCACAAGTCAGGAGTGTGATGGAATATTTTCCCCTTGGCTGGATGGGTGCAGCTCCAACAACATTGAAGAAGCTTGACACCACCCAGGACAAAGCAGCCCACTTAATTGGCACCCCATCTACCACCTTAAACATTCACTCCCTTTACCACCAGTGCACAGTGACAGCAGTGTATACCATAGACAAGATGCACTGCAGCAACTCGCCAAGCCTCCTTTGACAGCACCTTCCAAACCCGTGACCTCTATCACATAGAAGGACAGGGGAAGAAAACGCATGGGAACAACACCACCTGCAAGTTCTCCTCCAAACCACACACCACCCTGACCTGGAACTATATTGCCATTCCTTCACTGTCGCTGGGTCAAAAACCTGGAACTCCCTTCCTAACAGCAGCGTGGGTGTACCTACACCAGATGGACTCCAGCGATTCAAGAAGGTAGCTCACCATCACCTTCTCAAGGGCAATTAGGGATGGGCAATAAATGCTGGCCTTGCCAGCAACACTCACATCCCAAGAACAAATACAAAAAACCTCTATCTTTCCAGCAAATCCCTGTTTGAATCTCTGCACTCAGGTTATCGCCCCTGCATCTCACCAAAACTGCTGAACCCAAGTCACAAATGGAATCCTCTGTGATCCTGGTTGTAGTGCATTACCCCTCTTCCACTTCTCAACTACACTATCCACCTCCAACATCTCTCCTGTCCTTGCTTGATATCATTCTTACCTATCCAGTGAAAGCTGCAACATCTCCAACAATGGCTTATTTTCCCATCTCTGCAATGTTCCCACTTGAATTTCCCCAAGAATCTATTCCTCCTTCACCTACATGCTGCATCATCTGCAGACATGGGCTCAGGTTCTGCATGTATGCTGTATACATACAGCTCTACCTTACCACCCTATCTGTTGACCCTCCCTCCATCTGTACATTGTCATACTGGTTTTCCGACATCCAGTCATGGACGAGCTGCAATTTCCTCCATTGAGAAAACAAATGCCATCAACTTCAGCCCCTCCCACAAACTCTGTACTCTTGTTACCAATTCCATCTCCCACCCTACCAACTCTCCCAGGCTGAGCTACACTGTTCACAACTTTGGCGTCCTACTAAACTTTGAGCAGAGCTTTTGACCCTATTGTCTGTCCAGCAGAGAGATTGCCTACTTTCACCTCAACAATGTAGCTCATCTCAGCCCGTTTGTTGCTAAAACTCTCATCCACTTTGTCTTTGTCACACCCAGACTTAACTATTCCAATGCTCTTCTGATCTCCCTCCCAACTTCCACTCTATAAACTTCAGCCCTGCCAAGCTATGCTGCCTGTGTCCTATCCCATTCCAAGTCCTCTTCAGCGAACACCTTGCTGCACCACTGATGGCTCTGCCTTCAACTGTTTAGGACCAATGCTTTGAAATTCCCTCCCTAAAATTCTACCACTCCACCTTTCTCCCCTTATTAAACCCTCGTCTTTGACCATGGTTTTGCTGACCTTTCCTCATAATGTCTTTCATGTGGCAACCATTTTTGTTTATGTCTCTGCGAAGTGGTGTGGAATGTTTTCTATATTAAAGGAATTGAATAAATGCAAGTTGTTGACGAAAGAAGCCATAACTTCTTAAATCTCTCTTCATAATTGTAATCTCTTAACCCTTTTTTGTTTACAAAAACAGAACTGCTGAAGTTTAAGATATTGTTAGTAAGATGTTATTGAAAGATTAAATATTTGCAAGCAAAATCTTAGTCACCCAATGGAAGTTCTTTTTCCCTTAAACACTTCAGAGTTGGTAGTGTACAGTGGAAGCTTAATTTCTGTCATAATGAAGAAATTCCCTCCCATGGATAACTCAGCTGAAGCGCAATACCTCAAAAGTCCCCATTCAGATTCCCAACCTAGCGTGAAGTAGCAACCTAAAAGTTAAAGGTTCAGCAAAGATACAAGCCGACCTGGCCTGATCGAAAGGATTCCGTGCAGTGTTTTATTCGTAGTGGATTTTGTATAACAGTAGAGGTGTTGTGATTTAACATCAGTGCCCTGGATTAAGGAGGGAGAAGAAAAATAAGCAAGATATCCTGTTGCTGATTGCTGAGGCCATTTGGGTGAGATATTCTTGGGCTGCTGCACCTGTGGAACCATGTCAAAGCCTTCAAGAGAGGGAGGGAACTGGATGGAGAAAAGGGAGAAGAATAATTACCACTATGAAAACAATTGCTGCTTAAATATATCTCACTGACTGCCATATTTTATTGCTTGTAAAATGGGAAGGTTTGCTCTGCCTGTTTTCTCTCTCGTTTTTTCTCTCTCTTAAAGCATTGTCACTTTGCTGGGTTACTGTTCCATGGGTGTTCTCTGGTATCTTGACAAGGTGGCCATTATGTGCATGAGCTTGGACAGGAAGTGTCAGCAGACTCATTTTCACAGGAGGAATCACAGCCAAATCCAATTAGGGTTTGAGGGGCACTGAGGCCAATTGTAACATCCAATTTCCAACCTTCTGGATCAGTTAATTCAATACATATTTGCATTTTCTGTGTATGAATTCATAAACTTCTGGGTTACTAATCTATTATCATAACCACTAGGCTACCATACCCATAGGGCAGTTACTAAGGAGGGGGAGGCCACTAAAGGATTAGAATTTTAAATTTTAGATTTTGGAGGATTGGGATCAGCAAGGACAAGAGTGAAGGGATATTGGGACCTGGTGCAGGATAGGTTCGAGCCCCCTGATAGGTATGAGAGTTTTGGATGAGTTGACATTTACACAGGGTGGAGGGTGGGAGGCCAGCCAGGAGAGCATTGGAATAATTGTGTCTGGAGGTGACAAAGGTATGGAAGGGACTTTCAGAAGCAGACAGACTGAGGTAGGGACAGAGATGGGTAATGTTTCTGGAGGTGGAAGTAGTTGCTCTTTGTGATGAGAGAGTGTTGGAGTCAATGGCAAGGGTATGGAGTTTATGGCATGCATCGAAGATGATGGTTGGAGGAAATTGCAGCTCATCCATGATTGGATGTTGGAAATGCAATCTGACAGTACAGAGACTAAGAAGGTTGTTTAATTATTATTATGTATCTGTATTCCTAATTGCCAATTTACATTTTGAAGTGCTCTATTCACACCTGAAGACAAAATTGAAACTCTGGTGCTGCACCTATAGCTAACTCACTCTTTTTTGTTTTCCATTAGATCTGTTCACCAGTTTACTTCACACTGCATGACTTTTATCACTGCCATTTTGCTTCCTAATCTCATACTTGTTGCAATGTGTGCTGTAATGACTTGTTGAAAGATTTTTTTTGGAAAGTCAGTTGCAGAAAATGCATTTATGTTTCAGGGTCCACAATGGATGCCACAAAATCTAATTCTACAGTGAGAAGTACCACTGGAAATGTGGGCAACCCCATATTGGTTCGGGCACTCGAAAGGTGTCACTGCTCCTTCAGACCTCCTTCACCTCTCCCTCCATGCAAGAATGGGGGGAGGGGTAGGGGGCTGCAACTTCTGCTGTGCCTATCATTGGCCACAATCCTCAGTTATAGTTGCCTGCAGCCAAAGTTCAGCTCCCCTTTAAGAGGTGCATGTTGCCTTTAAATGCCATCAACAACGCGCAGTATTGACGCCCACCATTAGGCGAGCTGAACAGTGCAGATAGCGCTGGCAGCGCGCCATTTTATTTAAATTAATCAGGGTGAGCAGTTTGGAACCTTAGTTGCATCCAATTGATCGGCTTCTCACTCTGAGTGCAGTACCCATTCTACACCTGAAAATGCGCTCAAATCAATTTCTACCCCTTCGCCTGGTGTGGGTGGATTCTTTGGTTCCTTTTATACTCGGGAAGTGCAGTTGGTGTCAGATTAAAAAAAACACACATGATCTGTGCTTAGAATTCCACTGCAGTAAACCAGGGGTGTCCATTTTTTTTGTATCTGTGAAACCTGAAGGACTAGATGCACATGTAATATTCAAGTTCCCATTAATTTGCAGAAATCTCATGTTGCTGATATGAATGGGCCTTGTTGTTCTGATTTAGCAATTATCTATGAACATTGTAACACTGCTGAAATCTACCCTATCCAAACTTTCAGGCCCTAAAATTGAGATGAACAAACTAGCAAATACGAAATAGAACTGAGTAGCCTGAGCTTTGAGGACCAGAGTGTCAGGTTACAGGGCTGCATGTGCTACAACTTGGGTTGCCAACTCTGAACCTCCCAATCAATTGCCAAGTGATCATATGACAATCAATGGCATGACATTGTCCAGGCTCACAATGAAGAATGACCACTCAGGGATGGCTGGTGCCTGTGGGCCCATACCCAGTGAGAGTCAGTGCCAAGGAACCATACCCCAGTGAGAGTCGGTGCCTGTGGACCCATATCCCAGTGAAAGTCAGTGCCTGTGGACCCGTATCCCAGTGAGAGTCAGTGCCTGTGGACCCGTATCCCAGTGAGAGTCGCTGCTGGGGGGAGCCATACCCGAGCGAGAGATGGTGCCGGGGGCAGCCGTACCCAAGTGAGTGTTGGTGAGAAGATAAATGCACCCAAGTGAGAGTCAGTGCCAGGGGAACTGTACTACATTGAGAGTTATTGCCAAGGTAAATGTACCCAAGAGAGATTCAGTGCCAGGGCAACCGTAGACGAGTGAGAATTGTTGTCAGGGAAACATCCCTCAGCAAAACTCAGTCACTTTAGGAGATAAGGAGAGAAAAAACAAAATGTTTTTGAAAAGGCGGATTATTATATAAAGGAAGAGGAACTCCCCTTTAAATACTGGGTTATTTCATATATGCTGTCTCTTTAAGAGGTATGTCATTGACCTTTCTGACCTTTTGCCCAGAACGTTCAGGTTGTTTGTCAGGAGCTGAAATTCGCTGATTTGGATTCTTTCTTCCCTCAGGTAGATGGAGTAGGTCTGCTTAAATTCCAGGTGAAGGCCAGCCTCGGCATTTCCTCTTGTCCCCGAACCCTGGGGAGGTCAGCACCTCCTTGGTGAGGTTTAGGAATGGTCTGTTGATGCGCAAGCCATTGGGCAAGTAGACCCACACTAACCTCACCTGCTCAGTGATGCCCTATCATTGGTGCAGCAGGGTCATGTGTTTCGACCTACTGCAGGCAAAGCTGGAGTCAGTCTGAGAAATGAAAGTGTGTAGGTGCGAAGTGCAAACGTGAAGTCGTTTTCCCCTGAGTGGCCAAAAGAAGCACTTGGGAGACTCCCAGCCAAACCAGATACAACCCTGTTTAATAATATCCCATTCACTCTCGTCCTGATCCAGCTATGTAAGTAGCTTTGGATTTCACACACGAAATGTTAAGCCTTTTGCAAATATTAAATTTTAAATATAGTTAGCCCACTGTCAAAGATCACCTGTAGATTCAATACACTAAGAATCTAATCATGTATAAAGTGTAAATTTTGTTTGCATTTCTAAAGGGTTCATGAAATGGTCATGGTAGAAAGATTTTCAAGTTGGCTAACTTTCTTTATATTTGAAGTTAAACTTATTTTTCTTTCTTCTCCCTCCCCTTTATTTGGTACTTTCCCCAGGTCTTGCACCAACTCTGGTGAAAGTTGCATCCAAGCCTCTTCCACTCCTGATCTCAGATGGCCATTGGGAGTTAACATGAATGGCCTGGGTGATGGATTTTTCTCTCCCACACGCATGCTTGAGATTGAAAAATGAAGCGCATGGATGATCAAACCTGTAAACATTCTTCCATGAGAGCTTTACTAGATTTTATTCAGTACAATTTAAACTTCATCAGGCTCCACAATGATTTACAATACAAGTTGAACAAAATAGGGCATTTAATGTAAGTTGCAGATGAATAGTCTAAATTCAATAGTTATTGTAAACAGGCCTCTGCTGGATTTTTCTTTCAGGATTCTCTTTCTTGTATGTGAAAGACATAGGTTCACAAACCATTCCATAAATGAGCACATCCCTTTCCTTTCCGATTAATATGTTAAATGCACAAAGCTAGGCAGCTTAACAGTCATTTTGTTTTTGCTGCATGTGGTAACATTATGACCCGAATTTTACGCCCCCCCCCCCAAAAGAGCGGGCAGGTGGTGGGGGGGGGCCTATTAACTGCCACTTAAGGGCACCCCCCCCCACCACCACGGGGATTTTATGTTTAGCTGGTGGGTGGCTGAGGCCTCAGAAAACCCACCTGATAAAAATAGGCAAGCTTCTGGCGGACTGGGGTGTGCCCTCCTGATCAGGCACCCTGTGCCCCATGGCGGGCCGCGCTCGAAGCCCCAACCTTCCCCAATGCACAGCACACTCCCAGCCCCCCTAACTGACCCCCCCTTGCCTTGCCGAGGCCTGACCGATTGCCCCAGGTGAGGCCCCAAAAACCTACCTCTTTTCTGGAGCTGTCCGCCATCGTCCTCCTGCAACTGGGTGGAGTCCAGGCCATCGGGAACAGTGGCCACTGCTGGGATTGAGAGCTGCCGGAAGCTCCATTAGGCAGGACATCCTGCCTCAATGAGGTGGAAATCCTGCCCAAGACCAATTAAGGGCCTGGGGACTGTAAAATCCGGTCTGGATCCCCAGGCCCGGCAGAGGAAGGATCACCACCGACTTTCCGGCCGGTGGATGGCTCCTCCCTGCCCACCGTAAAATCCAGCCCAGTATTTTCAAAACATAAGCAAAATGTGCAGTGACATGACATTGATGCCACACTGATTATTGAAACTGTTCACTTCAAATTGTTTTTTGAGAAAATCTCAATAATTTATATTTCAGGTCCTTAATGTAAAAAGATAAACTCTAGTAATTAAAAGAACATTTCTAAGCAGGTGACTACATTCGTCATCAATATGCTGTATGAAGATACCATTGCCATGAAAGAAATCAAATCAATTTAAATCACTACTGCTCGCTACGAGAGGTCACCCTTCACTGCATGACTCGCATGGGTTGCAGATGGAACCAAGTTATCCACTTAAATTACATTCGATCACACTCCAGTGTCTCTTGTAAATGGCTTTCAATTCAGTATCTTGTGTTGTCCTCCACTTTTGGACAGTATTTTTTGGGCAACCATACTGTACTCAGATTTCCAGTAAGCCGTTAAATCTGAACTGATCTGCTTTATTTATAAAAATATGCTGGGAATTATATTATATTTCAAGATAACTTCTTAAACTATGGCTGGAATTTGACGCCACCCCAACGAGCAGGATGGTGGTGGGGGGAGGGGTGGTGGTGGGGAGTTGCATAAAATGGAACGGAGACTTTCCTGACCTGCTCCTTTATGCAGGCGGCGGCGGCGAAAACGGCCAATCAAGGCCCTTAAGTGGCTACTTAACGGCCACTTAAGAGCCTTCACCCACTTCCACTCAGATTTTACGCGTGGCAAGCGGGTGTCCTGGAGCCAGGAGAAGCCGCTTAATAAAACCAGCCAGCTGTCGAATGTCCCAGGCGGTGCCATCATTTTCAGGCACCCTGTGCCCGATGGAGGCCCTGACTGATTACCCCCAGTGAGGCAACCAAAACCTACCTGCCTTCCTGGCTCCCAGGCATCTGCTCTTCATGCTGGGCTGCAGTCCCAGCAGTGGCCACCTCTTAAGGTGGCACTGCTGAGACTAAGAGCTGCTGGCCCACTGATTGGCCGACAGCTCTATTAGATGGGACTTCCTACCTCAAGCGGGAGGAAGTCCTGCCTCATACCAGTTGAAGCCCGGGGACCCGCAAAATACAGGTCGGGTCCCCAGGCGAGGCAGAAGAGGGTTTGCCACTGACTTTTCAGTTGGTGGCCGGCTCCCGTCCACCTCCCGTAAAATTCCGGCCTATAATTCTGCAGTCAGCTGATTATCTATTGGATATCTCCAGATTTCAAAATAACGTAAGGTCAAATTTGATCTAAAATATCAGTGAGATCCTGCAATGTAACTGTTTACTGTATAGAAGAAACTTTGAAGAATAATATGTGCCAATCTGCTCCCCATTGTGAATGCATTCTAATATAACAGTATAACAAAGAACCAAATCAAAAAAGGCCTTCATGCCTACTCTGTCTCATGACTATGCACAATCTATGTTCTTATAAACTCAGTTTGCGCATCTCATATCCTGAAAGTCCAGCACAAACACTCCATAACTCTCAAAAGTAATTACGCAAGAGTGTTGAATATGTATTCATCTACATTATTTGACCCTGGCCTGCTGCTCTCCAGTGAAGATAACCTCTCCACCTTTGCCCACCAGTACACGGACAACAGTGACTCTACTGGATGGAATATAGTGGGCTGCAAGTGCCCGGTTTAGTGATTTGTGCTCCTATAGGTGTGGCCAAGGTGGGATGCAAACCAATTTTTTATAAAGTTGTAAAGTGGAACTTGTAAACCTTGTAACTTCTGACACTGATGTTGTTTAGTATGTTTCTGTGCACCAACCACGTTATACTGGCTACACATACTGAATGTTCTTACTTCCTGTAATTTGTGGAGCTGTACTGTGTAAGTATGTACTTGATGCATGGTAAAGAACTGTGGTGTTCCCAGGATTGTAAGATAACAGGAGCATCCATTGTATATGGCTAATATACTCTGCCCAGCACTTATTACATAGTAGGTCTATGAACTTTCATCAGAACAGCATTCTGATGAAAGATCACAGACCTGAAATGTTAACTCTGCTTCTCTCTCCATAGATGCTGCCTGACTTGCTGAGTATTTCCAGCACTCTCTGTTTTTTATTTCAGATTTCCAGCATCTGCAATATTTTGCTTTTACATAGTACCTTGTTGTCTGTTGCTTCAGTAAGATCTGTGCCACTAGGTAAGTATAAGTGATGGCATTGATGCATGGCCTGGCACATAGGGATCGTGTTGCTGACGAAATGCTACTTCACCTGGAACAAAATTCCTAAAATATGTACAGAACTCCTTCTGTAAGAAGTTTTCTAGTAGGCTTACAAGGGTATAGGTGCTGCTAGATCAGTTTATGGATAATGAAATAGATCAAGCAAATAAATATAGGTGAGCACCTTGGGAGTAGTGAGCACAATATGATAAGGTTTAAGATCGAGCTTTAAAGAGAAAATATCAATACAAAATGTAGAACACTAATTAGATTAGGTTAGATTTTAGGAAAATGAGCAAGCTAACTGAGGTGAAGAGGAAGGACAACTTGACACAGGACTATAGAGAAATAGTGGAATGTTTTTTAAAGAGTGCAAAGGTACGGACTAAGCAGGAAAGTAGTTTTAAAATACCATAGATAAATATAGAGAAGAGGCTAGAAACCTATTACTGTTGAAGAAAGGGCTTATGGCGACTATAAGAATAATAATGAAAAAGCTAAAGGATAATATGAGGAAATAAGATGTCAAGAGTGGGATTAGAAAATCTAAGAGGGACTATGAGGATAAAGTTCAAAAAACATCAAAAGGAACAATATTTTACATGTTTATCAGTAGAAAGAGAATTGCTAACCCAGGTGGGATCCCTCAGAGGAGAGCATTGTCACTATGTGGATGATGGTCAAAAATTGGTGTATTTATTAAGTAATCACATCAGGCTTTACTAAATAGAAGCATATCAGAGAGGAAGTGAATCCTGAAGTGGTTGAGAGTGAGATGAGCAATATCATTATGCGTAAAGGAAATTAAAAAAAATAGTTAAGGGGAGACACTAGGGCTTGACAGAATACATCTTAGGATCCTGTGGGAGATGAGGGAGGAAATTTTAGCAGCCCTAGAAATTTTATTTCAAAGATTATTTTTAAAAATATTGAGAAGTATAATTGCATATAGTATCAACTGAAATGTGTGTTGGATTAACCACTTTGTTCTACAAATGTAAGTTAGAAAGGACTACAAGAGTAAATAGTTTCTACTGATATGCATCAATCTTCCATCATGATACAAGTTGTATTATGAATCCGCTTCTACAACTCTGGCATAAAGGATCTTCAGAAAATGGTAAGTGCTATGGAACTGCATTAAATGTCTCAAATAGGTGTCTTTTGGACATGATTATTGATGAATTATGAATAATGAATAAAAGTTGAAGGCATTGTTAAAAAGGTGTGATTAAATGACAAACCAAATGAAAAATAATTCTTTAAAAACTTAATTCCAAGAAAAATTGCAGCAATGAGTGAGTTCTCTTGAGTGTGGCCCTGTGTCTCACAAAAACAAATGTATTCATGTCAGCATAAAGCACTGAACTGTTTTTTTGTGTGTGTGTGTGAAAGAGAGAGTATGTATCACACATGTGCTTTTTGCCTATGTTTTCACTTTCCCAACCATGCAGCCTTTGAGTTTAACGGTAATTAAGTTGCACTATGACAATTCAGTATCTTGCTCCCTGAATTCTTGCTTAGTGATTGGGCATTCCACTGTTCAACTGATATGAAAGTTCAAGCATTTACATCAGGAATGATTTGGAAACGTACTATGAATGCTGAAACCTCTTAGGGAAAAAGATTCCTCATTAGAACCTTGTAACACTACCTAATTGTATACTTTTGCCATTTGAGTTTCAATGTTATGCTTTTGTAATCTGTGGTGTCAACTATATTGACATCCCCAATCTTTGAGAATTATGCTATGCTAAAAATGGTATTGCAAAAGGTATAGCCTGAAGGAGATGTTTATATATTTGCCTATTAAAGAGAAAGAAGGGGCAGCATAAACAATGTTATAGAAGAAGTAGTGATCGGGTTGAGACAAGGTAGATAGACTGTTTCCAGTGGTTGAGAAGCCTAGAACAGGGGACATAGATATAAGATTAAATATAAGAGATTTGGATCAGAAAGAAGGAGAAACCTTTTAATGCAGAGGCTATAAAACTATTGAATGCACTACTGGAATTGGTGATTGGAACAGTGACTATGTCAACTTTTAAGATTAGGTTAGATAATTGGTTGAACTAAAGGGGAAATAAAGGGTTTTTAACAGCCACCTGGGATGAGGACTGCTGCTTGTGGAGGATTAACACTGACAAAGAGTGGTTAGGCCAAATTATGTGTGTCTGCATCGTAATTCAATGTAGTACTGTATCGAAGTAAATATTAGCAAAGTACTGCTTTTGAAGATAACTTTTAATATAGTGCCTCTTGGAATGACCAAAAAATAAATTAAAATACTGTTGTGTATTCTACAAAATTGTGTGCTAGCTCAGTCATCATATCTAGTTTAAACAATTTTTTACAGCTACAGAAGAATTTGTAACTTGGTGACTAACATAGTGAAATGTGTAGATGAGTCATAATAGGCAGCTGTTTCACTTACTGATATAGACAGCAATGTCTTTCAGCTTGTAACTCTCCTTTAATGGTAAAATAGTCCTAATGAGGAGGATGGTAGCTGATTGGCCTGTCGCGAGCTAAAGTGCAGCCCACTCAAATGCAGCTTCCTATGTGGCTATAGCCATCATTTATTTCCTGTCGTTGGCTTGCTTCTTTGTCAAGCTGCAGCCAGTGAGAGGCTGGCTTATGTTCCTGCCCTAAGTGTGTAATCCGTGGGAGTCAGACTGCCAAACGCCTACTACTTGCCACTGCATCACTGAGTCACGCTTAACAATATTTCATGCTAGGTGACTGAATTGTACAACAAAATGTTAAAATAAAAGTACTTTAATGTTATGCACAGTCGGAAGTCTAATTTAAACTGAATTTTTTTAGCTGAAGAAAATTAAGTCTTTAAAATATTGCATTCAAAGTCGCCTACATTACTTTTTAAAAAAACACAGCAGATGTGCTAAAATCAGAGGGTGAAATACTACATGTAAATAGTTCGTACTCATCCTTCTGCCATAACATTGTGGATCATTTATGCTGGAGATTCTCACTACACTGTCAGGCGAGGTCCGACTGTGTGCTCTTTCTATCAGTTTGGGAACTATGCCAACAACTGGACAAGCACCTTCTTTTCTTTAAAAGGGGAGGGAAATGGTATTCTTTTGGAATGGGAAGTTATTTGGTTTTTGAAAGGCTGAATGTTATTTGAAATCTATGCAAAGCAACACAAATGAATTTGACTTTTATGCTGTGGAGTTCGTGGTGAATTTATGGTTTCAAATTTGTAACAATTTTACAGGAGTAATGATGCTTCAGGTCCTTCCTGATGAATCAGTGAATTTATTTAGCAATAAATGATCTGTAGTAACTAGGTCCAATTAGAGGTCTTTACTGAATTACTGGGGTAGTGGTAGGAATTGATTTCTGTGCTCTAGGTCTGGGTGAAGGAGTGAAAAATTGTCCAGAGTTCCTGCTTCTGATCATGATCATATTACTCTATCTGGAAGGCGGGTGCATGGGTGTGCACGTGTGCTTAGTGGATGTTTCGTGAGGACAGGATCAGGCTTGACTCTGATACCTCCATGGTAAAATAACCAGTCGCAACTTACATTTTGAGACTCACACAATAATGGCCATAAGAGCAAAGGCCACCTGATGTACATGACACTGTAGCCTTGCAGGAATCAGTGCTTCAGGAGAGGAGGGAAGATGAGAAAATTGATGAGGAAAGATACACATTGATATTGTGTGTATGAATATATTCTTAGGATGTCCCTGTGTTCCAGCAGTACCTCTGGACAAAAATAATTGTTTGGTTCACAGGTTAATAATCCTTGGCTACGTAAATGTCGATAAGACAGGCAAACTAATAAGTTTTACATTTTTGTAATGTATGACTTAAGTATTGAGATGAAGTCAGAGCATTTGCAAAGTTTTTAGAACCATCAATTTAAATTTTACTGTTTTGTGCATTGCCAGCTACACACTAACATGGTCTAGTCAGTTTTTTATGTAAAGGAGGAATAATGGATGTTGTAGGAAAATATTTGCAGATTTAACATTATTCTAAGTAGTTCATCTACCATTGCATTACACATGGGGAGGAAAGACCAAGTGTATTCTTCAGGTAAAGTGGGTTAGAGATTTGGAGTAATTGGGCCAAGGCACATAGCAGTAATTCTTACCTCAATTTAATTTTTACATTGAATGTTGTTTCTTTCTCGTACATTCCATCCTTATTTTTATAGAACACTATATATATAATTTATAGTTAAAGAGTAAATCTTGCAGTAATCTGGTAAGCAGAAAAGTAGACTTGGTTGGAGCCTAAGAGATTTTGTGCAGTATATGCTGAGGATGTGGGACATGCAAAACTGAAGTATTATAGTGTCACCACTGTTGAGAGAGTGTAATTACAGTATGACAAATTTACATGGACAGTTTCCATTATAAATGGAAAAAGGTGATGCAAAAGTACATACGAACATATGAATTAGGAGCAGGAGTAGGCCACTTGGCCCCTGGAACCTGCTCCGTCATTCATTAAATTCATAGCTGAACTGATTTCTCCACATTACCACCTACCCCCAATGACCTTTCACCCCCTTGCTTATCAAGAATCTATCAACCTCTGTCTTAAACATATTCAAAGACTCTGCTTCCACCACCTTTTGAGAAAGAGAGTTCCAAAGACTCATAACCCTCTGAGAGAAAAATTTCTCCTCATTTCTGTCTTAAATGGGTGACCCCTTATTTTAAACAGTGACCCCTGGTTCTAGATTCTCCCACAAGGGGAAACATCCTTTCCAAATCGACCCTGTCACGACCCCTCTGGATCTTATATGTTTAAATCAAGTCGCCTCTTACTCTTCTAAATTCCAGTGGATACAAGCCTAGCCTGTCCAATCTTTCCTCATAAGATAGCCCGCCCATTCCAGGTATCAGTCCAGTAAACCTTCTTTGAACTGCGTGACAAAAGTATGACAATAGGAAGTAAGGTCCTCATGAAAGATGCTATATAAATGCAAGCTTGTTATTTCTTTCTTTATTGGACGGAACATTGAAGTGATTTATGACTTTAACCAAATCAGGCGTACATCCCTATGAATCTCCTTTAATTAAGTTCAAACCAGACAAATTCTTATAGACACTTATTTGGGTCCAAAGAACTGAACTATTCTTCCCTCAAAGAAAGAAAACTAACAGAGAATATTACTTTCTTTCGGATAGCCTATTTTTAAAAATCATTATGGATAAATCATAGATATCCCAGGTATTATAAAGGTCAGGGAAACTCTCTTCAATACATATCTCTCCACTTAAAGAGACACAGAGAGGGGGCTTCTTGTAGTTCTATACAGAATGCTACATGAGACGATTTATTAACTTTCATATATTTATTAAAGAATTGAACATGCAATACACTTTAAGTGGATAAGTATACCACAATATCAAATATTACTAAGAGATGTAATACATAATATTTCTAGAATAGAATCCAAAAGTTCAACCTTGATATTGTTGCAGCAAAATATCTTAGAATATCCATCAAAATTTAAAGTAAACTTTTACCTTAAATTCCCCGAGTAATCCAGAGGTTGAGAAGCATTGATGAGGCATTCAATATCTCTAGTTTTTTGTTTCAAAAACCTTCATATTTATACTGTTTCTAAACTATCATTTCAGCATATGGGTTTTACCTTTCTGTGTGTTTTCCTGCTTTTGAGATCCAATGTTTTTGCTGGAATTCCCTTGCTCTTGAAGTTGTGAGCATTTATCTGGTCAAAATATTTATAATTGGGTTTATTTGGCATCTGTTCCTGTAAGTACCATTCCATTTTTTATATTATTATCTATAATTGTCTTTTTATGGTACTTTGAACTCTTCTTCTGAGTCAATCTGTTGACATTACCAACACTAGCAACTAATAAGTTTATTGCTACCTCTTACTGATGTTACACAGGATGTTTCAATGTGTGTTTATCCTCCAATTCCCTGGCAACAGAGACGCTGAAATGAGTTTTCCAACTTAAAAGGTGTTTCTGGTTCACATTCTATTGTAACAGGGACCCTGGAAGACCTTGACATTTTTACCTCTACCTTCTTAAAGGGGAACTTCAGTGAGTCTTGAAAACTGACCATTTATTGAATCTTTAACTCTAAAAGGTATAATATATTAACTATATCTAAATTCTACCTAATTAAGCCTATTATACCTATTTGTCATCACAACGTGACATAGAAGTTTTCAATGAATTACGCAATGAAACGTTACTATCCACTTTGCTCTTTTAATGTATACAATTGATAATGTCCCCTTAAACTGCTGAAATGCTCAAGAATTTACACATAATTTATTCTGTACTAATTAGGCTCCACAAACATTCCCAATCTCAACGATGGGGGAGCCCAGTACATCAGTGCAAAAGACAAGGCTGAAGCATTTGCAACCATCTTCAGCCAGAAGTGCCGAGTGGATGATCCATCTTGGCCTCTTCCTGAGGTTCCCAGCATCACAGATGCCAGTCTTCAGCCAATTCGATTCACTCCACATGATATCAAGAAATGGCTGAAGACACTGGATACAGCAAAGGCTATGGGCCCTGACAACATTCTGGTAATAGTACTGGAGACTTGTGCTCCAGAACTGGACGTGGCCCCCGCCAAGCTATTCCCGCTACAACACTGGCATCTACCCGACTATGTGGAAAATTTCCCAGATATGTCCTGTACACAAAAAGCAGGACAAATCCAACCTAGCCAGTTACCACCCCATCAGTCGACTCTCGATCATCAGCAAAGTGATGGAAGGTGTCGTCAACAGTGCTATCAAGCAGCACTTACTCAGCAATAACCTGCTTACTGATCCTCAGTTTGGGTTCCGTCAGGGTCACTCAGCTCCTGACCTCATTACAGCTTTAGTCCAAACATGGACAAAAGAGCTGAACTCAAGAGGTGAGGTGAGAGTGACTGCCCTTGACATCAAGGCAGCATTTGACAGAGTATGGCATCAAGGAGCCCTAGCAAAATTGGAGTCAATGGGAATTGGGGGAAAACTCTCCACTGATTGGAGTTATACCAAGCACAAAGGAAGATGGTTGTTGTTGTTGGAGGTCAATCATCTCAGTCCCTGGACATCACTGCAGAGGTTCTTCAGGGTGGTGTCCTAGGCCCAACCATCTTCAGCTGCTTCATCAATGACCTTCCCTCCATCATTACGTCAGAAGTGGAGATGTTTGCTGATCCATTCACGACTCCTCAGATATTGAAACAGTCTGTGTCCATATGCAGCAAGATCTGGACTACATTGAGGCTTGGGCTGATAAGTGGTAAATAACATTCGCACCACACTAGTGCCAGCAGTGACCATCTGCAACAAGAGAGAATCTAAGCATCTCCCCTTGATATTCAATGGCATTACCATCACTGAATCTCCCACTATCAACATCCTGGGGGATACCATTGCACAGAAACTGAACTGGACCAGCCATATAAGCACTGTGGCTACATGAGCAGGTCAGAGGCTAGGAATCCTGAGGCGAGTAACTCACCTCCTGATTCCCCAAAGCCTGTCCATCATCTACAAGGCACAAGTCAGGAGTGTGATGGAATACTCTGCACTTGCCTGGATGAGTGCAGCTCCAACAACACTCAAGAAGCTCGACACCATCCAGGACAAAGCAGCCCACTTGATTAGTACCCCATCCACCACCTTAAACATTCACTCCCTCCACCACTGACGCGCAGTGGTAGCAGTGTGTACCATCTACAAGAGGCACTGCAGCAACTTGCCAAGGCTCCTTTGACAGCTCCTTCCAAACCCGTGACCTCTACTACCTAGAAGGATAAGGGCAGCAGATGCATGGGAACACCACCGCCTGCAAGTTCCCCTCCAAGTCGCACACCATCCTGACTTGGAACTATATCGCTGTTACTTCACTGTCACGAGGTCAAAATCCTGGAACTCCCTTCCTAACAGCACTGTGGGTGTACCTACACCCCAAAGACTGCAGTGTCAAGATGGCAGCTCTCCACAACATTTTGAAGGGCAATTAGGGATGGGCAATAAATGCTGGCCTAGCCAGCGATGCCCACATCCAACGAAAGAATAAAAAAAAATGTTTTCACACAAACCCTTTTGAAGGGCATTGATAATATTTTTATGCTGTTTCTGAGACTGGTATTTGCATTAATGGTTCCAGTTGGGTAGTCAGGCTCAGCTCCCATCCTAGGTTGCCTCGGACCTCCAAAAGAACCCCTCCTCCATTTCTGACTATTTTTAAAATTTAGGTTTGACCTAGCACTGTGGTTGCACTCCACCCAGTGTTGGACTCGGGTCCTGAGAGAGTACCTCTTCTAGGAGGTCTTCTGCCCCTCTTCATTGTCTGGTTGGGTCAGAGCTGTACTGCAACTTCAGCATTGCTGTAATATAGAAACCTATTCTCACTAATGCTAAAGCTGCAGTATAAATACATTCTGAGTTTCAATTATCCCACTTGTAATTTCAAACCCAAATCAAAATTTAATAATTTTGTTCCTGGTTTATAGGTTTTCTCTATGTAATGTAAATTTAAAAAATGTTTTTTGGAAGAGGTTCACCCTTAAAATGGCTTCAATTATTGCCTTCTGGGAAACTATCTATGTTTTTCTGGCCCTGCCTGAAGCATATTATATAGGAAGCAGTCATAGTCTGTGAAAAACATATAAGAAGAAGCAGTAGATTGGTTAGGATACACTATAGACATCCATTTATAGCAGCACACACTAGGTTCAGGGATACTTATTTGGATGTTGAAGAATTAAGATTTTGCACATGGCCTTTTGTGCAAAGAGTCCCTTTCCTTTCTTCAGTAGCTTGACATGCTGCTGTGGTCAGAGAGCTGGCCGGAGGGTCTTTGTTCAGGGTTATAGTTACTGCAGCAGAAATCCTAAATCATAGGAGATTGTAGGAGGAATGTGGCATTTCTGGTAATATGCTATGGTATTTCAGGAGAAAGTTTAATTTATGTTTGGCAAGTAAGCCTAGCAGCTCATGGAGCGTCTTCTGGTGGGGCCACCTTATCATCTTCCAGCTCTTAATGTTCCGCCCACCCATCGTCCAGACACATGGCTCGGCCAAAGGCCAGATTATGCATTATGCAGCAGATGACAATGATTCTGGCTGATATAAAGGGTGCATCCAGAATTGTCGAGGCATTAGAAGTGCTGTTTGATCAAACCTATCCTCTGTTCTATGATAGATCTGGTGGAGGCATGGGCATCTTCACACTTATTCTAGTTGGGAGTTTGAAAATGATGACTGAATGAAACCCACTGTGCAGTCCTGTGAATCATACATTGTTGGACAGAATAAGACCCCAAGGATTTAATTTCCTTCAGCTGTAACAATATGAGGCACAGTGTGGCTGATTGCTAGGCCAGAGAAGGGTTTAGAACCTAATCAAGAAACCCAAGTCTGATTGTGAGATGTGAAGCTACCTAGCATGACATGGAGGGGGCAGCAGTTTGTCCCCGGCAATGTCGACAGCCACCTTTGCGCTGGGGCCGATGCCATTTTTAAAGGGCTCTGAGCCCTAACATTCAATTTAAATACTTAAAGGTTGAATAAAGGGCTGAATTTTACAGATCCCCCACCAATGATACCGGGGGTCCTGAAGCGGGCAGGGGCTGGAAAATGCCTCCGGCAGAGACCCGTCACGGGCCTCAATGCCAGCAAGGCCCCGCTCGATATTGCTAGTGGCGGCCTCCTGCCAAATTTAAATATATAAATTAATTTAAATAAAGGGACAAGTTACCTTCTCGCTCCCACCATCTTTCACAGTGCGATATTGGTGCTGGTGGCTGGCAATCCCATGCCTTCCGATCCCTATCTGGGGATCCGAGGCGGAACACTGGTGGAGAGGGGAGAGCAGGTAAGTTTCTCTGTGCTGGAGGTGGAGTGGGGTGGTGGGGGGAGTGAAGTCAAAATAATATCATTGGTGTAAGGGATGGTGGGAAGGGTTAGAGTGTAAAGGTTATGTACTTTGGGAGGGGGAAAGGTCAGATGGGCAGGGGAAGTGTTTTGGAGGGGAAGAGGGCAAGTGATTGATTTTATGGTTTTTGGGGGGTGGGAGAGGGGCAATTTAAATGGATTAAAAATTTTTTTTATTGAAGTTACCTTTAAGTATTTAAATTGAATGTTAGGGCTCAGAGCCCTTTAAAAATGGCGTCGGCCCCAGCGCAAAGGTGGTTGTCGACATTGCCGGGGACAAACTGCTGCCCCCTCCATGTCATCGGGGTGGACAGTCCGCCCCGGCTATTTAAATGAGCCACCGTGCTGAATATTGCGGCCAGGCTGCACGGCGGATTGCCATTGTTTTAATCGGCGGCGAAAGTATAAGTTCCAGTCCCCTGTTGTGAAGTTGCACCTCATCCACAGTGCAGGTTCAATTCCTGTTACGGTCTGAGGAAGGTGTTATGGTCACATGGTGAGGGGTGTGGGTGGTTCCCACTTTTCAACTTGTACCGGACTACAGCAAGTGTTTTTGTTACTAGGGTTTTAACCCTTTTGTGTTTTATTTATTAAATAAACAGACAGCGACTGGTTTTATTGTAGGTTTAAAACAGAAGATTAATTATTTATTGAGCAATATAACTTATCCTGAAATTGTCGCTACCACACCCACCCACGCATTCCCTCGTGCACACGTGTGCGCACACTCACACACACATACACACATACACACACACAAAGGGACAGATAGCGAGGAAAAGAGGTAGGTGGTTTTCAAGTGAAGTAGGGTTTCGGGATTCACAGTAAACACATGTTGAATACTCACGGAAGTCAAGTTCTCATTGGTTGCAGGCCTAAGGTGTTTGTAGATCTTTCTCTTGGTTGAAAGTTCAGTTTGAAGACAGAGGATCACTTCCAGTTCACTGCTGAATATGTTGAAAATGTAGAATTTACAGCAGGGCGCCTTCCCATCTGGCTTGCTGGATTTTCTCCTAGCTCTTAGCTAGACAAGCTTTTTGGCGATGCTTCTTTCTGGGTGTCTCTTGCTGTCTGCCTTGAGGGCTGTCTTTTTAAGGTAAAAACATTTGTCACATATTCTGGTAGGAGATACTTTGGTCTCTCCCCCATGGTGATTACACAATGGCCCAGGAGGAGAATAATCCAGTTATGATGTTTCTACTTCATACCTTCTTTGTTTCAGCAGAACTCATCCAATTCAGGAATGTTTCAGGATGGGTGTAATTGACATCTCTGAACTTGGTTAGGCATCCTTTGTTCTAAACAGACAGTGTGGCAATGTTCAAATATACATGCAGCTATTTTTTGCAGCATTCTCCATTTTCTAAAAAAGCAAAGTCAATTTTTATATCTCGTGAGTTTGAGACTTTATTTTTTCATCATTGCACATCTCGTAAGCGTGACAAAGGCAACAGGAAACCACCTCATATACCCACTTCCCTAGTCATGCTTATCTCTCCTGGGTGGAGAAGAGAGCAGAAGACCTGCCCTTGGGCAGACCACCACCACGATATGGCACAGCACAAGAAATATGCCACTATTTACTATGCCCAATCTCAATGAACAAGCAGCTCACTGAGGCCTATGTGATACAGGGCTGAATTTTGCCAGTCCTATGGCAACAGGCTGGAAGATGGGACGAATTGGAATATCATAATGAAAGGTCTCAGGAGGGAAGCCCAACATCTTTACATTACAACTGGATATTCCAGAGAGCAGACAGCATGGCGGGAGGACCTTGTGCTTAAACGTGGTGGGAAGGTAATTAAGCCTGTATAACAGGCAATTCCTGGCAATTTTACCAGGGAATTCGAATTTCACAAAGAATGCACGGTAACAATGGAGCTTCAGAGCCTCATCAGCTATAAGAAGGTGATGGATTAGCAGGATAATAAAATCAAAATATTGCAGATGCTGGAAATCTGAAATAAAAACAAGAAATGCTGGAAATACTCAGCAGGTCTGGCAGCATCTGTGGAGAGAGAAGCAGGGTTAACGTTTCAGGTTAGTGACCCTTCATCAGAACTGGCAGAGGCTCGAAATGTAATAGGTTTTAAGCAAATAAAGCGGGAGTGGTGCAAGAGATAAGAAAAGGGAAGGTGTTGATAGGACAGGGTCACAGAGAATAACTGACAAGAAGATCATGGAGCAAATGCATGTTATGCAAATTATGTTAAAGGTGTGCTGAAAGACAAAGCGTTAGTGCAGAGAGGGTGTTAATGGACAGAAAAATTAACAGCCCTGGCCCAAAGCGCAAACATGAAAAAAACAGTGGGCAGGCACATGGTAAAAAAAAAAGAATGATGAAACAGACTAAAATAAAAGAAAAAGAAAAAAGAAAAAAATAATTGCAAATAAAAAGAGGGGCCCATCATGCTCTGAAATTATTGAACTCAATGTTCAGTCCGGCAGGCCGTAGCATGCCTAATTGGTAAATGAGATGCTGTTCCTTGAACTTGCGCTGATGTTCGCTGGGACACTGCAGCAAGCCCAGGACAAATATGTGGGCATAAGAGCAGTGGGGTGTGTTGAAATTGCAAGCAACCGGAAGCTTGGGGTCATGCTTTCAGAATGAGCAGAGGTGTTCCGCAAAGCAGTCTCCCAATCTGCGTTTTGATTAGCAGGAGTTCAGTGCTGGCTGCAGAATAAATATATACAAACTGGGTGGTTTTATTTTAATAAAAAAAAGTCAACAGATGAAACTCTCCGCCGAACAAAGGCGGTGGAGGGGTGCCACCACCACCCGGTAAACGGGACCTGGAACAAGCAGAGATCAGCAGCTGCCAGCCTCTCAATCCGGTGCCGGGGAGGAGGGTGGGTGGGGGCGGGGGGGTGGGCGGGTAAGGGAGAATGCTTAGTGTGGCTTGGCGGGGAGGATGGAACAGTGTGGGCATTGACAGTGGCGGTTGGGAGCAAGGACAGATGTGCCAGAACAGTGGGGCATACTGCTTGAGTGCCCTCTCAGAAGTGGCAGTAGTGTGAATAGAGTGGGGGAGGAGCAGGGTTGGGAGGCCCTGGAAACTGAGTGCAGCTGTCTGCCATGGGCTTCATTCACTCAGGCTTCAAGACCTCCAGTGAGGAGGAGCATCAGAGAGGGAGAGAACTGCAGCCACGGGCAGCAGGCCAGCAGCAACCTGAGGGCCAACAGGAGCTTCAGCCTTGGAGGGGAACTCAGGAGGAGGGTGCAGAGGGGCAGGCAACCAGCCTCATGTGTGCAGAAGAGGTTACTCACCAGTGAAGGTCTGCCATCAGAGGCTCAGTTTCCTGCAAATGTTGGAGTAGCAGTGTCGCCAAAGACTGCACCTCTTCAGGGAGGCTGTCACAGAGCTATGTGCCATGATGGAGGACAGCTGAGATGTCTGGGAAGTGGTGGCCACCCAATGTCTGTGGTGCTGAAGGTCACCATGGCACTGAATTGCTACACCTCAGGATCATTCCAGGGATCCTTTGGAGATATGTGTGGGATCTTCCGGTCTGCGGCTTATTGCTGCATTAAGATGGGCACCGGTGCAGTCTTCAAAAGGGCTAGCTAATATGTGTGCTTTTGTACTGATCCAGAAAGTCAAGTTGAGAGGGCCATAGGATTCGGGACCATTGCTGGATTCTCCCAGGTGCAGGGTGTCATTGACTGCACGCATGTGGCCATCGAGTCTCCCAGGGACCACAGAGCAGCTTTCATCAACAGGAAGGGCCTCTACTCACTCAATGTGCAGCTGGTCTGTGGCCACCACTAACGGTTCCTGCAGGTGTTTGCAAGGTTCCCGGGAAGCAGCCACGACACTTGCGTACTGAGCCAATCCCAGGTGCTGGAGCTTTTCAGGCCCCAGAACGTGCCATCAAGGATGGAGACTGGTTGATGAGGGCTATCGACTGAAGACATTCACTTAGCTGCACATCCAGCAAGGGTCACTGGATAGCAGTTAGGAGGAAGGAGCTCTTCCAGTACCAGGGATACTAAGGCCAACTATGGCATCTCCATTTCCAGCCTAGTGCACCTTGCAGCTAGTCTAACTCAGCAGGGAGCTGAAATCAAACCCAGACTCCGACTGGTTTGTATGATCTCAGTGCTGTCCAACGTATTGCATTCACTCTCTAAGAAGGTACTGGCGTATTAGCTCTTCATATAAGTGGAACCCTTGTTATTAATACGATAGCAGGCATATTTTTAGTAAATGTATCATACTATTTCCTAGGTTAAGAACTGATAGTGAAATATATTATTTTTATGTACTCTAGTAACTGTAAACTTTTTTTAAATAAGAAAATTATTCAAAATTGAATCGTTATTTTCTTAATGTATATTCTGCTGAGGTTGTTGGTGGCGGGGCTGGGAGGGGGGTGTAATTTTCAACTTTGTTGCCAAGGAGGAAACCTGGAAATCAATGGAATGAAAGTGGGGCAGGTTTTACAATGGCTGGCGATCCACTTGTTAAACCTCACACCAACCCCCACCCCCCCCCACCACCCTCATATCCCCATACTAATTGCATTAAAATGTTTTCAGCTGTGTGAATTTAACCATAATTCCTTTAAAAAAAGTTCATGAAAATGGAAAGATTCCATTATCTGTTCAAAAATCTTCCATGTGGCTGACAAAAACATGGATTAGTTTCTAGGTGAGTGCATGTGTCTTTTAAATATATTTAGAAGGATAGTTTCATCAGGAGGTCTCTCTACTATTATAAAGAATATGTTAACCCTTCTGTTCTACACATCACATTTCTCCATATACTGTTTTAAAAATATATTTTTGCATAAGTTGCAAGCGTTGATGATTTAAGTGAGGCTACTGGCTTGGAACAGCTTCTGAACCTGACTGACTGTAATTATGCATCCATCAATTCATTTTTCAACTAATATGTATAGTTGATGTTGAATCATTCCTGTTTTTGACTCTAGGCATGTTGATTCAGCTCACTTGTTTGGTTTGGATAGTTCCTTTAACCCAGTACCCTAATCAATGTAAAACACATTGACTATTTAATGAAATTATATATTACTAAAACAGACAGCAAAAACAAAAGAGTGTTTACCTTAATACTTTGTAATTCTCTGATTTTCTTTTAAAAAAAAATGTAGAATTCTATATAGTAAAACTGTCTTTAAAGGCCTTCACGTTTTCTGCTAAAATGGAAACGTCCTAAATGGGAGCCAGTTGTGAAATAAGTTTTTAAATGTCCTGTAGCTTTGTCTCAGGCTCTTTTATTTTAGTAATGCTTTTCCAGTATCCAAGTAGATTGCAGTGTACAATGCTTCAACAAACCGCTGTTAGAGGACATGGTAGAGACACACTCAGCATTTCTGGAATAGCACAGTTGGGGCCCTGTGTGCTTGTTGGGCAGTTCTCTGACTGTTCACCAAGCTGGAGATGGACACTACTGCAAGCTACAAAGCTCCACCCACTTTTTCAAGCCCCACTCCTTTCCACGGCAGCTTAGTGTTCTGCGTCATTGTGCTTGTGCAGTTGCTGTTTGTCAGCTGTCTGAAAAAAGCAAGACAGCTGCATGGCAGTTTGTACAAGTGAGAATTCTAGCTTGCATACAAAAACCGGTCTAAAAACCAACCGAGGACTAATTCATTTTCATTTGAAATATTCAAAATGTACTGTGACACTAACTCCAAAGATTTGGAAATAAAAATTGTGGCACTTTGGAACAAGGTAAGCTTTTATTGTGTAGCATTTACACTAATTATCACAAAAATATCTGTTTCTTTGTTAGATTGTTACTTTGTTTACAATAACATTATGAGGAGACCTAAAAAGAGACGGTAGTGCAAGCAAGGGTTAGTGCAAATTCTGTTATGGCTTTAAAAAGGTTCAGTCAGACAGACTTCTTTGTTTACTGTACACCCCATATATGTGAAGGCATACAGTAATCTGGGTAGGAACTGTTCTGTATGGATATTACAAAACAATTGATAATTACAAGAAGCAGTGCTGGTGCTTTTGTAAGAAGCAGCAGTATTGATTTGAACACTATGATTTTAGTAAATGTGCATGAAGGCAATAAAGAGTAGCCTCTAAGTATCAGTGATAAACAAAGATCAAGTAGTTTAAATTGTCTAACTAGTGCTGCCCTGATTTCTATGAATCAGGCCAAATTACTTGTAGTTATTACCCTGTTAAGTTAGGAGTTACTGAATTTTGTTTCATCATTAATTTGGAAAATATGTAGAAATTCTGTGGAAGTGTTCTGAGGCTGTGTTCAGAAAGTCTTATTTAAGTGCTTTGTTGAGGTTCTAACATTTGTAACAGACATAATTAAATGGGTTTTGAGATTCCCAACAAAATTTTTTTTTCACAGCAAATTATCAAACACTTGAGTTTTGAAACAGTAGTAAGCAATGTAGCTTCAACCCTGAAAGTGGTGAAAATGTGTACAATTAAATAAACCAGAGATCTGAAAAACTCTCACCTTGCTGTTTGGGCTCACTTTTTCCAGGTTTCTAATACAGTGGTTGTATGTTCCTTGATATAGTAAAAGTGTTTGTGGTCAACTTTATAACTTTTTGCGATTTGTCTAGTGTGATGACTAGCACAGGGGATTTGCTGAGAATCTAAATATGTGTTTCCCTGAAATGTGCATCCTTTTTAAGACTACTTTATCAGTCTGAAAACTGAATTCAAACATGCAGATCCATCCTTTATATCATTTTCATTCAACATGGTTGTCTGTTATCACTGGAGTGAGGCAATGCAACTTACCTAGAACTTATGATTAAAACTAAAACTAGGTTGCTGTCACGGGTGGGCAAAACATATCAAAACATTTGTCATATCATTTTTGCTATACTGATTGTTGGAGAACTCTGTAGTAGTCATTTTTTCTGTTTTACGTCTACACATCTGCCAGATAGTGTATGAATTAAATTAAAAAGGATTAGAAACTTTTTTCTGTTACAGGAGAGATACTTATAAACCTTGCATTAAAAATCTTCAGCAAAAAGTGAATCCTTCCTAAGCTTAAAAAGTACTGTATGGTTACAGCATTGCAAGAAGCATCATATGCTGAACAGTTTTAAATTATGCTGAAAATGCCTACTTTAGGGTGCAAAAATAGTACAAATCTCCCCTCTGATGTAACAATTGGTTGACAAATTAAGGGGAAAAAGCCTTAAAACTCAAGGGTGTTATTGTCTTAAAGAAGCTGGAAAATCTTAAATTGTATATATGGTATCATATCTTAATTTGAAAGCTTATGTTTAAAATGCTACATTAATGGATGTCAGATTAATGGCTAACTATCAATCACTCTAAAATTTTCCTTTAATCTCAGTCTCTCACTTACTGACAAAAATGTGTGTGTGTAATGGCAGAGTGGCACTAGCTTGTGCTGGTATTTCCAGTTTAATTGGTCGAAAATTGGCCAAACCAGCATAAAAGATTGCGGAATTTCAAGCACAAATTGAGTTGCTGCAATCTTGTTCATTAGTTTAAAAACACTGCCCATAAAACTGGCCATGCCCCCAGATCGCATTAATCACCACAGCAAATTTCCACTAATTACACCCGTTTTTGGGCCTTCAGTGGCTCTTAAAATTAAGCTTTTTTTTAGGCGCAAGGGCACCAATAGGCACCATTTAGTAAATTAAGAAAAATATTTAAAAGCTGTTAAGAGACTGACTATTGTATATCAATGAAACGAGTAAATGGTTCTGTATAAGGCATATGGCATATGGTTAAGAAGGCATATGGTGTGTTAGCTTTTATTAGTAGGGGGATCGAGTTTCGGAGCCATGATGTCATGCTGCAGCTGTACAAAACTCTGGTGAGACCGCACCTGGAGTATTGCGTGCAGTTCTGGTCACCACATTATAGGAAGGATGTGGAAGCTATGGAAAGGGTGCAGAGGAGATTTACTAGGATGTTGCCTGGTATGGAGGGAAGGTCTTACGAGGAAAGGCTGAGGGACTTGAGGTTGTTTTCGTTGGAGAGAAGGAGGAGGAGAGGTGACTTAATAGAGACATATAAGATAATCAGAGGGTTAGATAGGGTGGATAGTGAGAGTCTTTTTCCTCGGATGGTGATGGCAAACACGAGGGGACATAGCTTTAAGTTGAGGGGTGATAGATATAGGACAGATGTCAGAGGTAGTTTCTTTACTCAGAGTAGTAGGGGCGTGGAACGCCCTGCCTGCAACAGTAGTAGACTCGCCAACTGTAAGGGCATTTAAGTGGTCATTGGATAGACATATGGATGAAAATGGAATAGTGTAGGTCAGATGGTTTCACAGGTCGGCGCAACATCGAGGGCCGAAGGGCCTGTACTGCGCAGTAATGTTCTAATTCTAATTCTATATGTTTTTAAAAGTCATTTTCAGTTATTTAAAATTGGGTTACTCACACGTGGTGGACTGGAAATTCAATTAAAAATGCTTATTTTTTTTATATACCCATTTTCAGCTTTAATAATAGAACTGCACCAGGTCACCACTCTTAATATATCAAGGAATTTCTTTTTATCGTTTAAAAAAAAATTCTAAAATGCTGCCCGATTGCACTATTTCATGGAAGATTTCACATTTGGCGATACACAAGTGGCTTTGAACAAAAAATCCAGTTGAGAAAACTTGCGCAATTTTGAGCACAATTTGCGCCTGCATCACTGATTGTGTCCAAAAGGGAAACAGATATAAAATACACACGATCCGACCTTGTTAAACTAGAATTACAGCCATTCGTTTCATTATGTTGTTCCCATTTAGCTTCTTTGAATTGCTGCCTCAGCTATTTAGTGCATGCCTTGGTCAGGGCACTTTGTTCTTTAGAGAGCCACCTGAATTGCTACGGTCACTTTCCTGATTAAGAATTGTAGATAAAAGATGGTAATTCAAGGCTTCTAACAAATGTTTCCTCTAAGGTGCATGGATGCGCAGCCACACAGCAGTCAGAAATGTACCATGCAGGGGACAAACAGGCCGCGCACAAGCAGCATTCCCTTTAAGACGCACACATTTGCGACCGTGCAGTAATCTTAAAGGGACCATGCAATGCAACAAACAGGTTGCGCACAGAGAAGTGAAATTAGAGGGAACATTTATCCTAATGTAGTTCTTGCATGGAACAAGACTTCATTACAATTGTTTGATTAATTCAATGGGAATGATATATCTTATCTTTGGCCTCCTCGTCTCGAGAGACAGTGGGTAAGTGCCTAGAGGTGGTCAGTGGTTTGTGGAGCAGCGCCTGGAGTGCCTATAAAGGCCAATTCTAGAGTGACAGGCGCTGCAGATAAAATTGGTTGTCGGGGCTGTTACACAGTTGGCTCTCTCCTTGCACTTCTGTCTTCTTTCCTGCCAACTGCTAAGTCTCTTCGACTTGCCACTCTTTAGTCCCGCCTTTATGGCTGTCCGCCAGCTCTGGCGATCACTGGCAACTAACATACATTTGGTTGGTAGAAACTCATTGTAGGAAGTGGCTTGTAGTAATCATTATTCTGTAACACTAAGGCTCTTTAGCCCACACAGAAAATGGAAGAAATCAGACTGTGGTCTGCACTTGGGGTTTAAAAAATAAAGAATGATTCCATTTTCCTATCTCATAGCCTTAGTAGTGCATCTGCTGGCACATTATTTCAAAAACTAAACAGCACTTGCTTCAGTTTTTCAGGTTCTTTTCATGATATATTATCGTATAAATATTGTGTAGTGACAGCCTTTGTAATGACAAGATAGCTCATCTATACTTTGTTAATTGACATTTAGATTTTGTTATTGTTTTGGATTATTTATTTATTTATTCACTAACGATTATGGTAGCAAAATGGTTAGATTACTGGACTGGTAATCCAGAGGTCTGGGCTAATGATCTGAAGACATGAGTTTAAAACCCACCACAACGGCTGGAGAATTTAAATTTAGTTAATTAAAATAAACCTGGAATAAAACCTAGTATCAGTAATGGTGACCATGGAACTACCGGATTGTCATAAAAGCTCATCTGGTTCAGCAACATCCTGTAGAGAAGGAAGTCTGCTGTCCTTACCTGGTCTGGCCTGTATATTTTTATTTATTGACTCCAGACCCACAGTAATGTGGTTGACTCTTAACTGCTCTCTGAAATGGCCACTCAGTCGGATTCGAGGGCAATTAGAGATGGGAACTAAATGCTGGCCATGCCAGTGACATCCACATCCTGTAAATGGATTTAAAAAGCTACATAAAACCACTGTCAGAAACTAGAAGTGATATGGTGCTCTAGGAAAAGGTCCAGAGGAGAACTGCATGAATGCTTCCTACCTTAAAGAATACTTTATACTAAGGTAGGCTTAAGGAACTGGGTCTATTTACTTCACAGAGGCACAGACTTAGCGACAACCTGATAGAGGCCTATAACATAATGACTGGGCAAGATAATGTACCTATTAATAGACTGGGGAGAATTTTAGCCTAAAAATGGGCGGGTTCAAGTTGGGTGAGGGGCAGTGGGTGGGGTTGTACTAAAATCTAATAATCCATTTCCTGACCCAAACCCACCTCCGACTCACCCATTTCTGGCTTTAACTGAGGCTGAAAGGTGGGTGGGCGACCAACCCTCTTCAAGGAAGCACTGTAAATATGATAATTTGACTGCTGTTAGCCATGTTTCCCGAGTGTCAGGAAACTTGGCAGCTTCATCGAGGTGAGGATTTGTCGAATCTAGGAGCTGAATGCCTTTCCGCCTACCGCCTAGATCCAGGTGCCTGCCATAGGCTCCTCCATGGTTGGGCACCCCAAACAACCTTCCCTCTAAGGCCTTTGATTCCACCATGAGGCCTCTGAGCTCGCCCCGCCTCACCATCAGGCCTTCACTTCCCCTGCCCAGCTTCCAAACTCTCCCCACCATAAGGCCTCTGGCCTTTTGATCCTTCCACTACGAGACCTCCAACCTCCCTCCTCCTCAAGCCCTCGACTTCTCCCCCCCTGCCTTTGAACACCCTCCCAATCCTGAATTGTAGACTTTCCACGACTTTCTGACCGATCTGCTCCCTGTGGGTCAGGTAAGTAAAAACTTTGCCCCATTATTCCAATTTAACAGATTGGGTAAGCCTAGGGGACATTAGTTTAAGCTACACAAGAGTAGGAATAGACTGGATATTAGACAGTTCTTCTTTCCCCAGAGAGTAGTGAGCCTCTGGAATGTATTGCTGGCTGGTGTGGTGGTTGCTGACTCTGTGTATGCCTTCAAGAGGGAGATGGATTGGTTCTTGACTGGGGCAAAGATCACATCATATCATAGGCAAGTGGCTTTACAGCTAACAACAGGGATCCCCTGGACTGGTTTTGATTGCCTAGGAGGAAGAAGTGGAATTTTCTAGATTATTTTTTCCTTTATTGCCCCTGGGGTTTTCTGTTTATTTTGCTTCGTCCAGGACATTACATGTGGAGGGGTAGGAATTGTCTAGTCATGGTGTGGGGGCAGACTTGTTGAACCCAGCCATCAGTTTTGTAAGTTGGTAATCTTTTGCTGGTGCTAAAATGGGAGAGCCACTAGCAAACTCAAATGCAGCTCATACTCTCTCATGTTTCCTGTAATGATAAATTCATTTCAAATAAGTAAGTGCCAAATTATAGTTTCTGGATCATAATACTGTCACTCCACTATGCTGAATTCTTATAAAATGTTAATGGCAAAAGGTTTAAAAGCATAAATTGTAGTGAGGTAAAATTATGCAAGTCAAAACTAGTTCCTACTGCAGTCTGATGATTATAACTAAAGAATATTGCATGTGTCAGCAGGAATGTACCTAGATTTTGCATTCAGCTACACTCCTGGATGTCTTTGGATTGAATTCTTTTCTACAGCCACTAAAGAAGCTCAGTGAAAGATATTTTAAAGAAGTATGAAGATTCAATTAACACACATTAGAAACTAGTTCAACTTTCATGATATCACTGGGAAAGTGAGAGCACAGATTTTCAAACTGGAGTCTCTGGTTTTTAAAGGATCTGCGAGGTCATCAAAGTTCTGTTGTGTAATCACATTTCTGTATTTTCTGATGTACTAGCATGTTATTTTTATTGCTGTTTACTACTGAGAATACATATCCTTTTAAGAAGCTGAGAATCTTTCGAAAGCCAGGGCAGGGGTTCACAGGAATGATTTCCCGTTACAGAAAAGTTTGTAACCCACTGAATTCGAGGGCTCTGAATCTGGCATAGGAAAATGATAAAGAATCCAAAAAAAGGCAGTCAATTTTGAGTTTATACTCCCCGTGCAGAGCCTCTCCTAATAGGGGCACACATCAATTAACTTAAATGGACAGAAAATTGTGTGAGCTGCAACTGACCATTGCCCTTGAGCGTCTAACATCAGCTTCTCATAGAGCGATAGAGCACTGAAACAGGCCCGTCGGCCCACCGAGTCTGTGCTGACCAACAACCACCCATTTATACTAATCCTACATTAATCCCATATTCCCTACCACATCCCCACCATCTACCTACACTAGGGGCAATTTACAATAGCCAATTTACCTATCAACCTGCAAGTCTTTGGCTATGGGAGGAAACTGGAGCACCCGGTGGAAACCCTCGCAGTCACAGGGAGAACTTGCAAACTCCACACAGGCAGAACCCAGAACTAAACCAGGGTTGCTGGAGCTGTGAGGCTAACCACTGCGCCACATGCCATCTGTTGTATGAAATGCACGTGTGGGAGCACAAAGCTATAAAATTACTCTGTGTAACAGAGGAAGTTATTTTCTTAAACCAAAACAGAAAATGCTAGAAATACTCAGCAGGTCTGACAGCATTTGTGGAGAGAGAAACAGAATTAACATTTCAGCTCTGTCACCTGAAAATTGTCCAAAATGTCTTTAATTACCGACTATGTTAATTAAAGTACCAGTTTTCTTTTGATTGTTGAGTATAGTTTCTTCAGGTCTCCATAAACAATATAATAAACTGCACATTTATTTAAAGGTGATATTTAACTAAAATATAGTGACAGAGCAGATACTCAATTTTTCTCCTTTTTTCTCCTTTACTCTTCTAGATTCATGTTGGCTAAAGGACTGAAGCGCAAGCTCAGCGATTACGAAGAAAACATGGCTGGTGTTCCTGGTGCCTTTGATTCTAACCCAGGGCTGCCCTACACTTTGCAGAGACAGTTAGTACTTAATATGTGCCTCATCAAATTGCAAAGTTGTAGAATGCTGGTGGAACCAAACTTACATCGTTCTGTTCTCATAGCGAATACTGTACGGCAGATCCAGGACGAAATGAGGCAAGAGAACAGTCACGAAGGATCTAATATTTGCAATGGAACGAGTCCAATTCCAGACACATATACAGCATCTCAGGCAGGTATTGAATTAACTGGAACACCATCATCTGTTCAAAATAACTCTCTTGATTTGAATAATGCTTCAGATTTTTCAGAAAGTCAGATTGAGAATTCTTTAGTGGTGGTTTCAGATGATGACATGTCATCTGCCATTTCATCAATCCTCAAAGACTTGGATTTCATGGAGGATATCAGCCCATCTCCTTGTCCAGCACCTGTAGGTGAGGATGACATAAATACAGACATATCTTTTGAAGACAGACCTCAAGAAACTAAGCCTGCAGAAACTGTGTTTGGCTCTTTTGAAATCACAAATTCAACGAGTTACCTAACAGACCTTGCTTTTGATGACATATTTGAAGACATTGACACATCCATGTATGACTCAGATCTATGCTTACTTCCGTTGACATCTGCGAGATCCACCCCAGCTATTGCGGATGATGTTCCAAAACCCTTTCAGTTATGCAACTCTACATCAGTGAATGCCATTCAGATCTGCAGAGTAGATTTGAGTGACCTGGACCACATCATGGAGATTCTTGTGGGATCCTAATTCATCACTGGGATGCTTCAGAATTTTGGGTGCTTGTCTTCCTAATTATTTGAAACAGCTTTATCTGTACCATTAGTGATGGGAACAGCCACTGTAATAGCAAGCTGTATTCAATCTTATAAATCTTCGTAGAGTTTAGACAGTAAAATTTTCAACTGTTTTAAATGCATCAAAAAGTTGTATACAAAAGACTACAGCAAATACCCATGATGTGGATCATGGCAAGTGAGTTGTTTGCTAGTTATGACAACTTCTGGCTTGCAATCCAGAAATGTGACCATAACCACTTGGGTTATTTTTTTATGGGATAAAATTGTTCTTATGAAATTAATGGACTGCTGAAACACACTGAACATTAACTTAATCAACAAAACCTTTAATAGAGAGTAAACGGTATTTTGTGTTTCTGTACATCTTTTGGTTTTTCAGCATCTATATCTGAATTGTGGGAGGAACTGATTTTTCCGAAGGACATTTTGATGAGCAGGTATATTCTATTGACTGAAGCACACAGTGTGTTTTATTTCCTTGCAGAATGTTTTTATATGGTATTCTTGTACCAACAAAAGCACCTTTATCAAAAGGTTACAAGAATGTTTTGTATGACATTTAAACTATTTATTTTTTTAGAATTTTATACTCTAAATCTCTGTGTTTGTTGTTTGTCTCGTTTGGTCCTTAGTTCCAGTCTGACAGGCTTTGCTGTTGGATTTGGCCTACACTACCTCTCCCAAGATCTAACAATAAAGCTTTGTTTTTTTTAAATATGTGCTGTACATGAGCAAATGCAGCTTTTGTTTTTTAATTGTCAAAAATGTTCATGGGGGAGTGGAATTTAATTTATCCAGAGCAATGTAACTTTTTTTCTTCTTAAATGTGAAGCTGTTGAGATAGATTTAAATATTTATGATCTAGACTGGTTTTATTCCAAGTACGTTTGGTAACTCATCAATTATCTGAAAACAGTATAACCCAACAGTAGGACTTGCTTGATTCTGAGCTTTTAGTTTGAACTGAGTATTTATGTTAGATAAATTATGCACATTCAAGAATTACGTACTCCAGCTGTGTCAGAGGATTTCTTGCTTAGTTGTATAGTACAGTAACTGTAGATATTTTGACATCTGACCTGTAATCAAATGTATTGCCTTCTTATTTCTATATATTTTCTATGATGAGATTAACAACCCAATTACCCAAAACCATTCTGCTGATGATAGACTACCACAAGGGAATGCATATGATGGTGAGAATGAGGAAGTCCACATGAAAGCTGAACAAGCATATAATTTGGTTTGGGAGTCCTAAAAAGGGTGACAATTGTAATTATTTGGGTGAACCAGTTTTTGCAATGTGCACATTGAGCTAGACAGTCCAATATAGTATGAGGGCAACAACTATCACAACATAATTGAAACATGAGATGAACAATTTTGCTAATCTTAATATTATATCTTTCTTGCTTAAATTGATGTTTCCTTATGTCATGAAATATCAAAATGAATAGATAAATTCCTCATTGGGCTTATTGCTGTTTCTAGAACAAATATTACTGGGAGAGGGATGGTGTTTAATGATTGTGTAAAAATGAAATTGAATTACACCAAGAAATTGATGCCTGCAAGGATCATGTCCAGAAAATGTTGTCTCTTTCCTCTTTGCTGGCATGGACTCGATGGGCTGAATGGCCTCTTTCTGTGCTGTGATGACTCTATGACTCTTCCATTATATTGGTGTAATGTGTTTAGAAATAACACAGGCAATATGGAGGCGCTTCCCAGTTAATGTAAAGACATTTAAAGTGAGCATACTTTTGCAATAGTCTACCTTTTTCCTACCCCTACCACCACAAAGCCTTACAGATTTGAACATATAATCTAGGATGACAGTTCATTGCAATGCTGAGGGAGAGCTGCATTCTTGAAGTTGCCTCCTTTTCAGGTAAGATGTTGAACCTAGGCCTTCTCAGGGATATTGAAGATCCCATGGCACTAATTGAATAACAGCAGAGAGTTCTTTAATTATTCTGGCCAACATTCCCCTATTAACCCAGTGCCATCAAAAATATATTATCTAGTAATTCACCAATTGTGGTGCCTTACTATGTTTAAATTGGCTGCTACATTTGTTTGTATAACAGTGGCTGCACTTCAAAAAGCAATTCATTGTAAAGCGCTTTAGGATGTCTTGCTATACAAATGCAAGTTTGTTTGTTTATTTTTTTCTCTTTCACTCTGGCTCTCTGCTCTATTCATTAATCAGTTTAGTTTGTCCTCTCAGGTGAATGTAAAAGATCCCATGTTGTTCTTCAAAGAAGAGCAGGAGAATTCTCCTGGTTTCTTGGCTTGCATATATCTCTCAACCCATATCATAGAGTCATAGAATGGTTACAGCACAGAAGGAGGCCAATCGGCCCCTCGTGTGCATGCCGGCTCTCTGCAAGAGCAAATAAGCACTCTCACTCCCTTGCCCTTTCCCTGTAGCCTTGCAAATTTTTTCTCCTCCGATAGTTATCCAATTCCCTTTTGAAAGCCATGATTGAATCTGCCTCCACCACACTCTCAGGCAGTGCATTCCAGATCCTAACCACACGCTGCGTTTTAAAAAAAAAAGTTTTTCCTCATGTCATCTTTGGTTCTTTTGTCAATCACCTTAAATCTGTGTCCTCTGGTTCTCGACCCTTCCCTTCCACCAGTGGGAACAGTTTACCCTATCTACTGTGTCCAGACCCCTCAAGATTTTTAACACCTCTATCAAATCTCCTCTCAACCTTCCCTTCTCTGGAGAAGCTAGGGCAGTTTTTCTTAATCTATCCATGTAACTGAAGTCCCTCATCCCTGGAAGCATTCTTGTAAACCTTTTCTGCACCCTCTCCAATGCCTTCACATCTTTCCTAAAGTGTGGCTTCCAGAATTGGACTCAGTATTCCAGTTGAGGTTGAGTCAGTGTTTTATAAAGATTCACCATAACTTCCTTGCTTTTGTACTCCATGCCTCTATTTAGAAAGGCCAGGATCCCATATGCCTTTTTAACCACTTTCTGAGCATGCCCTGCCACCTTCATTGATTTATGCACATATACCCCCAGGTCCTACTGCTCTTGTACTCCCTTTAGAATTGTATCCTTTATTTTATATTTTCTCTCCTTGTTCTTGCAACCAAAATGTATCATTTTACACTTCTCTGCATTAAAGTTCATCTGCTATGCATCCACCCGTTCCACCAGCCTGTCGATGTCCTCTTGATGCTTATCACTATCCTCCTTACAGTTCACAATACTTCCAAGTTTTGTGTCATCTGCAAATTTTCAAGAAAAGCAGTGGTCCTTGTACTGACCCCTCAGGAGCCCCACTGTACACCTTCTTCCAGTCTGATAAACAACCGTTCATCACACCTCTCCATTTCCTGTCACTCAGCCAACTTCATATCTATGCGACCATTTTCCCTTTTATTCCATGGGTTTTAACTTTTCTGAGAAGCCTGTTATGCGGCACATTTGTCAAACACCTTTTGGAAGTCCTTGTACACTACATTAACCTTAATCGAGATAGTTAAATGCGATTTGCCTTTAACAAATCTATGCTGGCTTTCCTTAATTAATCCATATTTGTCCAAGTGACTGTTATTTTTGTCTCAGATTATCGTTTTGAAAAGCTTGTCCACCACCGAGGTTAAATTGACTGGCCTGTAGTTACTGGGCTTATCCTTGCACTCTTTTTGGACAAGATGTAACATTTGCATTTCTCCAATCCTCTGGTACCACCCCTGTATCTAAAGGAGAATTGGAAGATTATGGGCAGTGCCTCTCCAATTTCCACCCTTACTTCCCTCAGTATCATTCGATGCATCTCATTCAGTCCTAGTGACTTATTAACTTTAAGTACAGCCAGCCTTTCTAATACATCCTCTTTATCAATTTTTAACCCATCCAGTGTTTCAACTGCCTCCTCATTCGCTATGACTTTGGCAGCAATTTCTTCCTTGGAAAAGACAAACACAAAGTACTCACAGTATCTCAGCCATACCCCCTGTCTCCATGCATAAATCCCCTTTTTTGGTCCCTAATCAGCACCACCTCCATTTACTATGCTTTACTATTTATATGCCTATTGGATTCCCTTTTATGTTAGCTGCCAGTCTCTGGTCATACTCTGTCCTTGTTTCTCTTATTAATTTGTTCACTTCCACTCTGAACTTTCTATATTCAGCCTGGTTCTCACGTGTATTTGGTCTTTTAATCGTCATGGGTTGTGGGCAATGGTGACAAAACCAGCATTTATTGCCCATCCCAACTTGCCCTTGAGAAGGTGATGGTGAGCTGCCTTCTTGAACTGCAGTGTGTGTGGTGTAAGTACTCCCACAGTGCTGTTAGGGAATGAGTTCCAGGATTTTGACCCAGCAACAGTGGAGAACAATGATATAGTTCCAAGTCAGGATGGTGTGTGACTTGGAGAGGAACATACAGGTGGTGTTGCTCTCAAGCACCTACTGCCATTGTTCTAGGTGATAGTGGTCATGGGTTTGGAAGGTGCTTTCGTAGAAGTCGTGGCGAGTTGCTGCAGTGTATCTTGCAGATGGTACACACTACTGATACTGTGCTTTTGTGGTGAAGGGAGTGAATGTTGAAGGTGGTGGATGGGGTGCCAATCAAACGTGCTGCTTTGTCCTGGGTGGTGCTGAACATCTTGAGTGTTGTTGGAGCTGCATTCATCCAGGCAAGTGGAGAGTATTCCATCACACTCCTGGCTTGTGCCTTTTAGATGGTGGACGGACTTTGAGGAATCGGGAGGTGAGCAGAATTCCCAGCCTCTGACCTGCCCTTGTAGCCACTGTATTTATGTGGCTGGTCCAGTTAAGTTTCTGGTCAATGGTGACCCCCAGGATGTTGATGGTAGGCAATAGTAATGTCAAGGGTAGATGGTTAGATTCTCTCTTGTTAGAGTTGGTTATTGCCTGGAACTAGTGTGCGCGAATGTTACTTGCCACTTATCAGCCCAAGGCTGAAGGTTGTCTAGGTCTTGCTACATGCCACCACAGACTGCTCCATTAGCTGAGGAATTATGAATTGGACTGAACACTGTGAAGTCATTTTATCTCGTTGTTTGTGGGAGCTTGCTGTGCACCAATTAGCTGCCACTTTACCCTATATTACAAAATTAACTGCACTTTGGATGTATTTAATTGGCTTTGAAGCACTTTGGGACATCCTCAGGTTGTGAGAAAGGTACTCTCTAAATGCAAGTTCTTTTCTCTTAGTTGCAAAGCGATCAGGATTTAGCACTGCGTCTCCTATACCCATGGAGAGCAACCAAGAGAGTTGTATTGAAAAGTTATGCTATCCTCGCTTCAATAGTTTAAGTCAAAGTATTATGTTAATAACAGTGGAATAATAGCCTTACCTGAATGCTTTCAGTTGCATTCTGGATAGTCCTCTCTTGATTTCTGTCAGTGCAGGAGCAACAGTGAATCTCGGAGAAAGGAGTGGACGAACAAAGACTAGATGGGGTTGGCCCATTCATCACCCAGTTAGGTATTACAGATGTTTTCAACAGAAAAGTTCCAAATTAATTATTTGACATATTGCTATTAACTTTTAATTTGCAATATATTATTGATGGACAGTTTATGATGTGTATATATTTAACATTCTGAGCAAGGATATTTAGTGTGAAGTCAATTGGCACCTTATACTTGCATGTCAGACTCTGATGTGAATTAATTCATATAGTGGGTGATCAGCACCTGTAATTGGGATAGCTGTGATACATTAAAGGTCAAATTGTGATTTTATTTTTGTTCAGATGATTCCAACATGATAGAAATCTGTAACTGTTTAATGTGGTCTGATATTTCTTTCCCACCATCTTCCCGAACCCCCATTAGTTAAAAAGCTGATTTGACCGCTATAAGCACTTGTACCATATTTATTTTTCAATTCATTAGATACATGTTTGTTCCTCCCTAGCTAGTATTAAAAGCGTGCTTGATCTTTTAATTTGGTTACAAGTATCTCAGAGAAAAGAATAAAGTATCAAGCTGAGGTAGCTATACAATTTATAACAGATGGTATTAAATGTTATTTGGTTTTCATAGAATTGTGAGTGTTTTCATTAGTTACTTCTGCAGTTGCTTTAAATGCTTTTGGGTTAGACAATTAAATTGCAGATTTTAGTGAGACTTATGTACATGGTTAGATATATTATGATTGCTTCAGTAAAACTGGAGGCAGCACAGTTTGAATTGGAAAGTTTATTATGATAATATATTTCAACCTAGAGTAGTTTATAAGATTTCTTTAAAAAAATGTTTACTTAGGTTGTGGAATATGTTATAAATTCTGAAATAATTAAATCTATTTTGTGTTTTACCAGGGTGGGTGGAGAAAGCAACATCTTTGTAATTGATCAAAAATTGATTATTTAGAGACACAACTTGGTCAAAAATACTTTAATCCTTCTGTAACAGGAACAGTCTTTCAAAATTAAGGAATCTTTATTATAAATTCAACTATCTGTAGCAATTAAGATGAAGGCTCAAATGTCCAAACTGTAAATTTCAGTATGCATTTCATGTGATGCATCATTATAAAAATAACTTCATCAGTGTTGAAAGGAAGTCTGTGGGAGTTATGACTGTGTATCCTCAGGAAGTGACAACTTTGAATTTCCTGAAGTACTTAAAACAATTCTCATAACTGACCATTTAGGATTCTATCTCAATCCAATTTTGTATACATACTTTCACCTTAGATTGCCAGATTCTTAACAAGTTTAAATCATTTTGTTTATGCTGAAAGCCAACTACAAATTAAATGTGTTGGTAATTGCATTAAAAACACCTGTCAAGTTATTACCTACATGAAGGGGATAAATTTGCTGTTTATAGTTTCACTGTTAAAGATATTACATTTCACAATGAAATCTGAAAAACTTGAATTCAAAGGACAAGGCCAATTCCATTATTATACTGCAATTTACACAGAGAAATTCCAGCATGTTTGCATTAATGATGTTCTGTTTTAGTTGATTACCACTTATTTCAGCACAGTTGAGATTACCTATGTTGTAAATCACGATAATATGGTACCATGGAAATGGTGATTTGCTAGAACATGCTTGGTGTGACTATAGTTACCTTTGCATGATCTGTTTTATTTTTAAATGAGTAGTTTTTCAAAGTCGTTTCTGTCTCCATTTCCTCCTTTTGCAATACTGTTGTAACAGGTCAGTTATATTGAAAAACTTGCATTTTTCACACTTTTCATTGATAATAAAGTTTAGGTAAATGACTAACTTGTAATTGAAAATATTTTTCAAAATGGGTGCAAGAGTTGTGTTAATTCTGTCAACTAATATTTGACACAATTGGTTTCTACATGCTAAGTACTTTGTTGAAAAAGACATTGAAGTTTATGTTAAAGAAACACGCCAAATGACTGTTTCAGTATGATTTAAGTTTACTTCAGACACATTTCCTTGTGCCCAACACAAACAAGCCCACACTTGCTATGAAACAAAATGTGACATTATGTGCAAAATAAGCTGGGATCGCAGGCTGCAAGATGAACAATGAGTTATGCACTGAAAATAATGCAGGTTAGCACCACATAATCTTGGTCTTTGACTGACACATGAAGTACATTCCAGCACCCCACAACTTTCCTATAGTTGTAAATCAGTACTCATTGGTACAGTAACTGTACAACTGATGAGAACAATACTTGCAGCTCTTTGCTCAGGCAAATTGTTTGCAATGCCTTCTGGTCCAGGACATGTGGAATCCTGCCTGAAGATGTGTTCTCTGTGCATCCATTGTCTCTTACATCTTGCTTTTGCTGCAATATTATCCACTGTGCAATAAGGTCCATAGATGTTTGCCTTTCAGAGCCTTGTGAGGTTGGCTGTGTCCAGCAACAGTGGCTGAAAGCTCCATGCTAGCTTTGCAGCCAACTGTCTCTATAATCATAGAAATCATAGAAAAATTACAACACAGAAGGAGATCGTTCAGTCCATCGTGACTGTGCTGGATGACAAAAAGCTACCTTGTCTAATCCCACTTTCCTGCACTTGGCCCATAGCCCTGCAGGTCACAGTTCTTCAAGTAGATATCTAAGTACTTAATCAAATGTGTTGAGAGTTTCTACCTCTATCACCCTTTTAGGCAATGAGTTCCAGGTCCCTTCCACCCTCTGGGTGAAAAAATGTTTCCTCATCTCCCCTCCAATCCTTCTACCAATTACTTTAAATTGAGGCCCACAGGTTTTTGGCCCCTCTGCTAAGGTAAATAGGTCATCCCTATTTATCTAGGCCCTTCATAATTTTATACACCTCAATTAAGTCACCCCTCAGCCTCCTCTGTTCCAAGGAAATCAACCGCAGCCTATCCAATCTTTCCTCATAGCTAAAATTTTCCAGTCCCAGCAACGTCCTTGTAAATTTCATTTGCACCCTCGACAGTGCAATCACATCTTTCCTGTAATATGGTGACCAGAAGTGTAAGCAGTGCTCAAGTTGTGGTCTAACTAGTGTTGTATACAGTTCTAGCATAACTTCCCTGCTCTTATATTCTATGTCGGCTAATACATGAAAAAAAGCCACATGCCTTCCCAACCACCTTATCGACTCATCCTGCTATCTTTAAGGATCTGTGGATGTACTTACACCTGTAGATACAAACATACAAATTAGGAGCAGGAGTAGGCCATTCGGCCCCTCGAGCCTCCACCATTTGATAAAATCATGGCTGATCTGATTGTGGCCTAACTACTTTTCTGTCTACCCCCTATACCCTTTGACTCCCTTGTCAATCAAGAATCTATCTAACTCAGCCTTATAAATGTTCCTTGATCCTGCCTCCACTGCTGTCTGGGGAAGAGAATTCCACAGACTAACGACCCTCAGAAAAAAATTCTCCTCATCTCCGTCTTTCATGGGAGACCCCTTATTTTTAAACTGTGTCCCCTAGTACTAGTTTCTCCCACATGGGGCAACATCCTCTCAGCATGCACCCTGTCAAGTCCCATCAGGATCTTATATGTTTCAATAAGATCACCTTTCATTGTTCTGAACTCTTAATGGATACAGGCCCAACCTGGCCAACCTTTCCTCATAAGATAACCCCTCATCCCTGGAATCAGTTACGTGAACTTTCTCTGAACTTCTAATGCAATTATATCCTTCCTTAAGTAAGGCAACCAAAACTGTACAGTGTACTCCAGATATGGTCTCATCAACGCCCTGTACAACTGTAGCAAAATTCCCAACTTTTAGACTCGGTTCTCCTTGCAATAAATGGCAACATTCTATTTGCATTCCTGATCATTTGCTGCACTTGCATACTAACTTTTTGTGATTCATGTACCAGGACACTCTGTAACGCAGAGTTCTGCAGTCTCTCACCATTTAAATAATATGCTGCTTTTCTATTCTTCCTGTCAAAATGCTCAAGTACACATTTTCCCGTATTATACTCCATCTGCCAAATTTGTGCCCACTCTATTTATATCCCTTTGCAGACTTTTTATGTCCTCTTCACAACTAAATCTCCTACCTATCATTGTGACATCAGCAAATTTAGCAACCATACGTTCTGTCCCTTCATCCAAGTCATTGAGATAGATTGTAGATAGTTGAGGCCCCAGCACTGTTCCTGTGGCACTCCACTAGTTACAGCTTGCCAACCCAAAAATGCTCCATTTATCCCTACTCTTTGCTTCCTGTTAGCTAACCACTCCTCTATCCATGTTAATATGTTAGCCCCTACATCATGAGCTCTTATATTGTATAGTAACCTTTGATGTGACACCTTATCAAATGCCTTTCGGAAATTCAAGTACACCACATCAACAGGTTCCCCTTTATCCATCTTGCTTGTTATTTCTTCAAAGAACTCTAATAAATTAGTCAAAAACGATTTACCCTTCACAAAACCATGTTGACTGTGCCTGATTGCATTAAGATTTTCTAAGTGCCCTTCTATAACCTCCTTAATAATAGATTCTAGCATTTCCCTATGACAAATGTTAAGCTAACTGGCCTATAGTTTCCTGCTTTCTGTCTCCATCCTTTTTGGAATAGAGGTGTTACATTAGCTATTTTCCAATCTGATGTGACCTTTCTAGAATCGAGAGAATTTTGGAAAATTACAACCAATGCATCTACTATCTCAGCAGCCACTCCTTTTAAGACCTTAGGACGGAGGCCATCAGGTCCTGGGGACTTGTCAGCCTTTAGTTCTAATAGTTTTCTCAGTATCCTTTCGCTGGTGGTTGTAATTGTTTTAAGTTCCTCTCATAAGATCATAAGATCATAAGAACTAGGAGCAGGAGTAGGCCGTCCGGCCCCTCGAGCCTGCTCCGCCATTCAATAAGATCATGGCTGATCTTTTCGTGGACTCAGATCCACTTACCCGCGCTCCCACCGTATCCCTTAATTCCTTTATTGTTCAAAAAGATATCTACCTTAGCTTTAAAGACGTTTACTGAAGAAGCGTCAACTACTTCACTGGGCAAGGAATTCCATAGATTAACAACCCTCTGGGTGAAGAAGTTCCTTCTTAATTCAGTCCTAATTCTGCTCCCTCTAATCTTGAGGCTATGCCCTCTTGTCCCAGCTTCACCTGCCAGTGGAAACATCCTCTCTACTTGTATCTTATCTATTCCCTTCATGATTTTATATGTTTCTATAAGATCCCCCCTCATTCTTCTGAACTCCAATGAATATAATCCCAATCTACTCAGTCTCTCCTCATAAGCCAACCCCCTCAACTCCGGAATCAACCTAGTGAACCTCCTCTGCACCCTCTCCAGTGCCAGTATATCCTTCCTCAAGTAAGAAGACCAAAACTGCACACAGTACTCCAGGTGTGGCCTCACCAGTACCTTATACAGCTGCAACATAACCTCTCTGCTTTTAAACTCAATCCTTTTAGCAATGAAGGACAAAATTCCATTTGCCTTCCTAATTACTTGCTGTACCTGCAGACCAACCTTCTGCGATTCATGCACAAGGACACCTAGGTCCCTCTGCATGCTGCAACTTTTTACCATTCAAGTAATAATCCTTTTTACTGTTACTCTTGCCGAAATGAATGACTTCACATTTGTTAACATTGTATTCCATCTGCCAGACCTTTGCCCACTCACTCAATGTATCTATGTTCCTCTGCAAAGTTTCACAGTCATCTGCACATTTTGCTCTGCCACTCATCTTAGTGTCATCTGCAAACTTTGACACCCTACACGTGGTCCCAAACTCCAAATCATCTATATAAATTGTAAATAATTGCGGTCCCAACACCGATCCCTGAGGCACACCACTAGTGACTGATTGCCACCCAGAATAGCACTCATTTATCCCCACTCTCTGCTTCCTGTCTATCCATGCTAATACTTTACCCCTAACGCCATACCTCCTTATCTTATGCAGCAGCCTCTTGTGCGGCACCTTGTCGAAGGCCTTTTGGAAATCTAGGTACACCACATCCACTAGGTCCCCATTGTCCACCTTGCTCGTAATGTCATCATAGAATTCCAAAAGATTTGTCAAGCATGACCTGCCCTTCATGAACCCATGCTGCGTCTGCCTAACGGGACAATTTCTATCGAGATGCCCTGCTATTTCTTCCTTGATAATAGACTCAAGCATCTTCCCCACTACAGAGGTTAAGCTAACTGGTCTATAATTCCCCATCTTTTGTCTACCTCCCTTTTTAAACAGTGGCGTCACATCTGCTGTTTTCCAATCTGCTGGGACTACCCCAGAGTCCAGCGAATTTTGGAAAATTACTGTCAGTGCACCTGCTATTTCTCCTGCCATCTCTTTTAGTACCCTGGAATGCATTCCATCAGGGCCAGGAGACTTATCAATCCTTAGCTCCATTAGCTTGCCCAACACTACCTCTTCCGTAATAGTGATTGTTTCCAGGTCCTCACCTACGTTCGTCTCTTTGTCAATTACTGGCATGTTATTAATGTCCTCCACTGTGAAGACCGATACAAAATACCTGTTCAATGCCTCGGCCATTTCATCATATCCCATAACTAAATTCCCCTTCTCATCCTCTAAAGGACCAATGTTTACTTTAGCCACTCTTTTTCATTTTATATATTTATAGAAACTTTTGCTATCTGTCTTTATATTCTGTGCTAGTTTTTTCTCATGTTCTATCTTACTTTTCTTTATAGCTCTTTTTGTAGCTTTCTGTTGACCTTTAAAGTTTTCCCAATCTTCCCAAAGCAGTTTCATGCTGCTTTTGGCCACTTTGTATGCCTTTTTCAATTTGATAGCCTCCCTTATTTCCTTGGACACCCATGGCAGATTACCCCTTTTCTTCCAGTCCTTCCTTTTCACTGGAATATACTTTTGCTGAGCTCTTTGAAAAATTGCTTTGAAAGTCCTCCACTCCTCGTCAACTGTCCCACCGTAAAATCTTTGTTTCCAGTCCACTTTAGCCAAGTCCACCCTCACTCTGTTGTAGTCCCCCTTGTTCAAGCACAGGACTCTGGTATTGGATTTTATCTTCACACTCAACATCTGTATTCTAAATTCAACCATACTGTGATCACTCCTTCCAAAAGGATCCCTAACTATGAGGTCATTAATTATTCCTGTCTCATTACACAGGACTAGATCTAGGATAGCTTGCTCCCTCGTCGGTTCCATTACATACTGTTCAAGAAAACTATCACGGATACACTCAACGAATTCCTCCTCAGGGTTACCCTGACTGATTTACATGATTTACAATATTTCTGGGATGTTATTTGTGTCTTCTACGGTGAAGACAGATACATAATATCTGTTCAACGCTTCTGCCATTTCCTTATTTCCCATTATTAATTCCCCAGTCTCACTGTCTAACGTGCCAATACTCACTTTAGTTACTAATTTCTTTTTAAAATACTTGGAGAAACTCTTCCTATCTGTTCTTATATTTCTAGCTAGCTTTCTCTCATACTCTAATTTCTCTCTCTTTTTTTAGTCATTCTTAGCTGGTTTTAAAATTCTGTCCAATCTTCTGATCTATCACAAGTCTTCGCAGAATTGTCGTATTTTTCTTTCAATTTGATACTACCTTTAACTTCCTTAGCTAACCACGGATGGTGCATTCTTCTCCTAGAGTCTTTCTTTCTCACTGGAATGTATCTTTGCTGAGTGATATTGGGATGCTCGCGTAAAGTGCAGTGATTGAAACTACAAGAACTCAACCTGAAGAGTTGTAAAAAAAATGGACTTGTCCTACAAAAAAAGTAGACAATGTACTTCGAATATGGCTGCTGAAGGTCAAAAGACCTGACCTTTGTATATTCAAACTGTCTACTGTCTGGTACAAGCAAAGGAATGCATTCTAATCTAAGAGTTGTCAATTCCACTCATCCTGAACCCATCAAGAGACACTTTTGAATTGAATGGGTTCTTGTGAAACAAGGAAGGTGTGAAATAGCCACATCCTGGTCCATTGTCGGTCACCCTAGGGAAGATCTATGTCTCCCAACAAAGGCAAAAGTGTAAACCATTTTTGACCTTAAAAGTAGCTCTCTGGGGAGAGACAGAGAGACCCAGGAAAAAGTATCACCAAAACTTGTCAAGCTGAGAGCTGGGAGAAAATCCAACAAGACAAAAGGGTATCGCCCTGCTGTGAATTATACATTTCAGTTCTGCAGCAGTAAACTGGAAGTGATCCCCTGTCTTCAAACTGAACTTTCAACCAACAGAGAAATCTACAAACACCTCAGGCCTGCAAACTAAAGAGAACTTGACTTCAGAAAATTCAACAGGTTTACTGTGAACTCCTAAACCCTACCTCACTTCAAACCACTTACCCTTTTCCTCTCTATCTGCCTCTTGTATGTGTGTGTTTGTGTCTGTGTGTGGTTGCAACAATTTTGGGATAAGGAATGTTGCTCAATAAATAATTATCTTCTATTTTAAACCTACAAGAAAACCTGTCGCTCTCTGTTTATTTGACAAATAAAACACAAATGGGTTACACCCTAATTATTAAAACAAACACTTGCTGCGGTAAAGTGGGAGTTGAACCATGGGAACCAACCAAACCCCTCACCATGTGATGGTAACAGTTATGAAATATCTCCTTAAATGTCTACCACTGCATCTCTACTGTCCTACCCTTTAACCTAATTTCTGAGTTCACTTTAGCCAGCTCTCCCTTCATACCCTTGTAATTGCCTTCATTTAAGTTTAAAACACTAGTGTCAGACTGAATCTTCTCACCCTCAAACTGAATGCAAAATGTAACCATGTTATGATCACTGCTACCTAGAAGCTTCTTCACTTTGGGGTCATTAATTAATCCTGTCTCATTGTACATTACCAGGTCTAAAATAGCTTGCTCACTGGTTGGTTCTAGAATGTGCTGTTCTAAGAAATTGTCCTGAAAACACTCTATGAACTCATCTTCTAAGCTACCTTTGCCAATCCAATTCATCCAATCTATACCTAGATTAAATTCACCTATGTAAAGAGGACATAAAGAGGCTACAAAGGGATATAGATAGGTTAAGTGAGTGGGCAAAGATCTGGCAAATGGAGTATAATGTGGGAAAATGTGAAATTGTCTATTTTGGCAGGAAGAATAAAAAAGGAAGCATATTTTTTAAATGGTGAGAGATTGCAGAGCTCTGAGATGCAGAAGGATCTGGGTGTCCTTGTGCCTGAATCACAAAAGGTTAGTATGCAGGTACAGCAGGTAATTAGGAAAGCTAATAGAATGTTATTGTTTATTGCAAGGGAAATTGAATACAAAAGTAGGGTATTGGTGAGACCACATCTGGAGTACTGTGTACAGTATTGGTCTCCTTATTTAAAGAAGGATGTAAATGCATTGGAAACAGTTCAGTGAAGGTATACTAGACTAATACCTGGAATGGGCGGGTTGCCTTATGAGGAAAGGTTGGACAGGCGAGGCTTGTATCCGCTGGAGTTTAGAAGAGTAAGAGGCGACTTGATTGAAGCATATAAGATCCTGAGGGGTCTTGACAGGGTGGATGTGGAAAGGACTGTGGGGCAGCACAGTGGCACAGCGGTTAGCACCGCAGCCTCACAGCTCCAGCGACCTGGGTTCAGTTCTGGGTACTGCCTGTGTGGAGTTTGCAAGTTCTCCCTGTGACTGCGTGGGTTTCCACTGGGTGCTCTGGTTTCCTCCACAGCCAAAGACTGGCAGGTTGATAGGTAAATTGGCCATTGTAAATTGCCTCTAGTGTAGGTAGGTGGTAGGAGAATGGTGAGGATGTGGTTGGGATTAATGTAGGATTAGTATAAATGGGTGGTTGTTGGTCAGCACAGACTCGGTGGGCCGAAGGGCCTGTATCTGACTATAACTCTATGATATTTCCCCGTGTGGGAGAATCTAGAACTAAGGTCACTGTTAAAAAATAAGGGGTCGCCTAATTGAGACGAGGAGACATTTTTTCTCTCAGAGTCATGAGTTTTTGGAACTCTTTTCCTCAAAAGGCATTGGAAGCAGAGTCTTTGAATATTTTTAAGGCAGAGGTAGATTCTTAATAAGCAAGGAAGTGAAAGGTTATTGGGGGTCGATGGGAATGTGGAGTTGAGGTTACAATCAGATCAGCCATGATCTTGTTGAATGGAGGAGTAGGCTTGAGGGGCCGAGTGGCCTACTACTGCTCCTAATATGTATGTTCATATGTTCTTATGATTATGCAGTACCTTTCTTACAAGCTCCCATATTTCTTCCTGTATGCTGCATCCTACAGTGTAGTTAGTTAGGGGACCTATAAACTACTCCCACAATTGACTTCTTACCTTCGCTATTTCTTATCTCTACCCAAACTGATTCTATATCTTGATCTTTAGAACTAAGGTAATTTCTCACTAATGCACTAATATACTAATGTCATCCTTAATTAAAAGAGCTACCCAACCACCTTTTTCTAGCTTCCTGTCCTTCCAAAATGTCAAGTACTGTTGAATATTAGGTCCCAGCTGTAATGAGTTCTTTTATGTTGTCTAATGCAACATAAATGAGAGGCGTGGAGTCCAGTTGGTTGAAGATCTCAAACAGGTTTATTCATCAGCTAAACTATTATACAATACAGAACTAACTATTTACAGAACTTGCCTCTAGGTGTTACAGTTGCAGAGTGACTCTGACTCTGAGTCACATGACTGTGTCCTGGTACTTAGCTCATTAGCATACTAAGATCTTAAAGGGACATCACTCTTAAAGGCAATCATATAACATCCCCTTTCTTCCCAAAGATAATTCTCATATGCTAAAAGTAAAAACACATAACATTAGATAACATCAAAATTATTTACACAGGTACAGAGATTGTGAAATTTAGAAATATAGAGGCTTAAAAGTCCATATATTGTCTTGATGGTTTGACAACTCTTGCTTGGGGAATTTGCATCTCATCTGTTGTTTTTTTTTCTGAATTTTCTCCCTCTCTGCATTTAGTTTCTGTTGCTCTGCCTTTAGCTTGCTAACATACTCTATTGCTTTTCTCATGATGACCACCGTTGAGGCCTTGTCATTCTTGGAAGGTTTCGGCACCTCATCTCGAAGAGTCAATAGATAATGCTTCAACTCATTCCTCCTCTGCCTTTTCAGGACATTGCGTGTCCTTTGCCTCTCCTTATCCTCTGCATTTGAAGGCTTGGGACTCAAGGTCCAGGACTTGTTGGGGAAGGAGTACTTGGTCTCATGGAGATACCTGTCCATTTTGGCTCTTTGTAGTGCTGAAGGTTTTCTAGAGAGCAGAAGTGAAGGTGCAGCATAGTTGTGCTGTTGCTGGGTTTCCAGATTGCACCGTTTGATGCTGGCCGGAGTCTGTGAGCAAGTTCCGGTCCTTGGAGATTTCCCCTTGGCAATGCTGTCGTGGGTAGTTACGATGTTGAGGTCCTTACACGCTAGTAGTCCTGCCATTTTGGTTCGCTCGTGCCTACTAGGTAGAATGTTTATGGTTTCCAAACTGACTTGCCACAGCTGCATTGCATTGTTAGAGTGCCACTGCAAGGGATAGGTGACCCGTTTTATGCCGATAACTTGGCAGTTGTCGGTTGTATCATTGATTTTCAATGACTCTGGTACATATCTTTCAGGATTCAGACTGGTAGGATATTTGCACTAATGCCAGTGTCAATCTTGACCCTGAATATATGTTTGCCAGCATGTGATGTTAATACTGGCAAAAGCTTCCAGTTGTTTGACTTCATCAACATGATGTGTCAGGTTCACAATGTGGAATGCCTTCTCGTCTTTTGACTGAGAATTGCTTCCCTCTGAGTCTTGTCTCAGGTCTGTTTCACTTTGGGTCTCGTATATTGGCTTGCATTCATGCAGGTCTCATGCACTTTCCTTGCTGCTGTTGCCCTGTATTCTGTTTGCTCGTGTTCGACCGTGACTTCTGGCTGTGTCTTTTGGGCCAGATTTGTCGCATAGTTGGGCCCAGTGTCCTTTTGCAATGCATGCCTTTCACAGGTCTAGAAATGCGGGACAACTTTGCCGTGAGTGGGACCAACCACACTTACCACACAGCTTACTTGCTCTTTTCGACCTGGTTATCATGCTGATACTATTGGATGCCCCTAGTGTTTGCAGATGCTGTGGTCCAGCTACTATAGCTTCGTATTTCCTGCCATCTTCTAGTAGTGCATCAATGCTGTAACCTTTCTTTTTCTCCAAGAGGTCTTTCTGAAACATTTCAATGGGCGTTGATACAATCACCAACTCCATTATTCAGTCCAACAGCTCAGTTTCTGAGAAGTTGCCCTTACTATGGCACCTGCTGATGAACTGGACTATTGATTCCCTGGCTGTTGTCTGTAGGACATCAATTCCAGGTGGTGAATTATAAAATTCACTTGATATCGGAGTTGATCTTCTAGCACTTTCCATATCTTTGTGGGATCTTTCTGGTCCTCTTCAGATAAGCCAGAGGTCTTGATTTTGTGCAATCCCTCATTTCCAACTGCTGTTAGTATTTTTAAATCCTGTTTTTCTGCTTCTGCAATTACTTGGTCTGTAAAGCATAATTGCATTCTTTGTTGGAACAATCGGAACTCAGATAGGATATCCATGGCCTCCAGTTCATGCTGGGAAATTTGGTATCCATCTTTCTGCTGTTCTTTTGCTTAAAACTTGCTTTAAGACTTGTTCTATGACTCTGCACTATTTCCCCTTTAAGAAACTGTCTGTTGTTTAGACTAGCTGCTTTGATTGACAGGGGCAGGTGTTTGCTAGTGTTTATCTTGCTTCTAGCACTTAAGTTTGTGTGTTTATACAGCTGTTCAATAGGCAGTGCAGTTGCTTTTTTAAGGAGTTTTTTTAACAGCACTTAAGCCTGTTCTGTTTACACAGCTGTTCACTAGGCAGTTCAATAGCCATTTTTAAAGAGTTTGTTTATGTTCTTTCATGCTCCAGTAGTTTTAATGTTTTTTTTACAGTGGCTTCATGAATGGAAGCTCTTCTTCACACCCGAGTAGTTTAATGTTTTTTCTTAAACTTTGGCTGCATGGATGAAGGTCTGCAGAGATCAGGATTTTCCTGCGTTTTTTCGAATGGATGCCTCCCGTAATAGTGCCAACCTTGATCAGCCTGGGAGAGGCGTTGGGTCTTCCCTTTTTTTTAAACACAGAGCTTTTGAAAGGAGATCAATTTTTAAGCACATCAAGGATTTTTTTAAGGTGGCCACTGCTGGCACTGCAGCCCAGCCGACCACATAGGAAGAGATGGAGCTGGGATTTAAGATGAGTTTTGGTTGTCTTGCCGGGGGTAATCAGTCGCGCCCCGGCGAGGCAAGGGTGGTCACTGGGGGAAGGGGGGCATGTTGGGTCCTGGGGCCGGTTGGGGAAGCGGGAGGGGGCGGCCCTCCATCGGGCACCCTGTGCCCGATTATTAGGGCCCACCCCCGGGGCGCTGAGAAGCTGCCTGCTTTTCCCAGGCATCTTTTCCCAGCTCCAGGGTGCCCATTTGCCAAGCATAAAATCTGCATGGAGGCGGGCGAAGGCCCTTAAGTGCTCGTTAAATGGTAACTTAAGGGGTTTGATTGGCCTGGGACAGGCGGACAGTTTTTCGCCCCTCCCCGCCCTATGTAAAGTGGGGGGGGGGGGGCGGAGGCAGGAGTCGGTCGGGAAAGCCTCCCGGTGCATCCCGCTCCATTTTATGCCACCATCCGGCTTGTTGGGGTGGCATAAAATTCCAGCCCATGTCATAGGCAGCAGACAGGTCGAGAAGGATGAGGAGGAACAATTTACCAAGGTCACAGTCACATAGGATGTCATTTGTGTGTTTGATAGGGGCCATTTCAGTACTGTGACCACAGTGCACTGGTGGTAAAGGGAGTGGATGGTCACAAACTCAGGCAGTGATTGACAGTCTAATGGGGATTATACTACCTACATCTCTTCCCAGGCGCTATCTGACCTGCTGAGTATTGCCAGTACTTTCTGTTTTTAATCAAGAAAACCTCTCTGCCCTGGATAGTTTTGAGCTCCTTCAGTATTGTTACAGCTGCACCTGTCCAAACAAGTGGTAAATATTCCATCACCACACTCCTGATGAGCCTTGCAGATCCTAATGGATAGCGGGAGATGACATTGGACACAGAGGATAACAGTGTCTTATCGCACTCTCTTTTTTGCTTGCAGGAGAAACGGGCATACAATGTCCAGGAGAGGGCCAAATGGGGGGAGCCCAAACGGGGGAAGGGTGCAGTTCTTCTACCACATCACATCAATAGAGCAGGCAACAAGGGAGATAGCCAGGATAGTGGAAGAGGAGGCAGTCCGGTATAAGATTTTAGGGGTTTATGCCCCTTTCTAAGGCAGGAACAGACTTGGCAGCAAAGCTTTCTTGTGAATTGACTTTATTGAGACAAAGTTAGGACAAGTTTATTAAGTTTTCAGATAAACTATGGTCACAAACTCAGGCAGTGATTAACAGTCTAACCGGGATTATACTACCTATATCAAGAACTGGACGGTAGGGCACATGATTGGTTTCTCTTGCACCTTTTGGTTTTCAAGCTTTCTCTCTCTCTCTCTCTCTCTCTCATCTTGTTTGTTCACAGAGTCTCTCAGCCATACAGAGACAAAAACAAGTCATCTTTTATCCTGGCTGCCATCCAATTAATCCTTCCCTTTCCCCAATCGTCTTTAGTCTTGTGGTAAAGCATGCTTTCCTTAACCAACTAAGAATGATTTGTTGGCTGTTGTTAGCTTATACATTTAAGTAAGTAATACTCTTTGTATTCACTACTGTATCTCCATGCTTTTGCATTCCATGGTTCCTTATCTTGTTGGGAGACACATCTGCATACAGTTCTCACGCAAGCTGTTTCTCACCGACTGCCTTCAAGGTCTCACCCTTATTGCTGCAAGTAAATGTTTTAAAATTTGACATAATTGCCTAGAATCCCTCTACCTTGGCATCTTTTCTATACTGTGTCCTATTTCCTAAGTTTTCCCACTTTAACATACTACAAAGAAAAGTTCTAATAAAGTTAAATGTTAGTTTAAAATAATACATTAGTTGTTAGTTTATAGTAGATAGATTTAAACAATTAGTATTCTGGTTCGTAACCTAATAATCTTATGCAGGCGTAGTGAGTTGGGAGCTCATGGTGGACCTGGTGATTATAGAGGGCAATGTGGTTATTAAATGGGAGCAGGACACTCCACCTCATCTGATAGTGTGCGTTGCGCTGAGTAACATGGGGTAGACTCAGCACTGCAGCAGTTTCTACTCTTGAAAGCTAGCTCAAATCATCTCTTTTTGTACAGATATCTAAAGCATGACAGTTTCTTCCCCTCCCTCCGCAGGCCCAGAGCAGCATGAAGGAAATGAAGAAGCACTGTCACACCTTACAAGTGCACCATCCACCAGCACAGATATTCTCATCTCGGTGGGGCCTCTCATGCATGTAGATAGGGTTACACAGGGTGACGATCACAGCACTAGTGTGCAGGAGGAGCTGCCAGAGGCAGAGGCAGCTGTGGGCAGTTCCCCTCAGAGGAGGAGGGAGGACAGGCACAGCCCTGCTCAGCAAAGCAAAGATGCAGGGCCTCAGGAGTCATAAGAAAAAAGGCTCTAACTTGAACAGCAGCAGAAGATGTGGTCCCACTTGTCGGAGTTTCCTGACGTAGTGCGGGGTCTTGGACAGAGGACAGAGGAGTCCATCCAACTCATGTGCGCCACAATGTCTCAGAGCTATGAGCGCATGAGCTTCTTCATAGGGAGAGGGGCCAAAGGCTTGGAGGGCCAAATGCACCAACACTTGGAGTGCATGCAGGAACTCCTCACTGACATCCACAGGAAGCATGAGATACTGTGTAGCATGGACAGATGAGCACAAATGTCGGTGATCATCAGCCTGGAGACTCGCAGTCTCCTGTGACATTAGTTCTCGATCATCTCCAGGTAGCTCCGTCTTCGGTGGTAGATGCTGTGTTGAGGGTTTGGTCTCCATTACCTTCCTGCCCCTCTCTCCTCTCCCATGCTCTCCTGCTGCTTAGGGTTCCGCCCTTCCTGTGGAGGGCATTGCCCCTCATCGCCACTGGGTCCAAAATCTGACACGTGCCCCCATTGTCAGTTACAGCCTTTCTTCTGGACAGGTGGCCACCCTATTGTTATTGACAGCCTTTCCTCCTGCTCTTCTGCCCCACAATGCGGGGGGAGGGGGCAGTGGGGGGGGGGTGTGTGGTGGCTCACTGCATTCAATGCCTGAGCACTGAGTGCCCACCCTGCCTTCCATCTGTGCAGTGCCAAAGGCACATCCTCTCCAAATGCCAAGTTCCCCTTTGCCCCTCTGACCCTCATAGGGCTGGGGTAATTCCCTGGTGCAGTCATGACTGTCTCCCCACTCTGCACCTGCCTCTCTTCACCTTGTCAGCAATGGACAGCGCATGAAACCTGGGCACCCCCCTTCAAAATTTGAACCTCCACCTCTAACAAGCTCTTAATAAGCTGTTCAGCAACTTCAATTAGCCTCATTCAGGAGGCAAACAGGGTCACTGGTCCGCCCTCCCTCTGCAATGGTGAATATTGCTGCCGCCGGTGACAGTGTCTTGAAACTGACACACCGGCCAGCACTGGTATTTTCAGGCTGCACAATTATGGGGTTATGGGCAAAACGTTTGTGTGTGAGACTAAATTGGTCAGCTCCTTCAAAGAGTCGGCACAGATCCAACAGACCAGATCAAAGATCTGCAGTCGTGCCACATTCAGTCCTGAATGGTGGTGGACAATTAAACAACTAACCGGAGGAGCAACCACCACAAACATCCCCATCCTCAATGAAAGAGGAGTCCAGCATGTCAGTGCAAAAGACAAGGCTAGAGCATTTGCAACCATCTTCAGCCAGGCTTGCCAAGTGCATGATCTAATTCGGCCTCTTCCTGAGGTCCCCAGTATCGCAGATGTCAGTCTTCAGCCAATTCGATTCACTCCACGTGACGATGTCAAGAAACGGCTGAAGGCACTGGATACTGCAAAGGCTATGGTCCCTGACAACATCCCAGCTGTAGTACTGAAAATGTGTGCTCCAGAGCTCGCCGCAACTTGAGCCAAGCTGTTCCAGTACAGCTATAACCCTGGCACCCACCCAACAATGAGGAAAATTGCCCAGGTACGTCCTGTACAGAGAAAGCAGGACAAATCCAACCCGGCCAATTACTGGCCCTCAGTCTGCTCTCGATCATCAGCAAAGTGATGGCAGGTGTCGTGGATGGTGCTATCAAGCAGCACTTACACAGCAATAACCTGCTCGCTGATAATCAGTTTGGGTTCCATCAAGACCACTCAGCTCCTGACCTCATTATAGCCTTGGTCAAAACATGAACAATAGAGCTGAATTCTAGAGGGGAGGTGAGAGTGACTGCCCTTGACCAATGTATGGCATTAAGGAACCCTAGCAAAACTGGAGTCAATGGGAATCAAGTTGAAAGCTGGTTGGAGTCACACCTAGCACAAAGGAAAATGGTTGTGGCTGTTGGAGGCCAATCATCTCAGCCTCAGGACATCGCTGCAGGAGTTCCTCAGGGCAGTGTCCTCGGCCCAACCATCTTCAGCTGCTTCATCAATGACCTCCCCTTCATCGCAAGTGCCAGGCAATGAACATCTCCAACAAAGAGAGAATCTACCCATCTGCCCTTGACATTCAACTGCATTATCATTGCTGAATCCACCACCATCAACATCCTGGGAGCCACCATTGAACAGAAACTTAACTGGACCATGCATATAAATGCTGTGCTGCAAGATCAGGTCAGAGGCTAGGAATTCTGCGGTGAGTAACTCAACACCTGACTCCCTAAAGCCTGTCCACCATCTACAAGGCACAAGTCAGGAGTGTGATGGAATACTCTCTACTTGCCTGGATCAATGCAGCTGTAACAACACTCAAGAAACTCAACACCATCCAGGACAAAGCAGTCCACTTGATCAGCACCCCATCCACCACCTTAAATGCTCACTCCCTCCACCACTAGCGCACAGTGGCAGCATTGTGTACCATCTACAAGATGCACTGCAGCAACTTGCCAAGGCTCCTTTGAAAGCACCTTCTGAACCCAAGATCTCTACCACCTAGAAGGATAAGGTCACCAGATGTATGGGAACACCACCACCTCCAAGTTCCCCTCCAAGCCACACACACTGACCTGACTTGTAACTATATCGCTGTTCCTTCACTGTCCCTGGGTCAAAAGCCTGGTACTCCCTGCCTAACAGCACTGTGGGAGTACCTGCACCACATGGACTGCAATGGTTCAAGGCGACTGCACGCCACCACATTCTCTAGGGAAAATAGGGCTAGGGAACAAATGCTGGCCTTGCCAGCAATGCTCACATCCCATGAAAGAATTACAAATAAACATAACCAGCCAAACAACCTCCTTCTGTGTTGTAAGATACTAATTTATCATGGTGGGATTTGATCTCTGTATTGCTAGTCCAATACCAGAACCACTATATTATCGTATCCTAGTCTGTTCCATCAATTTAACTGAATGTGCAATGGCATGAAGTCGTAGATGTGGAGTTAAAACTATACATCCCCATAGGAAAAGTTTATTTTTCTCAAGTTCCCTGGGGAAGATCATAAGATAATCAAAACTGGCAGCTGGTGGCCTTCATCTGCTCTTACTCAATAAATGGTTATCCAGGAGAGGTTGGGTCGGGTGGGACAAGCAGGGCTGGGAGAATTTCCTGCATAAAGGAACTACATGGGCAAATAGAGACCACTGGCCTCGAGGTTGTCAGGCCTTAAAGATCATTTCATCCCAAGAACAAGTCATCCATCAATCGAGCAATGCTCAGTGCAGCAGGATTAGTGCTCAACATCATACCTTCTCTGTGGCAAGATAGCTGTATCTTTCATGTTTCTTGCTTAAGGGAAGGACATATGAAAGTAACATTATTAACTGGGAACAGAGTTAATTTCTTGTGTGGATTAAATGCTTCAGCTAGGCAATAATCAAACAAGCAGAGGTAGGAAACAAAGGATAATGGTTGACGGTTGTTTTTGCAATTGAAAGACTGTTACCAGTGGGGATCCACAGAGCTCAGTACTCAGTCCCTTGCTTTTTGTAGTTCATATTAATAATTTAGACTCAAATGTGGGGGTCATGATACAAAAATTGGCCTTGTAGTTGACAGTGAGGAGGAAAGCTTTAGACTGCAGGAAGATATAGATGGTGTGGTCAGATGGCAGAAAAGTGGAAAATGGAATTCAATCTGGAGAAGTATGAAGTAATGCATTTTGGGAGGTGCAACAAGGCAAGGGAATACACAATAAAGGGGAGGATACTGAGTACTGTGTAGGAACAGAAGGATCTTAGAGTGAATTGGCACAAGTACTGGGGAAAGGGGGGCCTGTATCATTGGGATGGTCTTCACCTGAACTGTGCTGGGACCAGTGTACTGGCAAGTCATATAAATAGGGCAGTCGAGAGGGTTTAAACTAAATAGTGGGGGAAGGGATCAAGTGATGGGAGATGTGGTGAATTAAAGGGAAAGGATAGGCAATAGTACAAGGTAGTGACATAGATAATGATAACCAAAGTGTGACAGGAAGGGACAGAGCGTACAAACTTAAGAGTGCACCAGCAGAGAAGGCCAGAATTTACAGAAGTGGTAAAAAGACAGAATTAAAGGCTCTGTATCAGAATGCATGTAGAATTGGTAGCAAAACAGATGAATTGACAGCTCAAATAGAAACAAATAGGCATGACCTGATAGCCATTACAGAGACGTGGCTGCAAGGTGACCACGGCTGGTGTTGTATGATTGCCTTTAAGAGGGATGTCCCTTTAAGATATTAGTATACTAATGAGCTAAGTACCAGGACATAGTCATGTGACTCAGCCAGAGTCACTCTGCAACTGTAACACCTAGAGGCAAGTTCTGTAAATCGTTAGCTCTTTACTGTATAATTGTTTAGCTGTTGAATAAACCTGTTTGAGATCTTCAACCAACTGGACTCCACACATCTCATTTATGTAGCATCAGACAACATAAAAGAACTCATTATACGGTGGCAGCTGTGGTGAGAAAACAAAGTCTAGGTTTGAAGACCACAGGGAAAGCAGCTCTGAAAATGACTTTCCTACAGCCATCGGAGAGAAAGTTCAACAAATACTGGCTCAAACAGCAAAAAAAAGGAACTTACCTCAAGCTATAGAAGAACAGAGCTCAGAACAACAGGCTGCAAGTAAATCAGGTGAGTCACTGTGCTGACGGTCAAGGGATACTGCTTTTAAAAAAACAGTGACGTTGCTGGGACTAAGAGCTGTCGGCCCGCTGATTGGCTGGCAGCTCAATGAAACGGGACTTCCTCCCTCAAGTGGGTGGAAGTCCCGCCTCGGAACAATTAAAGCCTGGGGACCTGTAAAATGCGGGACGGATCCTCAGGCGAGGCGGAAGTGGGTTCGCCACCGACTTTTACGTCGGTGGTCAGCTCCCGTCTGCCCAACGTAAAATCCAACCCATGGTTGACCATGCCATCCTCCTCCAATGCCTCCACTCTGGTTTCCAGCTGGTTGGGACTGCCCTTGCCCAGTTTCATCTTTATCCATCGAGTCGTAGCCAATCACCTGCAAAGGCTTCTCTTCCCACCCCCGCACTGTTACCTCTGAAGTCTATCCTGGGCTTCCTCCTAGTTCTCATCTACATGATGTTCCTCAATCATAAAACACATCAGGTTCCATGTGTACACTGAAGACACCCTCTTCAACCTCACCCCCACCCCTCTCAACTCCTCCACCCTCTCTGATTTATCAAACTGCTTATCTGACATCCAGCACTGGGAAGCAGAAACTTCCTCCAATTAAATATTGGGAGGACCGAAGCCATAGTCTTCACTCCTCACTACAAACCCCTTTCCCTAGCTATCAAATCCCTGAGAGTGAACCAGACTGTTCTCAACCTTGGAGTGCTATTTGACTCTGAGATGAGTCTCTGAACACATATCTGCTCCATTACCAAGATCGCCCACCTCTGTCCCTGCCTTAGCTCAGCTGCTGCTGAAACCCTCATCCATGCCTTTATTACCTATAGATGATTATTGCAATGCTTTCCAGGCTGGACTCCAATCTTTCACCCTCTATAAAATTGAGCTCATTCAAAACGGCGGCCCTTATCCTATTCATCCATTATGCCTGTGCTCGCTGACCTACATTGGCCCCTGCTTCAGCAATGCCTCGATTTTTAAAATTCTCATCCTTTCTTTCAAATCCTCAATGGCCTCACTTCGCTTTATCTCTGTATTCTCCTTCAGCACTACAACCCATTGAGATCTCTGCACTCCTTCAATTCTGGCCTCTTGTGCACACCATTGTGGTTGTGCCTTCAGCTGCCTAGGGCCTAGGCTCTGGAATTCCCTCCCTAAGCCTCTCCCATCTCTCCTTTTAAGAAGCTCGTTAAACCCTACTTCATCAGCTGTCTAGCAGCCTTGGAACCTTTTGCTACATTAAGGGCACAATATAAATGCAAGTTGTTTGTTGTATGATCTACAGGTTGCAGTGCAGCAACTTACCATGGTTACTTCGATTCCCTCTCCCTGCCCTGTGAGTTTTATCATCAAGAAGGACAAGAGTAGCCATGTCTTGGGCACCCTATCATCTTGAAGTTCCCCTCCAAGTCATATACCATCCTGATCTGGACATACATCACTGTTCTCTCAATATTGCTAGTCAATATCAGAGAATTACCTAATGAATGCCATCACCTCAAGATGCAGTCTTGCCATTCCTGTCTACTTGTTCACAGAAATAAATAACAATGGAAAAAGACCCCAGCAACTTGCAGGGTCAATTTAACATTTGTTAGTCCTCTGCAAAAAAAAAAAAAAAATCCTAGGTCTCTTAAAGCAGCAAAGTCACAGGCTGATTTATTTAGTTCTTTATAGTAGAAACACATTTAAGAAGTAACTGAAATAAACCTTTTTATCTCAATATCTGGGAGAAATACCCACACAACCTGCTCAGTGATGCTCAGTTTGGGTTCCGCCAGGGCCATTCAGCTCCTGACCTCATTACAGCCTTGGTTCAAACATGGACAAAAGAGCTGAACTCAAGAGGTGAGGTGAGAGTGCCTGCCCTTGACATCAGGGCTGCATTTGACTGAGTATGGCATCAAGGAGCCGCAGCAAAACTGGAGTCAATGGGAATCGGGGAAAACGCTCCATCATTATTTATTTTTGTGAACATGTAGACAGGGATGGCAAGACTACTGGTTGGAGTCATACCTAGTAGAAAGGAAGTTGTTAGTGGAGGTCAATCATCTCAGCTCCAGGACATCACTGCAGGAGTTCCTCAGGGTAGTGTCCTAGGCCCAACCATCTCAGTTGCTTCATCAATGACCTTCCTGCAATCATAAGGTCAGAAGTGGGGATGTTCGCTGATGATTGCACAATGTTCAGCACCATTCACGACTTCTTAAGATACTGAAGTGGTCCATGTAGAAATGCAGTAAGACCTGGACAATATCCAGGCTTGGGCTGATAAGTGGCAAGTAACATTCTGCCACACAAGTGCCAAGCAATGACTATATCAAACAAGAGAGAATCTAATCACCTCTCCTTGACATTCAATGGTATTACAATTGCAGAATCCCACTCTATCAACATCCTCGGGGTTACCATTGACCAGAAACTGAACTGGAGTAGCCATATAAATACCGTGGCAACAAGAGCAGGTCAGAGGCTAGGAATCCTGCGGCGTATAACTCACCTCCTGTCTCCCCAAAGCCTGTCCACCATCTACAAGGCACAAGTCAGGGGTGTGATGGAATACTCTCCACTTGCCTGGATGGGTGCAGCTCCAACAACACTCAAGAAGCTCGACACCATCCAGGACCAAGCACCTCATCCACAAACATTCACTTCCTTCACCAACGATGCACAGTGGCAGCAGTGTGTACCATCTACAAGATGCACTGCAGCAATACACCAAGGCTCCTTCGACAGCACCTTCCACACACACAACCTATACCACCTAGAAGGATAAGGGCAGCAGATGCATGGGAATGCCACAACCTGCAAGTTCCCCTCCAAGCCACACAGCATCCTAACTTGGAAGTATATTGCCATTCCTTCACTGTCACTGGGTCAAAATCCTGGAACTCCCTTCCTAACAGCACTGTGGATGTACCTACCTCACATGGACTGCAGCGGTTCGAGAAGGCAGCTCACCACCACCTTCTGAAGAGCAATTAGGGATGGGCAGTAAATGCTGTCCTAGCCAGCAACGCCCACATCCCATGAACGAGTAAAAAAAAATTCAAAATTCCACTGCACATACCCATTTGTTATACTCTTAAGAATGGACATTGAAAAGGTTAGCCAAACATAATGGCCGGAATTTTAGGTCACCCCCCGTCCTGGGAGCAGGCTGGAGGCGGGCTGTACCATTCCCATCACCTTCCCACCCCTGCTGCAATTTTGTGAGTGGCAGGGGAGGTGACAAACAGCCTGCCACCCCAGGCCAATTAAGGCCCTTAAGTGGTCAATCAATTGCCACTTAAGGGCCTCCTCCCACCATCGCTGGTATATTACCAGCGGCAGGTGGGCACTTTGTCAGCTGAGGAGGCCACCCAGTTAAACTTGGCGGCCTCCTTGTGGGCTGGGAGAGGGGCTCTCCTGATCAGGCACCCTGTGCCCCATGGAATGCCTCCCCCCGCAGCAGCACAAGGCACCCCTGCTGGAGCACCTCTGCCCCCCACACCCGTGACTGACCCCACCACCACGCAGCGGCCCAGTTGATCGTCCCCAGTGAGATCCCTCACGCTTACCCCAATTCCGGGGCTTCCTTCATTCCTACTCCTCTCGGTGGGTGCAGTCCCAGCAGGCGCCACCACTCCCGGTGGTGCTGTGGAGACCGAAGAGCTGCAGGCCATCAGCTCTTGATGGCGGAGGGGTGCAAGTCCCAACAGAGGCCAATTCAGGGCCTGGGCTATGTAAAATTATGGCATGGCTTCCAGGCCCAGTGCAGGCAGGCTCACCCCTGACTTTTTGGCCTGTGGGCAGGGCCTCCGCCCTGACTAAAATACCGGCCAATGTCTTGAAGTAATAGTGACAAACTCATCAACATATAAAGACAACAGACAGGAAAAGACCTGCTGGTTCAACAAGCCTGTCCAATACTGTCATGGTGCAACATTTGTGCGCCGTTTGTGCTTGCGCATGACCTGACAGCTAATTTGGCTTTGTTTTACAATGTTCCCTTTTAACTCTAGGGTTGTACACGGCTTCCTTTTCCCCTCTCACTGTGGATTTCAGGTTTCAAAACCAACCTAAGGGCAGAACTGACTTCTGTTGTGGCACTCCTGTCAAATAATTCCTAATAAGTAGTAATTGCAACAAGTGGCAAAGTTGCTCAATGTGAAGATTTGAACAAAGCCACTAAAAAAAATTTAAAAGCTTTTTTTATTATTAAATGTACCAAATTTCAATTCCTGCTCCCATTAATCTCAGAAGTGATTTAGTTTGCTATTTTTGAAAATGTGGGTTTAAACTGCAAAAATGTAGCAGAAACAATATCTTCGATAAAGAAAAACAAAAGATGTAAATATTCTGTCAATACCCCATGTAAATGTATTAAAATTTTGTTTTTACTTGGAATTGTATTGAAGCAAGAGAATTCTCTCTCCATTTTAGAACTGCAGTCATTCCTAATTTTAACTAAATGCACGTCAAAATGTGAATGTCAACTTGAAGTATTTTCATTCTTCATTATTCCTTATCAGGCCTACGCAGGAGGATACAGTAAAATCATGGTAGTTTTAATTTTACAAGCTAGCTAAATAAAGTCACATCCAGAATACAGGATCAGATTTAACAACAACATCCAGTTACATTATGCCTTTAATGTTGAAAAATGTCCCAAGGCAGTTAGAGGAGAAAAAGCAAAGGCATCTAGCTTTGTAGGAGACTTCAGAGAAGTGTTTCAATGAGGTAGCTGATGCAGTAGAAGGAGGGAGGGATGTACAGAAAGCCAGAGTGAGAGGGGTGGAAAGCTGGTGAAGGTTGCAGTACTAGTTTGGGGCAAGGCAATGAAAGGATTTCTTGGCATGATTTTCAATTTGATCTATTGAAGGATGGAAAGCCAATGTAGGTCAGCAAGGATGAAAGTAATGGGCAGTTGGGGGGCTAGGGGAGATGGGTGGAGGTGTTTGGTGTATAGTACAGGACAAAATACAGGAGTTGTTGTTTTTGGATGATTTGTATAGATGGAGGGTGGAAGTTGAAGAAATCATTTAGAGGTAAAGAGGGCGAAAATAGGGAATTCTTCAGCAGTGTGGACAAGGGTGGAGGGGAACAGTCCTGTGGAAGCAAACAGTTCCAAATTCCATTCAAAGTCAGTTGGTGTGCCTCAATTAGTAGTGTGCCTTACAGAAAAAACAAAAAGGATTTGAGCAGATGCTGGTCTGTAAATATTTACGAAACCAGTTGTTCTCTCCTTGGTGATGTGCCCCCTTCTTGAACCGGTGCAGTCATTGTGGTGTAGTGAATGGTTAGGTAGGGAGTTCCAAGATTTTGACCAAGTGATGATTGAGGAATTGTGATATATTTCCAAAGCAAGATGGCGTGTGGCATGGAGGTGATCTTGCAGGTAGTGTTCCTATGCACCTGCTGCCCTTGTTCTTCTAAGCAGTAGAGAATTTGGAAGGTGCTGTTGAAGAAGCCTTGGCGAGTTGCTACAGTGTATCGTGTTGCTGGTACACACTACAGCCATGGTGCGTTGGTGCTGGAGGGAATGAATATGTAAAGTGGAGGATGGGGTGTCAATCAAATGGTCCGGTTTGTCCTGGATGGGTCAAGCTTCTTGAGTGTTGTAGGAACTGCACTTATCCAGGAAAGTGGAGAGTATTCCATCACACTCCTGACTTGTGCCTTGTGGATGGCGGAAAGGTTTTGGGGAGCCAGGAGATGAGTTACTTGCCGCAGAATTCCCAACCTCTGACCTGCCCTTGTAGCTGTGATATTGATATGGCTGTTTCAGTTAAACCTCTGAATTACTAGACCAGTAACATAACCACTATGCAACCATTCCCCATAATGGAATAATACGTAATTCTATTCTACATAGTGTGTCAATTTAGGAGGGCACTTTCATATGTAAATAATTCAAAATTTCTTCCCCAAATGCCGCAAATAAATGCCTAGAGGTGAAAGTGTCACTTCACTGTACATCATCACATTTCTAATGTTAGAAATAAGCCAGCAGTCCAATTGGTTCTTTAACAGACATTTCAATACCAATGTCAACAATTGAGCAGTTTAATATATGTGTTTAAGTAGAATTGTGCAGCGATGTTTTACCTACTTAGAAAGCTGTAGTAACACTGGCTACCTACTCACACCCTTATAAAGTATGTACTCATGTCAAGAATTAAAATGGAAATTTGAAAAGTACAAATATTACAGCAAAAGATAGATTAGACACAGATGGAAACAGTACATGTAGAAGTGATTCAATGACATTATACAAAAATTTCAAGTTTTTAGTACAAATTCTAGGCCAGAAATGTAATCAGTCAATATTTACAAAATTTGAGGACAGCAAGATGTCCAGGTACATCTAATGTATTTAAGCAGAATTTAGATCAGCAGGCATGGACACGGACTGAACGGCCTCCTTCTGTGCTGTAAATATGTCATTTCTGTGAAATCAGTATCAGGAGATTCAAAACTAATTCATAATGACCTACACAAACAATATAATCACAGAAAAATAACTACATGCATTGTGTAACTATTGAATCAGAATTCAGATGTTTATCAAATATGTGTATTCCAACAATAGCTATGGTTCAGGAACTTTCCCATTACATGTAGAAGCCTACTAGATCAGCACTCCTGATTTTATTTCTATTGCATGAAGTGACTTTACATGGTAATCATTGTGATTACAAACTTTTATTAGTGCAGCAGTAACACAAACCAAAATATAGGAAATGCCTGCAATTACTCACTGCTTGAAGCTCCTATATTTTGAAGCAGCTACAAAAGGTCGACACCGATAAAAGAATGAAACTGCACTTTGGTCCATTAAGGTTGGAGTTACACCACACTGTGTAAACTCAAATCCTTGAAATGTCACCTTCCCCAGAGGCAGCCTCATACCTCACAGCTTGATTGTATTCTCCTGAGTTTTTCTGCTAATTTTGCATTGATATGCACTTTTCATTGATTAAAAACATAGCAGTACATCATCTACAATCTCCACATTAAAATTGCAAATGGGTAGTCATATATTTAATGATGCCCTAAGACATTATGGGAGTACAGTAGTGTAGTGGTTATGTTATTTAACCACCCATACTGAACTAATAACTCTGCAAACATGAGACCAAATCTCACCATAGCAGTGGAGAATTTGAATCCAGTTTTAAAAAATCTGGAAATAAATATCAATAAAAGTGACCATTCAGCAGTGGATTGTTGGTGAAAACACAACCAGTTCACTGATGTCCTTTAGCCTATGTGTGACTCCAGTCCCACATCAACATTGACAATTCGCTACCCTCGGGAGTGGCCTAGTAAGTTGGTCAGTAGTATAAAACTGCTTTCGCGGTTCAAGAAAATGGTCCACCACCTATTCAGGGTAGCTAGGGATGGACAATAAAGGGCAGCTATGCAAGTGACTCCCACAACCCACGAATGAAAGTTTAAAAAAATATTAAATATAAATATAGGCAATGTTAAATTATACTTGCTTAAAATATTTGTGAATAAATTCCAAAATGCAAAGTATACTGAATGATCATGCCATATAAAAAGTTAAAAATTTAGATAAACATTTTGAAACTAATCTGTGTTAGTGAAGAACGCGAGAGAAAAATAAAAACTATGAATGTTTTAAATTTTGTATCACAAAAACAATGAATTTCTCTTGATCCTTGGGGCTTCTCGGACTCTATTTCCATTCATCTGTAGCAAATGGACAAATACGGTCTCCAATCGATGAGTAAAACTTCGAACAGTTCTTTGGGAAGTGCTTACAGAGATCTACAATCAAACAGAATAAAAACTGATGGATATAATTTAACAGGAACTTTACAACGTACAATAATGAAATGTTGACATTTACTCATTTACTACAAGTTCAACTTTAACCTTTGGAGAAGCAAAATACTGCAGAGGTTGGAAATCTGAAATAAAAACAGAAAGTGCTGGAAATACTCAGCAGATCTGGCAACATCTGTGGAGAGAGAAACAGAGTTAATGTTTCAGGTCTGTGACCTTTCTGAACTGATGAACGATCACAGACCTGAAACATTGGGCTGAATTTTACTAGTGTGCCGCAATTCACGGCTGCAAGCTTTGAAGTCGGGGGTCCGCCCGCATGGAGCGGCCGTCAATCAGCCTCCGCAACATTTCACGTGGAGGCTCATTTAAATGGAGGGGGCAGAGCGGCCGCCCCCAATGACGTAGAGGGGGTGGCTGCTCTGTCCCCATCAAGGCTGTCAGGCGCCGCTGCCATTTTTAAAGGGCGTCACGCTCTTCAGGTAGATTAAAATTTTTTTTAAAAGGTGCCGCCAAACTGAAATTAGAAATAAAATTTTAGTTAAACTTTCAATTCCGTCTACCACCCCCGCACTGAGTTCTCAATAAATAAAATAACCTATCCCGCAGAAAACTAATTTTGTAAATGATGAACTTTCACCCCCCAACTTCAGCACCTTTGACCCTCAAACTCTTCCCACCAATCCCACAACCAGTCGGAACAGTTTTCTCCGCTCCCCCACCGCCCCCCCCACCCCCCGCCCTGCAAATTTCACTTCTCCCCCCTTCCCCCACCAGTGTCACGCCTCGGACCTCCGTATGGAGATCCGAAGGTGGGGGAGTTCTGGCCACTGGCCGGAATACCGGCGTGGAATGGCTGTCACTACCAGGTAAGTGTTCATTTTAATTTCATTAGCATATTCGGGGTAGGCGGTGGCATAGTGGTATTATCACTGGACTAGTAACCCAGAGACCCAGGGTATTTCTCTGGGGACATGGTTTCAAATCCCACCACAGCAGAAGGTGGAATTTGAATTTAATTAATAAATCTGGAATTAAAAGCGAGTCTAATGATGGCCATGAAACCATTGTCGATAGTTGTAAAAACCCATCTGGTTCACTAATGTCCTTTAGGGAAGGAAATCTGCTGTCCTTACCTGGTCTGGCCTACATGTGACTCCAGACCCACAGCAATGTGGTTACCTCGTACATGCCCTCTGAAATGGCCTAGCAAGCCACTCAGTTGTACCTAACTGCTACGAAGTCAATAAAAAGGAATGAAACCTGACGGACCACCCGGCATTGACCTTGGCATCGGAAACGATAACGGCAAACCCAGCCCTGTCGACCCTGCAAAGTCCTCCTTACTAACATCTGGGGGCTTGTGCCAAAGTTGGGAGAGCTGTCCCACAGACTAGTCAAGCAACAGCCTGACATAGTCATACTCACGGAATCATACCTTACAGACAATGTCCCAGACACTGCAATCACTATCCCTGGCTATGTCCTGTTCCACCGGCAGGAAAGACCCAGCAGAGGTGGTGGCACAGTGGTATACAGTAGGGAGGGAGTTGCCCTGGGAGTCCTCAACATCATCTCCGGACCCCATGAAGTCTCATGGCACCAGGTCAAACATGGGCAAGGTAACCTCCTACTGATTACGACCTACCGCCCTCCCTCAGCTGATGACTCAGTACTCCACCATGTTGAACACCACTTGGAGGAAGCACTGAGGGTGGCAAAGGCACAAAATGTACTCTGGGTGGGGGACTTCAATGTCCATCACCAAGAGTGGCTCAGTAACACCACTACTGACCGAGCTGGCCGAGTCCTAAAGGACATAGCTGCTCGACTGGGTCTGCGGCAGGTGGTGGGGGAATCAACACGAGGGAAAAACATACTTGACCTCGTCCTCACCAATCTGCCTGCCGCAGATGCTTCTGTCCATGACTGTATTGGTAGGAGTGACCACCGCACAGTCCTTGTGGAGACTTCACATTGAGGATACCGTCCATCGTGTTGTGTGGCACTATGACCATGCTAAATGGGATAGATTTCGAACAGATCTAGCAATGCAAAACTGGGCATCCATGAGGCGCTGTGGGCAATCAACAGCAGCAGAATTGTACTCAACCACAATCTGTAACCTCGTGGCCCAGCATATCCCCCACTCTACCATTACCATCAAGCCAGGAGACCAACCCTGGTTCAATGAAGAGTGCAGGAGGGCATGCCAGGAGCAGCACCAGGCATACCTCAAAATGAGGTGTCAACCTGGTGAAGCTACAACACAGGACTATCTGCATGCCAAACTGCGTATGCAGCATACGATAGGCAGAGCTAAGCGATCCCATAACCAACGGATCAGATCTAAGCGCTGTAGTCCTGCCACATCCAGCGGTGAATGGTGGTGGACAATTAAACAACTAACTGGAGGAGGTGGCTCCACAAATATCCCCATTCTCAATGAAGGGGGAGCCCAGCACATCAGTGCGAAAGATAAGGCTGAAGCATTTGCAACAATCTTCAGCCAGAAGTGCCGAGTTGATGATCCATCTCGGCCTCCTCCTGAAGTCCCCAGCATCACAGATGCCAGACTTCAGCCAATTTGATTCACTCCTTGTGATATCAAGAAACGACTGAAGGCACTGGATACTGCAAAGGCTATGGGCCCTGACAATATTCCGGCAATAGTACTGAAGACCTGTGCTCCAGAGCTTGCTGTGTCCCCAGCCAAGCTGTTCCAGTACAGCTACAACACTGGCATCTACCCTGCAGTGGGCAAAATTACCCAGGTATGTCCTGTACACAAAAAGCAGGACAAATCCAACCCGGCCAATTACCGCCCCATCAGCCTACTCTCGATCATCAGTAAAGTGATGGAAGGTGTCATCAACAGTGCCATCAAGCGGCACTTGCTTAGCAATAACCTGCTCAGTGACGCTCAGTTTGGGTTCCGCCAGGGCCACTCAGCTCCTGACCTCATTACAACCTTGGTTCAAACATGGACGAAAGAGCTGAACTCAAGAGGTGAGGTGAGAGTGACTGCCCTTGACATCAAGGCAGCATTTGACCGAGTATGGCATCAAGGAGCCCTAGCAAAACTGAGGTCAATGGGAATCAGGGGGAAAACCCTCCACTGGCTGGAGTCATACCTAACGCAAAGGAAGATGGTTGTGGTTGTTGGAGGTCAATCATCTGAGCTCCAGGACATCACTGTAGGAGTTCCTCAGAGTAGTGTCGTAGGCCCAACCATCTTCAGCTGCTTCATCAATGACCTTCCTTCAATCATAAGGTCAGAAGTGGGGATGTTCGCGGATGATTACACAATGTTCAGCACCATTCGTGACTCCTCAGATACTGAAGCAGTCCGTGTACGAATGCAGCAAGACCTGGACAATATCCAGGCTTGGGCTGATAAGTGGCAAGTAACATTCGCGCCACACAAGTGCCAGGCAATGACCATCTCCAACAAGAGAGAATCTAACCATCTCCCCTTGACATTCAATGGCATTACCATCGCTGAATCCCCCACTATCAACATCCTCGGGGTTACCATTGACCAGAATCTGAACTGGAGTTGCCATATAAATACCGTGGCTACAAGAGCAGGTCAGAGGCTAGGAATCCTGCGGCGAGTAACTCACCACCTGACTCCTCAAAGCCTGTCCACCACCATCATCTACAAGGCACAAGTCAGGAGTGTGATGCAATACTCTCCACTTGCCTGGATGGGTGCAGCTCCAATAACACTCAAGAAGCTTGACACCATCCAGGACAAAGCAGCCCGCTTGATTGGCACCCCATCTACAAACATTCACTCCCTCCACCACCGACGCACAGTGGCAGCAGTGTGTACCATCTACAAGATGCACTGCAGCAATGCACCAAGGCTCCTTAGACAGCACCTTCCAAACTTGCGACCTCTACCAACTAGAAGGACAAGGGCAGCAAATACATGGGAACACCAACACCTGCAAGTTCCCCTCCAAGTCTCACACCATCCTGACTTGGAACTATATCGCCATTCCTTCACTGTCGCTGGGTCAAATTCCTGGAACTCCCTTCCTTACAGCACTGTGGGTTTACCTACCCCAAATGGACTGCAGCGGTTCAAGAAGGCAGATCACCACCACCTTCTCAAGGGCAATTAGGGATGGGCAATAAATGCTGGCCTGGCCAGTGACCCCCACATCCCATGAATGAATTTTTTAAAAATGTAGATTAAGGGTGCGCCACCAAGCAGCAGGGGGCTGCACCGAGGCCTTGCTGCCACCGGTAAAATGCAGCAGCGCCTTCTTGGCAGCGTGGATCGTGGTGGGTGTTTCCCAGAAGAATTTTCCAGGCCCCCTCTGCCATGACCCCCGACGTTGGAGGGCTAGTAAAATTCAGCCCATTAACTGTTTCTCCACAGATGCTGCCAGACCTGCTGAGTATTTCCAGCATTTTGGCCGGAATTTCACATCCCACTCCCACCCCGCCCCCGCAAAGGGATGGTGGCGGGGTGGGGATGTAAAATGGAGTGGGAGGCTTGCGGGGCTGGGAGGGAAACCCTTCCTGACCTGCTCCCGCCTTCATTTATTTTACACGGGGTGGCGAGAAATGGCCCACCCGCTCCCGGCTAATCAAAACCCTTAAGTAGTGAATAAATAGCCACTTAAGGTCTCCGCACTGCCACTGGAATTTTACAGTCGGTAGGCGGGTGACCAAGTCCTCAGAAAAGCCACTTGATAAAAGCAGGCAGACTTCGGATGGTCTGGGGGTGGGGTGGGGGGGGGGGTGGCGGGGTCCTCCTGATTGGGCACCCTGTGCGAGGCCCCAAAAACTCACCTGCTATCCGGTGCTCCCCAACATCTTCATTCTTTAGCTGACTTGCAGTCCCAGCAGTGGCCACCGCTCCCAGTGACGCTGCTGGGACTAAGAGCTGCTGGCCCGCTGAATGGCCAGCAGATCCATTTGGCGGGACTTCCTGCCTCAATAAGTTGGAAGTCCTGCCTTCGACCAATTAAGGGTCTGGGGACCGTAAAACCCAGTCTGGATCCCCAGGCCCGGTGGAGGCGGGATAGTCACCAACTTTTCAGTTAGCAGATGGCTCCCCTCCTGCCACCGTAAAATTCCAGCCTTTGTTTTTATTTTAACTTTTTAGATATGGCAATTCATTTTTCAAACAAATATACATTGACAGAATTCTCCCTTTCACCTCGCCCCAAAATCATCACTATTTGATTTCTTCATTCAGGAATTTCTTCCCTCCCTTCCAGGAGATGCCTCATCTAATTAGCATGAGCAAAGTCAGGAACTTACCACCTAGTATTTTACCGATGGACAGGAAATCAACTAAAAAAAACCTGGCATGTTCAGTGTTATAGGAATGCAGTTTCTAGTCCATTTAAATGAATTAGAAAAAGAAGTGCAATGAAATGTTCAATATAGCAGTGAAATAACTTACATTCATGCACTCAATACAGTCGAGGGGTTTTAACTGGAAGATGGGAAAGTCAACCAAATGAGACAGGGGCAATATCCTTCTCTATATGAGGGTAAATCCCTTTCTATATTCTCTCCTTTTCATGGATTACCTGCAAATTGGCAGGAAATCTACTCCCAGATCTCGTCTAAAATTGTTCAGGGATGTCTATTGAGTGGAAGGAAACAATGAGATAACCTATTTCTCTACCCTTCCCCACTGAATGGGGACCATGCAAGCCTCCTTTTGCCATCTCTTGTGCAGCCAAGTTTTGGAACTCAGTGGAACTCTTGTGATACCATTGCTACCACCAACCCACCCAATATCGAACAAAATTTTAAAAAGTTAGACATACTTGAATGGTTCAGACGATGTCGACAGCCAACATTTTCAGTCAAATAAATGAATATATTGCCTGTTTGTGTGGAAATTTGATGCGTGTGCTACAATGAGTACAGGATTTTAAACAGCTCAGCCTAAACTCTTTAATGTACACTTATAGCCATACAAGTCTTTTAATGTCTTTCCTGTGAGGGGCCAAAACATACAGTCTGAACAGTCAACATTAAATTCAAAGTAAAGGAAGTAAAAGACTCCAAAGTGTAAGAGGCCACACCTAACAATGTGGACCAATGTGGTGACAGTGTTGAATTCTCAGGCAGCCAGAAAGAACGTGAAGCAATCTCCTCTGTCATGGCTAAAATTAGAGGCAACTGAGACCATGATTAACAAGTTGTTCAAAAGCAGAAATAGCCTGACTGCAAGGACCAAAATGAAATAGGTCATAAAGTATCTGAATAATCAGCCTTTGAGGGCTTGGGTAAAGCCATCCTACAGAGATCAAATGAAAAATAATCTTCTCTCTGGAGGTATCAAAATTGAATGAATGTACAGATAATTGTTGCCAGAACTAAGCATTTCCAGCTTGCCTGTTTTGAATATCTTAAATTCTGGAAAAGTTGGTTTACTTTTAATGGAAGTTTATAGACCAAGGCACTTTAAATTGTGTAAGCAGCCCATCCAGACATCATTACAAAGTCATCCAAAATCTATCATGAGTACACCAGCTAAGTGATAGTGAGACAGTTAGATGTTCCTGTCTGTCTGAAATCTCTTGCTTAAGGTTTAAGCAGTGAAAAATGCACTGGCTGACTATCCTTCATTTCTTCACCCCTCCCTATCTCTGTAATATCCTTCAATGATACAACCCTCCAAGATATCTGTGTTCCCCCAATTCTGGCCTTTTGAACACCCCTGATTTTAATTGCTCCACCATTTGCTGCCTTCAACTGGCAAGGTGTTAAGCTCTGGAATTCACCCCCACTGCCTCCACCCCCCCCCCCCCCCCCCACCCCACACACCTCTCTGCCTTCTTTAAGATGCTCTTTAAAACCTAGCTCTTAGGCCAAGCTTTGATCACTTGACCTAATATCTTGTTATGTGGCTCAGTGTGAAATTTTGTTTGACAACTCTCCTGTGAAGTGCCTTAGGGGTGTTTAATGATATTAAAGGTGCTATATAAATACAAGTTGTTGTTGTGCCCTTTTAGTTGGATGGACAAAAACTGCTGACAGATGAGCAGAGGTATTCTCCTGGTATTCTGGCCACCATCATCACTAAAGAACAAGTTACTTGAGAGGTACTTCATTGGCTGTAAAGCACTCTGGGATATTCTGAGGTGGTGAAAGGCACCACATAAATCCACACTCTTTCCTTCTTTACCTTTCTTGACCTCTCCACTGTCTATCAGACTGCTTGTCCAACATCCTGTCTTGAATGAGTTGCAATTCTTTGAGTTAAATACTGGGAAGACCAAAGCCATTGTCTTCAGCCCTGCCATAAACTCTATATTGCCACCGATTCCATTCCCTTTCCAGGCCACGGTATCAGGTTGAGCTAGACCAGGGTTGTCCAACCTTTTCGCGTGGGGGGCCACATAACAATTTTTGTCTTACATAGGGGGCCGGTGAGACAAGTTTGGAAAAATAAAAGTATGAAAACTTTATCTTACTATTAATCAAAACAAGAACAAATGTGCATTTTTGTGAAGAAGCTTCAAATGAGATTAATTTATTGACTTACTTGCTCATCACTATGTTGGACACATTTAGTGAGATACCTGGCATTTTTTTTGCTTGCACAAATAATCAATGTTTGCCCGCACAATTGTAGCAATGTGGAGTATTCCAGATAGATGTCCATCTGTCAGGAGTGATCATGCTCATTCACTCACTCTCTCTGTCTGTCTCTCCCTGTGTTCACCCCTCTTCGTGTTGTTCCCCGCCGCTGTGTCATCCTTGCTGTGTTCCCCCCATCCCCCTACCCCTCTGCCTGCCCCTATCCCTCTCGGTCTCTCTCTCTGTCCTCCATCTCTCCCCCCCTCATGTGCTCCTCTCCCTCTGTCTTCTGTCTCTCTTCATCTCTCTCGCTCTCTGTCTGTCCTCCATCTCTCAGTCTCTCTCTCTCTACCCTCCCCCTGTGTCCCCCCTCCCTGGGACCTCGGTGTCCTCTCTCTCGCTGTCCTCCCCACCCACTCTGTCTCTGCCACTCTGTCCCCCCTCCTCTCTCCTTCCCCCCTCAGTTTTCCCGCCTTTCTCTCCCACTCTGTCCCCCTCCCTCTCTCCTGCTCCCACTGTCCCCCTCCCTCTCTCCTGCTACCCCTCCCACTCTGTCCCCCTCCCTCTCTCCTGCTACCGCTCCCACTCTGTCCCCCTCCCTCTCTCCTGCTACCGCTCCCACTCTGTCCCTCTCTACCTCCCTCTCTCCCGCTCCCACTCTGTCCCCTTCCCCCTCTCCCGCTCCCACTCTGTCCCCCTCTCTCCCGCTCCCTCTCTCCCGCTCCCACCCTGTCCCCCTCCCTCTCCCTCTCTCCCGCTCCCACCCTGTCCCCCTCTCTCCCGCTCCCACTCTGTCCCCCTCTCTCCCGCTCCCACTCTGTCCCCCTCCCTCTCTCCCGCTCCCACTCTGTCCCCCCCTCTCTCTCACTCTGTCCACCCCTCCCTCACTCTGTCCCCCTCCCCCTCTCCCACTCTCACTCTGTCCCCCTCCCCCTCTCCCGCTCTCACTCTGTCCCCCTCCCCCGCTCTCACTCTGTCCCCCTCCCCCGCTCTCACTCTGTCCCCCTCCCCCGCTCTCACTCTCATGCTGCCCCCCTCCCTCTCTCTGACATTTGCAGAGAGCAGGAACGCTCAATAGATTGATCAGTTTAAAAAAAAAAAATCACAAGACAGTTTCACAGCTGACATTGGGAACAGCAGTTTCCTAACTTTGGACAGATTCAGTGTTTTCCAGTGGGCTTTTTAAAAAAAGTCAGAACCCTCTGGAAAACCCAGAATCTGTCTGAAGTTGGGAAACGGCTGTTCCCAATGTCAGGACATGTCAGCTGTGAAACTGACTTGCGATGTTTTTAAAAATCTGGTCTGAAAGACAACGACAATGGAAAATTTCTCATCTCCAGTCACAGACCCCTAGTGAGGATGAGGAATAGCCCTGGGTACAGTTTACACCCACAGGCCAAATGGAAACTTGTGGCGGGTCGGATCCTGGCCTGCGGGCCGTATGTTGGACAACCCTGATCTAGACTGTTCAAAACCTTGGCCTCCTATTCTGGTTCTTGTCTCCATATTACAAAAAAAATATTGAAACACTGGAGAAAGTGCAAACAAGATTTACAAGGATGATACTAGAACTGAGAGCACATAGCTATCAGGAAGGACTGAACAGGCTTGGGTTCTTTTCTCTGGTATGCCCCTGGACCCCAACACCCCACCCCCAGAAATTAAAGTTTGTGCCTTCAGTGTTTGCATCTCTTTCTTGTAGTCAAGTTTTTATTCCCCTCCAATACGGGTGAAGCAATATCATATAATCTATAGATCCCACCATGGCTGAAGCACCAGGACAAGTTATAGAAAATGGCCTTCCCTAGATTGAGGAAAACCACACTGGTCGTTGTCAGGTAGTAGAGGAAAGGGTTGGGAACAGTGAGAAAGGACAAAGCCAAGGGGAAGCAACCAATAGCTCAATTGGAAGGGGTGAAAGATAGGCATGGGTGATGGGGGCAAAAACAATTACCAGTTGATAAGAGGAAAAGGACATCCTTCTCTCAAATTCCCACCATCACTGCCCCCACCAAAATGGCATATGCTTCTTATACTGTTGCCGCCCTTCGCTACTTGCTAACCAAAAGTTCCAACAAGCCTCATCTGACACAGGACTTCTCACCTTACCTACAAGAACAATTAACATCTCACTCAGATCGAAGGAGAAGCGGCTACATTTTAGAAAGAGATACAGAATACAGGAACTGACACTATAAGAAACCTATTGCCCTGGATTCTCCCAATGATTACCTTGCTATGTCTATATGTACCTGATTTGACCTATTGCAGACAAATATGTACACAATGTTACTATGTGGAGAAAGGTGTAGACCGTATGCGAATATGTGCAAAGGTCCCAGACCCTATTACACAAGTGGGAGTTGATGACTGAGGCCTACTAACACCAGCAGATATCCTGATGAACAGAGCTCTCACATACCCTACAGCCAGCTGAGCAGACCAGGGCAAAGGGACAGGCTAAGCATCAGCTAGTCCCTTCCCACTACAGGATTCACCCACATCGGGCAAAGAAAAGTCCTAGGGGAATAGGCAAAAGAATCTATAAAAGCCATGAATAATTACCAGGGATTACATCTGCAGAAACACATAGACAGCCACTATATGTTATCTCTCTCAACATAGTTGGCAAGATTTTGACATCGTGGTTGTTAACTATAATGAACCACATTTAAAATAAAACATTTCAAAATCTTGTGCAACAATGGCCCATGGGCAAACATCAAATATCTCACAAAGAAAATACAACTCAATATACTATTGCCTGGCACAAGAATTTTAAATTTAAAATACATTAAAAAAAAAGACAAGTTTCCAAATCTAATAACTGCTATACTTCTCTTTTACCCTGGTTTGGATTAGTGCCTTGGTGCCATTTTTAGTAACTTCTGGCAGTGCTCCAATCTTCTCCAGGCCTGAACAGCAGTCCATAGTGTCCTCCGGAAACTGGAGGCCAGCTTGTCCAACATCCTATACAGCAGATACAAGGTGAAAAAGCATAAGTCAATCTGTACAAAAATAAAATTAAATGTTTAAAATCAGTACTAGTTGTAGGGCAACAGATTTAGGGTTATGATTCTAGGATAGTAACTTGCCTATAGAGTTACATTATTTTATTAAAAAAATAAAGATTTTCCACAAGAGTTTACAACTTTGGAAAAAAGAAATAAAGCAATTGTCAAATTCATATCGTCACATAGCAATATATAATATTGAGATAAATATGCTGGAAAGTAAAATACATTTTAAAAACGTTACACCGAAAGTACTTTTATCATTTTATTGGCCGACAAGGAAAACTCAGTTTCACAAATTAAGATCAATACTTTGAAGACAGCATTTCAAAGTTAAAATGAAACTGGGAATATGAACAACTTTTGAACAAACTTCAAACAGTACGAAAAAGATTGTTTAAATAATCCAACAATAGTCAAAATGTGATGAAAACATAGAATCATACAGCACAGGAGGAGGCCATTTGGCCTATTATCCCTGTGCTGACTCTCTGAAGGAGCTATCTAATTAGTCTCACACCCCCCTGCTCTTTTCCTATAGCCCTGCAAATTTTTCCCCTTCAAGTATTTATCCAACTTTCCTTTTGAAAGTTATTCTTGTATCTGCTTCCATCACCCTTTCGGGCAGTGCATTCTAGATCACAACAACCCGCTGTGTAAAAAGTGTCATCACCCCTTTGGTTCTTTTGCCAATTACCTTAAATCTATGCCCTCTGGTTACTGACCCACCTGCCAGTGGAAGCAGTTTCTTCCCAGTTACACTGTCAATGCCCCTCATAATTTTGAATACCTCTATTAAATCTCCCCTTAACCTTCTCTAGTCTTGCCACATAACCGAAGTCCCTCATCTCTAATACCATTCTAGTAAATCTCCTCTGCATCCTCTCCAAGGTCTCAATATCCTTCCTAAAGTGTGGTACCCAGAACTGAAGACAATATTCCAGCTGAGGCCTAACCAGTAATTTATAAAGTTTTAGCATTACTTCCTTGCTTTTGTACTCTATAAAGCCAAGGATTAGTAAGCACTTTTTAAACAGTTTTATCAACTTGTTCTGCCACCTTCACAGACTTGTGGATATAAATCCCCAAGTCTCTCTGTTCCTGCACCTCCTTTAAAATTGTACTATTTTGTTTATATTGCCTCTCATCTTTCCTTCCAAATCCAAAATTCTTGCATTAACCAACCATTTTAAATTCTACGTTGCCATTAACAAAGTTTCAAGACAAAATTGCAATGATTGTGTTCTCAAATAAAAGTTTCTACAAGCAGATCAGGTCTCCTGCAACACAAGTCTTATGTTGAACTTGTTAACCTTGTGCTGTGACGTCTCAGCCAACTTTGGTACTGGTGACAAAGTATTATATATAGTATTAATAACAAGCAGTTATATCCTATTGTATATTTATGAACAAAGGCTTGTTAATCTCAGTTGTTAATACAACACTTCTACAAAGGATTTTAGTGAACTACTGGCTACTAATAAAATTAAAGTGAATGAGCAGTACACAATAGTTAATTGTGGTCATTAACCTGTACTATGAGACTTCATTGAGTGAAGGCAAGGTTCTTTGACTTTTTATGGGGGTTTGCACGGCAAGTTGCTGTCAGCGGGACATCCAAATGGTGTGGCGCTTTCTACAGGGCTTCTAGGATCTGTGCGAACAGGGCAAGCAACTGTATCTCTCCTCAAGCAATCAGATTGAAGAATCGTTAATGAGCAGGGCAGAATTTGAACCGAGAAGTGCCAATTAGAATAGTGAAGTCAATGTTGAATCGAATATAGAAAGTAAAAGAAAGAGGGAGCATGAAAGATTGGATTAAGAGAGAGGGAGAGATAAATTACAAATAATTTGTTTTAAACTCTCCAACAATAATTAAAAGATGAAGGAATGAGATTTCACACTTGTAAAAGTTCATTTTCAGCACCAGAGAGATTGTTTGGCAGTAATTATGATGTACTGCATTGTTAATAGGGTACTTAGACTGGAATGGTCAAATCCTAACTTTCTGTAGTGAGATTAGTCCATATCTCTGTCAGTACAGGAACGTCATGTTGTGCAATACATTTGAATGGGGAGCCAGATGGGGAGGTGCAGTTTTTGGAGGGGCAACGTATTGCGGACAGCAACTTCAGGATTTTTGCATTTAGTTGCACTTGTGCATTAACAGATGTTGCTGTCCAATTTGTACATAAGTAATGGCGAGTGCAATTAGCCTCACCACTGGTTCCACAGCAAAGTCTAAAATCAACTGCCTAGAAATCCTTAACTCAACAGATACTGCATACAACTAGCATAATATCCACATCACTAAAACATTTTGTTATTATCTCATTGCTGTTTGTGGGACCTTTTGGGGGAAGGGGAAGACCAAGGAATGGGATCTCCATTTCACAAGATAAGTTTTTATGTAATATGCACAGAAACCTAAATCCATTTCCTGGTTTTGCATTGAGTTAGATCTCACATATCTGTAAGAGGAAATCCTGCATGAGGGGCATGCTCTCTGTTCTTGAGTACTTGAATGTTTTGGTAATGTTTTGAAAGTTGTTGGGTTGTTCACTACATAGAGTAATATGTTATCAGCATATGAAGAAATGTTCTGCACAGTCGCCCTGGTTTGTATTCGGTGGATGTCCAGATTTGCTCTGGCAAGTTTTGCCAGGGACTCTGCAGCTAGAGCAGTGAGCAGATATTATAGACTTTCGATGGAAGGGGAATGCAGTGGACTCAAGGCAATTAGTAAAATGTGAACACAGGATTTTAATTTACCTCTTGAATATATTGTTAAAAGACATTCTCTTAAGTGTCTTGAGGAGGAATGTCCACTCTTATTAGCTGAATTCCTTATTGGTGCCCAGGGAAACAATCAGAGCAGGAACATTGGTCCTACTGCAGTGTGAATTACACCAAATAACTACTTGGTATAATCCTTCAAAGCAACTTGTATAAAGCTTATTTGATTTACATGGACCAAGTGAACTCAACCTGGAAGCCAAGATCTTAGTCAATAATTAGTGGTCCGCATTGAGGACTGATATTGGTATATGTGACCAGCATTAGGTGGGGTCTTACCTTAATTACATATTAGTGTGATTGCCTATGGGAAGGCATTTGTCACAAGCACACAGTGGAGGAGTTTCAGCAGGAGAGGGATGAGCATGGAGATTGAAGCCTTGTAAAATTTGTCAAAGTAGCTATCAGGTTCTGGGACTTTCCTAGAATACGGGTTTTTCGTGGTCTGTTGGATCTAGCTGGCTGAGTTTGGTGCAGCGAGCAATTATATGCTTTCCCGGGAGTCGAGAGAGCCAGGTTACTTAGTTATTATACAGTTTCTTGTTACATGAACTGGCACTTGTGTTTATTTGTAACTACGCTGCTGTTCTCGGCATGCTCAGAATTGCATACGAGAAGTTGCTTAGTTGGTGACCCTCTTAATATTTGGCTCTGGTATACCACGGAAGCTTTTCAGTGCCCCGATAACAGGCCATTTAGTTCTTCTCTAGTCAATATCAGGACTGCTTCAGTGTTCTCTGGTAGTCTCATGAAAAAGTAAACTTTGATTAAATAGTGGAACATGAAAATTATATGTAAAAGGAACACTGTTTATATTATGCTTGCAATTAATCCTTGGATCCTACTTCAAAAAAGTGCAAAGAACTACTTCACAGTTACTTGTAGCTCAAATACTTATTAAATCAAATCTTAAAAGTGTGCTGTATATCAAATCACATTAAATAGCATTGTTTTAGCAATATGAACTTGTTATATTTGAATTCCTACTTCATTTGTAGATCTCTTTTGTTTCCTTTAACTCTTAATAATCAACAATAAGACCATTTATATAGAGATGCTTACAGTAACATCTTGGTTCACCTCAGGTGATAAATCTCTAGCAGTGCTGAAGAGCACCACCTAGTGGAAATAATTTTATGAAAGCGATTCAGTATTTCACTGCAACAAGAATCTGATTTTGAAAACATGTCATATTAAAATTAAGACAGTTACAAAATAAAGCAAGTATATTTAACTAAAGAAACAAAGCCAAATGCCTGAAAATTGATTTTTCAGTGAACATGTGTAGATTAAATAGGATGTGCAGGTCAAATGTTGAATTACAATTCAATGCATTGGGTTAAATTAAAGCTACTTTTCATTCCGTCTACAGTATACTTTTAATTCAAAGTTGGCCAATTCAAAATATCAGACAGCTCATATGTTTTAGGACAGCATTCTTATTTTGCTGCTTTCTTTGTATTGCCTGCCTTCTCACTCCCACCCAACTACTGTGAGAGATTCCCATGGGTCAATCTTTGGCCCATTCTTTGTCCTCATCCACATGCTATCCAGGGCACTGTCATCTGTAGATATTGGGCCAGCATCCTACCAAACAACTCTCTAATAATCTCTTGACCTTTCAACTGATTCTGTGTTGTCAGACTGCTTGTCTGACAATCAAACTTGGGTAGCCTGCAGTTTCCTCCTTCTAAACATTGCAAAAGCTGAGCCATTGTCTTTGCCCCGACCACAGATACTCAACTCTCATCAACCCCAACTCCCTCCCGAGCTATTGTCCCAGTGTAAACTAGACTAGGTAGAACTGCAATGTCTTACTAATTCTCAGATGAGCTTCCAACCCCATAACCTCTCCATCAGGATGACTACCTGCTTCTAATCCATATTTTCAGCCCATTTTCATTATTTTCTCCACCCATCTTCCACTATCACCTCCAGACTCAACTATTCCAGTGCCCTCCTGGTAACCTTCATTCCTCCCTATTCAGTAAAATTCTCCAAACTTTGATACCCATATTCAATCCTGCAACAATACCACTCACAAGCCCATCATCCCTGTCCTCACTTACCCACATTGCCTCCCAATGTTCTGGCATCTTAGATTTAAAATTCTCAATTCTGTATTTAAATTACTCCATGGCCTTATCCTTCCCAATCTCCAAATTCCTCAAATCCTACAATCTGGCTATTTCTCTGCCTATTGTGCACTGCTTCACCCCTGCATCCCCCCCCACCCCACCACTTTAACCCACCTTTGGTAGCTGAACCTTGCTGTCATATCCAGCTGTCCCAGAATTAGTCTTTGCTGATCACACAAACTAATGCCTTTGTTTGTGCTGAATCCTGTCCACAACAGGCAAAGATAGATGGAGCAACCGCACTGGCCAATCATTGGGGATGGCATGAGCCCTGTCCCATTTTGAGGCACAGGCTCACATTAACATGCCACTCATGGTTGCCAAATTTCCAGGATTCTTCTGGAGTCTCCAGGAAATAAAGGTTAATCTCCAGGACACTGCTGGAAAAAAATCATAGGGACATTAAAAATGCTGCTTTAAAAAAGTGCCAATTCCAAGTTAAATCTCACAAACTAGCTCCAATCCTCTTATATTCAATACCTGTAAGACTGGCTTTAGATTGTCCCTCATTCCCTAGTTATGGCAATCAGCTCTGCAAGAAAACTTAGCACAGTCAATATGTTAGCTTTGACCTTCAGGTCAACTTTTCAATTTGAGCACATTTTAATCTCCATGTAACTGGGTTTACTTCTTTAGCTATGGCAGCACTTGACTGTACCAGTATGTGTGTGTATCCTCAATAACTAGCAATTGAGAAACAATAACATATACAAGTGATGAGATCTCATGTGCATGATAATAGTCATCTTTATGAATGAAATAAAGTGGGAAGTTCTTTGTTTCCCTGCGCAGGGAGATATTGACTCCCTGTCAATGATGGCACTTTTACCTCTGGGTTCAAGCCCTATTCCAGAGACATGAGAACACAGTCTCCATTGCCAGGTGCTGTCTTTTGGATGAGACATTAAATCAAGGCCCCCTTTGACATAAAAGATCCCAGGACATTGTTTGAAGGGAATGGGATTTCTCCTGGTCTTCTAATACCATTTGTCCCTCAACAAATGCCACTAAAACAGATTATCTGGTCATTTATCTCATTACTACTTGTGGGAATTGACTGCTAAGTTTGCCTACATTACCACAGTGACTACATTTCAAAGTGCTTAACTGACTTGGAAGCACTTCGGGATATCTTGTGGATGTGAAAGTTGCAATAGAAATACAAGTTTTATGTTCTTAGTGTTTATTCCTTTAATACATATTTATTGGTTACAAGCATAGAGATCAACGTAATACACAGAAGTCAAATCAGGTATCACCATTGTTTTCTCTAAATTTGAAAATCGCTGGTGGGAGGATTCATTCAACCACTCTGAAACCATATGTTACTGTTATCATAAGTCACAGAGATGGTAATTCAAACTCTAGACCCTCCCTGAATGCACTGAAAGTATTTAAATTAGGACTAAATTGAAAGAAATTTTGTGAACCTTATTGGATAATGGTACAATATATAAATGAGTTGCACAGAATGACCTTGCCTTTTGATTTTGGTCAATTCCCAGTGTGGATAGCAGCTTTTCTCGGGAGTCCGATACATTCCAGCAAGATCTTGAGGACACTTTATTTAAATCCTGAAGGACTTCCCATGCACTTGCAAATTCAGGACTGAAACAGAACAATAACACTAAGAAACACACAGAATAGCTTGTAGACTTAAATATAGTATATAGCAGTTACATATTTAACATCTATAATAACAAACTGAGTGTGTGTGCGCACGTGTGTATGTGTGTTCAATATTCAGCCTGTACAGTGAGTAGATGGGGGGGGGGGCGGGGGGGGAAGAAGAGGGAGGAGCATTAGGTTGTTCAAACAGTCCTCCTCAATTAAAATTGCTGGAGAAATGTTGATAGAATGTCACATTGCATGGAGATGTTTATGTCTTGACAGTGCCCGATTCCCAATGGATTGGAGAATTGAAAACTGTGCAATCCTCAATGGGTTTGAGAACTAAACAGTCAGTAATCCCTAGTGGGTTTAACTGCAGTCTCCTTTTATGGGTTGAATGGGAATTACTCAGGTTGATGCTAGGTGTAGTAATGTGCTGCTGTAAAAACTTCAAAAGGTCTATGATAAAAAGCCGAGTTAGAAATAAATGCAAGATTTACTCTCAACATTGCAAAACAAGAGTAGAAGCTGCAGAGACAGCAGAAAGGACAGGGAAAACACAAAGACAGAGACCGAAAGACATACAAAACAGGGAGTGAGATACCATGAGAGAAAAGATCAGGAGCAGAAAAAAGAACAGGGTGATATTCTAGGAGCTGGAGAGAACTTTGTTAAGAGTTTCTGTAGGAATCCAATTCACTATTAAGTGAAGTCAGCACAGTTGTTTAAATGAGTTTTAATCATAGAATTGTTACAGCACAGAAGGTGGCCATTCGACCCATCGTTCCCGTGCTGGCCCTCCTAAGGAGCAATTCACGTACTGTCATTCCCCAGCCCTCTCCCCATATCCCTGCACATTCCTCTTCAGATATTTAGAATATTTAGAAATGTAGAAAAATCTGCCATAATATCGTAGCGTTTTACCCATCCCATAAAGCGATGCTTTGTATATTAAGGCAGTGTTTTTCTTATTCCATTCAATGTGGTACCCTATACTTTGAGGCCATGTTTTAGACAGTGAGCTTTCAAGTGCATGACTTTCACAGGCACTTATAAAATTGGGTTGGTCCAGTCTTTGAAGAGAGTAGGCTACAGGTCAAGAATCAACGAACCCTAGCTTGGTATTCTTCCAATGCTGCAACTTATTATAACAACACATCAATTAGAAGATAATCTTACACAGGGTGCATGATGGCAATTCAAATTTCTGAGCACCAACCTTAAACCTATTTTTTGATATATAGCACTGTTCTTTCATTGGCACTGGGTCAAAATTCTGGACTTCCACCAATGTGGAAGCACCTTCAGCACAAATACTGCAGCAATTCAAGTAGAAAGCCCACCATTACTATTTCAGGGATGGGCAATAAATGGGGTCTTGCCAGCATTGCTCATAATCACAAGAACAAAAAATAAAAAAGTATATTTGAGCAAAACTCCCACAGCCAAAGACTTGAAGGTTGATAGGTAAATTGGCCGTTGTAAATTGCCCCTAGTGTAGGTAGGTGGTAGGAGAATGGTGGGGATGTGGTAGAGAATATGGGGTTAATCTAGGATTAGTATAAATGGGTGGCTGTTGGTCAGCACAGACTCGGTGGGCCGAAGGGCCTGTTTCAGTGCTGTATTTCTAAGTAAGTAAAACTGTCTCAGTCATGGGAGCAGAGTGGGTGAGTGATTAAACATGGTGGTATAATGTTCTGCATTGCTCAATTTATTTTTGTTGCACCTGCACTGATAAGCAGATCAGATACTTCACACACCAGATAAGATGCACAATTTAGAATGCTACAGCCCCGCTGTCATTTGGCAGTTTGAGAATTTCAGGCCTAGGGAAGCTTTTCACTTAATTTGTTCTCATCTGGTTGGATGTCATGTCTTCCAGACAGATGGTATGTAACAGCATTTAACAGTAATATGAACATCAGTAATAGCTTGCCTCCGATTAGCAGACAAATAATGAAATTGCTATATCCAGACAGGATTGATTCATCAAACTTCCACCTCCCTCTTACCAAAAGGAGCTTTCATGGACACAACACATAGGAGAATAGAGTGTGCTTATTTATAATTATGGGCCAAAAAAAAGCACACACAAGTGGTTTAACAGCAGATTTTTTTTTTTAAATTAGGAGTAAGCCAGCAGAAATGCCTTCAATATACTTTAGCTACAGTATAACCTTATTTACCAAACTGTTTTGGAGAACATGCAAGTCAATGTACAGGAGTTCAGATGAATTGTATTTCACTGTACAGACTTAGGTCATAGAACAGGAGGATGGTGATGGAATTTGGGATGGGAGTCACCAATTTTAAATTTTATTTTAGGCTTCACAGCAAGTTACATTCACAGCGGCCCACGAAATCATGTCAGATGCTGCCCAAATGCCCTCATTTATGCCTCATCCAATCCAACTGCTTTTCTGGACAATAGAATTTTAAAAAATATCTGATTTGACGATAAAGGGATAAGTTCCAGCAGAAAGAAACTGTCAGTCTCTCGTGATCCTTTGCCCAAGGATACCTGTAGTAGTAAGCATGCAAGAAGAACTCTCTCTGCCCCTTCTCTCCCTCCCTTTTCACTTGTTTCTCACTCATCCTTGTGTTTATTTCTCTTACTGTTCCTCCATTTTGTTTCTCTCCTCCCTCCCTTTCATTTTACATTTTCTCTCTTTCTTTCTTCGAGCTCCTGGGGCTAAAGAGCTGATCATGTTTAGCTTCCTTGGTATTATTGCAGGTGTCTCTGGTGCTGGACACTCGGGGCCTTCTGCATGTGCTTTCTTTTCTCTATGGGCTTCTCTATGTTTCCATCAAACTTATGGTTACGGGATGCTGGTATTCAAGGATCTTGGCCTTGCTCTCATCCCTGTACTCAGTGCTGTCACCCATACTCTCTTCCTGCTGTGTCCCTGTCCCATTTCTGCCCTTCACAGCTCCCTTTTTCTGGTTCTCCCTCTCTTGCACAGCTTGGTATTTCTCCTTACACTTTCTCCTGGACTCTCTCATTCCATTTCCCACCTTCCTCTCAAGCCTTGGCTAAACACAATCTGGAAGTTTTGCTGAGTGGTCTCTTTGTAACAATGTTCGATTGATTGTGTTTCATTTCACAATCTGTCTAAGCCTCTGAGACAATCGTATTGCTGGTTTGTAAGTATCTATCTTGTACTGAAGCTGCGACGTTCTTTTCTAGAATCATCTACTTCCCAGAATCCAAGGCCTGAAAATAAACAGAAACTACATAAATATGAACACACAGAAAAATGGACAGTAAAAGACGAGTTGGATCATCTGACTGTCGCATTGAACCATGTTGCAACTAGGCAACATGACCCCCCAATGCTCCACACATGCCAGCAGACACAAAGGCCAGAATGTTCAATCCCCTTTGGGGACGAGAACGAGAGTGGGCACGCTTTGAAAATAGCGCTCCCAGATGGTGTGTCAGTGTGCCAATGCCTCTGGGACACACTGCTATTTTCAAAGCAAGGGGAGGGATGGGGTGGGGAGCCGAGAATCTGCTCACCTCCAATTAACTACACTTAAAGCTCCTCGAGTAGCTTGTTAATGGGCTCGGGATGGCCAGAAGGCAATTTTCAAACTGCAGATTGTCAAACCCGAACAGTCTGGTGCATGTTAGTGCGCAGCTGTTGGGTGCATTGCAGGGAGCCATCAAATAATGTTTTCTCTGATGAATAAGTTTTGGCACTAAGGTCTTTTTTGTTTCAGATCGGGTTCAGTACCTGTTTGGCCACTTCTCTGTGCCATGAGGTTGCTGGCCCTCTGAAGTCTGCCTCCTCTATTCTGTAAGGCAGCGGTAAGCCCCATCATGGCTGCCATCTGCTTTTGAGGATTGAGCTCAGTAGGCAGTTCCTACCTCCTGGCAGAGCTCGGCACCACTGACTGCACGCCGGGCTTGCCTCCGGCCCAATTAGGGCATCTGCATATGAAGGTAAGGCATGGGGTTGGGACCTGGAAATTATCTGGGCGTCAGGTTTCCGATCCTGGATTGAAAAATCAGGCATGTAGTCTTCCGGGAGAAGCAAAAAAAAACCCCAGATAAAAATCCCTAGGTTAAGTCGAGGGAAAACCAATTCTGGAAAAATTTCTCACCAACCCCCAAAAAGGTGATCAAAAATGAGTTCCAAGAGATGATAATGGCAACAAAGTATATTCCCAAATACCCTACCTACTTTTTATACAGCGAAAGAGCGAGTCCTGGTACTGAGACACACTACCTGGCTTGAAGCAACTAGCAAAACCCAAGACTTGTACACAGTCTCACTCTTTCCCTCTGTTGCCGAGATACTGTAACTTCCTCAGCTGACAGTGAAGCTGCTACCGTCTCAGAATGCACTTCCCCTTTCCTTAAATTCGTTATATTTCATTTTCCCTATCGCCAAATCACTATAAACTTACCTTCTTCCTACTCCTCCTCCACTTCCATAAAATTCCCTCAATAGAAAATTACTAGCTTCACTTCCAACTATGTTGTATCTTTTCTGTCCATCATCCCCTTTCCCCACCGCCCCTCAGAAATAGCCTGCAGTCCACACGCACGCACAGTTGTAGAACTGCTCAAAATATTTTCCTATTGTCTATTCTGGTCAAAATCTGCTTTCTTAGGATATTGAGGAAGGTTGGGTCAGGCAGCTATTATATTTTTAAAATCAACAAAAAAGAAATTAGATTAACCACAGAGTTTAGCTTACAAAGCCGCATTCCAAATGAGATTCAAGGTTGCTGAAGGAAGTGGGGTGGAGATAACAAATGGGCTTACCATAATCTTCCAATCTTCCCTCGAGATGCAAAAGATGCAGGGGGAATGAGGAAACACTTTTTTATGCAGCAAGTGGTAATGACCTGGAACTCGTTGCCTACAAGGCGGCTTAAGAGAAATAGACTTGCACACCTACGGGGATGGAGACAGGAGTGGGACTGACAACATAGCTATGAGGAGAGCTGACATGGACTTAATGGGCAGAATGGCCTCCTTCTGTGCTGTAAATGACTGAGATATGGGGGAGGCGCCAGTGAATGGAAAATGTGACACCCTTATTCAAGAAAGGGTGCAAGGATAGTCCTAGTAACTACAGGCTGGTCAGTTTAACATCAGTGGTGAGTAAGATTTTAGAAACAATCATCAGGGGGAAAAAAATCAACAGGCACTTGGAGAGGTTTGAGTTAATTAAGGAGAGAGAGCACAGATTTGTAAAGAGCAGATGGTGCTTGACCAATCTCATGGAATTTTTTGATGAAGTAACAGAGAAGGTTGAAGAAGGCAATGCAACGGATGTTGTCTATTTAGATTTTAAGAAGGTACCACATAAATGGCTGGTTAACAAAATTGAGGCTCATGGAATAGGAGGGTCAGTGTCACCTTGGATAAAAAAAATTGGCTCAAGGACAGAAAACAGCGAGTTGTGGGAAATAGTTATTTTTTTAGACTGGAGGATGGTAGACAGTGGTGATCCCCAAAGATCAGTGCTGGGACCACTGCTTTTTTGATATATATGACTTGGATATTGGAACAGAGAGTAACATTTTAAAATTTTCCAATGATACCAAACTTGGCAGACAGTGAAGATGATAGAAATCAACTCTGCAACAGGACTTGGATAGGCTAGTAGAATGGGCAGACAAGTGGCAAATGCAATTTAATAAAGAAGTGTGAGGTGATGCATTTTTGCATGTGCTGGGACAGAGGGGCTTGGGGGTGCATGTGCATAGGTTTTTGAAGGTTGCAAGACATATTGAGAGAGTGGTCAGCAAAGCGTATGGGATCTTGGGCTTCATAAATTGAAGTATTGAGTACAAAAGCCGGTAAGTTATGCTGAACCTTTATAAAGCTCTGGTTAGGTCCCAATTAGAGTACTGCATCCAGTTTTGGTCACCACACTTTATGAAGGATGCGAGGGCCCTTGAGAGGGTACAGAGATTTACCAGAGTGATTCCAGGAATGAGGGATTTTAGCTACAAGGTTAGGTTGGAGAAACTGGGGTTGTTCTCCTTGGAGCACAGGAGATTGCTTGGAGATTTGACAGAGGTGTACAAGATTATGACAGGCCTAGATAAGATAGACAAAGAAAAACTGTTCCCATTAGCTGATAGTACAAGGACAAGGGGATGGGAGGAACAACTTTTTTTACGCATCGAGTTGTAATGACCTGGAACTCTCTGCCTATGAGGGTGGTGGAAGCAAAGACAATGATTTCAAAAGGAAATTTGATGGGCCCTTGAAGGAAATAAAGTTGCAGGGCCATGGGATAAAATGGGGGATTGGAACTGACTGAATTGCTCTATGGAGATCCAGCATAGATTCGATGGGCCGAATGGCCTCCTTCTGTGCCATAAGTGACTGAATGATGGAATGAATGAGATCAATTTTCCTTTGACTCAGAGCGAAGAGGTTTGAGCCGAAGGCTGGCTTGAAGTTGCAGTTTTAGACACTCAGATGTCTCAGATGGAGTAATCCTCGCAGCCTCCTAATACAACAGAACTATTAATTGCCAATGGGTTTTAAAGACCAATCATGAAAGTTCACAGGCTATAGTTTGGACACTTCTAGACCTATAGCTGAAAGTCTGTTGATTGAACAGAAATGGTATCTCTACTGGGGTATTTCTGTAGATCATTAAACTACAGTTCTTTAATCATCTGTTGCTAACGACCTACAGGGAAATGATCGATCTTTTGCTAGCCCTCTGTAGGCAGCTGTCAACAGGTAATTAAAGTGCTTCAGTTTAAAAATCTACACAAGCAGCTCTGTATAGATACCACTCTCATCAATTTGAGAGATGGCAGATTGGATTTCAGCAATGTTATGACTCCAGTATTGTACTTTTCCTAACAAGTCGGGAAACAATTTAGAGTTAGCCACTAACTTGCCCTCAGTTTGTGAGAAGTAAACTCCAATTTTCAAAATCTGCATTAGACAAATGGGACTTTTTGTGACTAAGCTAATTACAGAAAGAGCAACAGAGCATAGCAGGAGACCATTCGGCCCATCGAGTTTCCCATTCAGTTAATTAATACTTTTGTTTGAGTGGCTTTGTTGAACAGGAATTTAATATCATTGGATAGTAATTGTTGTCCCTTACTTTGTTAGATTGATTTTTACAGCCACTTGATGAGTCACCATTGTGTGCCTGAAATGCAGCATAGTTGTCTAGCTGACCAAGAAAGATGCTGATCCATGCTAGATTACGTACACAAATTTTGGAGTGCTGTTTCGGACAACCTCTGTTTCAATGATGAATGTACGATTTACACTAAGCCAAGCAGTTACCACTGTGACGAAAACATGCTATGTCGAATTATGATTTTTTTAATCCACCGGCTGCAAACCTGAATATTAAACTGGTGGAGATGAACCACTCAAACCTTGCAAGCTTCGAACTTTGCTGATCATGAGCACCGAGGCATATTCCCTGCTGCAGACTGTAGTGTTCAGTGGTTTAATTGATCTGTGTTTGATTGTGTTAGTCTGTTCACTGATCAATGCTCACGGTGCTTAATGCCTTAAGTCTGATGGGGGAGCTAGTGGGTAGAGATCTCCCTTGAAGGAATTCAGCCACATTGCTGTCTCCTGGAGAACCACCTAATCAGCATCCACATCTTCAAACTGGAAGCCTCAGGAACACCAAATTCAGCCTGAAGCCAGCTGAGTCACCAACCTCCACAGACTGTATACTGCTTTTATTTCTCTAGACTCTAATTCAACAATTAATCCTTCCCCACTGTAACCTATTTGTGTATATATGTGTGTGTGTGTTTGTGAGAGAGAGAGAGAGAGAGAGAGAAAAAAGTTGGAGTGTATTTTACGATTTTCCTTAGATCGGTTCAAGTACAATAAAACTAACCTCTTTCTTTGTTAAACTCATGAAAACCTGCCCGATTGGCTCTTTTTATGATCACGGCGTGTAAACAAGTAAACACCAAATTGGAAAGTATATCCACTTAAAAAAGAAATAAATCTGTGTGGTCAAACAAGGAGAGGGGAAAGAGGGGAGCCCTTCAACCCCTCCTCACCTGATCATAACACGGCTGTATCATCTACTTTGTATACTGTGAGAGACGACAGAAATTTTGTTTCACAGTTGTTTTAACAGAACTCATTTGCTGTAATACCAAATACCTGGTTAATGTCTTTGCTCCATTTGCATCACTTTCTTTTCCATTTATCTCGAGAAGTTTCTCAAGTGTTGGGATGTCTTCAAAGGAATGTCTCATGGGTTCAGATGGAAAAGAGTTCTGGAAAATGTTTTCCAAGAGATTCCAAGTAACAGCCTAAAGAAATTAAAATATTTCATACTCAGTATTCTTTGAAGTTTCAGTTTACAAGATCACAAGATAATTCTCAATGAGGAAGTCCATTCAACCCATCCTAACTCATTCACGTGTTACCATGGGTCAGTTGGTAGTACTCTCGCCTCAGTCACAAGGTTGTGGGTTCAACTCCCAGTCCAAGACTTGAGCATGAAATCAAGGCTGACATTCCAGTGCAGAATTGAGGGATTGCTGCACTGTTGGAGGTGCCATCTTTTGGATGAGACGTTAAACTAAGGTTCCTTCTGCTCTCTCAGGTTGATGTAAAAGATCCCACAACACTATTTGAAGAAAAGCAGGGGAGTTATCCCTGGTGTCCTGACAAATATTCATCCCTCAACCAACATCGCATAAAACAGATTATCTGGTCGTTATTATATTGCTGTTTGTGGGAGGCTGTTGTGTGCAAATTGGCTGCCACACTTCCTACATTACAACAGTATTTCAAAAGTACTTCAATGGTTGTGAAGTGCTTTGAGACATCCAGTGGTCATGAAAACTGCTATATGAATGCAAGAGTTTCTTTCATTATGATCCTGAAGTTTCTCCCTTGCAGGATCCATTTAAAGTTATTTCAACCCTACCACTCCATCTGAAAGTCCGTTAATAACATTTTGTGTGAAGAAGAATTTCCTGATATCAGTCCTAATACCTTTCATTAGTTTCAACCTTTGTCCCTTTATCCTACTCCTATAATTTATTTTCAAGGAACATTCCAATAATTATGCTTCAGATCACCTCTCAGACACCTTCTTTACAGGCTGAAAAAAAATCAAGTTTCTTCCGTCTTCCCTTACAACTTGGACATTTGATATTAGGGAGTAGCCTAATGGTTCTTCTCTGCGCTCCCTCCATCACTCGATTATTTATTCTGTGCCTCAGCAACCAGAACTGGTCTGAATATTCGAGATGTGCCCTGGCCAGAGAACTATACAGTTTGTTCATCACAGTGGAAGGATTGAGAGAGATGATGGAGAGGTTGAACTGGGTGTCATCAGCACCCCTGTCAAACCTCCATTTGCTGGGACTACCCTTGCCTGCTTCAATTCATACTTATCCAATTGTAACCAGAACATCTCTAACTTCTCTAGCTTTCCCTCCAGCACCACTATCACTGGAATCCCCAAGGATCTATTCTCAGCTCTTCCTCACCTATATGTTGATCCTTGGATATGTGGTGACAACTTTCCCATGTATGCTGATGATGCCCAGCTCTATCTCCCCATCATCTTTCCTGACCCCTTCAACTAACTTATCTGACATTCAGACTACAATGAGCCACAATATTTTCCAACTGAGCATTAGGAAATCTCTCCTGCCTGCCACTGTCAGGCTGAACCTGATTGCTTTCAACCTTGGTATCCTATTTAACCTCAAGCTGAACTTCAGACTCCAGAACCTCTGCATCATAAAGACAGTCCACCTCCATTCCATAACATATTCGCCTTCATCCCTAACTCAGCCAATCTGCTGCTGAAGCCACCATCTGCACCTATGTCGTCTCCAGAGGCAGCTATTTAAATTCTCCCCGGCTGACTTTCCATCCTCCACACTCAAACTTTTACTCATCCAAAACTCTGCTGCTTATATTCTACCCAAGTGCTGTTTGCCATCATCCTGGCCTCCACTAAGCTACATTGGTTCCCGTCCTCCAATGCCTCCAATTTAAAATTCTTCAGTTTTCAAGTCATTGCACAACATCACCTTTAACCTCCTTCAGCTCAACAATCCCCTTCCCCTGACTACAACAGAAAATTTTGGACATTTTGGCAGCATCTGCGGAGAGAGAATCAGAGTTAGTGTTTCAGGTCTGTGATGCATCCCCTGTCTTGAGCTTCTTGTGAATCCCCACCTCTCTTCGCCCTACCATTGGTGGCTATACCTTCAGCACCTAGATCCCACACCTTGAAATTCCCTTCCTAAATGTCTTTGCGTTTTTGCCTCCCTCTCCTCCTTTAAAACCCATTTCTTTGACCAAAGTTTTAGTTACTCCTCCTAAAATTTCTAATTTTGGTTGAGCCACTGATGTGTCTTGAATCGCTTTTTTATGTTCATGGTGCCATATACAAGAACAATTTGCATTTATAAAGTGCCTTTAACATAGTAAAATATTCCACACTGCTTCACAGGAGCTTTATTAAGCAAAATTTGACAATATAAATACAAATTGTTGTGTTTGTCACATTTTGGGATTTCTGTCCATGTTTCCATTACAAGGACTTGGATATGATTGTTAAAGGTGCAGATTTTAAATTGAAAGGACCAATGGTAGGGCGAAGAGAGGTGGGGATTCCCAAGAAGCTCAAGACAGGGGATGGGTCACAGACCTGAAATGCTATCTTTGATTCTCTCTCCCTTCCTCGACTTCTCTGTCTTCATCTCGGAGGACAGGTTATCTACTAATATTCATTATAAGACCACCGACTTCCACAGCTACCTCAACTACACTTCTTCACGCCCTGCCTCCTGTAAGGACTCCATTCAATTCTCCTAGTTTTTCCGTCTCCAACACATCTGCTCTGATGATACTACTTTCCATGACAGCGCTTCTGATAAGTCTTCCTTTTTCCTCAATTGAGGATTCCCCCCACTGTGGTTGACAGGGCCCTCAACCATGTCCGGCCTGTTTCCTGTACGTCTACCCTCACCCCTTCCTCTCCCTCTCAGAACCGTGACAGGGTTCCGCTTGTCCTCACTTTCCACCCCACCAGCCTCCACTTCCAAAGGATCATCCTCCGCCATTTCCGCCACCTCCAGCGTAATGTCACTACCAAACACATCTTCCCCTCTCTTCCCATCAGCATTCCAAAGGGATCGTTCCCTCCGCGACACCCTGGTCCATTCCTCCATTATCCCCACCACCTCGTCCCCTTCCCCTGCAATCGCAGGAGGTGTAATACCTGCCCATTTACCTCCTCTCTCCTCACTATCCAAGGCCCCAAACACTCCTTTCAGGTGAAGCAGTGATTTACGTATACTTCTTTCAATTTAGTATACTGCATTCGCTGCTCACAATGTGGTCTCCTCTACATTGGTGAGACCAAACGCAGACTGGGTGACCACTTTGCAGAACACCTCCGCTCAGTCCGAAAGCATGACCCCGAGCTTCTGGTTGCTGGCCATTTCAACACTCCCTCCTACTCTAATATAAAAGCAAAATACTGCGGATGCTGGAAATCTGAAATAAAAACAAGAAATGCTGGAACCACTCAGCAGGTCTGGCAGCATCTGTGGAAAGAGAAGCAGAGTTAAAGTTTTGGGTCAGTGACCCTTCTTCGGAACTGACAAATATTAAAAATGTCACAGGTTATAAGCAAGTGAGGTGGGGGTGGGGCAAGAGATAACAAAGGAGAAGGTGCAGATTGGACAAGGCCACATAGCTGACCAAAAGGTCATGGAGTAAAGGCAAACAATATGTTAATAGTGTGTTGAAAGACAAAGCATTAGTACAGAATAGGTGTTAACGGACTGAATATTGAACAGCAGCAAGTGCAAACATGAAAAAAAAACAGTGGGTAAGCAAACTGAACAAACTAAGATGAAATGAAATAAATGCAAAAAAAAGGTTGTAAAAAATGTAAAAAAGAAAAAAAGAAAAAAGAAAAAGCAACTAAAAATGAAAGTAAAATGGGGGGCTGTCATGCTCTGAAATTATTGAACTCAATGCAGGCTGTAGTGTGCCTAATCGGTAGATGAGATGCTGTTCCTCGAGCTTGCGTTGATGTTCACTGGAACACTGCAGCAATCCCAGGACAGAGATGTGAGCATGAGAGCAGGGGGGAGTGTTGAAATGGCAAGCAACCGGAAGCTCAGGGTCCTGCTTGTGGACCGAGCGGAGATGTTCCGCAAAACGGTCACCCAGTCTGCGCTTGGTCTCCCCAATGTAGAGGAGACCACATTGTGAGCAGCGAATACAGTATACTACATTGAAAGAAGTACAAGTAAATCGCTGCTTCACCTGAAAGGAGTGTTTGGGGCCTGGGATAGTGACGAGAGAGGAGGTAAATGGACAGGTATTACACCTCCTGCGATTGCAGGGGAAGGTGCCATGGGACGGGGATGAGGTGGTGGGGCTAATGGAGGAGTGGACCAGGGTGTCGCGGAGGGAATGATCCCTTCGGAATGCTGACAGGGGAAGGGAGGGGAAGATGTGTTTGGTAGTGGCATCACGCTGGAGGTGGCGGAAATGGCGGAGGATGATCTTTTGGATATGGAGGCTGATGGGGTGGAAAGTGAGGACAAGGGGAACCCTGTCACGGTTCTGGGAGGGAGGGGAAGGGTTGAGGGCAGAGGTACGGGAAATGGGCCGGACATGGTTGAGGGCCCTGTCAACAACAGTGGGGGGGGGAATCCTCGGTTGAGGAAAAAGGAAGTCATACCAGAAGCACCGTCATGGAAGGTACCATCATCAGAGCAGATGCGTCGAAGACGGAGAAACTGGGAGAATGGAATGGAGTCCTTACAGGAGGTAGGATGTGAAGAAGTGTAGTCGAGGTAGCTGTGGGAGTCGGTGAGCTTATAATGGATATACTCTCATGCTCACATCTCTGTCCTGGGATTGCTGCAGTGTTCCAGTGAACATCAATGCAAGCTCAAGGACCAGCATCTCATTTACTGATTAGGTAAGCTACAGCCTGCTGGACTGAACATTGAGTTCAATCATTTCAGAGCATGACGGGCCCCCCTTTTTATTTTTAGTTATTTTTTCTGTGTTTATTTTATTTGAGTTTCTTTAGTTTGTTTCTACTGTGCCTACCCACTGTTTTTTTTCATGTTTGTGCTTGTGACTAGGCAGCTCAGTTTTCTGTCCATTAACACCCTCTCTGTAGTAATGCTTTGTCTTTCAGCACACTATTAACATACCATTTGCCTTTGCTCCATGACCTTCTGGTCAGTTATTCTCTGTGACCTTGTTATCTTTTGCCCCACCCCCGCTTTACTTGCTTAAAACTTTTACATTTCTAATATCTGTCAGTTCTGATGAAGGGTCACTGACCTGAAACGTTAACTCTGCTTCTCTCTCCACAGATGCTGCCAGACCTGCTGAGTATTTCCAGCATTTCTTGTTTGAGTTTCAGATTTCCCGTATCTGCAGTATTTTGCTTTTATAAAAGGGAGAGGGGTTCACTAGACTAATTCCTGGGATAAGGGAATTGTGTTATGAAGAGAGATTGAGTAAACTAGGCCTATATTCTCTAGAGTTTAGAAGAATGAGAGGTGATCACATTGAAACATAAAATTGATAAGGTGCTTGATAGACTAGATGCTCTGAAACTAGGGGTTCCACTCAGAATAAGGGTCCGGCCATTTAGGCCTGAGATGAGGAGAAATTTCTTCACTCAAAGGTTGTGAATCTTTGGAATTCTCTATTGCTGAGAGCTTTGGTTGCTCAGTTGTTGAGTATATTCAAGTCAGAGATCAATAGATTTTTGGATATTAAGGGAATCAAAGGAAATGGGTACAGTGTGGGAAGGTGCAGCTGAGGTAGAAGATCAGCCATAATCTTACCAGGGATAGGCACCAACATGTTGCACCACAGACACTTGACAAAATTATTGACTCAGCTAAGGACATGGGGGCAATTAATCTGTATATAAAGCATATAGCCAACCTAATGCCATCAAAACACAGTCTGATTAAATCACATTTCTCCTTGCAATAAAGCAGCTAAGCATATAAACATCAATGGAGAGCAGTACAACAGTATTAGTTAACTAGAAAGCAAAACAGTATGCAATGCCAATACAAATTACTTTTGTTGACAGAATAGAGCTAGCTACACCATGTGCTAATGTTGCATTAGCATGTAGCCAGCCAGCTAAACCATTACACAATAAAAACCAGGACAGTAAGAAGTAACTTTAATAACTTGTCATTCAACCAGTAAAACAGCAAATAATTCTCCACACTGGAAGAGATTAGTTAGCAAGCTAATAATAATACATTGATGTAAATCAGAAATAGCAGTGGGCCAATACTGAGCCCTGGGGCAACCCATTAAGCACTTTGCCACCTTCCCAACCTCACCACCACGAACCCAAATATTTACCAACCCCGGTTATTTGCTATACTCCAATTTTTTTTAATCCAGTCCCAAGTTTTGCCACCGTTCCCACAGTTTTGAGCTTTCAGTTTAATTAATTTTGCGTGGAATTTAAAGTACGCATCATAGCATTTACAATAGTCAATGAGAATTGTCACATTCAAAGCATTTTAATACCGAGGTGGACTAAATTCAAAGTCTGACTTTGACATTTCTAATGGGTGAGCATTAAAAGTCAGCGATTCATACTAGATGGATTGAAATTGACCTGCAACGGAGCCTGCTTTAAACAGAGAAGGAGGCAGAAATGTTAACACTAACAATGAAGTGAGCTCATTTGTTTAATTTAGGCAGTGGGCCCTTACCTGGTACATCTACGCAATGCAAATTTATATTTATTTTTGCCACGATAATTAGGCTTTCAAGGGCTATAAAGGCTCTTGTTAAGCATCTTGAGACACATCACTGGTCAAAACTAGTTCTGCGCAACGAGCTATTGGAAAATTGGCAACAGGTTTTACATCAAAATCAATTTTATTAACAGATCATCCACTGTGTATAACAGACTGGCAATTCACTATTAACCCATTTTGTGCTACTGGCAATCACCAATTTTAGCTCATAACCTTCTCTTTGGCATTGATTTCTTTATAATTGACAGTCTGCTCCATAATATTCCTTCTTGCTCCATGTTCTAGGACCTTGCCCAATGCCCCGATGATCCTGACTCTTTCTAATTACTTTCGCTCCTGGTAATTTTAAATGTCTTTTGGCTTGGAGCCAGCTATTTAAAATTGCCATGGACCTCAAAATTTTTACTATGGACACTGGTGTCCTGGTACAGACACATAGCCGACCCCTAACTGAGTTTTGGGACAGTGGGGCTGCATATTACTAAACCAGGCATTGAAACTGTTACCTATGACAATCACAAGCAATATGCAACCCATTACCTAATCTCAGATATTTTTAACTGGATAGCTCTCACACAAAGCTGGCACACGTATGATGAGCCATATGGCCTCCTTCTGTGCTGTATGATTCTATTCTCTTATTCATCAGCAAAGTGATGGGATAAGTCATCAACAGTGCTATCAAGTGGCACTTACTCACCAATGCTCAGTATTGGTTTTGTAAGGACCACACTGCAGTACAGCAATGATCTAAACATGCACACAAGACCTGAATTCCAGATATGAGGCGAGTGACTGCCCTTGATATCCAGGCAGCATTGGACAGAGTGTAGTACCAACCTTAGTATAACTCAAGTCAGTGGGATTAGAGGGAAAACTTTCAGTGGCTGGAGTCATAGTTGGCACAAAAGATGATGATTGTGATTCTTAAGAGGTTAATCATCTCAGCCCTGGACATTGCTGCAGGATTTCTTCAAGGCAGTGTCTTAGGCCAAACTATCTTTATCTGCTTCCGCAATAACCCTCCTCCATAAGGTCAGAAGTGGGATATTCGCTAATGATCGTACAATGTTTGGTTCCATTCTCAGTCCATGCCTGCATGCAGCCAAGACCTGGTCAACATCCAGGCTTTGGGTGTTCAGTGGCAAGTAACATTTGTGCCACACAAGTGCCAGGCAATGACCACCTCCATCACTTACAAAGGCACATGGTCAGGAATGTGATGGGATGTTCTTCACTTGCTTGGATGGGTGCAGCTGCTGCACAAGAAGTTCAACACTATCCAAAACAAAGTTGTCTGCTTGATTGGCATCCCCATCCACCAGCTTAAACATCCACTCCCCCCTTTACCATCTTACTGTGGCTGCAATGTATACTATCTACAATTGCACGTGCATTGCCCTTCCTTTATTGTCACTGGGTCAAAATCCTGGAACACTACCTAATAGCATAGTTGGAGTACTTTCACAAAATTGACTGTAATGGTTCATGAAGGTGGTTTACCACAAGCACCTTTCTAAAAGGTAACAAATGCTGGCTTTACCTGTGGTGCCCATAATAGAAAATGAATTTAAAAAAATTATATTCTGAATATTAAATTCATTTCCACCATCTAGAACTAGCCAAAGTTCTGTTATTTGCAAATCATTGTTGATCCCTTCTGCCACAACAGCCTCCAGTTCCGGCATTTGACTTTTACTGCTTCTAGTATATTCATACATACATCTCACTGTCAATTTGCCTTGTTTCACATCTCTGTGTCTGCATTTTATTAATCTTAGGTTCATGCATATCTCTTAGGGTTTCTTTGTCTCCCCTATTACCAGTCTTATCTCTACCGATCTAGTTCAAATGATTTTCAATTCCTGCATTAATTTTCCTTGCAAGTCTTTTTCTCCCAATTGGTTTAATTGCATCGCATCTCTCCTGTACCAGCCACACAATAGGAAGTCTGGGATATTGTTTGGTTGAGCTCTTGCATTCGGTAGCAAATATTTCAATATTGATGGATGGCCATTTATCCAATCTAAATTATGAGAAATGCAGTCATATCCAGTATGTTTTTGTATAACTTCAAAAGGTTTTAGATCATATTTATGGGTAAGCTTTCTGGAGAAAGCAGTCAGTGTTTCAGTTTTGTATACAGATGGCATTTAAGTTCTGTGCCAATCAGTGCAAGCTGCTTTCAAATGGTAGTCTGTTCTCCATTGCAAGAAGGTAGTTTATGTCCTAGAGATTATGTTCAGAGAGACAGTGTTGGCTTTTGTATATAAAACACTTGTTTGTTCACAGCTAGAGCCTTGTCCTGGTAACAGTGTATATTCCATCTGCCTTTTGAAAAGAAGAGAATCCAATAGCTGGTGTAGAGCAAGGGTTCAGTATTACAAATATCCAAGGACTGTATCATTGACCTAGGTACTGGGCAGGCTTGGGCATGCTCCTAATCATAGGAAATGGTGATCTGCTTACAGGTGTGGCTGGTGATGACAAAATACCTAGCCATAAAGCCCAAAAGGGTTACACTGTTCAAAACAAAATGAAAGCTGTGTAAACCTTTATCAGTTGCACATTAACTATTTTCTGTGAACTATAAAAAAAAAATTTAAGAGAATCAAACAAAATTAAAGATGTCATACAAGAGCCCTGTGTGTTTATAGCAATTATAAGTTCTGTGTTTTTAAATAAACTATAAAAGTTTCCTTGCTCATGACATTAATAATTGTACTGTAGTTATTCCTCAAATATATACCAATACCTAGACTTTTTCTACATTCTATTATGAACTGGTATTCAGTCACAATACTGTAGGTTTTCAGGCCAAAATGACAGTCTTATCTTTATTACTTTCCAAACTTTAACCCACAAGCTGAGCAATACTGCTAAAAATATCTTACAAAATCATCAGTAGCCAACACCAATTGAACTTTAGCAATAAATACGTTTCCTCGATACGAATGCTGACAGATTTACAAGGGAGTAGTTGCTTTCCTCCTACAATTTATGAAGTCTAGAAGACTTTAATATGTGAAGATATTTTATTTGTAAAGCCATTAGTGTTGATCTCACTAGAAACACTACTGGATAACCTTCTGTATAATTATCAGTCTGTGCCTGTGGAAAAATGATAGCAAACAGGGTGACAAACTTTGAAACAAGGGTCAAAGAGGTCAGCTATATGTATTCGATTGACAGCTGTATTTTGTTGTGGGAATACATGAGATTTGAACTCAATTAACCCAGTTATCCTAGGTGGAAAAGGTCCAACATAGCATTTAAAGCAGAAAGGTTGAATGATAGCTTCATGTCCAAATTTGAGTATATTTTGGGCAACTCTCTCAACTCAATTCTTTTTGCCTCACAGCAGTGTGGTGGTAGTCTCATGGAGCAGCATGGGACATTGTAAATTCTCACTCAGAAGAGTTACAGCATGAAGACTAGTCCAGGCCTGGTGTTATCAATAGAATTAGCAAAGCATTGCACCTTCTGTCATTTTTGTACCAAGGAGGGAGTTTGAGTTCTAGAATAATATTGCAAGCTGTTGTATTGTCCCATGCTGCTGCCGGTGTGTTTTTATTAATAAACCCATCCCATGGTTTATAACTGAAACCACACTTGAGCGTTTATCCTTCCACTATCTGAAGTCCAGGAAATTATGAGAACTTGTGTCATGTCCAGTGAGGTAAAAACATTAATAAGGATTACTATTCAATCCCTGGGTAATAATACAATGTTGTACTGTATATTTAAGTTCACACTTTGATTTGTCGGGAGCAAAGCCTCACTTGATGCTGAGCAAGAGAGAAATATCTCGGGAAAACTTAAAAATAGTGGTGGCAAAAATCTTGGGATAAGAATAGCACCTACAGAGCAAAAATTGGCTATTCAAGTTTTACATTTCAATTAATTTTAGCAGCAGCATTCAGCAGTACTTAGAGTGAGTATGAGAGGCATAGATCATAAGAGTTAGCTCAAGTACAAAAAGCTGTAAAGTAACAACACAAAACTAAGGATGTGCAAGAAGATGACATTCAAAAAGAGAAAAAAGGTACAACACAACACAAGTAGGCAAAACAGGAAGGAAAAGGACAAGTAGAATCACCACACAGAAACATTATACAAGCATGAGGCAGAACAGCAGCTGGACAATTTGTGACACAACCAGTTCAGGTGAATGAAGGTGAAAGTTAATTGAACCAAAGATCTGAAAACAATTATAGAATAAATAAATAAGTACCCGATTCCAAAATTTAATGATGGATTTTTATGTGCATTTAAATTGTCAGCAGAACAGCACAATCGAAACGGTGGAACACAAGGACAGAAAATGATCCTATCACTAAGTGGAAAAATGTTAACTGCATTTTGTGTGCCTACAACCTGAATTTTGTATGGAACATAATATTGTGAAACAGGTATTGTCAAAATCTCATCGAAGCTTATAGTCATAAAAAAGTCCAACTGTATATCCAAAATATTAACCCTGGAGCTGTGCAACAGCAAGTTCAAAACTATATAACTTACTAACAGTTCTTCTGGCACATGGATGCCTGCTACAGCAAAGCCATTTATTGACTATTTTAACTTGTTTGATACTATTATGCCAAATAGTACAAGTATTGAGGTAGTGCCTGCAACCTTGCTCCACCATTCAAGATGAAGACAGTCTGTTTATGATGTTTTCTCTCTATTCACAAAATGATAGAAAGTCCACCTGAATTGGTGCCCTTGAAATGGATCAGTCGCCCAACCAAATAAAGCTGTCTTCCTCTTATTGATGTATACGTCTGCCTGGGATTTGAAGTATTTTAATTTCTCTGCTCCCTTAAGTCTAAGGGACACAGGCTTGAAAAGATATGGCAGACAACTGGTTTAGCCATCCACCACCAGATCTGGTTGGACCACATAAAACAATACTGGCTCCTGCTCTTGTCTGCTAAAACTGCTCATTATTCCAGGATCATCCTGGAATGCAAAGACAGCCCCTGGCTTCTTTACTGCAAACTGTCTTCTTAAACTCCTCTCCCTTGTCCCCTCCACCCTCACCTCCAACAATAAGTGCAAGGAGCTCATGGACTTTCTTGTCACTAAGGTTGAGACCATCAGATCAGCTGCCTCTGTTGCATCTCTCCATGCCACTAGCCCACCTGGCCAAACTACCTCCAATGTACACCCTGCCTTAGCCCTGAACTCACATCTTTCTTTCATTTCTCTCCTATCTTCCCTCATGCCCTCACTGAGCTCATCTTGTCCAAGAGACACACTTCCTGCTCCTTTGACCCTATTCTCACTAAACTGCTGACCATGCAACTTTCCCCCCGGTCCCATGCATCCAGGCAAGTGGAGAGTATTCCATCACACTCCTGACTTGTACCTTGTAGATGGTGGACAGGCTTTGAGGAGTCAGGAGGTGGGTTACTCGTCACAGAATTCTCAGCCTCTGACCTGCTGTTGTGGCCACAACCTTTGGTCAATGGGGATTCAGCAATGGTAATGCTGTTGAGGTCAGGGGGAGATGGTTTAATTCTCTCTTGTTGGAGATCGTCATTGCCTGGCACTTGTGTGGCGCAAATGTTACATGACACTTATCAACCCAAGCCTGAATGTTGTCTCAGCCCCTGCAACGAAATCTGTACCCTCCTGACATCCCTCTCCCTGACCATACACAAGTTGAACCAGGCTGTTTGCAACTTTGATGTTCTATTTGATCCCAACTATGTTTCCAACTCCACATCAGAAATTTCCTGTCTGTTGCCAAAATCCTTACCACTTCTTTGTCATCTTCTGAACTGATGATTTTAATGCTCTCTTGGCCAGCCTACTACCCTCCAACCTCCATAAACAGCTCATCCAAAACTTTGATGCTCGTATCCTATCCTAGGATATGTAGATTAAAAACAATAGCAGTCCCAGTCTAAAACTATTCTCCTTTCACCAATGTTTTTGGGAACTGGGAGGAGGTGTGTGTTGGTGTTCAAGGTGGGAATCCTCTCCCACTTTGGAACATTGTGCTAGTGGGGTGGTTTGCAACCTTGGTGTAGACCCAAATTTCCCCTTCCACAGAAACCGGCTCTGCTTTGTCACTTTTCCATATTTTCTATTCTTACTGCCCCTTCAGCTACTCTCACAATTTTGAGGAAGGATTCAGTACTCAACATGTCAACTTGTACTCTCAACAGATGCTGCCTGACCTGTTGAGCAATTCAGTGTTTTCAGTTTTTGTTTCACTTTCCCTCATTTCAGCCAATCTTTCTATATGCAGGTTTTACCATTGTTAGTCTGTGGGCCTAGGGGCTGAAGGGGCCCAGAATGTGAACTCCAAAATGGCATTTGCTCAGTGACGTTACCAAGCTCGACATCATCTATGTGCCATTTTTAGGATAAAGAAACAATCTATTTTTTCTCGCATTGCAATACATATTTTGGCAACATTGCAGCAAATTCATCAGAACAACAAGCTCTCAACTGTACAAGTTGTCATTCAACAGATACAGATATAAAATTTAACTTGATTTTTCCAGATAAACTAGAGATTACAGCCTTGTAACTCACTCCCTGACACTTTTTTGATTGGAACATTGCAAAAACTAAGGCAGGGGTTTCACCATCAGCACCCCTTTCAATACTAGTTATAAAATTCTGCCAAATACCTTACCATTTTGTTTGCTTCAGTAGATTTTTATTTGAATTTTACTAAAAAAGTGCTGATGATATCAGTACTGGCTGAAAGTTTTTTTTTCCAGTCAGATCATGTGAGTAAGCTTAATTAACAGTTAAAGTTAAGTTATTCCTCAGTTTATCACGACTAATCAAAACACAAAATTTTGAAGATGTTGGAAATCTGAAAAAAAATACCAAAAATGCTCCTAATGCTGCCTCAGGCTATTTTCCATTCTTCACAGATTCTGCCTGACTTGCTGAGTGTTTCCAGCATTTTCTGTGTTTACTTTCTACCAATAATTAATGCAATTCTCCAAAAGCTAAGTCTCAGCAACTCTCCCAAGCAATTATCTTGATGATCATTGTTTACAAAAAAAAACTTGTAATACTAACCTTCACAGCTGAACTTGCAGAGACAATCTCCTGGTTTTGAGAGGATGGAGAGCTAGTAGGGCACAGTGCTGCATTTGTACCAAAGTCTGAAAATTCAGTATCACTACAGTCAACAGTCTGAAGTGTGCCATTCGCTAACTGGTCATTACTTTCAAATGTTGTCCATTTTAATGCAGAATCAGCTAAACTGTTATCAGCAAAAACTGCAGATTGGCTTGGATTATTGCCACTAAATAGTTCCTCCTCAGCTTTCTCAAAAACATTTAACTTTAATGTGAACTTTGGAGCACATGCATTGGTAATTGATACAGAGGTTTTGAATTCACTGTCACATTTGTGATTTGTAGATTTGTGGTGTTGGACTGGAAAATGATGATTCTTGAAGCTACCATTAGGAATTTGGGAGCTTTGTTGCTGGGAACTCTTATCAGCAGAATCATCTTCTTCCCTCAAAGACAATTCATGGAAAGTACCAAAAAACTGCTGCTGTACAAGGGATGTTTTACAGTAACCTGCAAAGTCACTCCATAACTCATTGTTTTCTTCATCTTTTGATGCACACGATGCTTTGTTTGTTGAAGCATTAAGCTGCATATCCTCTCCCGTATCCACTGAATCAACTCCATTTAAGATATGCTTCATGTTGCTACTGGGATCCTCCATATAGCCTGCTAGGCTGGCATTAATTAAGTCACAGGGATCTAATGCTTCTGAACCGAAAGATTTATGAGTTTCCAGTACAGTTGTCTCTCTTTGGATTTTGACAATTTCGCCAAGATCTAGCTCGTCTATATAACTTTGGTTCACAGATGCATTTCTGACATCTAATCCACAATCATCCAAAGGAACAGAGATTTCCACATTTCCATTTATATCATTCAGTTTTATGGGCCATTCAGCCATGTTCTTGGAAATATTATTTGCGTTTTGATTTTCTTCATCCTGTTGCAAATATGCTGCTGGTGACGTTTCTTTTATAACACCAATTATCATGTTTATGGTGCATGGTTGATGACAGTATTACTGTGGCGTTATTATACAAAAAGATAATTCAGAAGTAGCTCACAAAGGACTAACTGGTTATGAAGTAAAATGGGCAATTACTTTCAGTCTCTTCTGTTTCTAGCTTTTGTGTAACTCAATACATTTCATATCTCAGTTTAAAGTTACTGATGAAACAGCTTATAAACAGAAAATAGGCCAGTCTTTGTTTCCTGTTTGCATGCTATGGAAATATTGGTATTATTTTGAGAGCTACATTTGCAAGACAAGGACATACATTTGATTTTGTTTTGCAGTTTACAGTTTTATAGATTAGGCAGTTTTCTCATCATGGATGGTGTTGTTTTCATATGACCTTCAGTGTTTGTGCCAATAGTCTCCTTCAGTCTGTAAAAAGAAATGCAATCTATAAAAAATAACAAAGTGAAACATTCTTTGCATATTTGTTAGATCAGGCATGGTATTATGCAAGTACACAAAAGGCTATTATACCCAGACCAACGTCAATTCTGGCTTATTAGACATATCTTACAGCAGTTCTCCAACACTTTCTCAAGAGCAACAAGGGATGGGCAATGAATGCAGGCATATAAAAGCCCATATCACCAAAAATGAACGTAAAGAAAGGATTAGAAAACAGGATTTGTATGAAGACTTCACATTTTGTGAACAAGTAAACACTCTCGAAGCTTCCTCCTCCTTTCCTGGTTATGTTTCCTCCCAAGAGGTGATGAATCAGGCTGTGATAAGACATATCACAATCAAGTCCAATTATCCTTAGTGGCTGCCCACAAGTTCCAGGAGGGATCTTTGTGCAACAAAACAAGAATACAAACTTGGGCTAAATTCCCTAACCTGGGATGCTGAGATAGTAATTGTCCCACCATTAGCCTGACCGAGTTACTAGTGATTGAACCCAAGGCATTCCTAGTCAATATGCTCCCCACCCTACTATTTTAGCATAAAAGAGTTAGTTTCTATTCCCTTCTTTCTTACACTGACAATAAGAAAGCAGATGAATAAATGACCAGATAATCTGTTTTTGATGGTGTTGGCTAAGACACTGAGAAGACTCCATACTTTTCTTTAATAATAATGTTGTGGGATCTTTTACATCCAGTGGTACAGAAAACAAGACCTTTATTTAACTTCTCATCTGAAAGGCAGCACCTCTGACAATGCAGCACACTCTCAATACTGCAAATGAAGTCGGCTTAAACCCCCGATCTTCTGATCAGAGGCACTGAGTTAAACTGATATCTTTTTTAAAAAGTGGAACTATTTTGGAACTTGGAAGAAAAAATGTGAATATCTAAAAATCTACTTGCATATTACTGTTGCATTTTGTCCAGTATGGTAGACCTTGGAAAATCTCAAAATTAATTTACCCAATTTTTAATTGGGGGATTTGAGTAGCAGCATATCTGATCTGAAGGCAGTTGTACCCTGACAGTGTCAAGAGTTGACCAGAACAATGATCTCCACATTGTGTTCACATGTCGCCTTTGGGCCCTTGGAATCTTGATGCATGACAAAGGCAACAGCTCAGAAACCATTTTGACTGGCGGATTAAATGGGTTTAGGGGAACTAGCAAAAATTTGTGGGGGAGGTGGTGGTGTAGTGGTAATGTCACTGGACTAATAATCTAGAGTTCAGGTTAATGCACTGGGGACATGGGTTCGAATCCCACCATAGCAGATGGTGAAATTTGAATTCAATTAATAAATCTGGAATTAAAAGCTATTCTAATGGTGACCATGGTCAACTTTTGGGTGGCGCAGTGGTTAGCACCACAGCCTCAAAGCTCCAGCGACCTGGGTTCGGTTCTGGGTACTGCCTGTGCGGAGTTTGCAAGTTCTCCCTGTGACCGCGTGGGTTTCCACCGGGTGCTCCGATTTCCTCCCACAGCCAAAGACTGGCAGGTTGATAGGTAAATTGGCCATTGTAAATTGCCCCGAGTGTAGGTAGGTGGTAGGGAAATATAGGGACAGGTGGGGATGTGGTAGGAATATGGAATTAGTGTAGGATTAGTATAAATGGGTGGTTGATGGTCAGCACAGACTCGGTGGGCCGAAGGGCCTGTTTCAGTGCTGTATCTCTAAATAAATAAATAAAATAAACAGTGGTTCCCAAATTCCAAATCAAAGAACAAACAGATAGAAGACTTTGTAATTGGCAGATACATTGTAATTTATGAGGATTTGTATTAATTGTGTGTGTTTTATCAGACAAGAGGGCAATGATTTAATCCATGGCTCAAGCTATGAAAGAGATCAAGAAGCAAGGCTGAGATTCTTTCCATGAATGTCAAGTACAACAACTTATATTTCTATAGTGCCTTTAATGTAACAAAATGTCCCAAGGCACTTTACAGGATTATAATAAAACAATGTATGACACTGAACCACAAAAGGAGAGATTAGGTCAGATGATCAAAAGTTTGGTCAAAGAGATAGGTTTTCAGGAGTGTCTTAAAGGAGGAAAGTGAGGTGGAAAGGTGTAGGGAGGGTATTCCAGAACTTGGAGCCTCAGCAACTGAAGGCACGGACACTAATGGTTGAACGATTAAAATCAGGGATGCACAAGAGACCAGAATTAGAGGAGTGCAGATAATTTGGAGGGTTGTGGGGTTGGAAGAGATTGCAGAGATATGGAGGGGCGAGGCCATGGAGGGATTTGAAAATAATGGTGAGAATTTTTAAATCAAGATGTTGCTTGGACCGGGAGCCAATGTAGGTCACTGAGCACAGTGCTGATAGGGAAACGGAACTTGGTGCGAGTCAAGACATGGGCGACGTAGTTTTGGATGCTTATGGAGAGTAGAATGTGGGAGACCAGCCAGGAGTGCACTGGAATAGTCAAGTCTAGAGGTAACGAAGGCATGATTGAGGGTTTCAGCAGCACCACCAATAGGAAGTTTAAAAAAAAGTAAAAAAGTCGTGGTGACTTTTCCCCACTATATAAAAAAAATTCAGAGTTAATTTGTGGAAAATATACCATCAGAAAATATTGCACTTTATCTGGCTCATCCCTAAATGTACTAGTTCCGATTGTCCACTCGTCAAACATCTATCAAACTCTCCTATTAAATGTTCAAACTATGTCTCCCAGTCCATACATTCATCCTCGCTGTGTAAAGTATTAAATATAAACAGTCTATTCACTTTAATTCTAAGCTTGAGGTCTCTGATGCTGGAGTCGGTGGCGATGTCAAATATATTATGGGGATTTTTGGAAGCAGCAGTAGTTTGTGAAAATTCCTTAACACCGTGGGGCAGTTTTACAAAAGAAAGCAGAGTCAATCAGATACCCATTTGGTTCAATCATCTAAGTTGACTTTACACGATGAATGAAACAATTGCCGAATAGCTGAATAGGAAAAACATCGTGCAACCACTGACCCCCTCCCCCAAAACCTCTGGATTTTTATCTACTTGCTAAATGTTCTGGAGAAGGCAATGTTTAGAAAATTGAGTTAGATGTTTCTAAAAAGTTCACCTCTGTGCAAGATTTTTCTTTTGAAAGAAATGTAATTTAAAAGTCCTCTTTAGCAACCACAAATACTTTATACTCCGACTGCCCATTTTTGCCTTAGCATATTTTTAGTTGTCAAATCTAATCATCCTTCCTCAATTTACATTTTGTGTAGGTAAACAAAGTCAAATCTTTATTTTTCAAAGTATTTACACCAGTATTTTAGCTTTAAGCATATATCCCATTTTCAAGTTGGAACTGAAGCAGATTTAAGAAATATTTTCCAATGGGACAAATTGCCTTTGCAATAATACATACGTTTTTTAAATTAAAAAGTAATGGTCGGTGTAGTGTTCTACTTAATTAAAAGAATGCAGGAGCCGGTTATAATTTAACTAAAACTCATTGAAACAAAAGTCTTCATCGATTGTCATTTCATATTCCTCTTACTGATACGATGCATTTTGACTCTTCCTAAAAAAAAAAGCCTTTTCAAAGCACCCTGCTGCAACACGTTGTCGTCAACTGGTTAAATTGGTGCTGCAGCAGGTACATCTGACCATACTAACTTCGATAACACACTTATCTATTGTTTTAACCTGTTATTACATTTTTTGGAAAGCAACAGAGGCGATCAGAAAACGGATCAAAAAATGTCAGTTCTCTTTGCACACAAAGTACGGTAAAGTCTCTCATGTGACACTCAAAGTTCATTTTCAGTGTAGCTAACTTTCACAGAAATCCCCAGACTTTTAAAGTTATCCCCCATTTATTGTTACTGATTTATCAACCCCCTACACCCCCGCCAAAAAAGACTGAACGATCACTCTTTGGTAGTCTCCAGATTTTGTTGCGTTCATATTCCAGGTACATAAAATAGTTTTCCGTTTTGTTCACCATTTTCTTATCTCTCCACAAGACGATCAAAAACAGCACAAATTGCATAGCTTAAATATAACAAAAACTAGATAATTAGCAGGTACGTGAGTTTGCAAACATTATTGCTGAATTTATTACCCTCGATTTTTAATTTGCAAAATGCTACATTCAACCTTTCACACACACCTAGTTTAAAAAGACCAAAATCTCTCAATTAGCCATGCAGCTTATTTTACTTCCAGCAATATTTTTAAACTGTGTGTTTAAAATTGTTCTATTGTTCTAATATTCACTAATAGTAATACATATAATTATAGGCGATGACTTAAAAACCCTTAAACCTGGAGATTAGGATTGTTACCAATAGTTGTACAAAACAATAAACGAATGCACTGATCAGTCTAAACAGGTTGTGCACGATATTAAAATTATGTCACACCCGGAAGTGACAATGTTTATCAATGCAAGTTCACGATCTGCGGTCAGAGGATTATTTTACAAAGATGAAAGAAAACATTTTCATACTGACGGTAGTGGGAATGATGGCAGAAGGTTAACAATATATACACCCTCGAGTTAGAATTCCCCAAAGTGACAAGTCTGTTTTCCAATGCTTTGTGCGCTCTCAGCTTGTCTAACCGATGACAAAAGCTATATTTAAAACAAGCACCGATTAACATACAATCGGTACATTTCCACCCAGTGTTCTCCCAATTAAAACAGGCCTGGCACTTCTCACTCGTTTGGAGAGAAACACGCTTATTTTGGTTTAAATGTAATTTACTGAGACGCACCTCACTCTTGAAAGATATATTTGAATAGGGTTTATGATCCATCGGGTTTGCACCATTGAATTGGCATTTTCCGGTGTCGGCGGCTCCAGTAATAAAACTTTCCCAAATCTGCTTTACAAACCCAGTACGAATGGTTATGAACACCCAGAGAGAGAGAGAGAGAGAGGGGGTTAAATACAGCGAGAGATCGGTAAACTCACACTGACCCCGCTTTAACCAGCGGCCAGCTCCGGACTCGGATCACAACGGGCGGAGCCGGCAAATCCTTCAGCCTGCAAAGCGTCCAGCAGCAGATTCCCGGAGAAAGGAAAGTGCAGCCCTTCCCGTTACGGCCTGCGTCCTGACCCCCGCCTGTCGGCTGCACCGTACCTCTGGCCTGTCAGCAATCGCTCCTTACTGCTCCCTCAGCTCCGCCCGCCGCTCCCCCTCTCAACTGCTGAAGAAACAGCTGTGACCCACAGCAACCAGCCTCAGCTCAGCCTTCCCCGCCTCCAGCCTGACAGTTTAACACACGTCACCCAGCCCAACCTTCTGAGATCCCAGAAAGCCGGGAAGATTCGAGCTGCTCCCTCCGCATCGACTGGCGTGTGACACAAGCAACGCCGGCCAATGTTAAGAGAGAAATAGATTTGTCCTTATTAAAGCAGTCTCTCTCTCTCTCTCCACAAATGCTGCCAGACTTGCCGAGTGTCTCTAGCGTTTTCTGTTTTGAGTCGCGTATCTGTCTGGTTGAATGACACTTGATCGATCGGCGCAGCAAGATACACAGGTTTACTGACTGCCCCACCCCGGGCTTATTGTCATGTGAGGTATAGGTTTGTTAGGCCCTGGTATCCCAGCCGAGGTGATTGGGTAACTCGCTCATTGTTGTGTATTTGCATTATATAAGTCTGTAGAAATAAAAAAAAATCCTTTTAATGCTGGGTGTACACAGCAGGTTAGTTAGCATCGGCAAAGAGACAAATAAAATATTAACGTATAACTCTTCCCACCAGTCTGTGGCAATGTTACATTGACACATATCACTGTACCTGGCAACCTTGTCTATACATGTATTTTGATTTTTTTTCCATAGGTACTCATTTGATTTTTTAAGAAGTTTATTTCTGAATTATGCAGCACATGTATATGTGGAAATGACTGCAAAATGTGGTCCCAACTTTACTTCCTGCCCACATGCCTCTTCAATTTCCCAGGGTTAGTTTAATTTGTATATATGCATTCAGGTTGCTTGTTTTAAAAGTTTATATGTCATATAGATATACAATATATGTACATACACGTTATGCAGCTAATGGCAGATAGCAGTCAAGGGTGAATTAATGCCTAAGTATCAGGGGAAAATGTATTAAAAACCATAATGTATGATACAATACATCAATGTGTGTTACCATTGAGACCAAGGCTGCGAAATTCATTAGCACTTCTATCCACGATAAAAGCATTTTGGGCGCTGCCAGGATAGCAGGCATTTATTGGTGTGGGCGCACATCAACTGCACATTAGAGTGGTAGCCCTTGACATGACAATGACATGAGGGTCCCACAGAGCCATGTGCGTGCAGTCAATAGTGCTCAGCACCATTGGGAATCCCACTATCCTGATGAACCCATGAGCCCTCTTCTCCTGTAGAATGCCTCTTACTAAACTAAGGCTTAGGCCATAAATCACTGAACAACTTATTTAGTATAGAACAAGTATATGAACGTAATGAGGACAAAACATTTATTTACAGTAATTTACGAGCCTCATTGTCTTTGAAAATATATCAGACATAATAAAGATGCTTCAGTTCCGAAGAAGGGTCACTGACCCGAAACGTTAACTCTGCTTCTCTTTCCACAGATGCTGCCAGACCTGCTGAGTGATTCCAGCATTTCTTGTTTTTGTTTCAGATTTCCAGCATCCGCAGTATTTTGCTTTTATAATAAAGATGCTGTTCCTTGGGCTATCAACAAACATTAAAGTTTTGTGAAATATTGTTATAAAGTCACTGACTTAGCACAGTCTCTGCTAGCTCTAGACTGAGTGAAGAACTAAACGCAGGTTTCCCAATATAAACTGTGACTGGAAACCCCTAGTCATGTAGTTAACCATCAAAAGGACCACAAAGAATCGCTAATCCTGCCATTTGCAAGCCTGACCCATTTTTTCACCACAGACTTTGTTGCCAGTCATGAGTCACTACCTCAAGATATCAATTACCTCGGAAGAATTAGAATTGAATAAGGTGGCAAGTTTAATTGTTCTGTGCCAAATACTTTGAATGATCTGCCAGAGAGATTCCATTCATTTACAGTGGCAGCAATGAGACCATGCATCCATAACAAAACATGTCTCATCCCTGCCTTGATTTGAGGTGTACAGGTCGCCATTTAATTCCCTCCAATTTACAGAAAACAGATAGCAGTGACAAATTTTAACCTTGTGTGCATTTTGGGGTTATCAACAGAAAATTCAAAAATGGCTAATTTTTGTCAGGGTGAGTCTCAACTTCTCATGGTCTGGTATCTGATATCTAAGTGAGTTTTCAATACTTTGCACAGGACAATGAATGTGAAAATCTTTCCTTTAATTACTAAAGCTACTTGATCTGTTGAGCCAGCACAGGAATTTTCTTCCGTCTCTGAGAAGTGGTAGAGTTTCATAACATTTAGATTTTTAACTAAGCAAATTTACTTGAGAAAGAGGGAACTGTTCCATTGGGATGGGCTCCAGTTAAATTGGGCTGGGATCAGTGTCCTGGCAAATCATATAACTAAAATTATGGAGTGGGCTTTAAACTAAAAGGGTGCGGGAGGGTTCAGGTGAAAGGAGATTTAGAAATCTAAAGAGAAAAGTTGAGAAGATATATACTGATTTGGGTAAAGCCAAGCAGAGTGGGATAAGAAGGGACAGAGAGTTTAATGGTAATAGTGCATCAGTGAATAAGGTCCATGCAAATAATAATAGTAAAAACATAAAATTAAAGACTCTTTATTTGAATGCATAAAGCATTCACAATAAGATAGATGAACTAATGGCAAAAATAGAGACAAATGGTTTAGATCTAATCACCATTACATAGACAAGATTACAAGGTGACCAAGGTTGGGAAATAAATATTCCAGGGTACACAAGATTTTGAAAAGACTGACAGAATGGAAAAGGAGGAGGAGCAGCCCTGATAGTAAAGGATGACATAAGGACAGTAGTGAGAAAGGATCTTGGCTCAGGAGATCAGGAACAAGAATCACTATGGGTGGAGAGTAGGAATAGCAAGGGTCAGAAAATGCTGTTGGGGCAAGTTTATAGGCCCCCTAACATTAGTTATTCTGTCGACAGAGCATTAAGCAAGAAATTATTGGAGCCTGTAACAAAGGCAACATAATAATTAGGGGGACTTTAATCTTTATATAGACTGATCCAAACAAATTGGCAAAGGTGGTCTGTAAGATGAGTTTGTAGAATGCTTTTGTGGCAGTTTCCTGGAACAATATATTATGGAACCAACTAGGGATAAAGCTATTTTAGATCTAGTATTGTGCAATGAGGCAGGGTTAACTAGTAATCTAATAGTAAAAGATTCCCTGGGAGAAAGTGATCACATATTAAGTTTGAAAGTGACATTTTCCAGTACCAAACAAGAATCTTAACTAAAGTCAATTACACAGGAATGTGGGGAGAGCTGGCTAAGATTGATTGGGTAAATAGACCAAAAGGTACGGCAGTAAATAAACAGTGGGAAACATGTAAAGAAACAATTCAAAATATTCAACAAAAATACATTCTATTAAAAACAAAAACTCATCAAGAAAGATCCATCCAAAGCTTACTAATGAATTTAAGGATATTATTAGATTAAAAGAAGAGGCTTATAATGTGGCAAAGAATAGTAGTAAGCATGAGGATTGGGAGTTTTTTTGAAATCAGCTAAGGGCGACCAAAACGTTGATAAAAAGAGAAACATATTGAACAGGAGAGTAAACTAGCTAGAAATATAAAAACAGATTGTAAGAGATTTTACAAGTATATAAAAAGGAGAGTAGCTAAAGAAAACATTAGCGCCTCAGACGCAGACAGGAGAAATTATCATGAGGAATGAAGAAATGGCAGAGACATTAAACAAATATTTTGTGTCTGTCTTCATAGCAGAAGACACAAATTACATACCAGAAATAGACGGTAACCAAGAGGCTAATAAGAGTGAGGAACTTAAGGTAATTAATATCAGCAGCGAAAAAGTATTAGAGAAACCTAATCCCCAGGACATAAGGCCTAGATCCTAGGATTCTAAAAGAGGTAGATGCACTGGTTATGATTTTCCAAATATCCTGTATTCTAGAACAGTTCCAGCAGATTGGAAGTTAGCAGATATAACACAACTATTTGGGCGGCACAGTGGCGCAGTGGTTAGCACCGCAGCCTGACAGCTCCAGGGACCCGGGTTCGATTCCGGGTACTGCCTGTGTGGAGTTTGCAAGTTCTCCCTGTGTCTGCATGGGTTTTCTCCGGGTGCTCCGGTTTCCTCCCACAAGCCAAAAGACTTGCAGGTTGATAGGTAAATTGGCCATTATAAATTGTCACTAGTATAGGTAGGTGGTAGGGAAATATAGGGACAGGTGGGGATGTTTGGTAGGAATATGGGATTAGTGTAGGATTAGTATAAATGGGTGGTTGATGTTCGGCACAGACTCGGTGGGCCGAAGGGCCTGTTTCAGTGCTGTATCTCTAATCTAATCGAAAGGAGGGAGAGAGAAAACAGGGAACTACAGGCCATTTAACTTGACATCAGTCATCAGGAAAATGCTGGAATTTATTATTAGGGAAGTCTTAACAATGCATTGAGAAGATCATAGTATATTCAGACAAAGTCAACATGGTTTAACGAAAGGGAAATTGTGCTTGACAAATTCATTAGTGTTTTTTGATGATGCAACTAGTTGTGTAGATAAAGGGGAACCGATAAGTGAGTGGGAAACAGGGTGGCAGATGGAGTATAATATGGGGAAGTGTGAAGTTATTCGCTTTGGTAGTAAGAATAGTAAAGCAAAATATTTTTTTAAATGGGTGAAACTTGTAAATGTTGATATTCAGAGGGACTTGGCTGTACTCGTGCAAGAAACACAGAAAGTGAGCATGCAGGTACAGCAAGCAATTAGGAAGGCATGGCATGTTAACCTTTATTGTAAGGGGATTGGAGTACAAGAATAAGGATGAATTGCTACAATTGTACAGGGCTTTGGTGAGACCACACCTGCAGTACTGTGTGCAGTTTTGGTCTCCATATTTAAGGAAGATTACCTCAGTACCTTGCTCGATGGCAGCGAGGCCTGGACAACGTATGTCAGCCAAGAGCGACGTCTCAATTCATTCCATCTTCGCTGCCTCCGGAGAATACTTGGCATCAGGTGGCAGGACCGTATCTCCAACACAGGAGTCCTCGAGGCGGCCAACATCCCCAGCTTATACACACTACTGAGTCAGCAACGCTTGAGATGGCTTGGCCATGTGAGCCGCATGGAAGATGGCAGGATCCCCAAAGACACATTGTACAGCGAGCTCGCCACTGGTATCAGACCCACCGGCCGTCCATGTCTCCGCTTTAAAGACGTCTGCAAACGCGACATGAAATCCTGTGACATTGATCAAAAGTCGTGGGAGTCAGTTGCCAGCGTTCGCCAGAGCTGGCAGGCAGCCATAAAGACGGGGGCTAAAGTGTGGCGAGTCGAAGAGACTTAGTAGTTGGCAGGAAAAAAGACAGAGGTGCAAGGGGAGAGCCAACTGTGCAACAGCCCCGACAAACAAATTTCTCTGCAGCACCTGTGGAAGAGCCTGTCACTCTAGAATTGGCCTTTATAGCCACTCCAGGCGCTGCTTCACAAACCACTGACCACCTCCAGGCACTTATCCATTGTCTCTCGAGATAAGGAGGCCAAATAAAGAAAGAATACTTGCATTGGAGGCAGTACAGCGAAGGTTCACTAGATTAGTTCCTGGGATAAGGGGATTGTCCTATGATGAGAGGCTGAGTAAATTGGGTCAATGGAGTTTAGCAGAATGAAAGGTGATCTCATTGAAACATACAAGATTCTGAAGGAGTTTGATAGGGTTGACACTGAGAGGTTGTTTCCCCTGGCTGGGGAATCTAGAACATGGGGATACATTCTCAAGATAAGGGGTTGATCATTTATTCTCTACCCGAAAAGGCTGTGTAAGATTTCACATTGTTGATCTGCTATTGTAGATCTCTTGAAGAAATATATGGTATTACCTTCTGGATTGCGGCTGTAAACAGAATCTTTATTATCGACTCCCTCTAGTGGCACACTGTGCATGTTACATCAAGCATTTGCAGTGACCTCAAATGATCAATACACTCACTACATATCAAATGAATTATACACTACAGGCTTCATCGTTGAATATATTTAAGAGTGAGATGAATAGACTTTTGGTCTCTCTGGGAATCAAGAGATACAGGGAGTGGGTGGCAAAGTGGAGTTGAAGCAGAAGATCAGCCATGATTGTATTGAATAGGAGCAGGCTTGAGGAGCCATGTGGTCTACTCCTGCTCCTATTTCTTAAGTAATATGTTCTTATGGGACGTTTATTGAAAGGTATGTTTCAGTGAGTATGACTAAGTCAGGTTGTTGCTTGACTTATCTGTTGGACAGCTCTCCCAATTTTGGCGCAAGCCCCCAGATGTTAGTAAAGAGGACTCTGCAGGGACGACCAGGCTCAGTGTGCCATTCTCAAATCCAAATCTGATGCCTCAACTGAAGCCAATTGATCTGTCTGGTTTTATTCTTATCATACTGCTTTGTAGTGGTATAACTGAGTGGCTTGCTAGACCATTCAGAGAGTAGTTAAGAGGCAACCACACTGCTGTTGGTCTGGAGTCAAATGTAGGCCAGACCAGGTAAGGAAGGCAGATTTCCTTCCCTAAAGGACACTAGTGAACCATATGGTTTTTTTAATGACGATCTGGTAGTTTCATGGTCACCATTACTGATACTAGCTTTTTATTCCACATTTATTTAATTAACTGAATTTAAATTCCGCAGGTGCTGTGGTGTGATTTGAATTCATGTCTCTGGATCATTAGTCCAGGCCTCTGGATAACTGATCCAGTGACATAACCACTAAGCTACCATATGCCCAAACAATCCTAATTAGTAATAACCCTAATCCTGTCCCTGAAATTGGGCAGGGTCAGGGGAGCAGACGTGGGATGTGCTGAAGTCCTGCCTGGAAAAGATCTACTGGCATTGTAGAGAGAAAATTCAAGGCCAAGGAATTTTAAAACCAATTACAATTAAGGCCTATGTGACAGCTTAACTCATTACAACTATTGCAAATGCCATCTGATGTAACTTTCTCATTTAAATGCCAGAGGGAGGAGCCAAGCCATATTCAAACATACTGTGTGATTTGCTCAATTATGTATAGAACAGCCAGTTACTTTTCAATGTAACTGACAGTTATTCAAATCCAGACTTCATGGGTATTTAATAAACTGAATTTGTTCAACAAAGCTAAGCTCGCCTGAGTAGAGTTGAGGTGAGTATGTCAGAGCTGCATAGAGTTAAGATTATGTTAGATAGGCAGTTGAAGGGAGAGGAATAAAGGAACAAAGAGATACATAGGATTGGAACATCTGCTCAAGTGGAAGATAAACCAAGCTTTTGGTCATCAGAACTAACAGGCTGAATTTTATGGGGCTGTTTGAGATGGCATCAGAGGTGGGGGGGAGGGGGGCATAAAATTGGGACGGAAGATCTCAGATAGGAAGTCCGAAGTTGTGACATCCCTTCCAGATTTTTCAGTCGGTGGCCGACATGGAGGATGGGCTTTGGACATTCATGAGGCGGGAAACCAATTAAGGTATTTAAGAGCCCAATTGACAGCAATTTTATTGTCAGTTTTGAATTTTCCTGATGGTGCATGGGAACCATGGGGCTTCACGGCCTTGTCTGGTGCAATGGGAAGCCATCGGGTGTGGCAGCGTTGCTTGGCAGGAAGGGTGAAAGAGGGGAGGCATCGTGCAAGACTATCAAGAGTGGGGGGGGGGCCAGGGTACCATCACTGTGGAGCACACACAGGGACTCACCCAATGAGTCCACTTGCTTTGGTCCCTTTGAATTAGTTTATGGACACGAGACGAGAGATCCTCTTAGACTAATCAAGGAGAGGTTTTTGGAATACAGGGATGAGTCTTCCATGTTAGACTACATTTCCATGTTCTGGAAGCAGCTCATGAGAGCCTGTGCAGTGGCTCAGGAGCACTAAAAACCTCCCAGACAGCAATGAAAAAGCAAGCAGATAAACATGCCAAGGCCAGAACATTTCAGCCTGGAGACCATGTATTAGCACTACTCCCAATTCAGGGTGAACCCCTGAAAGCCTGGTTCAGTGGCCCATACTAAGTGGCAAAAAGGATTAACCAGGTAAATTATTTAATTGACACTCCAGACTGAAGGGAAAAATAAAGGCTGTGCCACACTAACATGTTGAAACAGTATCACAGCTGGAAAGGGGACAGACAAGCACAGGTTTGTCAGGCAGTCAGGAAGGAAGGAAGGAAGGGGATGAAAGGGACAGCGAGGACAAGTTAGAGGAAGGCCTGGGTTGGGTTATTCCCAAATGGAACCCACTACTGCCCGGTTAGCCAACACCGAAGTGTTGTGTAACTTAGACACCACTCTCTACTATTTGAAAGGGGAACAGAGAGAAGCCCTAGCAAGCTGTTCACAACATTTAAAGAAATCTGCAAGGACACACCAGGGTGCTCAACCTTAACCCTACACGATGTGGATGTAGGAGAGACTCCTCCCATAAAACAGAACCCCTATCGCCTAGGTTCCAAGAAACTGGGCCAGGTTCAGGAGGAAGTGCATTATATGCTAGTAAACAAACTGATTGAGCCCAGCCAGAGGAGCTGGAGTTCCCCAATTGTGCTAGTGCTCAAGCCAGATGGCTCAACAAGGCTCTGCATTGATTACAGGAAGGCTAATGCAGTGACCAGAGCTGATTCCTACCCAATTCCCCACCTGGAAGTCTGTATTAATAGAGTAGGGAATGCCACCTACATTACAAAGACTTGCTAAAAGTGTATTGGCAGGGTCCATTAGCACCCTGAGCCAAAGAGATATCAACTTTTGTCACCCCAGATGGCTTATTCCAGTGCCGAGTAATGCCTTTGGTTTAAGGAATGCCCCAGCCACCTTCCAAAGGCTGATGAACCAGGTAGTGACCGGCCTACCCAACTGTGTAATGTACCTGGCTGATTTACTAGTGCACAGTGAGACTTGGGGGAACCATCCAGAGCAATTAGACACCCTCTTCCAAAGGTTACAGTCAGCTAACCTAATAGTAAACCTTGCAAAAAGTGAGTTTGCTAAAGCTCAAGTGACCTACCTCGGGCATGTTGTAGGTCAGGGGCAAGTGCTTCCCAGAGCAACAAAAGTACAGGTGCTGATGGATTTTCCCAACCCTACAACAAAAAAAAATAATGCATTTTCTGGGAATGTGCGGGTTTTGCCGCAAGTTTGTTCCAAACATCAGCACTATAGCCCCCCCACTCACAGACTTACTGCAGAAAAGAGTCAAGATAGTGTGGTCAGAAAGGTGCCAAACTGCTTTTGAGAGGTTAAAAGCCATATACACAAAAGAATTGTTCTGGCAGCTCCTAACTTTAATAAATCCTTTTAAAATGGCAGTTGATTCTAGTGACCTAGGAGTAGGTGCTGTCCTGCTTCAAGACGATGAGGCAGGCATTGAGAAACCAGTAGGGTACTTCACCAAAAACCAAAAGAGATATTCCACTGTAGAAAAGGAAACACTGGAAATATTGCTAGCTCTCCAGCACTTTGAAATCTATGTCCAAAGCGGATATAGGGAGATGGTGGTTTATACAGACCATAATGAACGTGTGTATTCTTTTTTTTTACAACCTTGTAATGAAATGTTCCTATCATCACATTTCATTCCATGTGGTGTGGCGGTGTCAAGAAAACATGTTATGCCAAATGAAGATTTTTAATTTATTTGTTGGAAACTTACATTAAAGTTAATAAAAGGAAAGCTAGATTGTTACAGACAACTTTTACAAAGACTTTTCCACAGCTAAAAATGGCTGCCACCATTTACATTTGAAAACACTGTGCATTCCAAGGCATCAAAGTAGAGACATGTGTTTGATTAGTCTGTATCCAAAACAATGGCTTGCCCTTTTGATTGAACTACCTGAAATTGCTTTCATTAGCAAGACATTCAAAGCCATTCTGGGATATTAACATTAAAGGGGTGAACCCCTCCAGGGGAAAACATTGACACCATGAACCTTGAGTGATTGAAATTCCAAAACTTGAGTCTCATTCGAGACTCCAGAGATTACACTAAGACATTCATGTGACCGTCTGTCCATCTCTGTGAAAGCGAGGAGTTTCCCTTGGACAAGTAGACAAGCCAGAGACTCAATCTGTGCAGAAGCCAGAAGGGTTGTGTGTGTGTCTCTCTCTCCAGAAGACCTGGTGGGGCATGCAAAGCCTAGCTGCCAGCTGCTAGAATCAAGACAAAGACACCGAGAAGGATGCACTCTGCTCAACTGTCTCCAAGAACAACTACCAATGCAGAACTTCAGGACCACGAATTCAACCAGAAGACCACTAAAGACTCTAATCCAACACAAATCTGTTCCTCATCACTCAGTAATCTACTTGTGTGTATGTGATTCTCATGTGTGTGTGCGTGAAAGTGTAGCGTAATTTTATTATTTTTATTTAGATCGGGTTTAGATTTTTAAGTATAATAAAGTCACCTCTTTCTTGTTTAAACTCAAGCAAACCTGTCCGATTGGTTCTTTTATGACCACAACAAAGGTAAAAGGTAACACACTCACTGAAGTGGTAAGCACATCCACTGTTTAAAAAGGAATAAACCCTGTTGTGGTCAAATAAGAGGAAGAACAAGAGGGGAGTCTTGTGACCCCCTCCTCACAAGAACACAAGAAATAGGAGCAGGAGTAGACCATATGGCCCATTGAGCCTGCTCTGCCATTCAATATGATCATGGCTGATCTTGGGCTTCAACTCCACTTTCCTGCCCGTTCCCCATATCCCTTGATTCCTGGCCTTAAATGTATTCAATGATGGAGCATCCACAACCCTCTGGGGTAGAGAATTCCAAAGATTTACAACCCTTTGAGTGAAGTAATTTCTCCTTATCTCATTCCCGAATGATTGGCCCCTTATCCTGAGACTGTGTCCCCGTGTTCTAGATTCCCTGCGCAGTGGGAACAATCTCTCAGCTTCTACCCTATCAAGCCCTTTCAGAATCTTGCATGCCTCACCTGATTGTAACAGCCAGCCCATGTCCCCAACTAAATGATATGAAAAACTGTCTATTATGTTTGCTGACATAACTGTGTCTTTATTTCAGTAAAAGTAATTTATTGGCTTAAGCTAATCCTTGAAATGGTTCTATATAAATGCAAGATTTTTTTGCACTCTTGCTGTTTAAGTATTGGCAGAATGTTTTGATATTATGTTTTGCATTTATGCTACAAGCCTTTCCATTTTTGTTGCATTAATTGAACATAACTATTTAGATAATTGCATCTATTGTTTTATTAAGACACAGCAACAGCAAAAAACTGACAGAAAATACAGAACCCGTTCAAAATATATATTAGATTATATGCCAATGCCATGTAATTACAATAAACAAAGCTGATTTTATTAAATCTTATGTAAAACAATACAGTACATCTCACAAAATAATGTAACGTTGACTGGAATTGGCAGAGTGCGAGAACCTGACCAAGTTGTGAGTTCAAATCCCATCATGGCAACTTGGAAAATTGAATTTAATAAATAAGGTGATTTGTGGGCTACCACCAGATAAAATAACCATGGAAGCTGCAGGATTGTAATAAAAACATCTTTCAGGAAAGGGAAATCTTGCACCATTACCCAGTCTGGACTTTCATGTGACTCCAGTCCCAGTGATGGAATATTCTCCACTTGCCTGGATGAGTTCAGCTTTAACAACACTCAAGAAGCTCGACACCATCCAGGACAAAGTGGCTCGCTTGATCGGCACCCCACCTTAGACATTCACTGCCTCCACCACCCGCACAAAGTGGCAGCAGTGTGTGCCATTTACTCCTTTCAACAGCACCTTCCAAACCCGTAACCTCTACCACCTAGAAGGACAAGTGGAGCAGATGCATGAGAACACCACTACCTGCAAGTTTCCTCCAAGCCACACACCATCCTGACTTGGAACTATATTGCTGTTCCTTCACTATCATTGGGTCAAAATCCTGGAACTCCCTTCCCAAAAGCACTGTGGGTGTACCTACACCACATGGACTGCAACGGTTCAAGAAGGTGGTTCACTACCACCTTCTCAAGGGCAATTAGGGGTGGGCAATAAATGCTGGCCTTGACAGCGACGTGCAGATCCCAAGAACGAATAAAAAAATTCTAAATATATAATAAATATAGCTATGTTTTATTTGATCCAATATTAGACATTTTAACTTGGGAAAATTGATATAAGGCACAGCTTTATTTCTATTGCCTGCAACATTTTGTCTTGCAACATGGTTGAAGATCATTAATCTATTTGCGTCAGCTCCCGGCAATGTGTGTAATTTTAGACACATTATTAACCTTTTTGGAAATCATTTGCCACTTGATTAGTGGCTTTGCATTGTTGACATGTTTTTTAGTCTGAAATTCTTTCTATTCAATTTGAGATAATGCATATTGTTCACACAAATTTTAGTGCAATATAGCAGATTATAGGTTTTCATTGTGTGTCGTCTAAGATCAATGTCATTTTCTATTGCTATCAACTGAGTAGAGTGGAAAAATGCCCTTTGTACTGGCTAATTTCTAGTAGTTAACATTATAAATTTAAATTAATATGTAACTGACTGCTCTCTACTGGAGCAGCTTTCAGTTTAGTTGCATTGAAAAATTTTGTGGAAACGATTTGGTGATTCTTTTTGCTCAAAGTTTTTGAATTCTGTAAAAATCCCCTTCGCACCCAAAAAATGGAAAATAGTAACCACATTTTGGAAACTGAAAACTTTGAGAAACCAATGAATTATATGTTACTTTAAAACTTTATAAAAAATAAATTAGTAATTATGAATGTTGATGAAATCCATATTTGAATGAAATATTACACAAAGCTATATGTTGAGTCTAAATGTGACTAACATAGTACTAATGATTAATCTATATATGAGTTTTTAAACAAATAGATGGGGGAACCAACAAGAGGGAAAAACCTACTTGACCTCGTCATCACCAATCTATCTGTCGCAGATGCATCTGTCCATGACAGTATTGGTAGGAGTCACACAAATGCCAGGCAATGATCATCTCAAACAAGAGAAAATCTAACCATCTCCCCTTGATGTTCAACAGCATTACCATCGCTGACTCCACCACTATCAACATCCTGGAGGTTACCATTGATCAGAAACTGAACTAGACCAGTCACATAAATACTTTAGCTATAAGAGCAGGTCAGAGACTGGGAATCCTGCAGCAAGTAACTCACCTCCTGAGTCCCCAATGCCTGTCCACTATCTATAAGGCACAAGTGAGGAGTGTGATGGAATACACTCCACTTGCCTGGATGGGTGCAGCTCCAACAACACTCAAGAAGCTCGACACCATCCAGGACAAAGCAGCCTACTTGACTGACACCCCATCCACCATCTTCAACATTTATTCCCTTCATCACCGACGCACAGTGGCAGCAGTGTGTACCATCTATAAGATGCACTGCAGCAACTCACCAAGGCTCCTTAGGCAGCACCTTCCAAATCGTGACCTCTACCACCTAGAAGGACAAGGGCAGCAGTTGCATGGGAACAACACCACCTGCAAGTTCCCATCCAAGCCACACACCAGCCTGACTTGGAACTATATTGCTGTTCCTTCACTGTCACTGGGTTAAAATCCTGGAACTCCCTTCCTAACAGCACTGTTGTGTACCTATACCCCAAGGACTGTAGCGGTTCAAGAAGGCAGCTCACCACCACCTTCTCAAGGGCAATTAGGGATGGGAAATAAATGCTGGCCTAGCCAGCAACGCCCACATCCCATGAACAAATACAAAAATGGTAGACAGCATTAGCTAGAGTTTTCCCTTCATTTATTGTGAATGATAAGGAAGTCCACCAAGATGTTAGCATTAAAGTGTCAATGTAGGTAATCCTATGCAGGGAATTATATTTGTTAATCCTTTGTGAATTTGAAAACTACAGGGAAACTTTGGCGCGTGTGAAACCTATGCAGGAGTTTGTAAAATTCTTGGAATACACCTTGCACCAACTCATTGTTGGGATCATACAAACTTTGCTTTTACAGTGGGATTGCTTGGCTGCCACATGAAGCTCAGATGTGGTGCAGTGCAAACTCATTGTATCCTAAAAATAATGTAAATGAAGGGATTTTGTGCAGTTGCCTCAGAAAACATTGGTCCATTTCATAACTTACGAGAGAATATTTACCACCATTTTTCCATTATTTCTCAATGCATCAGCTGTGTTTGCCCATAAATGAGTAATGACGTCAGCAGTTTGGTGTAATAAACTGTACCAAAATGAAGCAGAAAGATGCTATAATATAAAAATATGATGTGTACTGATTTACAAGATGTACAATACAGAAAACTCAACTCAAACAGACAGTTAAAAATTTTTAAAAATGTCTAGCTTTCAGTGATAAATATAGATCTGTTTTACAACTGCTGATCCACAAACAGATCTCAAACTGCAGGTGGCATCATCCACACATAAAATAAGCAACAAATTCTTGCTGAGTGAATTTCATTTGAAAAACAAAATAGATGCTGCTTGGTGATGTACTGCAAAACTGCATTACCAGGCCACCAACTCCATTCTTCTCCCTGGTCACAGTCTGAGGCTGAACCAGACCATTTGGCAATCTTGGAGTCTAGTTGGCCCAAAGATGAAATTCTGACCCCATATTCACTCCATCATCAAGACCATCGACTTCCACCTCTGTAACATTGCCCATCTCTGCTCCTGTTTCAGCTTAGCTGGTGCTAAAGCCCTCATCTGTGCCTTTACTACCTGTAGACCTGGACTATTCCATTGCCTTCCTGGCTATCCTTCTATCCTTCACTCTCGATAAACTTCAGCTCATCCAAGACTCTGCTGCCTGCATCCTAACTTGCATGAAGCTCTGTTCACTTATCATTCCCATGTCTGCTGACCTACTTTGGCACCTGGTCTGGCAGTGCCTTGATTTTAAAATTCTCAACCTGGTTTTAAAATCTCCCCATGGCCTTGCCCCTCATTATCTCTGTATCCTCCTGCAGCCCTAACCCCCCATCACATGGAGATCTCCAATTCTGGCCTCATGAGCATCCCCGATTTTAATTGCTCCAACTTTGGTGGCCATGTCCTCAGCTGCCTAGCCGCTAAGCTCTGGAATTCTGTCCTTAAACTGCTCGGCCTCTCCACCCCTCTGTCCTCCTTTAAAATGCTCCTTAAAATCCACCTCTTTGACTAAGCTTTTGCTCACCTGTCCTAATATTTCCTTATGTGGCTTAATGTCAAGTTTTGTTCCTGTGAAGTGCCTTGGGATGTGTAACTACCTTAAAGATGCTATATAACTTTAAGTTGTATAAATTTATATAAATCTTCACTGTTGCAATGCAAAGATGTAACATTTCTCATTCATTGCTACAAGAATTAAACTGAGGACCTGGTTAAAGCATTGTTATTCCATTTCATTGTGCTGGTGAGGTGAGAGTGACTGCCCGTGACATCAAGGCAACATTTGACTGAGTATGGCATCAAGGTGCTCCAGTAAAATTAGAGTCAATGGGAATCAGGGGGAAAGCTCTCTGCTGGTTGAAGTCATACCTAGCACAAAGGAAGATGGTTGTGGTTGTTGGAGGTCAATCATCTCAGCTCCAGGACATCACTGCAGGAGTTCCTCAGGGTAGTGTCCTAGGCCCAACCAATCTTCAGCTGCTTCATCAATGACCTTCCTTCAATCATAAGGTCAGAAGTGGGGATGTTTGCTCATGATTGCACAATGTTCAGCACCATTGGGAACTCCTCAGCAGTCTGTGTCCACATGCAGCAAGACCTGGACAATATGCAGGCTTGGGCTGATGAAATGGCAAGTAACGTTTGTGCCACACAAGTGCCAGGCAGTGACCATCTCCGACAAGAGAGAATCTGACCATCTCCCCTTGATGTTCAACAGCATTACTATCAGTGATTCCCCCACCATCATCATCCTGGGGGGGTTACCATTCACCAGAAACTGAACTAGACCAGCCATATAAATACTGTGGCTAGAAGATCAGGTCAAAGGCTGGTCTGTGGTGAGTAACTCAATTCCTCACTCACCAAAACATGTTCACCAACTACAAGGTGCAAGTCAGCTAGGATGGAATACTCTCCACTTGCCTAGCTGAGTACAGCTCCAATAACACTCAAGAAACCTGACACCATCCAGGACAAAGCAGCCCGCCTAATTGGCACCCCATCCACCACCTTAAGCATTCACTCCCTCCACCACCAGCACGCAGTGGCAGCAGTGTACACCATCTACAAGATGCACTGCAGAAACTCACCAAGCCTATTTCAACAGCACCTTCCAAAGCTGTGACCTCTACAACCTAGAAGGACAAGGGCAGCTGACGCATGGGAACACCACCACCTGCAAATTCCCCTCCAAGCTACACATCATCCTGGCTTTGAAATATATCGTTATTCCTTCACTGTTGTTGGGCCAAAAACTAGGAACTCCCTTCCTAACAGCACTGTGGGTGTACCTACATCAGATGAATTACACTGGTTCAAGAAGGTGGCTCACCTTCACCTTCTCAAGGGCAACTAGGGATGGGTAACAGATGCTGGCCTAGCCAGCGACGCTCAAATCCAATGAAAGAATTTTTAAAATCTGTTAACGTTGCTATTTCTAGGCTTATTTTTGATGGCACATTTAAAAAAGAATCTACATTATATATGGAATCCAGTTTGTAGATGCTAATAGGCTATTGATTGTGTTATTAATAAAGACTTGTATGTTAATCTGTTAAATAGTCTATAAATTTCAGTTGCAGTTATTCAATGTTTCACTTGAAAAATGGCTGCAGGCTCAGAACACTTAACAGCGTGTTCCCAAATGATTTCCAAATAACAAATTATTTGAATAGGTTTACAGTAAGCTTAAATGTATTATGCATTTAGACGGCTCCTTCCAAACCTGCAACCTCTACCAACTAGAAGGACAAGGGCAGCAAATACATGGGAACACCACCACCTGCAAGTTCCCCTCCAAGTCACACACCATCCTGACTTGGAACTATATCGCTGTTCCTTCACTATCGCTGGGTCAAAATCCTGGAACTCCCTTCCTAACAGCACTGTGGGTCTACCTACCCCAAATGGACTGCAGCGGTTCAAGAAGGCAGCTCACCACTACCTTCTCAAGGGCAATTAGAGATGAATAAAAAAAAATGCAGTTGGTGCATGAGTTTGCAGAGAAATTAGAATGCCTGGAGTTTTCCTACTTATATGGTCACCAGGTCTTTTCAGATTGTCAGTTGTCAACATTGCAATGTACTTCTCAAGTCACTGTTTACGTTGTTCAGTACAGCTGATTATTTCATCTCCTTATCTTCTGTCCCCCACCAGGAATTGAAAACAAACAGGAAGTCTCCATTGTTGCAGAATTTCCCAAAAGTCATGAACACATGACTGCCTGCCACATAACCTTTGAACATCTTTACTCAATCAAGTCTTTGTAATTGTTTTCAGAAATGGGAAAGAGCTCACTACTGAATGTTTAGATGCGATATGATGTGCATAACATCACAAAATTTGCTTTCCAATTAACCTAGCTCCTGGCACGATCCCTTCATTTTGTCTCCATCATGCTTTTCGAGATTGTTTCACAGCAAGTTTTATTTAATTACCAACTCCTTTGATACATAATATACTATGTTTCTGACCTCCTTTCTGGTTTATTTTTGTGTTTAATTACATCCTTTTACTTTGCAGCTAATAGAGAGAATGGTCTAAAGCAATGATATGTGACTCCAGTGATAAATCTATAAACTCTGACCCAAGAATCATAGAATATCACAGCACAGAATTATGTCATTTGGCACATCAAGTCTGCACCGGTTCTTTTGAATAGCGATCCAGTTCATCCCATTCACCTGCTCTTTCCACATGTCCCTGCATTCTTTCTCCTGCAAGTATTTATCCACTTCCCTTTTGAAGACTGTGATTGAATCTATATCCACCACCCTATCATGCAGTAAGTTCCAAATTCTAACCACTTGTTTCATAAAAAAGCTTTTCCTCATGTTGCTTCTGGTTCTTTTCCCAATCACCCATCAATATATGCCCACTGGTTATCACCCTTTCAGCCATTGGAAACGGTTCTGGTAATTTGGTCTATCTAAACCCTTCATGGTTTTAAATACCTCTATAAAATCTTCTCTTAATCTTCTCTGTTCTAAAAAGCTTCTCCAGTCTATCCACGTAACTATATTCCTCATGCCTGGAACCATTCTAGTAAATCTATTCTGTACCCTCTCTAAAGCCTTCATGTCCTTCTGTTATGAAGGTGCTTCTATTTTAAAAAAAAATTTTTTTTTGAGGATTCGAATGTTAGAATTGTGTAGATGGATTCATTGGAAAACTGAAGTAATTCCATAGATGTTGGACTTTGTTTTTTAAAGGAGGTTGCCGGAAAGACACTTGAGGTCTTGTTTGAAAACAACCTTTACTGGAATTCACATGCCTTAAGCTCAATAAACAACAGAAACCTAACAGAGAAGTGACATGTCACGATTTATGAGCTTCAGGAGGTTCTGTCTTGCTGTTGGGATTTGCTCATGAGATATTGTTTTGCTTCTTTAAACCTTTTATTCTATAAACTTTTTCATCCAGAGGGTGGTGATGGTCTGGAACTTGCTGCCTGAAAGGGTAGTTGAGGCAGAGACCCTCAACTCATTCAAACAAAGTCTGGATATGCACCTCAAGTGCTTTAAGCTGTAGGGCTACGGACCAAATGCTGGAAAGTGGGATTAGAATAGGTGGATCGTTTTTCAGCCAGCACAGACACAATCAGCCAAGTGGCTTCTTTCTGTGCCTTAAATTTTCTATGATTTCTATGATTCAGTTGGGGTGTGAACTGTGTTTGAAAGCAGTTGGCGATCAAAATGCCAAGAGAGAGACACGCAGCTTGCCTCCTTCCTCTTGTCTCTGTGAAATGCTGCATTTCTCCTGAGGAGCTCCTGGAAAGCTTGCCAGATTAATTCTCGAGGCCGCCTGAAAAGAACTGCTCCAGAAAAGGTCCCAGTAACCCATCTATGTGTACTTCAATGCTAGACTGCATGCCACTTTGGGACACAACATATCTCATTCATTTTCTTCAAGAATTAACAAATATTTGGCCAAAGTATTCTTTTTTTTTTGTAAAAGAGCTCTGCAGAGAAAATCTCTATTTTTCGGTTGACTGGTGTGTGTGTGTGTGAGGGGCTAAGGTAAAAAGGGAACTTTTATATTTCAATCTGTGTTTTAACGCTTTGCTTCATTACTGGATAAGTCTTGTTTTATAATAAACGGATAATTTTGTTGTTTATTAAAGAAACTTGGTTGGTGTATTCAGGGATAAAGAGTAGAGTATATGATTGGCCGTATCGGTAACTGGGTAAACATTTAATATATGTTGTGACCTGTGAAGAAGTGGAACTAGAAAAGACTGCACTCCTCGCTCCTCAGTTATAGCACTTTCTACATCATGGCGCCCAGAATTGGACACAATTATCTAGTGAGAAAAATAATCAGAGAGTAACATTATTGGTAACAGTACATTTTGTTAGTATGACTGTGTATATTTCACAAAGTTGGATTATACTACAGCCCTTAAGGTGTACTCACATGACAGTGTCATTGTGAAGTGGTTCTGCTTTGTAACAACAGCTATAATGTAAATGCAATATGAGACGGCAGGAATGGAGGCGGGCAATTACTTAAACCCACCCCTCGTGTTTGGTGTGCCAGTTTCCCAGTGCGAAACTGACACCTTCAGAGTTTAAAAGGCTCTGCCAAGAACCAGAGGAGGCAACCTGCCCGATTGATAAATGACTAGTTCAGCCATTTAACCAAGCTTGTTGTCAGCTCATTAAGGGCCAGTTTTGAATTTTCTTTTTAAGGTACAGGATCCACGCAGGGTCTCAATCACGACAAGGAGGAGGAGGCACTAACATAGTGGGAAGCTAGTCAGAATGGCGAGATAGCAGCAAGAGGCACCAATAGAGAAGGAAGGCTCAGAAAAGGCCCTTACAGGTAATCTGTCATATCTCTTCAATCTTGATAAGGGCCCTTTGTGGGAGGAGGGGGGGGATGGCTTTGGGGTGGAGGTGGTGTGGACGGGTCCTTCTCTGTATAGGCCTCACGGGTTCATGAGAGGAGGGTTCAGGAAGTATCCACATTCCAATTAAAGGAAGGAAGGATGGACATGATAGGAAATGGGGTTAAACTACTCCGAGATAGGCTCGACTAGTGAAGAGAAGCAGTATCACAAGGAAGAGAAGCAGACCCCTGGGTAAACAGGAATGCAGGGGTCAGGAATGAGTGACAGGAATGCAATGAAGGTGATGCCCTCGGCAGAGGGTCTACCGCCAAAGGAGAAGCTACCTGAACATGTCAGAGCGTCAGTGACGTAGAAGGCTGTGCCTGTCCAGGGCAGATGGTCACTGAGCTGTGTGCCCTCATTGAGGGTCATCCAAGGGATCGCAGGAACCATTGCCATGGCCTACCCATGGCTGTAAACGTCACAGTGGCCTTGCACTTTTTTTGCAGCCGAGTCCTTCCAAGGAGCGGCAGCAGACATTGGTGGCATCTCGCAGATAGCGGCACATCATTGCATCATGGTGGTAATGGATACTCTGTTCAAGAATGCAGAAGATTACATTGAATTCCAGGTGGATAGTGGCACTCAAGCTCAAAGGCCAGTAGGATTTGTCTCCTTCGCTGGATTCGCTCAGGTGCTGGGGATCATCGATTGCACCCATGTGGCCATCAAGGCACCGAATGACCATCAGGGAGATTCCTCAGCAGGAAGGGATTCCACTTTCTAAACATCCAGCTGATATGTGACCACAGCAGAAGCCTTGTGAAACGGAGACAAATCCAAACAGATTCCAGGCAGCCCCCTTGAATAAAGCCTTTGCACACACAGGAATTGTGAGTCTACTTTCTTCATGTTTGGGGCACAAAGCATAACATCTGGCAATGAAGATGGCAAGTAATTTAAATTTACCAGGTCCAGCTCCTTTCTTGCCATTGCTGGGGAATCCTCCCATTCCAGGGGACTGATGGATTTTTGGGTTTGATACCGACTTCCTCGGCTACGGGTATGGATGGTACAGATGTAGCAGCCACCAACAAGAAGGTGATATTTGTGCATTGCCTCAGAACTGTGGCCAGTGTATATTTGAGCAGTTTTTTTTAATAGAAAGATACAGCACTGAAACAGGCCCTTCAGCCCACTGAGTCTGTGCCGACCAACAACCACCCATTTATACTAATCCTACATTAATCCCATATTCCCTACCACATCCCCACCATTCTCCTATCACCTACCTACACGAGGGGCAATTTACAATGGCCAATTTACCTATCAACCTGCAAGGCTGTGGGAGGGAACTGGAGCACCTGGCAGAAACCCACACGGTCACAGGGAGAACTTGCAAACTCCACACAGGCAGTACCCAGAATCGAAACTGGGTCGCTAGAGCTGTGAGGCTGCAGTGCTAACCACTGTGCCACTGTGCTACCCCAGTTAACAGATGATAGGCCTATGTTCGATGAGGCCCTAAGTGCTCTGGAGAAATATTTTGGCCGGAAGAGAAGTGTGATGATTTGAACAATACACATTCCACCAGCGATGCCAGGGAAACGCTGAGCCTCTAAAACAATATGTGGCAGCTTTGTGTCAGTTAGCTTCTACATGCAAATTTGGCACACAAACTAATGAACTAATTCGTGACCAACTAATTGAAAAATCTTCAATCCCATGAATTAGGGAATGCCTACTCATGGAGGATGATGGTTTAACTTGGCCATCCAAATCAAATCCATCGTGTTAGATTCAAAGATGTTATACAAAAATACACCCTCAGGCTCAGGGTTGCAGACACATCTTGCTGAATCAGTTCAAGTGCAAGAGTTACGGACAGTGACCTCAGCCGGCTCATCAACACTTGCCCTATCATAGTCAGGCTCCCTCAAAAATGTGCCCAAATTGTGGGCGTACTCATGGATTCAAAATAGCATGTCCAGCACGAGGGAAAAAGTGCAACTCATGCTCAAAGATGAGTCACTTCACAGAGGTATGCAGGTCGTTGAAGAAGACTTTGTCAGTTCGACAGGTGGAGGAACCTATTCCTGAGAGTGAAATACAGTATGTGTTTACTATCGTGGATTGTAAAGTGCCCAGTTCCATGTACGGGGGTCACATCAAGGATGGCACAGTTGTGATCGCGGGCATTTCAGTGTCACTCCTCATTGATGTGGGTGCGAAAGTATCCATATTGAGAGAAGATGTCTACTGTCGTTATTTTTCACAACTATCTCTCACTCCTGCGACACACACTCTTCAAGCTTACGATGACTCGATTATTCCAATCTTCAAAACGATCACAGTTCCAGTGTGCTACAAAAATGTTAACCTAAACAAGTTCACGTTCTATGTGGCCAAAGGCAGGAGCCTTAGGAAGTAGACCTGTTTGATAAGCTTGGCTTCAAACTTGCAATATTGGCTGAGTGACAAAAAACAGAAGTTAGTGGTGTTGTGGAGTTTTTAAAGGCACTTGACATGTCAAAGTCAGCTGCAGTGAATCAAGCAGCAGTTTATTTTACAAGTATGCAAACAGGGGAGTCCTCTCAGACCACTCTAAGAGGTGACTCAGAGTTACATCATTTTCCTCATGTATTTATACCATTCCTGTGACATTTCAACATGTACATAGTTACAGATAAATTAGTCATGGAAGACTTGAGTTTTTGCAAGTGGTGCCAGCAGTTTGTTTAAAGAAAGACGAACTTTGCTTTATCTGTCTTGACATCCTGTCCACTGCGTTGTCCAATCATCACCTAACCACAGCCCACTCTAACTAGCTTTTACTGCAAAACACATTTAAGACTTTATACCAATTACAGCAAGTTTAGCCAAGTCTGAGCATATGGGATCCTGGGCTTTATAAATAGGGGCATAGTGTACAAAAACAATGAAATTATGATGAGCCTGTATAAAAACCTGGTATGGCCTCAACTGGAGTATTGTGTCCAATTCTGGGCACCAAACTTTAGGAAGGATGTGAAGGCATTAGAGAGGGGCAGAAAAAATTCTTCAGAATTGTTCCAGGGATGAGGAACTTCAGTTACGTGGATAAATTGGTGAAGCTGGGGCTGTTCTCCTTGGAAAAGAGAAGATTAAGAGGAGATTTGATAGAGATGTTCAAAATCATAAGGGGTCTGGATAGATAGGGAGAGATTGTTCCCATTGGCTGATGAGTTGAGGGCCAAAGGACACCGATTTAAGCTGATTAGAAAAAGAAGAAACGGCGACATGAGGAAAAACCTTTTCATGCCCACGATGTTGTGCCGAACCTTTAACCTACTCTAAAATCAAACTAACTACCTACCCTTCAGACTACTATCATCCATGCACCTATCCAAGAGTCGCTTAAATGTCCCTAATGTATCTGCTTCTACTACCACCGCTGGCAGTGCATTCCACGCACCCACCACTCTCTGTGTAAAGAACCTACCTCTGACATCTCCCCGAAACCTTCCTCCAATCACCTTAAAATTATGCCCCCTGGTGATAGCCCTTTCCGCCCTGGGAAAAAGTCTCTGGCTATCCACTCTATCTATGCCTCTCATCATCTTGTACCCCTCTATCAAGTCACCTCTCATCCTTCTTCGCTCCAATGAGAAAAGCCCTAGCTCCCTCAATCTTTCTTCGTAAGACATGCCCTCCAGTCCAGGCAGCATCCTGGTAAATCTCCTCTACACCCTCTCTAAAGCTTCCACATCCTTCCTATAATGTGGTGACCAGAACTGAACACAATATTCCAAGTGTGGTCTAACCAGGGCTTTATAGAGCTGCAGCATAACCTCGCGGCTCTTAAACTCAATCCCCCTGTTAATGAAAGCCAACACACCATACGCTTTCTTAACAACCCTATCAACTTGGGTGGCAACTTTGAGCGATCTATGGACATGAACCCCAAGATCCCTCTGTTCCTCCACACTACCAAGAATCCTGTCTTTAAGCCTGTATTCTGCATTCAAATTTGACCTTCCAAAATGAATCACTTCACACTTTTCCAGGTTGAACTCCATCTGCCACTTCTCAGCCCAGCTCTGCATCCTGTCAATGTCCCGTTGCAACCTACAACAGCCTTCCACACTATCCACAACTCGAGCAATCTTCGTGTCATCGGCAAACTTGCTAACCCAGCCTTCCACTTCCTCATCCAAGTCATTTATAAAAATCACAAAGAGCAGAGGTCCCAGAACAGATCCCTGCGGAACACCGCTGGTCACCGAGCTCCAGGCTGAATACTTTCCATCTACTACCACCCTCTGTCTTCTATGGGCCAGCCAATTCTGTATCCAGACAGCCAACTTTCCCTGTATCCCATGCCTCCTTACTTTCTGAATGAACCTACCATGGGGAACCTTATCAAACGCCTTGCTAAAATCCATATACACCACATCCACTGCTCTTCCTTCATCAACGTGTTTTGTCACATCTTCAAAGAATTCAATAAGGCTTGTGAGGCATGACCTGCCCCTCACAAAGCCATGCTGACTGTCTCTAATCAAACTATGCTTTTCCAAATAATCATAAATCCTGTCTCTCAGAATCCTCTCCAATAATTTGCCCACTATCGACGTAAGACTGACTGGTCTATAATTCCCAGGGTTATCCCTATTCCCTTTCTTGAACAAGGGAACAACATTTGCCACCCTCCAGTCATCTGGTACTACTCCAGTGGACAGTGAGGACACAAAGATCATCGCCAAAGGTGCAGCAATCTCTTCCCTCGCTTCCTGTAATATCCTTGGGTATATCCCGTCTGGCCCCGGGGACTTATCTGTCCTCATGTCTTTCAAAATTTCCAGCACATCCTCCCTCTTAACATCAACCTGTTCGAGCATATCAGCCTGTTTCACACTGTCCTCACAAATGACCAGGTCCCTCTCACTAGTGAATACTGAAGCAAAGTATTCATTTAGGACCTCCCCGACCTCCTCCGACTCCAGGCACAAGTTCCCTCCACTATCCCTGATCGGCCCTACCCTCACTCTGGCCATCCTCTTGTTCCTCACATAAGTGTAGAACGCCTTGGGATTTTCCTTAATCCTACCCGCCAAGACTTTTTCATGTCCCCTTCTAGCTCTCCTAAGTCAATTCTTCAGTTCCTTCCTGGCTACCTTGTAACCCTCTCGAGCCCTGTCTAATCCTTGCTTCCTCAACCTTAAGTAAGCTTCCTTCTTCCTCTTGGCTAGCTGTTCCACATCTCTTGTCATCCAAAGTTCCTTCACCCTACCATCCCTTCCATGCCTCATCGGGACAAACCTATCCAGCAGTCGCAGTAAGTGCTCCCTAAACAACCTCCACATTTCTGTCGTGCATTTCCCTGAGAACATCTGTTCCCAATTTATGCTCCCCAGTTCCTGCCTAATAGCATTGTAATTTCCCCTGCCCCAATTAAATATTTTCCCATCCCGTCTGCTCCTGTGCCTCTCCATGAGTATAGTAAAGGTCAGGGAGTTGTGATCACTATCACCGAAATGCTCTCCCACCGAGATCTGCCACCTGGCCTGGTTCGTTGCCAAGCACCAAATCCAACATAGCCTCCCCTCTAGTCGGCCTATCTACATATTGAGTCAGGAAACCTTCCTGGACACACCTGACAAAAACTGGTCCATCCAAACTATTTGCATTAAGGAGGTTCCAATCAATATTAGGGAAGTTGAAGTCACCCATGACAACAACCCTGTTACTTCTGCACCTTTCCAAAACCTGCCTCCCAATCTGTTCCTCCGTGTCTCTGTTGCTATTGGGGGGTCTATAGAAAACTCCCAACAAAGTGACTGCTCCTTTCCTGTTTCTGACTTCCACCCATAATGACTCAGTAGACAAACCCTCCTCGACGGCCTCCCTTTCTGCAGCTGTGATACTATCCCTGATTAACAATGCCACTCCCCCACCTCTTTTCTTTCCCTCCCTATTCCTTTTGAAATATCTAAACCCCGGAACATCCAACATCCATTCCTGCCCCTGTGATATCCAAGTCTCCGTAATGGCCACAACATCGTAGCTCCAAGTACTGATCCATGCTCTAAGTTCATCACCCTTATTCCTGACACTTCTTGCGTTAAAATAGACACACTTCAACCCATCATACTGGCTGCAACTTTGCCCTGTCAACTATCTCACCTTCCTCACAGACTCTCTGCACTCTGTATCTGCCTGTTCAACAGCTACCCTATCCACTGATCCATAGCTCCAGTTCCCATCCCCCTGCCAAACTAGTTTAAACCCTCCCGAAGAGCGCTAGCAAACCTCCCGCCCAGGATATTGGTGCTCCTCCAGTTCAGATGCAACCCGTCCTTCTTGTACAGGTCCCACCTTCCCCAGAAGGTATCCCAATGATCCACATATCTGAATCCCTCCCTCCTACACCAGTTCTGTAGCCACGTGTTCAACTGCACTCGCTATCTGTTTCTAGCCTCACTAGCATGTGGCACCGGTATCAATCCTGAGATTACTATCCTGCTCGTCCTGCCTTTTAGCTTCCAACTTAACTCCCTATATTCGCTTTTCAGGTCCTCATCCCTTTTCCTAGCTATGTCATTGGTACCGATGTGTACCACGACTTCTGGCTGCTCCCCCTCCCCCTTAAGAATCATGTAGACTCGATCCGAGACATCCCTGACCCTGGCACCCGGGAGGCAACATACCATCCGGGAGTCTCGTTCGCGACCACAGAATCTCCTGTCTGTTCCTCTAGCCATTGAATCTCCTATAACTATCGCTCTCCTATTCTCCTCCCTTCCCTTCTGAGCCACAGAGCCAGGCTCAGTGCCAGAGACCTGGTCGCTGTGGCTTTCCCCTGGTAGGTCGGCCCCCCCCAACCGTATCCAAAACGGTATACTTATTATTGAGGGGAACGGCCACAGGGGATCCCTGCACTGTGCGCCTATTCCCTTTCCCTCCCCTGACGGTCACCCAGCTACCTTTATCCTGTAACTTAGGTGTCACTACTTCCCTATAACTGTTCTCTATCACCCCCTCAGCCGCCTGAATGATCCGAAGTTCATCCAGCTCCAGTTCCCTAACGCGGTCTGTGAGGAGCTGGAGTTGGTTCTCACAGGTGAAGTCAGCAGGGACACAAGTGGTGACCCTGACCTCCCACATCTTGCAAGAGGAGCGTGCAACTGCCCTAGCTTCCATCCCCTCTGCTCTAAATTGACACAGAGATTAAGTAAAAATAAAGGAAAACCTTACCTTCCCAAACCCTCCACACAAGAGTCCTCTTTTTTTGGTTACAGGAGGAGGATGGGTGGGAGACACTAGACGTGTAGTGTTAAGGGTTTAGCCACTGCCCGAGTATATAAGTTCACTTACCCAGCAGTCCCCGTGTCCGCGTCCGCCGAATCGCTAGGTAAGTACTTTATACTGTAACTTACCTTCCCAGCTGCCCCCTGGCTCGCACTCTCACTGCTACCGCTGTTCAAAAAGAGAAAGAAATTGCAGGGCTACGGGGAAAAGCTAGGGGAGTGGAAGGAGGTAAGTTTTCCTTGCAGATAGCCGAATGGCCTCCTTTTGTGCTGTAACCATTCTATGATGCTATGATCAGGGCAAATTACCCTGTGGAATGCTGGTCCTAAGATAATGAGTAGGATTACATTCACTTTCCTGAATGTTCCCCACTCCACCCTTTGCTTAGGTGGGTTGAAACATCTACCAAAATCCTAAAAGAACTTCCAGGATTCCTGGTTCACTTGTATGTCCAGTGATATTATCATGTCTAACTATCAGTAGTTGTCAGTTCAAGGAACAATTTTATTTCAAGAACACAATTATGTTATTGCAGAATTTCTAATTGTACAGCTGAAAGTATAACCATACTTTAGTGGCAATATATTGCCACCTAGTGATCAAGGTCTCCATTTTTAAAAATGTTTGCTTCAAAATTTCGTGGAGGGCCTGTTTTACAGCTTAGAAGTCCTGGGAAATTATGGTGGAGTTAAAATACTTTGTCTTCACAAGGACTGTACGTTGGTCACACCTACTAATTTATCGCGGACGGATATGTCTATGTCAGGATAGTTGTTGAGGAAAGATCAAGTAGAATACTTCCTCATATTAGTTCCCTCACAACCTGATGCAGACCTAGTCTGACAGCTACGTCAGATTCATAGAATCGTTACAGTGCAGTAGGAGGTCATTCGGCCAATTGTGTCTGCATCTGCTCTCCGAAAGAGCAATTCACTCAGTTCCATTCCCCTGCCTTCTCCCCGTAACCCTGCACATTCTTCCTTTTCATATAACTGTCTAATTCCCTTTTGAATGTTTCAGTTGAACCTGCCTCTACCAGACTCTCAGGCAACGCATTCCAGACTTTAACCACTCTCTGCATGAAAAAGTTTTTCCTCATGTCGCTTTTGCTTCTCTTACCAAATACTTTAAATCTGTGCCCTCTCGTTCTCAATACTTTCATGAGTTTCTCTCTATCTATTTTGTCCAGACCCATCATGATTTTGAATACCTCTATCAAATCACATCTCAGCCTTCTCTTCTCCAAAGAAAACAGTCCTAACTTAGAACATAGAACATAGAACATAGAACAGTACAGCACAGTACAGGCCCTTCGGCCCACGATGTTGTGCCAAATCTTTAACCTACTCTAGGATCAAACTACTGACATACCCTTCATACTACTATCATCCATGTACCTATCCAAGAGTCGCTTAAATGTCCCTAATGTATCTGCTTCTACTACCACCGCTGGCAGTGCATTCCACGCACCCACCACTCTCTGTGTAAAGAACCTACCTCTGACATCTCCCCGAAACCTTCCTCCAATCACCTGAAAATTATGCCCCCTGGTGATAGCCCTTTCCGCCCTGGGAAAAAGTCTCTGGCTATCCACTCTATCTATGCCTCTCATCATCTTGTACCCCTCTATCAAGTCACCTCTCATCCTTCTTCGCTCCAATGAGAAAAGCCCTAGCTCCCTCAATCTTTCTTCATAAGACATGCCCTCCAGTCCAGGCAGCATCCTGGTAAATCTCCTCTGCACCCTCTCTAAAGCTTCCACATCCTTCCTATAATGAGGCGACCAGAACTGAACACAATATTCCAAGTGTGGTCTAACCAGGGCTTTATAGAGCTGCAGCATAACCTCGCGGCTCTTAAACTCAATCCCCCTGTTAATGAAAGCCAACACACCATACGCTTTCTTAACAACCCTATCAACTTGGGTGGCAACTTTGAGCAAGCTATGGACATGGACCCCAAGATCCCTCTGTTCCTCCACACTACCAAGAATCCTGTCTTTCAGCCTGTATTCTGCATTCAAATTCGACCTTCCAAAATGAATCACTTCACACTTTTCCAGGTTGAACTCCATCTGCCACTTCTCAGCCCAGCTCTGCATCCTGTCAATGTCCCGTTGCAACCTACAACAGCCTTCCACACTATCCACAACTCCAGTAACCTTCGTGTCATCGGCAAACTTGCTAACCCAGCCTTCCACTTCCTCATCCAAGTCATTTATAAAAATCACAAAGAGCAGAGGTCCCAGAACAGATCCCTGCGGAACACCACTGGTCACCGAGCTCCAGGCTGAATACTTTCCATCTACTACCACCCTCTGTCTTCTATGGGCCAGCCAATTCTGTATCCAGACAGCAAACTTTCCCTGAATCCCATGTCTCCTTACTTTCTGAATGAGCCTACCATGGGGAACCTTATCAAACGCCTTGCTAAAATCCATATATACTACATCCACTGCTCTTCCTTCATCAACGTGTTTTGTCACATCTTCAAAGAATTCAATAAGGCTTGTGAGGCATGACCTGCCCCTCACAAAGCCATGCTGACTGTCTCTAATCAAACTATGCTTTTCCAAATAATCATAAATCCTGTCTCTCAGAATCCTCTCCAATAATTTGCCCACTATCGACGTAAGACTGACTGGTCTATAATTCCCAGGGTTATCCCTATTCCCTTTCTTGAACAAGGGAATAACATTTGCCACCCTCCAATCATCTGGTACTACTCCAGTGGACAGTGAAGACGCAACGATCATCGCCAAAGGCGGAGCAATCTCTTCCCTCGCTTCCTGTAATATCCTTGGGTATATCCCGTCTGGCCCCGGGGACTTATCTGTCCTCATGTCTTTCAAAATTTCCAGCACATCCTCCCTCTTAACATCAACCTGTTCGAGCATATCAGCCTGTTTCACGCTGTCCTCACAAACGACCAGGTCCCTCTCACTAGTGAATACTGAAGCAAAGTATTCATTTAGGACCTCCCCGACCTCCTCCGACTCCAGGCACAAGTTCCCTCCACTATCCCTGATCGGCCCTACCCTTACTCTGGCCATCCTCTTTGTTCCTCACATAAGTGTAGAACGCCTTGGGATTTTCCTTAATCCTACCCGCCAAGACTTTTTCATGTCCCCTTCTAGCTCTCCTAAGTCCATTCTTCAGTTCCTTCCTGGCTACCTTGTAACCCTCCAGAGCCCTGTCTGATCCTTGCTTCCTCAACCTTAAGTAAGCTTCCTTCTTCCTCTTGGCTAGCTGTTCCACATCTCTTGTCATTCAAGGTTCCTTCACCCTACCATCCCTTCCTTGCCTCATCGGGACAAACCTATCCAGCAGTCGCAGCAAGTGCTCCCTTAACAACCTCCACATTTCTGTCGTGCATTTCCCTGAGAACATCTGTTCCCAATTTATGCTCCCCAGTTCCTGCCTAATAGCATTGTAATTTCCCTTCCTCTAATTAAATATTTTCCCATCCCGTCTGCTCCTGTCCCTCTCCATGACTATAGTAAAGGTCAGGGAGTTGTGATCACTATCACTGAAATGCTCTCCCACCGAGAGATCTGCCACCTGGCCTGGTTCGTTGCCAAGCACCAAATCCAACATAGCCTCCCCTCTAGTCGGCCTATCTACATATTGAGTCAGGAAACCTTCCTGGACACACCTGACAAAAACTGCTCCATCCAAACTATTTGCACTAAGGAGGTTCCAATCAATATTAGGGAAGTTGAAGTCACCCATGACAACAACCCTGTTACTTCTGCACCTTTCCAAAACCTGCCTCCCAATCTGTTCCTCCGTGTCTCTGTTGCTATTGGGGGGTCTATAGAAAACTCCCAATAAAGTGACTGCTCCTTTCCTGTTTCTGACTTCCACCCATAATGACTCAGTAGACAAACCCTCCTCGACGACCTCCCTTTCTGCAGCTGTGATACTATCCCTGATTAGCAATGCCACTGCCCCACCTCTTTTACCTCCCTTCCTATTCCTTTTGAAATATCTAAACCCCGGAACATCCAACATCCATTCCTGCCCCTGTGATATCCAAGTCTCCGTAATGGCCACAACATCGTAGCTCCACGTACTGATCCATGCTCCAAGTTAACTTATCCAATCTATCTTTATAACTGAAGTTCCTCATCCCTGGAACCATTCACATTAATCTTTTCTGCACTCTCCCCAATGCCCTCACATCTTTCCTAAAGTGCAGCGCCCAGTACTTGACACAATACACCAACTGAGGTTGAACTAGTGTCTTATACAAGTTCAACATAACGTCCTTGCTCTTGTACTCTATGCCCCTCTTAATAAAGCCCACGATACTGTATGCTTTATTAACCATGCTCTCAACCTGTCCTGCCACCTTCAATGAATTATGCACATATACACCAGGTCCCTCAGCTCCTGCACCCCCTTTAGAATTGTACCCTTTATTTTATGTTGTCTCTCCATATTCTTCTTCCAAAATGAATCACTTCACATTTCTCTGCTACCTGTCTGCCCATTCCACCAACTTGTCTATGTCCTTTTGGAGTTCTACACTATCCTCCTCACAGTTCACAATGCTTCCAAGTTTCGTATCATCTGCAAACTTTGAAATTATGCCCTGTACACCAAAGTCTAGGTCATTAATATAAATCAGGAAAAGCAAGGGTCCCAACACTGACCCCTGGGGAACTCCGCTGCAAACTTTCCTCCAGCCCGAAAAACATCCATTAACCACTACTCTTTGTTTCCTGTCATTCAACCAATTCCGTAGCCATGTTGCTACCGTCCATTTTATTGCATGAGCTATAAGTTTGCTCACAAGTCTGTTGTGTGGCACTGTATCAAATGCCTTTTGAAATTCCATGTACACCACATCAACAGCATTGCCCTCATCAACCCTTTTCTCTTACCCCCTCAAAAACCTCCAGCACGTTAGTCAAACATTTTCCCTTAAGAAATCTATGCTGGCTTTCCTTAATTAACTTGCATTTGTCCCTGTGACTATTAATTTTGTCCCGATTTTTGTTTAGAAATTTCCGCACCACCGAAGTTAAACTGACTGGCCTGTAGTTGTTGGGCTTATCTTTACACCCTTTTATGAACAAGAGTGTAACATTTGCTATTCTCCAGTCCTCTGGCACCACCCCCGAGTCTAAGGAATACAGAAAAATTATGGCCCATGCCTCCGCAACTTCCACCCTCACTTCCCTCAGTACCCTTGGATGCATCTCATTTGGTCCTGGTGCTTTATCCACTTTAAGTACTGACAGCCCATCTAATACATCCTCTTTGTCAATTTTAAACCCTTCTAGTGTCTGAATTACCTCCTCTTTCACTATTGCCTGAGTTGCATTTCTTCCTTGGTAAGGACAGATGCAAAGTATTCCTTTAATACCTCAGCTATGCCCTCTTCCTTCCTGTGTAAATCACCTTTCTGGTCCCTAATCAGCCCCACTCCTCCATTTACCACCCTTTTACTATTTATATGTCTATAGAAAACTTTGGGATTTCCTTTAATGCTAGCTGCCAGTCTCTTTTCATGGTCTCTCTTTGCTTCTCTCCATGACCTTGCCCCTGCCTATCTCTACAATCCCCTCCAGGCCCACGACCCTCCGAGATATCTGTGCTCCATTAATTCTGGCCTGTCCTTCAGGATTTGGCCAGCTCAGCCAGTGGTACTACTGAGGCGCTCTTGATGGTGTACATTAAAGCCCTCCATCAGGTGTACATTCTGCGCCCTTACTTTCCTCTTACCTTCCTCACAGTGATGTTCAACATGAAAGAGTACTGATTCATCAATTGTGGGGTACTAGGTGGTGATCAGGAGGAGGTTTTCTTATCCTTATTTGATCTGAAGCCATGAAACTTTATGAGGTGGGACCATCAATGTAGAGGACTTCTAGGGAGTGAACACTCTCACCCAATTGCATAACATTGTCCTCCAGCTCTTAATTTCAAAGGGTATAGTAGTAAATCCAAGTGGTTCCTGGCTTAAACAGACAAGGTTCACTAAAAAAACGTACAGCTGAAAAATATCGCAGATTAATTTGAGGAATTAATTTAATTAAGAACGCTAATAGTCACGCTATCTAATGAGCATCAGGCATGGTCTGTAACATCTCTGAATTGTCCAAAAAAGATTTCAGATCACTGAATTCTGCACCTTGTAACTTGCACAATTCAGTAAAGTACATCTGGAATGTTCTCAAGCTCACCACTGCAGAACCAGCCTTATGGTGCTGATCCAGTCATGACCTTGTAAAGAAATTGGCTATATCTTTAAGGCTTATGGAGGATAGACTCTAGCACAGAGTTGGCCAGTTACATTATTACAGTATTGCCTCCAATAGATTTATTAGCACCACTGGAGTTTCACTGGGCACATTTTTGCCCTCATATGGGCTGCAGTGGATGTAGGAAGGAAATACTACTTCCAAATACATATATAAAATCTGTTCATTGATGGAAGTTTTGACATTAATTTCCATCAAGCTGTCTTACTATACCAAATCTGGAAACTAAGGGGTGATTTATGACTTCCATCCGAAACAGGTGCAGGCAGGAGGTTCTATCTGTTAATCTCGCTGAATAGGTTGGAGCACCCGCCTGCCCTGTAAGAGTGGCTGTGTCACCTGACAAACATTGGCATCGGGAGACCTGAATGACTTTTGGGTTTGGGCCTCATATGAATGTGGCCAGCGAGCTGTGGGTACCAAATGGGCACTCAACTGCAGCTTGCTGGTTGTGAGAGGGTGGTCAGTTGATTAGCTGCTACAATTATTGAGCTGGATGGCAGCATGGACCAGCAGCCATCTGCAGTATTGTTTGTGGGGCCAGCAGAAGCAAGAGTGTACAAAGTGTGAAATATGTAAGAAAACTCATAAAGCTGATTGTGTCAAAATGTTCTTTTTTGCTGTGCTGGGGTGACAGAGAGTCACCAATCATCAGTCGGGACATCTCTACTGTCTGCTTTCCAGGAAGCTGCTAAGAGGCAGCACTATTGTACCAAGCAGACGGTGGAGGAACAGGGATATCAATTGTGGCTATGAAAAATGATGCAGCAGGAATAGGAGGAAGGCACTGGTTTGACTGTGAAACCATCCTTCTAATCATTTGATATATGGTTAGGAAGAGCAGAGAATTCCCATTCTCTTTTAGGGAAACAGTTATTTGTGGATCAAGGAATGGCTGAGTGAATGACATTAACAGCTGTCAAGGAGGTTTATGCTTCTTTCCCCTCTCTGCCTCCAAATAAACCATGTTGCAAAAGAGCGGGTGTCACAGTTCCGAGAATGCCCTCCATCACTACAACTAAAATACTAATAGCATTCTGCAGCAAGGTCAGTAGCAGCAGTGAAACCACTTCTTAATTCAAAAGGTCAAAAATGAAGACCTTTCCTGGCAATGCCTGCCTGTCCTTTAAGACAGTCTAAACAGCTGCTCTAGAATCAGTGCTGCCCAGTTATTTTGGGAGCAGATTATCTCTAAACTGCACCTTGTGCTATCAGAGGAAGTTTGAGTATTGAGGTCTTGACATTTATTTGCATGAAATTTACATTAAGTGCAGTCAGGTGTTGACACCAGAAAAGCCAAAGAAGTTTGTGTGCAGTACTAATTCGGGGGAAAATTGGAGCAAAAGATTAGCACCTTGGCAAGAGTTTCCCCGCGGGCTTCAGGATCCCACCGTCAGGATCAAATGGGGGTCAGAAGCCGGCATTGTGTGGGGAACATTCGAATTGATCAGTTAATGGCTAGAGGGTGGGCTTGCGTCCAATTAAGGACGACGGGCAGGCTTTGAAAGTTGGAGGGCCAATAGGAGGCCCTCAAGCTTGGAAGGGGCAGCAGGATGCCATTGCAGGTAAGTGAGAGAGAGGGTGACCCAAGATGGAGGTGCCTTCTCTCCAACTTTTTAAAATGTGAAATATAAAAAGCCGTTAGCAGCCAGGCAGGCAGGGAAAGCCTCTAAGCATGCCTGAAGCGCTGGTTCCCCCACTGCCCATGGTCTGTCACTGGGAGGCAGCCTCCAAGCAGCTACACCATTCCCTGACGCCTCTGGGGACCTGGAGGCTGACTGGAAAATTCCAGTTGGCCTCTGTCAGTAGGTCGTAATGGGCCAATAATTAGCTGAATTGGCTACCCACCGCTTGCCCCCATCCCACCTCCAGGAAAATGGCTCGGAGGCAGGATGGTGCTGGGAAATGGGAACGCGGCCAGCAGTGCGAATTTACACACCTGCCCGCCTCTGTGTCCGTCCACATGGAGTCTAAAAAGTCATCCCCACATTCTACATTCTGTTGTATGTATGGACTACCATAAAATCTCTATCTGGTGTTTTTAAACAACATCACAATTTACATATTTTCAAGCCTATGAGGCTCTCTTTTCTGCCATGCAACACAATGAATTCATGATGCTTGTGTGGGCAAAAACAGAATACTATTTAAAGATAATCTAAGTTTTCTACAGTGTCTGAATTGTCATTCAAAACTGACACTAATAAGAGTTCCCAAAAATCTGTAGATTAGAAATCAACCTAACTGATTAACATTGTAACAAGAAACTACTAGTACTAAACCTTTTAAGTTCTCTCACCACTGCCCCGCACCTGCCTCAATTTCTCCCCTTCCTCATTTGCCCAGGAGGACCTGACTACCCACAGGGGCATGTCCAGATTGCTGACAAGTAAGAGTGAGGAATGATTTGTCAACAAAACAAGTAGTCTTATTAGAAGAACTTTAAGAATTGGATATCTTTAACGCTGATTTCTATTTTTGAGCACCATCACAAAATAAATGAGTTTAGGCATAAAATTTAAATATTATTATTCAGAAAGGAATAAGTTGACCAAAGTAAATCTGTGACAAGACTCGTTAGTCAGGAACCACGGCTGCTACAGTCCAGGTATTTATTTGAGGAGAGATCTTCCAATGGCCTTCAGTGTGTGGGTAGCATAAATGTTTTTTTCATGTCTGACTGATGCAGGACTCAGGAGTTGCCACTCACTAGCCAGTAAAATATTGAGGAGAGAGGTCAGTTGATGTCTTGTGGTCTACAAATAATGGGCTGGATTTTTGATACAGAGGCGGGAAACAGGAACCGCTTCTTGGTTTTGGGTCAGAAACCTGCCTCCTGTGGGAAGCTAACTCAGATCTCAATTTTCAAATGGGTAAGCCCTTAATTGGTATGGAGACAGGTTTCCTGTCCACTTAAAATCAGTGGGGCCGGGAATGGAGGTCGGTCAGATGAAGTGTGGGGCTCATGTAGAGGCTGCTTGTTGTGCTGAGGTAGAGATCTGCCTTCCACAGCACCAGAGGGAAGTGAAATGTCACAAGGGAGCTGAAGGCCTGGCACTAGGGGCAGGGCACACCAATGAAGTGTGCACTTCATCGATGCACACCTGGATCTAATGCTGCGGGCTGTGAGGGAGAGGAGGGAGGGCCTCTTCCCAGAGGGTGGCAGCAGGGGCACCACTGTATTCAGTTTTACCCCCTCCACCCACTCTTCCTCCTCCTCATTGTGGGGGTCTTCAGTACTCTACATGACATGGCCCTCCAGAGAGGCATGCACTTTGAGGACAAGGGAGGACCAGGAGTAAGAGAGGATGAGGAGGAAGAGGGGGTCGAGGGGGTAACACTGAACAGAAAGGTGCCCCTGCTGCACGACAAGATGACCTCCTACTGCCACCCCCTGGGATGCGGACCTCCCTCCTCTCACTGCCTCCAGCATTAGATTCAGGTGGGCATCGATGAAGTGAGGATCTGCCGTGCCCCTAGTGCCAGGTCTCCAGCTCCCCTGTGACATTTCACTTCCCTCTGGTGCCATGGAAGGCAAATCTCTCCCTCAGGCCAACAAGCTGCCTCAGTGATGGCTGGCGTGGAAGTCTGCATGAGCTCCACATTTGATCTGACCCACTGTCATTTTCAATCCTACTGGCTTTAAGTGGATAGAAAACCCGTGTCCATACCATAATCCAACCTCAGTCTCCTAACAAATCTGATGGGATTGGTACTATGTGGATACATGGAGTCAGTAGGTCAAGAAATTTAAATAGACCTTTTCTGCACATGTGGAGGGTTTATGGCAGTGTGAGTGACCATGAGGCAATCATCTTTACAACATCTGACAATGCTCGTCATAATCCAACAGCTGTGCTCAAATTGTGATACTCATTTCAGCGTCAGAAGATAGTGGGTTCAATGCCCATTCCAGGATTGGAACACATAATATAGGATGACACTTCAATGCAGTACCGTAGAATGCTTTATATTTGAGAAGCAATCTTTCAGACATGACTTCAAACCAAATCCCTGTTCAGGTGGGCATAAAAGATTCAATGATACTATTCAATGAAAAGCAGGAAATTCTACTGGGTGCCCTGATTAACAATCCTTCCTCAGTCAAAATATAACGAATGATCTGGGTGTTCATGTGCTGGTTGTGGGACCTTGCTCTGCACAAATTGTCTGCAGTTGTCCCTTCCTTTAACCTTCACCAGCACTAAGCCCCTTCTCCTCACCTGAACTCTCCATTGCTCTGACTTGAGTGCAGTCCCACTCCCTTTCCCTTCGAATGATGGCTGTACCTTCATCTGCCTCAGTCTCGTCCACTGGAATTCCTTCCTTAAACTCTTCTGACTCTCTGTCTCCCTCTCCTCCTTAAGACCCTCTTTTAAACCTCAAAGACCTAGCTTTAGTTCACCCCTCCAATAGCTCCTTCTTAGGTTCAGAAACAATTTTTCCCTTATGCTTTTCAAGTGCCGAAGAATGTTTTTGATGTTAAAACGTCTCTATTAGATGCAACTAATTATTTGTACAAAATAGTGATCACAATTCGGTTAGGTTTACCTTAGCGATGGGCAGGGACAGGTATATACCGCAGGGCAAAAATTATAGCTGGGGGAAAGGAAATTATGATGCAATTAGGCAAGATTTAGGATGCGTAGGATGGGGAAGGAAACTGCAGGGGATGGGAACAATTGAAATGTGGAGCTTATTCAAGGAGCAGCTACTGCGTGTCCTTGATAAGTATGTACCTGTGAGGCAGGGAGGAAGTTGTCGAGCGAGGGAGCCGTGGTTTACTAAAGAAGTTGAAGCGCTTGTCAAGAGGAAGAAGAAGGCTTATGTTAGGATGAGACGTGAAGGCTCAGTTAGGGTGCTTGAGAGCTACAAGCTAGCCAGGAAGGATCTAAAGGGAGAGCTAAGAAGAGCAAGGAGAGGACACGAGAAGTCATTGGCGGATAGGATCAGGGAAAACCCTAAGGCTTTCTATAGGTATATCAGGAATAAAAGAATGACTAGAGTTAGATTAGGGCCAATCAAGGATAGTAGTGGGAAGTTGTGTGTGGAATCAGAGGAGATAGGGGAAGCGTTAAATGAATATTTTGCGTCAGTATTTACAGTAGAGAAAGAAAATGTTGTCGAGGAGAATACTGAGATTCAGGCTACTAGGCTAGATGGGATTGAGGTTCACAAGGAGGAGGTGTTATCAATTTTGGAAAGTGTGAAAATAGATAAGTCCCCTGGGCCAGATGGGATTTACCCTAGGATTCTCTGGGAAGCTAGGGAGGAGATTGCAGAGCCTTTGTCCTTGATCTTTATGTCGTCATTGTCGACAGGAATAGTGCCGGAAGACTGGAGGATAGCAAATGTTGTCCCCTTGTTCAAGAAGGGGAGTGGAGACAGCCCTGGTAATTATAGACCTGTGAGCCTTACTTTGGTTGTGGGTAAAATGTTGGAAAAGGTTATAAGAGACAGGATTTATAATCATCTTGAAAAGAATAAGTTCATTAGCGATAGTCAGCACGGTTTTGTGATGGGTAGGTCGTGTCTCACAAACCTTATTGAGTTTTTCGAGAAGGTGACCAAACAGGTGGATGAGGGTAAAGCAGTGGATGTGGTGTATATGGATTTCAGTAAGGCGTTTGATAAGGTTCCCCACGGTAGGCTATTGCAGAAAATACAGAAGTATGGGGTTGAAGGTGATTTAGAGCTTTGGATCAGAAATTGGCTAGCTGAAAGAAGCAAATGTTCATCCTGGAGTTTAGTTACTAGTGGTGTACCGCAAGGATCTGTTTTGGGGCCACTGCTGTTTGTCATTTTTATAAATGACCTGGATGAGGGTGTAGAAGGGTGGGTTAGTAAATTTGCGGATGACACTAAGGTCGGTGGAGTTGTGGATAGTGCCGAAGGATGTTGTAGGGTACAGAGGGACATAGATAGGCTGCAGAGCTGGGCTGAGAGATGGCAAATGGAGTTTAATGCGGAAAAGTGCGAGGTGATTCACTTTGGAAGGAGTAACAGGAATGCAGAGTACTGGGCTAATGGGAAGATTCTTGGTAGTGTAGATGAACAGAGAGATCTTGGTGTCCAGGTGCATAAATCCCTGAAGGTTGCTACCCAGGTTAATAGGGCTATTAAGAAGGCATATGGTGTGTTAGCTTTTATTAGTAGGGGGATCGAGTTTCGGAGCCACGAGGTCATGCTGCAGCTGTACAAAACTCTGGTGAGACCGCACCTGGAGTATTGCGTGCAGTTCTGGTCACCACATTATAGGAAGAATGTGGAAGCTATGGAAAGGGTGCAGAGGAGATTTACTAGGATGTTGCCTGGTATGGAGGGAAGGTCTTACGAGGAAAGGCTGAGGGACTTGAGGTTGTTTTCGTTGGAGAGAAGGAGGAGGAGAGGTGACTTAATAGAGACATATAAGATAATCAGAGGGTTAGATAGGGTGGATAGTGAGCGTCTTTTTCCTCGGATGGTGATGGCAAACACGAGGGGACATAGCTTTAAGTTGAGGGGTGATAGATATAGGACAGATGTCAGAGGTAGTTTCTTTACTCAGAGAGAAGTAGGGGCGTGGAACGCCCTGCCTGCAACGGTAGTAGACTCGCCAACTTTAAGGGCATTTAAGTGGTCATTGGATAGACGTATGGATGAAAATGGAATAGTGTAGGTCAGATGGTTTCACAGGTCGGCGCAACATCGAGGGCCGAAGAGCCTGTACTGCGCTGTAATGTTCTAATTCTAATTCTAATTGTAATGTTCTAAAAAAAAAGTGATTGAATTTCAGAAATACTCTGTTCATTTTGACAAGCTTTGGGATGTCCTGAGGACATGATAAGGCGCAATATACCTTGAATGCAAGTTTGTTTTTTCCTAACATGGACCGGGAGCTGGTATTTTTCTCTTTACCAGGAGGTGGCATAGTCAGAAAACATACATTGTTCTCTCTTGCAACCAACTAAATAATAAAAAAAAATGAGTCAGTGAGGTCAGCTGTGTTTGGATTATCAGCTGAGGCCAGGATTCAGAATTTATGACAATCTCTTCTTTTGGTTATGAAATTATAATTGATAAAGGAGCATTTTTCTTCCAGCAACTGATAGAAAAGCAAGAAAGTAACAGCAAGTTCCAAAAGGAAAACTACAAATGCTGGAAATCAAACATAAAATTGTTGGAAATACACAGAATTTCAGCCAGCATCTACAAAGCGAAAAGACACAATAAGACATTACAGTTGTGCACACGTCACGGGATTGAGGTCCATGGTGAAGCAGTGGCAGCTCTCACAGGCCACATGTTCCTTTATTCATCGCCACTCAGGCAGGATTACTGAGGAAAATCCCATCCATTATGCTTGAAGCATGTGTTGAGCTTCATTGGAATAGTGTAAGAAATCTGAGTGGGAAAGGGAGGGGCAGTTGAAGTGTTAAACCTGCTGCCAGCTCCTCCATTTCCATTACTACATGGGAAGCTTGGCCAAGCTTGCTTTCTGCTATGTGTGAAGAGGTAGGCAGGTCTTGGAATTGGGGGACTATACCTTTATCTGTGTCCATTATAGCCATGCTTCAGCTGCAGAGCTCTGTCTCACCATGGCCTCTGAACATTTTGGAGCTCCAGTTCCCTATGGTAACAGCCTTAGTAACCATCGGAGAAACTCCAACTGCCCCTACAAGTCTTTGGCATTGAGGGTGCTGCTGGAGATATGTCTGAATTTGCTACACCACGGTAGACTGTTGTGTTGTAAAGACATCATGCAAAGATTGTGCATATGCAGTTAGTGACACGTACTCCTTCGCTCAGGCTACCATGTGTAGCACACTTAACTGCACGATCCCTTGTGATGGGACCAACACTAATGCTCAGAAAGCTTCCTCCTTTTAAAAGCAGGACCTGTGAGCTATGGATCCCCAGGCTTATCAGTCAAGGAGCAATGCAAACTGGTCCTCTAGACAGCAGGTTCCTCTTCCTTCTTTACCATAATGAGCAGTTTCTACTCAGTGTGCATCACTGTCAATCTTCAGGCTGGGTACCTCTGAGCTGATGCTTGCAAAGAGTAAAATGATGGGTTCCTGGCATGCCCAGATGCAGGGAAGCTTGGCTCTGCTTTCTGTTACACACTGAGAGGAAAATAAGTGGTTACAATAGTGACCTTCTGAGCAAACTTCACAGAAAGCTTTTAGAAGGAAGTGCAACATGGTAAAGGGTTTCAGTACTTTTTTGGTGCCAGTAATGAGAGAATAATATGAGAAGGAAGAGCATAGATGGTTAACATAAGGCCTGAGGCAGTGGCAGTCCTCTTACTACCACGTCGTATCCACATTGAGCTGCCATTTTATATGGAGCAAGCTATGATAAAGGGCATCTCCCTGTTTGAGTCTTGTTTCCTTTTGTTATGTACTAGTTTCTCCTGGATCCAGAATACTGGAAATTAGAAGTTTCCATTGTAAGCCTGAGGCCTGCAGCCACTACTTTTTGTAAGTTTTTGCATTTTACTTCTGCCTTGCTTTTGCTTTGCTTTTGATTTTCTTTTTAAACTGTGAATTTTTAAAGATTACTTTGTAGACATTAATTTAAAACTAAGTGTGATTGTACTCTGAGTCAAGTAATTAATCAATTATGTAATCAATGGTATATTATTAATTGTGAACTTGTATTTTTCCAAGAACTTCTTCCTTTTGTTTTCATGCTGGTCAGGATACGCCATGCACAGCTGCTGTTTTGTCTAAACTACTGTTTTTCTCTTGAAAATAACAGTTGCTTTCTCATTGTTTAAACAGAAGTCAGTATTGACAGTATTCGATGACCCTGAATTACAAGCCAGGATAGTGGATAACATAAGAACATAAGAAGAACATAAGAAGTAGGAGCAGGTGTAGGCCATTCAGCCCCTCAAGCCTGTCCCATCATTCAATAAGATCGTGGCTGATCTGTCCCAGGCCTCAACTCCTCTTTCGGGCCTGCTCCACATAACCCTTGACTCCCCGAGATTTCAAAAATCTATCTACCTCCTTCTTAAATACATTTAGCGACCTAGCCTCCACAACTCTCTGAATTCCAGAGATTCACCACCCTCTGAGAGAAGAAATTCCTTCACATCTAGTTTTGAATGTTTAGTTTAGTGATACAGCACTGAAACAGGCCCTTTGGCCCACCGAGTCTGTGCCGACCATCAACCACCCATTTATACTAATCCTACACTAATTCCATATTCCTACCACATCCCCATCTGTCCCTACCACCTACCTATACTAGGGGCAATTGCTACTGGCCAATTTACTTATCAACCTGCAAGTCTTTGGCATGTGGGAGGAAACCCACGCAGACACAGGGAGAACTTGCAAACTCCACACAGGCAGTACCCAGGATTGAACCCAGGTCGCTGGAGTTGTGAGGCTGTGGTGCTAACCACTGCACCACTGTGCTGCCCAAAGTGTGTCCCCTTATTCTGTAACTATGTCCCCTAGTTCGAGACTCCCCCACCAGTGGAAACATATTCTCAACATCTACCCTGTCAAGCCCCCCTTATAACCTTGCACATGGGGTGGTCCACTATGGGATAGTAACAGAAGATGCAGTTTAATTGATGGACAGTATAACCTAATTTATGGCTGGTGAGAGACACCATCAAAGGATGTGTCAACAGCCTGAATGGCCTTGTAGTGCTTGTGAGAAGAATTTGATAAAGACTCATGGTTGTCGGAACTTTGTTTTGAGAAAGTCTGAATCGAATCCTCAAGAAGCTGGAATGGAGCCAGAAATTGGACTTAAACAAAGAACAAAGAACAAAGAAAATTACAGCACAGGAACAGGCCCTTCGGCCCTCCAAGCCTGCGCCGATCCAGATCCTCTATCTAAACCTGTCGCCTATTTTCTAAGGGTCTGTATCTCTTTGCTTCCTGCCCATTCATGTATCTGTCTAGATACATCTTAAAAGACGCTATCGTGCCCGCATCTGCCAGCTCCGCTGGCAACGCGTTCCAGGCACCCACCACCCTCTGCGTAAAGAACTTTCCACGCATATCCCCCCCTAAACTTTTCCCCTCTCACTTTGAACTCGTGACCCGTAGTATTTGAATCCCCCACTCTGGGAAAAAGCTTCTTGCTATCCACCCTGTCTATACCTCTCATGATTTTGTACACCTCAATCAGGTCCCCCCTCAACCTCCGTCTTTCTAATGAAAATAATCCTAATCTACTCAACCTCTCTTCATAGCTAGCGCCCTCCATACCAGGCAACATCCTGGTGAACCTCCTCTGCACCCTCTCCAAAGCATCCACATCCTTTAGGTAATGTGGCGACCAGAACTGCACGCAGTATTCCAAATGTGGCCGAACCAAAGTCTTATACAACTGTAACATGACCTGCCAACTCCTGTACTCAATGCCCCATCTGATGAAGGAAAGCATGCCATATGCCTTCTTGACCACTCTATTGACCTGCGTTGCCATCTTCAGGGAACAATGGACCTGAACACACAAATCTCTCTGTACATCAATTTTCCCCAGGACTTTTCCACTTACTGTAAAGGGGAACAGCATCCAACGTTCAGGGCTGCAGCTGGACTACGGAGAAAGGGACATCGATGGAGTGACTGACCGGAGAGTCCACCTCTGCAATGTTCTCCAGACTTGGTATGTGCCAAGGGGGAATGGTACAGTTTTAGGGAGCTGTCGTGAACAGACTAATTTGGTGTTATAGCAGTGTGCTATAAGTTTTTTGGAAATTTGGTGTATGTACCAAGCGGAACATTGTACCATTTTAGGGAGCTGTCGTGAACAGACTAAATTGGGGTTATAGCAGCGTGCTATAAGAGTATTGTCTTTCTATACTCTTTTACTTCCTTTCTTTTTAATAAAATTATCTTTCCTTTTTTAATCATTAATACTTGTTTAATTATTACTTAATTACTGTTTTTACACATTATTTGGTGTTGAGTCACTCATTCCTGTTACGTCTCGAGTACGGCTCTGAACCTAAGTGAGACACCACAGGGGACTCCTGCACCCGGCACTATTGAAGGTCGGATGTTCAAAGTGCACCTTTTTGGGCAATCAGTATTGATGGCAAGTGTTGAAAACAGTGTGAGGAGGAGAAAATTGTAAATAGACAACAATCAACGACAATTTATATTTATCTAGCACCTTTAATAAATAAAACATCCCAAGGCACTTCACAAGAGTATTATAAAACAATGTATGACATCGAGCCACAAAAGGAGATATTAGGTGAAATGACCAAAAGCTTGGTCAAAGAGGTAGATTTTAAGGGGTTTCTTAAAGGAGGAAAGTGAGGTAGAGACGGGTAGGGCGGGTGTTCCAGAATTTGGGGTCTAGGCAGCTGAAGGCTCGGCCACCAATGGTGGCGTGATTAAAATCAGGGATGCACAAGAGGCGAGAATTAGAGGAGTGTAGCTATTGGAGGGTTATGAGGCTGGAGGAGATTACATAGATAGGGTGGGACAAGGCCATGGAGGGATTTGAAAGCAAAGATGAGAATTTTAAAATTAAGACGTTGCTTGACCGATAACCAATGTAGGTCAGCGAGCACAGGGGTAATAGGGGAACAGAACTTAATGCGGGAACAGGACTTGATGTGAGTTAAGACATAGGCAGGTGAGTTTTGGATGACCTCAAGTTTACGAAGGGTAGAATGTGAGAGACCAGCCAGGAGTGCATTAGAATAGTCAAGTCAAGAGGTAACAAAGATATGAATGAGGGTTTCAGTAGCAGATGAGCTGAAGCAGAGTTGAAGTCGGACAATGTTACAGAGGTGAAAATAGGTTGTCTTAGTGATGGCACGAATATGTCAGAAATTCATCTTAGGGTCAAATGTGGCACCAAGATTGCAAACAGACTGGCTTAACTCAGACTGTTGCCAGGGAGAGGGATGGAATTGTAGCTAGGGAATGGAGTTTGGAGCGGGGGACCGAAAACAATGCCTTCAGTCTTCTCAACTGGAGGAAATTTCTGCTCATCCAGTACTGGATGCCGAATAAGCAGTCTGATAATTTAGGAACAGTGGAGGAGTGGAGAGAAGTGGTGGTACGGTAGAGCTGGGTGTTCTCAGAATACATATGAAAAGTAACGCCATGCTTTTGGATGATGTTGCTGAGGGGCAGCATCTGGATGAGAAATAGGAGGGAGCTGATAGATCCTTGGGGGATAATAGAGGTAATGGTGCAGGAACAGGAAGAGACACCATTGTAAGTGATACTCTGGCTACTATTAGATAGATAAGAATGGAACCAGGCGAGTGCAGTCCCACCAGTTGGAAGACAGTGCAGAGGCGTTGGAGGAGGATGGTGTGGCCAACCATGTCAAAGGCTGCAGACAGATAGAGAAAGATGAGGAGAGAAAGTTTACCCTTGTCACAGTCACATAGGATGTCATTTGTGATTTTGATAAGAGCTGATTCGGTACTGTGGCAGGGGCGGAAACGTGATTGGAGAGTTTCAAAGATGGAGTTCCAGGAAAGATGGAAATAGATTTGGAAGGTGACAACACATTTAAGGACTTTGGAGAGGAAAAGGAGGTTGGAATTGGGACGGTAGGTTTGCAAGGACGGTGAGGTTAAGCATTGGTTTTTTGAGGAGGGGGTGATGATGGAAGATATAAAGGAGAGAGAGAGAGATAACACTTAAAGAGAGAGAACTGTTAACAATATCAGCTAAGATGGACCAAGAGGGGAAGTTAGGTAGTCAGCAGTTTAATGGGAATAGGATCGATGAAGCAGGAGGTGGATCTCATGGATAAGATGAGCTCAGAGAGGGCATGAGGGGAGATAGGAGAGAAACTAGAGAAAGATATGAGTTCAGGGCTGGGGTGGGGGAGCATTATAGGAAGTTTGGCCAGGTGTGCTAGTGGAAGGGAGGGATGTGGCAGAGGCAGCTGATTGGATGGCCTTGATCTGAGTGACAAAGAAAACCATGAGCTTCTCACACTTATTGTTGAAGGTGAGGGTGGAGGGTACAGGGGGGAAGGATTTAAGAAGACAGTTTGCAGTAGAGAAAAGAAGCTGAGGATTATATTTGCATTCCAGGATGATCCTGGTATAGTGAGCAGTTTTAGCAGATGAGAGCAGGACCTGATAGTGTTTCATGTGGTTCAGCCAGGTCTGGCGGTGGATGTCTAAACCAGTTGTCTGCCATGTCTTTTCAATTCTCCATTTCTTGGACTTAAGGGATTGAAGATGAGGGCCGTACTGGAGGAATGGCCAGGGTGAGAGAGCAATGGTTTTATTGTGGTCTAGGGCATCAAAGGTGGAGGTGAGGGTGTGATTGAACAGATCAGTAACTGCAAAAATGTTGTGGTGAATGGAGGGCCAAAGGCTAGACAGTTGGGATTTTGAAAGTGCCGTTGTAAGTGAATTGGGGGATAATTTATTTTCAGGGATGGATACAGAAGGAGGTAGGGTTGGAATGGGGATGTGGGTGGTGAGTGATACAAGGAAGTGATCAGAGATGGCCTTATCTGTGATTGATATCAAGAGACTAGCAAGACCACGTGAGATGGCAAGACCAAGGGGGAGTCGCCATGAATATGGATTGGGGAGTTTACATGCAGGGAGAGATTTAGGGAGGATAAGAGGGCAGTGAACTCAGAAGAGAGAGAGCGTGATGAGTTGAGATGGAGATTGAAATCACTAAGGATGAGACATCGTTGGTACAGAGGCTGAGGGAGGAAAGCATTGAAAATTTTTATCGTACTTGGGAGGGCGATGGAGATGATGATATTTGAAAGAGGGGTGAGAGGGGTGGAAGAAGGTGATCCTGTGACATTGATCACAAGTCGTGGGAGTCAGTTGCCAGCGTTCGCCAGAGCTGGCGGGCAGCCATAAAGACAGGGCTAAAATGTGGCGAGTCGAAGAGACTTAGTAGTTGGCAGGAAAAAAGACAGAGGCGCAAGGGGAGAGCCAACTGTGCAACAGCCCCGACAAACAAATTTCTCTGCAGCACCTGTGGAAGAGCCTGTCACTCTAGAATTGGCCTTTATAGCCACTCCAGGCGCTGCTTCACAAACCACTGACCACCTCCAGGCGCGTATCCATTGTCTCTCGAGATAAGGAGGCCCAAAAGAAAGAAAAGAAAAAAGAAAGAGGCAGTGCAGAGAAGAGCCACAAGGCTGATTGCTACAGTCAGGGATCTGAGGTATGAGGAAAGACTGCAGAGACTTGAGCTTTTCAACCTGGATCTTATAGCTAGATGAGAAGGGAAAAAAGAGCAGGACTGATGCTTGTGAATTCTTTGCACCTAGATATAATGGTTTAAGAAGTGCTAATGTCAATGTAGTATTGGAAAATGGCATTCGTTTGATTGCAAAGGTAAAGAAAGCTGAAGTAAATGTGCTGCATCTGAGATTGTTCACTTAAAGAAGTTACAGATTACCCAGTTTCTACAAACAGGACTAATACTAGCAAGAAATATCTAAAAAAAACGGACAATAAAAGCTTCTACAAATATATAAAAAGGAAGAAAGTAGCTAAAGTAAGTGTTGGTCCCTTAGAGGATGAGACTGGGGAATTGATAATGGAAAACAAGGAAATGGCAGAGACTTTGAAAAAGTATTTTGTATCTGTCTTTACAGTAGAAGACACAAAAAGCATCCCAAAAACAGCAGAAAATCAAGAGGCAAAAGAGAGGGAGGAATTTAAAACAATAACTATCAGGAAAGAAAAAATAATGGGACTAAAGGCTGACAAGTCCCCTGGACCTGGTGGCCTGCATCCTAGGGTCTTTAAAGGAGTGGCTGCAGAGATAGTGGATACATTGGTTGTAACCTTTCAAAATTCCTTAGATTCTGGAAAGGTCCCAGCGGATTGGAAAACTGCAAATGTAACACCTCAATTCAAGAAAAGGAGGGGGTGGGGGGGTTGGTGGGTGGGGTGGCGACAGAAAGCAGAAAACTATAGGCCAGTTAGCTTAACATCTGTCATTGGAAAAATGCTAGGATCCATTATGAAGGAAGTAGTAGGACTTTTAACAAATCATAATGTAATCAGGCAGTGTTAGCCTGGTTTTATGAAAGGGAAATTGTGTTTGACTAATTTATTATAGAGGTCTTTGAGGATGTAACAAGCAGGGTGGATAAAGGGGACCAGTAGATGGAGTGTATTTGGATTTCCAAAAGGCATTCGATACAAGAGCTCTTGGGGGTAACATATTAGCATGGATAGAGGATTGGCTAACTAACCTGAAACAGAGAGTTGGGATAAATGGAGCATTTTAAGATTGGCAAACGGTAACTAGTGGAGTGCGACAGGGATCAGTGCTGGGGCCTCCACTATTTACGACCTATATTAATGACTTGGATGAAGGGACCAAGTGTATTGTAGCCAAATTCGCGGAGGAAAGCAAGTTGTGAGAAGGGCACAAAGTGTCTGTCTTGGTATATAGATAGGTTAAGTGAACAGGCAGAAATTTGCTCGATGGAGTATAATGTGGGAAAATGTGAACTTGTCTGCTTTGGCAGGAAGAATAGAAAAGCAGAATATTATTTACATGGAAAGAGACTGCAGAATTCTGCAGAGGGAACTGGGTGTCCTATTTATGAATCACAAGAAGTTAGCATGCAGGTACAGCAAGTAATTAGGAAGGCAAATGAAACGTTGACATTTATTGCAAGTGCGATGGAGTATAAAAGTAGAGAAGTCTTTCTACAACTGCCCAGGGCATTGGTGAGACCACACCTAAAGCACTCCATTCTTGCATTGGAAGCAATTCAGAGAAAGTTCACTAGGCTGATTCCTGGGATGAAAAGGTTGTCTTATGAGAAAAGTTTGAGCAGGTTGGGCCTATACTCATTGGAGTTTATATGAATGATAGGTGAACTTATTGAAACATATAAGTTTCAGAGGGGGCTTGACAGGGTAGATGCTGAGAGGATGTTTCCCCACGTGGGGGAATCTAGAACTAGGGGACACAGTTTCAAAATAAGGGTCTCCTTTTTAAGACGGAGATAAGGAGGAATTTCTGCTCTCAGAGGGTTGTTAATCTTTGGAATTCTCTTCCCAGAGAGCAGTTGTCATTGAATATATTCAAAGCTGAGTTAGACAGATTTTTGATCTACAAGGGAGTCAAGGGTTATGGAGGGCAGGCAGGAAAGTGGAGTTAAGGCCACAATCAGATCAGCCATGAACTTATTAAATGGGGGCCGAATGGCCTACTCCTGCTCCTATTTCTTAAGTTCTTAATTACACTGTGCACCAAATAATACTGTACACCCTTTCTACATCAGCCAGCTTTGATATGGGGTTGAATTTTGCGGCAAGGCCTGAGATCCCAGAAATGGGAGTCACTGTCTTTTGGGCGGGGACACCCTAGAGAATGTGATTGAGTCGCAGCTGGCCAGTTAACTACCGGGAGTTGGAGGAACCGTCCACTCAGGTGATGCGGATGGGTGAGATCACGCCGCTGGAAGTGCTGGCGCCATATTTAAAGAGTTGCCAGCACTCTGACAATTCCATCCATCCACAAGGTAGCACAGTGAAGCCCTGAAGAAGGAAGCACAAGAAATGGCAGAAGGAAGATCCAGGATAGCCCCACAGTTCAGTGATGCCTCCCTGCAGGCTCTCCTCCAGGCTGCTCGGGCAAGGAGGGAGGTCCTCTTCCCCTGAGACAGGAGGAGGAGACCGGCCCGCCAGACGAAGCAAGTCTGGATGGAGATCACAAAGTAGGTCAGTAGCCACGGGGTTGTGCCTCAAACCTGGCTGCAGTGCTGCAAGCAGGTTAATGACCTCATGCAATCTGCCAAGCTGACTGCACCACACAGCTTGCTTATCCTACTGCCTTACAAGAGACTAGGCATGAACATGAGATTGGTAGAAAGGGAATGCCCAAACAGTCACTGGCAATGGCCAGGCAGCAGCATTGCCTGTCAGAGGCATGGCAGCATATTGGTGAAGGGCCCCGGTCGGTCAGAATTGACTCCTGCACTGTCGTTACTGAGTGGCCACAAGCAGCAGGCATTCTTGTGGCACCATCATGATCAGTCAGACTGCCACCAGCATCAGCATTGTGCATGTCTTTGGCGGGCGACTAACAATGGTCATTTCTGCACTTGTAGGAGAAGACTGACCACAACATCAAAGAAAGGGCCAAGGCCGGAGGTGATGTCCCTTTTCTGGCTGTCGTGACTCCGCTGCAGGAAGAGGCTCTGCAGCTCAGACGCCAGCATGCAGGCCGGTCAATAGCAGATGGTGAGACAGGAGTGAAGCCTCGAGAGTGTGGCCTAATGGATGGGCACAACAGAGCCTCTGGTGAACATGAGGCATAGTGCTCATGTGTCCACCACTGGTCACATGGAGCTCCACAGTAGGAGTAGCCTGAAGGACGTGATGAAATATACATCACCCTCTAATTAATCTCTCTCATGCAGGTCAACAAGAGCAGACAGTTCCTGCGACTGGAGAACAGCCGTCCACCTCTGAGGAGGAGGGAACCTCAGAGTGTGCAACATCACAGCATTCCCCTGCACCCTCAACCACTGCAGATATTCTAACATTGGGTGGGTATCTGTTTGCACATAGATATGGGATCACAATCTGATGAGCAGACCAAAGATATGCCTCGAGCAGCTAATGGAGGCTGTGACAGCTGAGGCCACAAGCTGAGGTACAAGTGTGGCCTGATAGGGTAGAGGAGCGGCAGCCTGATGCATCTGGGGCTCCTCTCAGGGTGCGCCTGGCATGGGTAGTGGCTCCTCAGTCCCTCTGTCAGTGACACCAGCACCTCACATAGCTGGGATGACAGAGATGGCTCCTACACTTGTGGAAGAGGCCCTCAATATACCAGGGCCTTCCAGGTCTCAGACAGCCAGAGAACGACTGCCAAGATCATTGAAAGCCATGGGGCAGCAAAGTCAGCAGCCTGCCTCCACCTCAGCTAACAGCAGAGGGGTAGAACCACATAGAGCACACATAAGAGAGGCACTTGGGGTTCAGGGGTTTATATTTTGTCAATGCATGCTGCCTTGCAGTCTTTTTATTCTCCATTAAATATGTAATGCTGCAAAGCATGAGGAATCCTTTGATTTCTTCCAGGCTGCTGTGCCTTCAGCAGTACCTTGGATCCCTCAAAAAGTGCGAAGGGACGGACCATACCACATGAGGTCAATGCATTCTCCATGCCACAGTCTGATGTATTAATGGGTATAGGTAAATGGTAAGGACAATGGAAGAAATGGCAACCGGGCTGCAGAAGGCTGTAGCTTTATCGGATTGCATGGATCTGTCATTAAGGATCATCTGAACGTGCCTGTATTAGCACATTGCGAGCTTCCCTTGAGCGTATCTCATTGTGTCTTGCCTGTAGTCCTTGGGGTTCTTCAGCTTGCAGCCCCTGGTCAGCATCTTCCTCCATATCCTCATTGTCGGAGAAGGCATCATGAGCTCCATGATATCCTCATTGTTCAACATTTCTCCCCTCTGTAGCACCAGGTTGTGCAAAGCAAAACGCACCACCACAATATGCAAGACCCTTGCTGGGGCATACTGAAGGGCTCCACTGATCTCTCCAAGCATCTGAACCGCATCTTCACTCGACCTATGGCCTGCCCGATGGTCGCTTGAGTTATCCTGTGGCAGGTGTTATATGTCTCCTCTGCATCAGTGCATGGGTTCCTCACAGGCATCAGTAGGCATGTCTTCAGTGGATGGCCCTTATCTCTCTGTATCCATCCTTGAAGGCACATGGGAGGGCCTGAAAAGGTCTGGCATCTGGGCCTGCCTTACTAAATAGGCCCCATGGCTGCTTCCCGGGAATCTTGCAAACACCTGAAGGAATTGTTTGCAGTGATCGCAGATCAGTTGTACATTTAGCAAGCGGAGGCCCTTCCTGTTGATGAAAGCTGCTGCTCGTCTGTGGGAGTCTTGATGGCCACATACATGCAGACGATGACACTCTGAACCTGGAGAATTCAGCGATGGCCCTGAATCCTATGGCCCTCTCAGTTTGACTGTCCAGATCAGGATGAAAGCATACATATTGGCATACCCTTTTGAAGAAGGCATTGGTGACCATCTTGATGTAGCAATGAGCTGCAGATTGGGAGATTCCACACATATCTCCAGAAGATCCCTGGAATGATCCTGAGGTGTAGAAATGCAGCACAATGGTGACCTTCAGTGCCACAGATATTGGATGGCGACCACTTCCCAGAGGGCTCAGCTCATCCTCCATCATGGCACACAGCTCTGTGACGGCTTCCCTGGAGAGGTGCTGTCTTCGGCGACACTGCTTACTCCTGGCGAGGCTTTGAAGCCCCTTCTACTTGGGAAGGCTCTGAAGCCCCGTTGTTCCCATGCACTCTTTATAACATTTGAAATCCCTGGTAAAATAGCAGTTAATTGGAGGCTACAAAGGGATATAGATAGGTTAAGTGAGTGGGCAAAGACCTGGCAAATGGAGTATGATGTGGGAAAATGTGAAATTGTCCATTTTGGCAGGAAGAATAAAAAAGAAATATATTATCTAAATGGTGAGAGATTGCAGAGCTCTGAGATGCAGAGGGATCTGGGTATTCTAGTGCATGAATCACAAAAGGTTAGTATGCATGTACAGCAAGTAATTAGGAAAGCTAATAGAATGCTATCATTTATAGCGAGGGGAATTGAATACAAAAGTAGGGAGGTTATGCTTCAGCTATACAGGGCGTTGGTGAGTTCACATCTGGAGTACTGTGTACAGTACTGATCTCCTTATTTAAAGAAGGATGTAAATGCATTGGAAGCAGTTCAGAGAAGGTTTATGAGACTAATACCTGGAATGGGCAGGTTGTCTTATGAGGAAAGGTTGGACAAGCTAGACTTGTATCTGCTGGAGTTTAGAAGAGTAAGAGGCGACTTGACTGAAACATGTAAGATTCTGAGGGGTCTTGACAGGGTGGATGTGGAAAGGATGTTTCTGCTTGTGGGAGAATCTAAAACCAGGGTCATAGTTTAAAAATAAGTGGTTGCCCATTTAAGACAGAGATGAGGAGGATACTTTCTCTCAGAGGGTCATCAGTCTTTGGAACTCTTCCTCAACAGGTGGTGGAAGCAGAGTCTTTGAATATTTTTAAGGCAGCGGTAGCTAGATCCTTGATATGCAAGGGAGTAAAAGGTTATTGGGTGTGGGCGGGAATGTGGAGTTGAGGTTACAATCAGATCAGCCATGATCTTGTTGAATGGTGGAGCAGACTTCAGGGGCCAAGTGGCCTACTCCTGCTCCTAATTTGTATGTTCGTATGTAATTGCCTGTTAAACAGGCTTAATTACCTTCCCACTCTGTTTAAGTGCGATGTCCTCCCACCATGCTAGCCGCCCTTTGGAATATCCAGTTGTTTTTTGAGGAGCCAACACTATTGTGTAGGCAAATGTGTACAGAAGGTCCCACAGACTGCAATGACAAATTAATCTGTTCATAGGAGTATTGGTTGACCGGAAATGATAGCCAGGAGCGCGGAAAAATACCCTGCTCTTCTTCACGTAGTGCCATTGGATATTTCATGCCCCCTAAACAGGTAGACAGGGCATCCAAAGGATCACACCTTCAACAACACAGCACTCCCTCAGTGCTGCACTGAATTGTCACCCCCGATAATGTGCTCATATCCTGTATTGGGGCTCAAACCCAAAATCTTCTGACTCAGATAGGAATGCTAACGATGAGGGAGGGTTTGCTCCACTTTGTTAATTGTTTATTCAGATCCTTTGAAACAAGAACTAAGGACAAGCTTGTATCTACTTATCAAGAGAGACCTGGGTGTGTGTTTCAGACATGCTACTTAATATTGTGTATTCAATACTTTTGGCTTTTTTCCCAGTTCCTCTGGCAATTGGAATAATTTGGAAGTGAGTCATCGGCCTTTGTTGCAACACTTACTTCTTATGTTTGAGGCATATTCAACAATTCTTGCTTTTTTGAAATCATCTTTTGAACAGAGGAATTTCATTAAAATAGTAGAAGTTCTATTCCTACTTTCTTAAATGAAAATAAGGAAATGGCAGATTTGTTGAATAATTACTTTGTAACAGTAGTTACCATAGAGGAAGGGGATAACATGCTGGACATCCCAAGGAAACCAATACTGAATCAGGAATGGGGATTCATCAAAATAAAATAAGCAAAATAACAGTAATGAAGATAATAATGACACTAAAGAGTGAGAAATCCCCAGGACCAGATGATTTCAATATCAAGGGTTTAAAGGAAAGAGGAGAGCACTTTGCAGATCCCCTAACTATAATATTCCAAAAGTTCTCTTGATACAGGAACTATTGCTTTAGATTGGAATATTGTGCATGTCATTCTGCTATTTAAGAAAGGTCACAGAGGGAAACCAGGGAATTATAGACCAGTTAGCCTAACATCTATTGTCAAGGAATTATTAGCGTCCAGAATTAAGAATGGAGTGAATAAACGCCTTGAAAATTTTCAACTGATCAGAAAGAACCAGGTGACGAAAGCAGTGGAGAGGGGAATATCTATGGATATAATTTATATGGGCTTCCAGAAGGCATTCAAAAAACTCCCTTTTAGGAGAATGTTAGCTAAAGTTGAAGCTCATAGAATTGAAGGCAAATTATTGACCTGATTAGGAAATTGGTTGAGAGACAGAAGACAGAGAGTAGGAATAATGGGTATGTACTCTAATCAGCAGTTTATGACTAATGGTGTTCTGCAGTGGCCTCAACTATTCATCGTATTTATTAACTACTTATGTGTTGGGATAGACAGCCACCTAACCAAGTTTGCTGATGTGACAAAAATAGGTGGCATTGTAAGATGGAATTATAACATTTCAGCGATATTAATAAATTAGGTGAATGGGTACAACAGTGGCAAATGGATTTCAATGTAGGTACGTGTGAGGTCACCTACTTTAACCTAAAAAGGATAGATCAGAGCACTTTCTAAATGGTGAGAAGCTAGAAATACTAGAGGTCCAAAGAGATTTAGGTGTCCATGTATATAAATCACCAAAATGTCATGGACAGGTACAGAAAGTAACCAGAATTAGCTATTGGAATGCTGGGCGTTAGATTTATATAGAGAACTGGAATAGAAGGGTGCAGAAGTTATACTACAGCTATACAAAGCCCTAGTTAAACTACACCTGGAGAATTTTGTTCAGTTCTGGACACCACACCTTAACAAGAATATAATGGCCTCGAACAGAGTGCAGCATAGATTTACCAGAATGGTACTTGGACTCCAAGCGTTATATTACAAGGAGAGCTTGCACAAATCTAGGGCTGTATTCTCTGGAATTTAGAAGATTAAGGGTGATTTGATAGATGTTTTCAAGATATTACGGGGAATTGATAGGGTAGATAGAGAAAAGTTACTTTGGTTGGTTGTTGGAGAGTTTAGGATTGTGGACATAGTCTAAAAATTAGAGCCAAACCTTTCAGGAATGAAATTAGGGAACACCTTTACACACAAATGGTGGTAGAAGTTTGAAACCCTCTTTTGCAAATGGCAGTTGATGGTAGACCAATTATTAATTTTAAGTCTGAAATTGATAGATTTTTGTTAACCAAGGATATCAAGGGATATGGGGAAAAGGTGGGTATATGGAGTTGGCCATGAACTTACTGAATAACAGAACAGGCACAAGGGGCTAAATGGCCTACTCCTGTTCCTAAGTTCCAATGTTCCTATGCTTTCAGATTTAAGTTACCTGACCATGCAGATTTTGCCAAAAACGTGTGTCATCCTTTAATCATGTTCAGGACCTGGGGTGGAATTGGTATCATATTTCTCGATGTGATTCATGATAATTGTCTGAATGTAAATCTGCCAATTAGGCCTTATAATTAAAATTGACACATTTAAGTTATCATTTAGTCATGTTTTTATGTTAAAAAGTTCTTTTGGGCCTCCTTATCTCGAGAGACAATGGATACGCGCCTGGAGGTGGTCAGTGGTTTGTGAAGCAGCACCTGGAGTGGCTATAAAGGCCAATTCTGGAGTGACAGGCTCTTCCACAGGTGCTGCAGAGAAATTTGTTTGTTGGGGCTGTTGCACAGTTGGCTCTCCCCTTGCGCCTCTGTCTTTTTTCCTGCCAACTACTAAGTCTCTTCGACTCGCCACAATTTAGCCCTGTCTTTATGGCTGCCCGCCAGCTCTGGCGAATGCTGGCAACTGACTCCCACGACTTGTGATCAATGTCACACGATTTCATGTCGCGTTTGCAGACGTCTTTATACGGAGACATGGACGGCCGGTGGGTCTGATACCAGTGGCGAGCTCGCTGTACAATGTGTCTTTGGGGATCCTGCCATCTTCCATGCGGCTCACATGGCCAAGCCATCTCAAGCGCCGCTGACTCAGTAGTGTGTATAAGCTGGGGATGTTGGCCGCTTCAAGGACTTCTGTGTTGGAGATATAGTCCTGCCACCTGATGCCAAGTATGTTAAAAAGTTACCGTATTATAAAAACCCAAAGTTCACCCCTTATATTGAACTGGAATAATGCTGGCTATGTGCACTGCTTTCCATAGACATTAGTGTGGGGGGAATCACTGTATAGGAATCAATGCCAGATAGATGAGCTGATGTTTCTTTGTGCTGCACAAGTTGCCATCTCCGGCTCAGCTCTGCTGACGTTAAAATTAAAATAACAGACCTGGCCAGAAGTCCTGAAATAGGGAGGAATAAAAATGAAAACCGGAAAAGCAAAAAAAAAATGTAGAACTGACACTTCCCATTGACTGCTTACATGCTTTTATATTTTTGCTTGTTACATTGGGAGAGCCATTTAAACCCACTGTATTGATGGAATAGAAAGAGACCTTTCATTTATATAGCAACTCATCACATTTCTGAGGAACATGCGGCACAGTGGCGCAGTGGTTAGCACTGCAGCCTCACAGCTCCAGCGACCCGTGTTCAATTCTGGGTACTGCCTGTGTGGAGTTTGCAAATTCTCCCTGTGTCTGCGTGGGTTTCCTCCGGGTGCTCCGGTTTCCTCCCACATGCCAAAGACTTGCAGGTTGATAAGTAAATTGGCCATTATAAATTGCCCCTAGTATAGGTAGGTGGTAGGGAAATATAGGGACAGGTGGGGATGTGGTAGGAATATGGGATTAATGTAGGATTAGTATAAATGGGTGGTTGATGGTCGGCACAGACTCGGTGGGCCGAAGGGCCTGTTTCAGTGCTATATCTCTAAACTAAACACGTTATGAACCACTGTGAAGTGTCTTGATATGTATAGAGCTGAAGAAATTTAAAATTTTGTTATTTTTATTTAGTTAATGACAGTCTCCTGCATTTCTGTCCAAGAGCTAACTATTTTCAGCTCTTCTTTTTCTCCCACACAGTATAGGATTTCACATTTTATTTCAGCGATGGACATAGTCCTAGAGGAGTGAGAACATCCAACTGACTTCATTGGCACTATCTTGGTGGATTACATTACGTGCATCAGTGAACATTGCTTTGCTTTTATTCTAGGTACTAAATAATCCAGCCTAATTTACACTTTATTTGCCTTAGAGGAAATCAGCATGATCGTAAACAAATTCCCTTGGCAACAATTGTCAATTGAACCTCACAGCTTCAGTCAATACCTGGTGCTACTAACTACTTCACCCTAGTAGATGCACCTTGCTGTAAAAAAAAACAAAAGAAACTACATTGTCTGTGATGATTCATACAGGAGTGGCTGGTTATTCCTGCCATATTTTCCTCCAGTGACAATTTGTGTAACTCCAGTTTAGCCCCGGAATAAATGGTTTCAAAACCTTTACTGCTACCACCTTGTTAGAAAAGATGATTTAACACATGGAGGTATCAGGATATTTGATGCCTGTGATAAATAAGTATCACATTGCTAAGCATGAGCTTGTTTAAATAATGAGCTCTAATCCACAGCAGTAATAATGCACGTTTTTTCTCTAACAAGGGCTAGGCCTCTGCCATTCAACTTCTTTTGCCATATATTTGATGAGCTGCCAAAAGTAAGCCCAAAACATAGAGAATGTGTAACCTATAAATTTTAAGTTTTATATTCTTAGCAATATTTTTGATGCCTTATCAATTCCTTAAATTCAATGTATTTTATAGTATGCCATTGCAATTATTAAGTGTCTAACCATGGGAAATAAATAGCAAAGAGACTACACCACCAGCACATAAGTACCCTTAAAAAGAGAGCTTATTCTATTAGGGTAGGGATGGGATAAAGAGCCTGTAAGTGGTTTTTGTTGCTACTGCAGAAGTACACTCACCCCACCATAAATAATAGATCAGACTAATTGTTGTTTCTTAAACAAAATGCACTTCGATCCCTACACCAGAGATAGAATGCTTACCAAAGAAAAATTAGGATACTGTGGACAGTGGGCAGAAAGTGTAAAGAGATTATAATTTTAAGAATTGGAGAAATAATGATAATTAAATGCTAGCACAAAGGTACAACAATTGTGATAAGGTTAATGTTGTAACCGTATATATTAACCCATGAATTCTGGGCACCACACTTTAGGAAGAATATCAAGGCCTAGGAGAGGGTGCAGAGCAGATTTACTAGAATGGTATCAGGGATGCGAGACTTTAGTTATGTGAAAAGACTAGAGAAGCTGGTATGGTTCACTTTCCATTAGAGCAGGTTATGGAGAGTAAAATAAAAGCAAAATACTGCAGATGCTGAAAACTGAAATAAAAACAGAAAGTACTGGAAATAGCAGGTCAGGCAGCATCTGTGGAGACAGAAAGAGAGTTAACGTTTCAGGTCTGTGTCCTTTCATCAGAACTTTTTAAAAATTTATTCTTTTCATGGCATGTGGGCCTCGCTGGCTAGGCCGGTATTTATTGCCCATCCCTAATTGCCCTTGAGAGGTTGGTGGTGAACTGCCTTCTTGAACCGCTGCAGTCCATGTGGGATAGGTACACCCACAGTGCTATTAGGAAGGGAGTTCCAGGATTTTGATCCAGCGACAGTGAAGGAATGGTGATATAGTTCCAAGTCAGGATGGTGCGTGGCTTGGAGGGGAACTTGCAGGTGGTGGTGTTCCCACGCATCTGCTGCCCTTGTTCTTCTAGGTGGTAGAGGTCACAGGTTTGGAAGGTGCTGCCTGAGTAGCCTTGGTACATTGCTGCAGTGCATCTTGTAGATGGTACACACTGCTGCCACTGTGCATCAGCGGTAGAGGGAGTGAATGTTTGTGGATGGGTTGCCAATCAAGCGGGATGCTTTGTCCTAGATGGTGTCGAGCTTCTTGAGTGTTGTTGGAGCTGCACCCATCCAGGCAAGTGGAGAGTATTCCATCACACTCCTGACCTGTGCCTTGTAGATAGCGGAAAGGCTTTGGGGAGTCAGGAGGTGAATTACTCGCCGCAGGATTCCTAGCCTCTGACCTGCTCTTGTAGCCACAGTATTTATATAGCTACTCTAGTTCAGTTTCTGGTCAATGGTAACCCCTAGGATGTTGATAGTGGGGGATTCAACGATGGTAATGCCATTGAATGTCAAGGGGAGATGGTTAGATTCTCTCTTGTTGGAGATGGTCATTGCCTGGCACTTGTGTGGTGTGAATGTTACTTGTGACTTATCACCTCAAGCCTGGATATTGTCCAGGTCTTGCTGCATTTCTACACAGACTGCTTCAGTATCTGAGGAGTGGGAATGGTGCTGAACATCATGCAATCATCAGCAAACATCTGACCTTATGATTGAAGGAAGCAGCTGAAGATGGCTGGGCCTAGGACACTCCCTTGAGGAACTCCTGCAGTGATGTCCTGGAGTGGAGATGATTGACTTCCAACAACCACAATCATCTTCCTTTGCGCTAGGTACGATTCCAACCTGTGGAGAGTTTTCACCCTGATTCCCATTGACTCCAGTTTTGCTAGGGCTCCTTGATGCCATACTCAGTAAAATGCTGCCTTGATGTCAAGGGCAATCACTCTCACCTCACTGACAAAGGTTAGAAAAGAATTAGGTTTTAAGCAAGTGAAGGGGGGAAGAGGGCGTGGTTGGTCCGGAACAGAACAAAAGGGAAGGTGCATGATAGGGCAGAGGCAAGAGAGGTTAAATAACAAATTTGTCATGGGACAAAGGTAAAGAGTGTGTTAATGCTTTTGGTGAAGTCCAGAGAGTGTTAATGGCAGAATAATGAACAGCTCTGTCTATATCGAAAGCATACCGAAGGGATTGTTCATTCCTTGACACCCTGGTCCATACTTCCATCACTCCTGACACCTCGATCCCTTCCCACAGCACCTTCCCATGCAATCGCAGGAGGTGTAATACCTGCCCTTTTACCTCCTCTCTCCTCACCATCCAAGGCCCCAAACACTCCTTCCAGGTGAAGCAGCGATTTACTTGTACTTCCTTCAATATAGTACACTGTATTCGCTGCTCACATTGCGGTCGCCTCTATATTGGGGAGACCAACGCTGGTCATTTTGCTAACACCTCTGCTCAGTCCGAAAGCATGACCCCGCCCCTGCTCTCATGCCCACATTTCTGGCCTTGGCTTGCTCCAGTGTTCCAGTGAACATCAACGCAAGCTCGAGGAGCAGCACCTGATCTTTCAATTAGGCACTCTACAGCCTTGCAGACTGAACATTGAGTTCAATAATTTTTTTAAATTATTTTATTTTATTTTTAACTATGTGCCTGTTTTTCATGTAGTCAGAGCTACTCATTATTCTACCATTAAGAGTCTCTCTGGACTAATGCTTTGTATTTCACCACAAGCATTAACACACTCTTTGCCTTTGTCCCATGAAAGTTGTGTTATTTAATCGCTCCTGCCCTATCAAACACCTTCCCTTTTGTTCTCTTCCCCCACCTCGCATCACTTGCTTAAAACTTAATTCTTTTCTCACCTTTGCCAGTTCTGATGAAAGGTCACAGATCCGAAATGTTAACTCTGTTTCTCTCTCCACAGATGCTGCCAGACCTGCTGAGTATTTCCAGCACTTCAGGTTATAGGGAAGTTTGATAGAGGTGTTCAAATCATAAAGAGCTTTGATAAAGTAAATAAGGAAAAGCTGTTTCCAGTGGCAGAAGGTCAGTAACCAGAAGAGGCAGATTTAAGGTAATTGGCAAAATTGATCAAGGAGTCATGAGGAAAAAAAGTTAAGCAGCAAGTTATGAGCTGGAATGCACTGTCTGAAGGGCTGATTGAAGTATATTCAGGAGTAACTTTCAAAAGGGAATTGGATAGATTCTTGAAGGGCGAGAAGTTTTAGGGCTATGGTGAGAGACCAGGGGAGTGGGGCTAATTGGATAGCTCTTTGTAAAAGTTGACATCGGCACAATGGGCTGAATTGCCTCTTTTTGCACAATATCATTCTACATTCTATTAAAGGAGGAGCAGGAGAAGAATGCCAGTATGAATTTGGGGAAGGGATGCTGAGTGTCAGCATGAACAGGGGGTGAGGATGAAAAGTGCTAGCATGATGGTGTGGCAGGGGATAAGAATGTAATTATAAACTGAGAGATGAGGAGGGAAAAGAAGAATGCCTTTGTCAGCTGGGAAGGTAAAAGGAAGTCTCTGTGAACTGGGAGATGAGAAAAGTACTTCTGTGAACTGAGGGGTGGTAGGAGTGAACTGCCTCTGTGAACAGGATGGGGAGAAGACTGCTTCTGTGACAACCATATAAAAATTTTAAAGCAATTTAACAATCAGAATTACCAACAGAGCAAGATTTACATTAGACTGGAATTTCTTCTCAAGAAATGTTGTAAAAGGCCAGTAATTTTTGTCAATCTTCTGCCTTGCAAAAGATTGCATGCTGAGTCATTGCTTGATCCCACTGCCTCCAATTTCAGGGAGCCTTGGAGAATCATGGCTGTGCATCCCATGATTTTCTAGCCATTGTGAGCAATGGATGGAATTCACATACCCACTCAGCACCCACAACTTCCTGAAATGCACTTTCTGTGATACCATTCTCCAATTCATAGACAAAATGACATCATCCCTTCAGCTCACTGTTCTTCCCTGGTAAATGTGTTATCAGAGGCTTGGGAAAGCTTTTAGAAACAATACTCCCGGACAAAATTAACAGTCACTTGAACAAGCATGGATTGATTAAGGAAAGCCAGCATGGATTTGTTAAAGGCAAATCATGTTTAACTAACTTAATTGAGTTTTTTGATGAGGTAACAGAGAGGGTTGACAAGGGTAATGCAGCTGATATGGTGTATACAGACTTTCAAAAGGTGTTTGTTAAAGTGTCATATAATAGGCTTGCCAGCAAAGTTGAAGCCCATGGAATAAAAGGGACAGTGGCAGCATGGATATGAAATAGGGTACGTAACAGGAAACAGAGTATTGGTGAATGAAATAAAAATGCTGGAAATATTCAGCAGGTCAGGCAGCATCTGTGAAGAGAGAAAGAGTTACCATTTCAGGTCAAGGTTATTTTCCTGAAACATTGGCCGGTATTTTTCATTGGGCAGAGGACCCCGTTGACCAGCTGAAAAGTTGATGGCGAGTCCGCCAGGCCTGGGGAGCTACGCCAGGATTTTTCACTCCCCAGGCCCTGAACTATTTTTGGGCGGGACTTCCACCTGCTTGAGGCAGGAAGTCCTGCTTTATGGAGCTGCCGGCCAATCAGCGGACCGGCAGCTCTTAGTGCCAACAGCGCTACCAGGAATGGTGACCACTGCTTGGACTACACCCAGCCATCGTAAGCAAGATGATGGACAGCCCTGGAATGAAGTAATGTTTTCAGGGCCTCACCGGGGACAATCGGTCGGGCCCAGGCGTGGCAAGGGGGCGGGGTGGGGTGTGGTCAATTGTGGCCGCGGGTGGAGTGTTGTGCGTGGGAGCAGTTGGGGCTTTGGGGGCGGCCCTCCGTGGGGCACAGAGTGCTCAATCAGGAGGGCAACCCTCTCTCCCAGCCCGCAATAAGGCTGCCTGGTTTCACAGGGCAGGGTTTTTGAAGCCAGAGCTGCCTGCCAGCCAAGGGTAAAATACCCACGACGGCGGGCAGAGGTCCTTAAGTGGCAGTTCATTGGCCACTTAAGGGCCTTGAAAGGCCTGGGGCAGGTGGGCCGTTTCTCGCCACCACTGCCCTGCGTAAAATTGCAGCAGGGGCGGGAGGGGGTTGAGCTCCCGTCGCCACCAGCCCACTCATTTGAGGGCATAAAATTCCGGCCATTATCTCTGTTTCTCTCTGTCCACAGATGCTGCCTGACCTGCTGAGTATTTCCAACATTTTCTGTTTTTATTTTGGATTTCCAGCATCTGCAGTATTTTGCTTATGTAGTAGTGGCAAATGGTTGTTTTTCAGACTGGAGGAAGGTGCACAGTGTTGTTCCCCAGAGGTCTGTAATAGGACCACCGCTTTGCTTGATATATATTAATGACTTGGGTGTACAGGGCACAATTTCAAAATTTGCAGATGACATAAAACTTGGAAGTATAATGAACTGTGAGAAGGATAGTGATAGACATCAAGAGGACATAGAAAGTCTGGTTGAAAGGGCGGGCACGTGGTGGATGAAATTTAATGCAGAGAAGTGTGAAATGATACATCTTGGTAGGAAGAACGAGGATAGGCAATATAAAATGGAGGGTACAATTCTAAAGGGATTGCAGGAACAGAGCAACCTGAGGGTATATGTGCACAAATTGTTGGAGGTGGCAGGGCAGGATAAGAAAGTGGTTAAAAAGCCTTACGGGATCCTTGGCATTATAAATCGAGACATAGAGTACAAAAGCAAGGAAGTTATGTTGAACCTTTATAAAATACTGGTTTGGCCTCAACTGGAGCATTGTGTCAATTTTGGGCCCTGCACTTTAGGAAGGATGTGACGGCTTTAGAGAGTGTGCAGAAAAGATTTATGAGAATGGTTCCATGGATGAGAGATTTCCGTTATAAGGGTAGATTAGAGAAACTGGGATTGTTCTCCTTTGTGAAGAGCGAGTTGAGAGGGGATTTAATAGAGGTGTTCAAAATCATGAGAAGTCTCGAAAGAGTGGATAGAGAGAAATTGTTCCCATTGGCAGAAGGGTCAAGAACCAGAGGATATTGATTTAGGATGAATGCCAAAAGAATCAAAGGCGACATGAAGAAAATTTTTCATGGAGCAAGTGGTTAGGATTTGGAATGCTCTGCCTGAGAGTGTAGATTCAACCTTGGCTTTCAAAAGGGAATTGAATAAGTACTTCAAGGGAAAAATTTGCAGAGCTACAAGGAAGGGGCAGGGGAGTGGGGCCAGATAAATTGCTGTTGCAGAGAGCTGGCACAGTCTCGATGGGCCGACTTGTCTCCTTTGTGCTATAACCATTTTATGATTCTTCAGGGCTGTTTTTGAATTCCTAGCTTTTTTGAAGCTGTTATTCAGCTTTTGTTATTATTTTCAGTTTGGCGTTTCTGTGTTGTGTATAATCCATGACAGGCCAGATTGTACGTACATGTGAAAGGAATGGGCTTTTTAAGTACTTGTAGTGGTCATTAGAAAATCTATTCAATTGTTCATAACTCTATTCTTTAGTTTAAATTTTAGAACAAATTTCAATGTTGCCAACATGTAAATTGTTGAACATATGGGATATATTTTAGTCTCTGCTTTCTAGTTGTAAAGCAATATGTGATCAGAGTGTACGGGTCAGTGATGGTTCTTGTTCAATTTTCCACTCTGCACTCCACCCTCTGGGTAAAGAAGAAAGTGTGCCCTCTAATCACATGAAACTAAGATACAATTAGAAATGAATTTGACTAAAAACTAAATGAAATACTAGTATTGCAATCTTGCAAAGTATCACATGCAATTTTATTAAGTGTTCAAATAACAAAATAAATAGCATCATGTGGAAAGACTGATGACGTGAGTCATTTCTGAGTCAAGCAGTTAAAGTGGCCTGCCCTGATAAGTTCAAACTTACATGGCAACATTTTCTGGTTTATTGCATAAGTTACCGCAACCATAAGATTTTTATTCTGAGCTTTCCCATCCCAATAACCATTCTAAACAGTCAAAAGCTGCTAATGTAGCAGAGGAGTAGATGAGCATTCTTTGCATTAGGGCCCATTGATTTTGACAAGGGGTGGTAATGTGACTAGTAATCTACAACCCAGGCTAATGCCCTGGTGGCATGGATTCAAATCCCACTGCAGCACCTGGTGGGATTTAAATTCAATTAATTAATAAAAATCTGGAATCGAAAGCTAGATTCAGTTTCATGGCACCATTACTATCACTGATTGTTGTAAAAACCCATCTGGTTCACTCATGTCCTTTAGGGAAGGAAATCTGCTGTCCTTACCTGGTCTGGCCTACATGGGACTCCAGACCCACAGCAATGTGTCTGACTCTTAACTGCCCTCTGAAATGGCCCAGCAAACCACTCAGTTGTCGAGGGCAATTAGGGATGGGCAACAAATGCTGGCCTTGCCAGTACTGCCCACATCCCATGAAAGAATAAAAAAACTTTGAAAGAAACAATATGGTTGTGGTTTGTTCATGTACACATGAGACCTGCTGAACAGTAAAATAATGTTATTGTAGTTCAAGGCCTAGGATCAATGAATCCATGTAAATCTTTTTTTTAAATAAAAATGATATTTGGGCACTTGTGAATTGTTGCCACTGTAGATCAAATGCTGAGCCCAAATGACAAATTGAGTTGTATATAATTGCTCACCTGGATATTGGATAGTATCCAGGAGAGAGTAATCTGCTTGATCAGCACTCTGCTACTTGACCCAATATCCATCCCTCCATCAATAGAACCCAATGGCTGCAGTATGCACTATCTACAGCATGCACTGCATCCACACACCAAGTTTACTTCAACACCACCTTCCTGCTTTGTGACATATAGCAGTGAGAAGGACAAGAAAACGAATATCATAGGAACTCCATCAGTTTCAAGTTCCCATTCAAGTCACACATCATCCTGGATTGGACATACGTTACCGTTTCTTCATCATTGCTGGATCAAAATGATGGAGTGTTCTATCTAACACTGTTGTAGAGCACCATCATCACAATATAAAATAATAGAATATTTTTCAAAAAAATCATCAGAGAAGATTGGCACATATTTTCCAAATGATTTTGGAAATAAATAAAAAGAGTCCTCAGGACATCCCAAAGCACTTCTCAGTCAATGAATTACTTTTGAAGGGCAGTGACTATTGTTATGCAGGCAGCCATTTGTGCACAGCAAATTCCAATGAATTGCAATGAAATAAATGTGAGCAGAGGACAATGGCAAAAAATGGGATTGAGCTGGACCATGATATAGTTTCATTTGCACCAGCAGCTCAGAGAGTAGACACTGGCATAAATATGGACTAAGTGTTCATAATGATGCAGCAGACCTATGTGAGTAACACAGTTCCATTAGATACCGAGGAGTTAGATGCCATTTTGTAGGAGGTGCACAAAAAGTGGGCTTTAGTTGAAGGCTTCTTTCCAATATAAGCATAGGTGCAAGTTGCCTAATGGGAGGTCACCAGATGAATCAATACAGTCACCTAGTCCCTCATGCTTGGCTGCTAATAAGGAAGAAGTTTGCTAGTATCAGGAGAAAGATGAAGGTAAATGTGCTTCTCACTTTTGCACACATCTTGTATAAGTCAAATATGATGATGCACTGATGGGGTAGTATGGTGTGTTCTTTACTTTGTATCATTGCGTGAAGATAAGTTGAATGAAATGAACTGAATTAAATGAGTCAAATAATAACTGGTGTTCTGCATGTTCATCATAACGTGAAATATAGCAATTCGACGATTTATACATAGCCTCATCTACCAAGTGTTTGCTCAGTCTCCCTTCAGAAGGAGGGCACAGTGGCGCAGTGGTTAGCACCGCAGCCTCACAGCTCCAGGGACCCGGGTTCAATTCTGGGTACTGCCTGTGCGGAGTTTGCAAGTTCTCCCTGTGACCGCGTGGGTTTTCGCCGGGTGCTCTGGTTTCCTCCCACTGCCAAAGACTTGCAGGTGATAGGTAAATTGGCCATTGTAAATTGCCCCTAGTGTAGGTAGGTGGTTGGGATTACTGTAGGGTTAGTATAAATGGGTGGTTCTTGGTCGGCACAGACTTGGTGGGCCGAAGGGCCTGTTTCAGTGCTGTATCTCTAAAAATAAAGAAAGAACAAAGAACAGTACAGCACAGGAACAGGACATTCGGCCCTCCAAGCCTGCGCCAATCTTGATGCCTGCCGAAACTAACACCTTCTGCACTTCCGGGGCCCATATCCCTCTATTCCCTTCCTATTCATATATTTGTCAAGATGTCTCTCAAATGTCGCTATCGTATCTGCTTCCACCACCTCCCCTGGCAGCAAGTTCCAGGCACTCACCACCCTCTGTGTGAAAAACTTGCCTCGCACATCCCCTCTAAACTTTGCCCCTCGCACCTTAAACCTATGTCCCCTAGTAACTGACTCTTCCACCCTGGGAAAAAGCTTCTGACTATCCACTCTGTCCATGCCGCTCATAACTTTGTAAACCTCTATCATGTCGCCCCTCCACCTCTGTTGTTCCAGTGAAAACAATTCGAGTTTTTCCAACCTCTCCTCATAGCTAATGCCCTCCAGACCAGGCAACATCCTGGTAAACCTCCTCTGTACCCTCTCCAAAGCCTCCACGTCCTTCTGGTAGTGTGGCGACCAGAATTGCATGCAATATTCTAAGTGTGGCCTAACTAAGGTTCTGTACAGCTGCAACATAACTTGCCAATTTTTATACACTATGCCCCGACCGATGAAGGCAAGGTATGCCTTCTTGACTACCTTATCCACCTGTGTTGCCACTTTCAGTGACCTGTGGACGTGTACGCCCAGATCTCTCTGCCTGTCAATACTCCTAAGGGTTCTGCCATTTACTGTATACCTCCCACCTGCATTAGACCTTCCAAAATGCATTACCTCACATTTGTCCGGATTAAACTCCATCTGCCATTTCTCCGCCCAAGTCTCCAACCGATCTATATCCTGCTGTATCCTCTGACAATCCTCATCATAATCTGCAACTCCACCAACCTTTGTGTCGTCCGCAAACTTACTAATCAGACCAGCTACATTTTCCTCCAAATCATTTATATATACTACAAACAGCAAAGGTCCCAGCACTGATCCCTGCGGAACACCACTAGTCACATCCCTCCATTCAGAAAAACACCCATCCACTGTTACCCTCTGTCTTCTCTGACTGAGCCAGTTCTGTATCCATCTTGCCAGCTCACCTCTGATCCCGTGTGACTTCACCTTTTGCACCAGTCTGCCGTGCGGGACCTTGTCAAAGGCTTTACTAAAGTCCATATAGACAACATCCACCGCCCTTCCCTCATCAATCATCTTCGTCACGTCCTCAAAAAACTCAATCAAATTAGTAAGGCACGACCTCCCCTTCACAAAACCATGCTGTCCCTCGCTAATAAGTTTGTTTGTTTCCAAATGGGAGTAAATCCTGTCCCGAAGAATCCTCTCTAATAGTTTCCCTACCACTGACGTAAGGCTCACCGGCCTATCATTTCCTGGATTATCCTTGCCACCCTTCTTAAACAAAGGAACAACATTGGCTATTTTCCAGTCCTCTGGGACCTCACCTGTAGCCAATGAGGATGCAAAGATTTCTGTCAAGGCCCCAGCAATTTCTTCCCTTGCCTCCCTCAGTATTCTAGGGTAGATCCCATCAGGCCCTGGGGACTTATCTACCTTAATGCTTTGCAAGACACCCAACACCTCCTCCTTTTTGATAATGAGATGACTGAGACTATCTGCACTCCCTTCCCTAGGCTCATCATCCACCAAGTCCTTCTCCTTGGTGAATACTGATGCAAAGTACTGATTTAGCACCTCAAAGGTTGATGTAAATATGCAAAGGATATGAATATCTAGTCCAGGTTACAAGGAGGTATTGTTGTTACATCCCCAGGTTACACTATTTTGTAACGAGGTAAAAGATAGTGTGGATCAACTCCCATAAAAATATGATGTTCACACTCCTTTTAGGTGTGAGTGCGCCTCTGAACCCAAGTATATATAAACAGCAGACCTGAATTTGAAACATTCACCCAGTTATACTTTCCATGAAACACCAAACATGAAAAGTACCTGGTCACCAAAGTAAAAAGCCAAAAGAAAGTAATTTTGGAAGATCTAGTAAATGCAGTCAATTTGGCGTTAATCCAGCTGAAGTATGATGTATTGACCTAACAGGCAGCCCTGCAAGCAGCTGTCTGTTCTAAAGTACTTGTGAAAGGATAATTGAAACAGAATGAATGCGTCATGACAGGGTTTTGGCTTAATTTCAGATGCATGGATGCTGATCTCATGTGAATAACAGACTGACATTGTGAGCCATCTACAACTTCTTTGGTTGTGGCTGTTGGGAACATACCAGGCTAGACTGTGGTTCAAAAACCAGCAGCAACATGCAGTTTCTTTACTGAAGCCAAATGCTGCAGGTAACATATGCAATCATGTACCGGAACAGACTCCACTATGCTGCTTTAATTCCCAGCAAAATTATGCACACCAACATTCTTAGCTGTGCTGCTACATGATATGTATATATCTATCTATTCTCTACCTTCACATTGTCTAGCAATGGTGCAAAAACATCACCTGCAAGCGTGAGCCCAAGTTTCCGGTGGCCTGCCATTTTAATTCTCCACCTTGCTCTCACATTGACATCTCTGTCCTCAGCTACTGCAGTGTTCCAATGAAGCTCAATACAAGCTTGAGGAACAGCACCTCATCTTTCAATTAGGCACATTACGGCCTTCTGGACTTGACATTGATTTCAACAATTTGATGCTGTAATCTCTGCTGTCATTGTGATTCCCTTTCTTTGCATGTTTCAGCCTTAATCTTGTTTTTCTCTTGTTTTTGTTTTCAGATGGCAGCTGTTCATTATTCTGCCATTGACACCTCCTCTGGACACATCTTTTATTTCTTTACTTGTCCTATTACCACTCCCTTTGGCTCTATCACAGACCTTCCGTTTTGTTCTTTTTCCGCTCTCCCCCATTTGACCTACTTAAAACTTTTCCCAGTTCTGATGAAAGGTCATCAACTTGAAACGTTGACTTTGTTTCTCTCTCCACGGATGCTGCCAGACCTGCAGAGCGTTTCCAGCATTTTCAGTTTTTATATTATAAAAAGCATTCCCACCTTGACTTACAGCTGGCAGATCCCTTGCCATAGAGGGATGGTGTGTGCTCATCCTTGTTTGAAATGTATTTTATCTGGTCAGCCTAAGCATCTCAGTCATACATCTTTGCATCTACTTCTGTGTTGTAGACTGGTCCCATAGACAGCCAAGTATATAAAGGAGCTGAGACAGTACCCTGGGCTTTTTCAGTCCCAGTATTCGGCACCTTACTCTTTTAGCATGAAAGGGGCCTGCTGCAGGGCATGTTTCGGTGCATGTCAGGTACACACTGCTGCCACTGCGCCTCGGTAGTGGAGGGAATGAACATTCAAGGTGGTGGATGGGGTGCCGATCAAGAAGGCTGCTTTGTCCTGAATGGTGTTGATCATGCACGGCTGCTGATATTGCAGGCAGAAGGTTTTGTGGCAGCAAAAGAGGAGGCAATCTCTTTTGTTCTGTGAGGCCTCCTGTGCCACCTGATTTACACATGACGGAGAAAAGTCCAGACTTTGTTGTTGATATACCCTCACAGAAAGATGATCCTACTTATTCATTTTGCTATCCTGTCTCTGCACCTCATCAATAAGTAATGCTCTGGTATCTTTTGCTTTTTAGTTCAGTGCTGCACTGTTCTTTTATAATGGATTAACTTAATAGGTATTATTAACATCTAGAGTTTACTCAGAAAACTGAACTGAAAATTGCACATTTGGCTGTCTGGCTTTAATTTATGGATTGATGACATACATGCAAGGAGTTTAATGCTGCAAAAACAATTGCAAGGCAAATTCTAGGGGCATTTTCAATTGCATTATGACAGAGGCACATGTGTATGCCTGGTGCATGGAGGAAGATTGGATATTTAGTGCAGACTTGATGCCCCTAAATTAACTGGAAGCCTGCTGCTCGGTACCTCCTGTTAGGCATCAATAAACTTACACTGCTGGTCAGGCTAAATGGCCTACCCCTGTTCCTATGTTTGTTAAGAGTTGAAAAAGAACTAGATGAGGTTTGTGGTTTGCTCTTGAAATGTAACATCATTGCTGAAGGCCAGTTTCGCAGTACAATCATGACAGAGTTCTTTGTGAAATAAAAATAGAAAACACTCAGCTTGTCAAGCAGCATCACTGGAGACAGAAACAGAGTTAATGGGCTGAATTTTTTCACTTACTTGGAAGTCGGGGCCGATAGCTTCGGCCAGCAGCGGGACCCTGGGGCAGCATATTGCCAAAGGCCAATTAAGAGACTGCCACTGAGGCTGCTGTCCAATTAAGGATGGCAGCCCACCCCGAAGAGCTGCCAGCCCAATCAGAGGGCCGGCAACTTGGCAGCCTCAGTAGTGCCACTGCTAGCAGTGGCCAGTGCTGTGGCTGCAGCTCCAGGGAGAGGTCACCTCAATGGTGGGGCACCCTCGAAGACAGATGAGTTGGGTTGGGGGATGCCAGGGCCAGGCAGGCAGGCTCTGGGGGGGGGGTGGGCAGATTTGTATAGCGGCCGCAGTGCCGTTGCTGCAGGCGTGGCCATTGCTGGCGGGGGGGGGAGGGGTTCCATTGTCCATGAAGTGCCCATAAAGGAGGGTTTACCTGGCAGTCTCCCCACATGGCGGTGGGCCTCCCGGATGCAAAATGCCAGTGGACGGGGAAATGTGGCCATTAATTTGCCACTTAAGTGGCTGCCAGGTGGACAGCCACGCCTCTAAGGTTCTTGCTGCTGGCAATATGCCAGGGTGGCGGGAAGACCTCGGGCTCCCCTCCACATGTATTCCCTCACCACTTTGCCAGCACACCCCACCACCCAGGCCATCTCCAAAGGGGCAGGAAAATTCAGCCCAACATTTCAAGTTGATGATCTCTCATCAGATTTCTTATAGGCAAGGTGGTTTCACAACTGAGCTAGACTAATGATGTTGAATTCATATGTGATTATACAAATAATTTTTTCTTTATACTTGTCAAGATGTGGGACTTTAGTCCTGGGGGAATGGAACTCTTCCCACTCAGTGTCTGCATTAAGCACTCTCAGGTCAGCTTTATAGCACAGATCCCTTTCTCTGCACTGCCCCAACCCAAATAAATGTGGCATTTTCTCTATTTCCCATGTTAACCCTTCAGGCATGAAAAAAGAACCATGCTCTCTTAGGAGCTATATTGAGACTGCCCAAACTCACTTCAGATAGTACTCTCATTAATCAGGGCTAGATTTGAACCCAATGCCCCAGTTATGAAAGACCAGTGTTTAACCTACGGTGCCAAATACAGTAACATTTATATCCTACCTTTCCTTTTTCCTTTTTGGCCTCCTTGTTTCAAGAGACAATGGGTAAGTGCCTAGAGGTGATCAGTGGTTTGTGGAGCAGTGCTTGGAGTGGCTATAAGGCCAATTCTAGAGTGACAGACTCTTCCACAGGCGCTGCAGGTGAAGTTGGGTGTCAGGGCTGTTACACAGTTCGCTCTCTCCTTACACTTCTGTCTCTTTTCCTGCCAACTACTAAGTTTCTTCGACTCGCCTCTCTTCAGCCCCACCTTTATAGCTGTCTGCCGGCTCTGGCGATCGCTGGCAACTGGCTTCCACGACTTATGGTCAATGTCGCAGGACTTCATGTTACGTTTGCAAACGTCTTTAAAGTGGAGACATGGACGGCCGGTGGGTTTGATACCAGTGACGCGCTCGCTGTACAATATATCCTTGGGGATCCTGCCATCTTCCATGCGGTTCACATGGCCAAGCCATTTCAAGCGCTGGTGGCTCAGTAGGGCGTACATGCTGGGGATGTTGGCTGCCTCGAGGACTTCTGCATTGGAGATACGGTCCTGCCACCATGATGCCAAGGATTCTCCGGAGACAGCGAAGATGGAATACGTTGAGACATTGTTCTTGGCTGACATACGTTGTCCAGCCTCGCTGCCGTAGAGCAAGGTACTGAGGTCGCAGGCTTGAAACACTCAGACTTTTGTGTTCCGTGTCAGTGCGCCGTTTTCCCACACCCTCTTGGCCAGTCTGGACATAGCAGCAGACGCCTTTCCCATGCGCTTGTTGATTTCTGCATCGAGAGACAGGTTACTGGTGATAGTTGAGCCTAGGTAGGTGAACTCTTGAACCACTTCCAGAGCGTGGTCGCCGATATTGATGGATGGAGCATTTCTGACGTCCTGTCCCAAGATGTTCGTTTTCTTGAAACTGATGGTTTGGCCAAATGCGTTGCAGGCAGCCGCAAACCTGTTGATGAGTCTCTGCAGACATTCTTCCATGTGGGATGTTAATGCAGCATCGTCAGCAAAGAGGAGTTCCCTGATGAGGACTTTCCGTACTTTGGTCTTCACTCTAAGATGGGCAATATAGTATCATAGGCACATCTTGCACACTGATGTTCTGAGGGACAGGATAAATCTTCATTTAGAAAGACATAAATTAATCAAAGACAGTCAGCACAGATTTGTTAAGCGAAGTTTGTGTCTGACTAACATGATTGAATGTTTGCGGAGGTAACAAGGGGGGTGAATGACGGTAGTGTATTTGGTGTAGTCTATGTGGATTTTAGCAAGGCTTTTGATAAGGCCCCACATGGCAAACTGGTCATGAAAGTAAAAGTCCATTAGATTCAAGGCAAAGTGACAGGTTGGATCCAAAAGTGACTCAAAGGCAGGAAGCAAAGGGTTGATGGCTGTTTTTGTGACTGGAAGGCTGCTTCCAGTGGGGTTCTGCCAGGCTCAGTACTTGGTCCATTGCTTTATGTGATATATGTCAATGATTTGGACTTGAATGAGGAGGTATGATTAAGAAGTTTGCAGATGATACAAAAATTGACCATGTGGTTGATAATAAAGAAGAAAGCTGTAAACTGCAGGAAGATATCAATGGACTAGTCAGGTGGGTGGAACAGTGGCAAATGGAGTTCAATCCTCAGAATTGTGAGGTAATGCATTTGGGGAAGGCTAACAAGGCAAGGGAATACACAATAAATGGTAGGATACAGAGAAGTGTAAAGGAACAGAGAGACCTTGGAGTGCATGTCCACAGATCCCTGAAAGTGTCTTGACAGGTAGATAAAGTGGTCAAGAAAGCATACAGGATGCTTATCTTCTATGCCTTAGCTAATAAAGGTAAGAGCTGGGAGGTTTTGCTGGAACTGTATAAAACACTAGTAGAATGCAGCTGGAATACTGCATGCAGTTCTGGTCACCAAACTATAGGACAGATGTGATTGCACTAGAGAGGGTACTGAGGAGATTTATGAGGATGTTGCCTGGACTGGGAAAATTTTAGTTATGAGGAAAGATTGGATAGGCTAGGGTTGTTTTCCTTGGAACAGAGGAGGCTGAAGGAAGATCTAATTGAAGTGTATAAAATTATGAAGGGTCTAGATAGTGTTACAGTCAAGTGAGGAGAGGTTAAAGGGCTCCCTCTTTTGCCTCTCCTTATTTGACCACAACAGGTTTAATTCATTTTTAAAGTGGATGTACTGGCCAATTCAGTAGGTGTTTGATTACTTACTTGCTATGATCATAACAAGAACCAATCAGACAGGTTTTCCTGAGTTTAACAAAGAAAGAGGTTAACATTAATGTACCTAAATTGAACTAATGAAAATAATAAACTACGCGCCAACTTCCACTCACTCACAAATAGGTTACAGAGTGGGGAAAGGTAGATTGGTTGAGTTACAGTCCATAGAAGAAAGGGGTATACAGTCTGTGGCGTTTTGTGATTCGGCTGGCTTCTGGCTGAATTCGGTGGTCCTGAGGTTTTTAGCTTGAAGAGGTAGATGACTGGTTCAGTGGGTCCCTTGGAGTCAGCAAGACAGATAATTTCCTCCAACGGGGCTTGATTGTAGCCAGAATATGCAAAGGTGATAAGTCAATAGGCAGAATTCAAAGCTTGTAAGTTGATTTTATATATATATATATATATATATATTATTTATATATATATAGAGAGAGAGAGAGAGAAAGAAAGAGAGAGAGATATGTCAGAGTTCAGTTGCTTCTCCTTGTTGCTGCAATGAAACACAAGCTTAAAACCACAGATGAGGAGGGGCTTGTCACATGATAGTCACCCAATGATTCAAACATGATAGCAGTGGTTCTCTTCTTGCTAAAAAGAACAGGTAGTTCCCTTAAACTTCCTGTGTCTTGGTTCTTGCTGGGATGAGCAGCCATTTTGTCTCCACCTCACAGGCATTGCAATGTAGGATAGATAGAGTGTTGCAAATTAGGTGGCAATCTTAATCTGCTAGCAAACTCATTTTTTTTATCTGTTCTTTTTAAAATTTCTTCAAAAATATAAAGTCAGATCTCCAGTCAGTGGATTAACCAAAATTATCATTCAACAAAGCAAGTTGGCGTGACAATAGGGTGGATAGGAAGATCCTGTACCCCTTAGTAGAGGGGTCCATAACTGGGGGCATACATTTAGGGTAAGAGGTAGAAGGTTTAGAGGGGATTCAACAGGACATTTTTTTACCCATAGGGTGGTGGGGATCTGGAACTCACTGTCTGAAAGGGTGGTAGAGGCAGAAACACACATAACATTTAAAAAGTACTTGGATATGCACCTGAAGTGCTGTAACCAACAAGGCTACAGACCAAAAGATGGAAAGTGAGATTAGGCTGGATGGCCACTTGTCAGCCAGTGTAGACATGATGGGCCAAATGTCCTCCTTCTGTTCTGTGAATTTCTGATTCCATTATTCAATGATATTGATAATGTGACAACCAGAAAAACAAGTCTTATGCAAAGATATACTGTACCCCAATAAATTTATCATTTAATTCAGAATGTGAGGCTGAATGAATGCTGAGAGGAGACGGGTTTGGGTGTCTGTGGGGAGTTAAATCCCCTAAATGTGGCATTGGGGCAGGATCCCGACACCATCCTGCTGTCACAAAAGATTTTATTTTTGTACTAAAATCTTGGACTTCTATGTGTTTCAAAAGAAAATGAAAGAAGGATTTTACTCATTGAAGGAGACCTGCAAAAGTAATTGGAATTCCAGCAATGTTTTAAAAGGAAGTTCAGAACAAAGAGTTGAATTTTATGGCGTTTGAAAGTAAGTTAAACTTGTAAAAGGATAGGAAGGCCAGCAGTTTCAAGGAAATCAGAGGGGTTTGAACTTTCTTCAGAGCTCCTTGAGTGACATGGGGGAGAAAGTGACTGGACATGTGACCATGTTCAGGAAGGTGCTTGTTTCACTTTGGACTCTTTAAAAGCCTGTGAATTGGACAAACAGCAGGCATTTGAAATCTTTTCTTGACCTGCCTGTAGCCAGAGAGAAAAGACCCAGAAAAGTGCTACCTCTCTCTCTGTAAAAGAGACTCACATCTCTTGAAAGGAATTCTGCATTTGAAAGGTAGCAGATTCCTGTTGCTTCTAGTTTCTGAAGAATTTCTGCATCCAGTGAGATTCCTGCTGCCGCCTGTGTTCTAAGGAAATCCTGAAATCTGAAGAATTCTTCTACTGCTAGATTGCTGCTTCAAAACCCAAGGAGACCTGTTGCTACACCCCTGATGGAAGACCTATGTGACACCTGCTGCAGTTAAATTGCCGTGAACACCTACTCATCACAGACTGCTCATCAACCTCACCTGGAGAGACATTGAGTGGCATCCAACTATTTGACTCTGGGACACCTCACTGTACTGAAAACATCCTACCTGAACGTAAACCTCAATTATTTTTTACGATTCCTTCTATTCCTAAAAAAACATTTATAATCCAAAAACCCCCTTTTGAAGCCGGTTAACTGTTTCTTTTTGAACATATATGTGTGTGCATGAGGGTTAAGGGAATAAGGGGTTTTTTCATGTATAGTTTTATCTCATTAGTAGTTAAGACCTATTATTTCTTTTCTAATAATAGAGAGAGATACAGCACTGAAACAGGCCCTTTGGCCCACCGAGTCTGTGCTGACAATCAACCACCCATTTATACCAATCCTACATTAATTCCATATTCCCTACCTCATCCCCACAATTCTCCTACCACCTACCTACACTAGGGGTAACTTACAATGGCCAATTTACCTATCAACCTGCAAGTCTTTGGCTGTGGGAGGAAATTGGAGTACCTGGCGGAAACCCACACAGTCACAGGGAGAACTTGCAAACTCTGCATAGGTAGTACCCAGAACTGAACCCAGGTTGCTAGAGCTGCGAGGCTGCAGTGCTAGCCACTGCACCACTGTGCCGCCCCAACATAGTTTAGTGTTGTTGTTTAAAGAAACCTGGTATGGTGTGCTTTATTCTGGGGGAAAAATACAGTGTTTAATTTGGCTAGTCTTTGGTTGGTGGGAAATTTTATTTGATATGCTATGACCTGTGGTGTAGTGGGACTGAATTAACAGTGCATTACTCCTGCCTTTGTCATAACACTGCCCTCTTACAGGTTTCACCGGGCGGTTTTGAAGGTGAGCAGGCAACCCAAGTGCAGCTGTCGAGTAAGGCATTTAAATATTAAAATAGTTCATTAAGTTTGGTCTTAAGCAAGGATTCTAGTTTTAATAGCATGCACAACTATTTCCTGAACTGCCAGCAACTCACCAGGGTCACCAAGGTGAGTACACAGCTGCAGCCATGCCTAGGTGATAGGCTGCTGCTCACAGCACTTCTTTCAGAGAGTAATTTCAGTTGATAGACAATTGCCAACCTCTTGGAAGTCACTTCACCTCTTTTGCACCTCACTCTCCTTCAGCTGCACTTTCCTGTTGTCAGCCTTCACCATGGCATGGGAGTAGCTTTTGCATCTCTAAGCAGCAACACCAACAGCACCAGCTGCCTTCTCAGCTACATGTCGTTCCATAGGACAGAGAGGATGGACACAGAGATCCAGTTCAAAGGAGGCAAGACCCCCTACACAGGAGTCTTCAAGCAGAGGATCAGCTCTCCCAACATGTATGAACACCAATGCCTCAGGAGGCTCAGGCTTTCACGGCAGGTCGTTGCTGACATCTTCAGCCTCCTGGAACAAGACCTCCTTCCCAATGGGCCAGATAGATACACATAGCCAGTGGCTGTCACTGATGGGCCACTCCCTGGTTCTTTGCCTCTCCTGAAGGCTATGTGTTCTCTTCTGCAAGGTGAGGAAGCAGAAAGTTATCAGTGTCAGTGATAGTTAGTGTGGACAGAAGGGAAAGACAACATTTATGGAGGGTGACTGTGAGTCATGAGTTTGAGCTGGCACAAAGATGAGGTTAAGTATCAGTGTTGGCAGTTTAGAAGGGGATGTGAAGAGAAAGGACAGAAAGGAATAAGTAGATCTGCAAAGTGTGTTCTGAGAGTTCTTTTTTTACTCTTTCATGGGATGTGGATGTTGCTGGGTAGGCCAGCATTTATTGCCCATCCCTAATTGCCTTTGAGAAGGTGGTGGTGAGTCGCCTTCTTGAACTGCTGCAGTCCATATGGTGTAGGCACACCACAGTGCTGTGAGGAAGAGATTTCCAGGATTTTGACTCAGCGACAGTGAGAGAATGGCAACATACCTCCAAGTCAGGATGGTGTGGGGCTCGGAGGGGAACTTGCAGATGGTGGTGTTGCCCTTGTCTTTCTAGGTGGTAGAGGTCGTGGGTTTGGAAGGTGCTGTCGAAGGAACCTTGGTGAATTGTTGCAGTGCATCTTGTAGATGGTACACACTGCTGCCACTGTGTGTCATCATCATGGAGGGAGTGAATGTTGAGGGTGATGACTGGAGTGCCAATCAAGTAGGCTGCTTTGTCCTGGATGGTATCGATATTCTTGGGTGTTGGAGTTGCACTCATCCAGGCAAGTGGAGAGTATTTCATCACACTCCTGACTGCTGAGCAAGAGAATGTTGGAAAAGTCAGATTATGGGGCTAAAAATGCACCTGAAAGTGTGTTGTCACCCACCTTTCCCACCTTCCTGAGGCCTTGAATCCTTTTAGTGCTCTGTCAGATCCCATAGATGGACCTCCAGGAAAATGTGGGAGACCTAGAGAACAGCTTTCTCGGTCTCCCCTCCATTCCTGTGGCTTCTGGTGCCTCAAAAACCTAAGTGAGCCATTGTAATCCATGTCGGGATCCCTTTAATTAGAAATCCTTCCTTTGGCGCATGCCCTCTCCGATTGTTTGGGGAACCTGGAAGTGGGGTGCTAATGCCAAGGCTCAATTAAAGAGCCACAGCAAAGCCAGCTGGAGATTCCAATGGGCTCCCAACCTGCTAATCATCCCACTATTTGACCAGGGACAATCAGTTTAAAATTCCGCCCTAAATATTGGATTAATAGTCTGCTCTTGTTAATAGGTATTTATTCTGAATTGCATTTCTTAGTAATGATTTGATTGCTACACTGTTCAAAGCTGTTATTTCAGTGGATTGTTTTGTGAGTTGTTGAATTATTTGGAATTTTATCTTTGCAGGTGGTAAAGAATAAGCAGCGAGCCAGAGTCAGGTACCGACTTACAGGCACCACCTGCTGTGATTGGAAGACATACCACAGCAATGTAGGTAGGGGAAGAGATGGGAAGCGATTCACAAAAAATGATGGTATTTTTCTTTTGATCAGCTATAACTGTAAGGCTATTTCTGTTGAGTGACAATGGGTGAATTTATAGTACAGAGCTGCTGCTGATGAAAGCATAGACTTCAGTGGCACAACTGTGAGTTAAATGAGGTAATTCTACGGCCTTCTGCCTCTGGTACACAGGCTGCCATCTTTTCTGATTTCCAGCCAGCTGGGTGCCCAGCTGTTCTGTCAAACTGTCAAGGGTTGTTTTTATGATTGCTGGTCTATTCAGACCTTGCTCAGCCATCAACGAAGTATGGCAACCAGAAACAAAATGATGAATCATGACTTAAAGGAACTATACGTGTACCCATATTGTGGTTTCCTGTTGTAGAGAAAAAACATAGATAATAAACACTGTAAAACATAAACCTTTCTTGGCAGAAGAATCTCTACAAATAATACTTTGAAAAGGACCAACAAAATCAGAATGGCATTAATGCCACAATGGAAGCTTCTTTTTAAATTCTCACTTGTATTTAAGAATCATCCACAGCGTCATTAGAATTATAACTTTAAAACAACATCATTCATACGATTGTTTGTTATCAACACCTATTGCACAAATTAATCAGTAATAAAATAAAATCCATACACTACTCTCATCTGTTCATTGTGTCATGTGATCTGTTAAATGATGTGTCATTATGTTGCATTTTCCACTATTTGTTTTGAATAGTTAACCATTCCGGACTCAGGGCATTTTGGCTGAAGACAAAACAAAATATAGCATGAGCAGAGATTCTTCTTCTGTGTTCTTTGCATGTTCCTCCATATTCCCCTGGGCTCTTTTCCCCTTACAATTCCCTGTTGAGGTATGGCAGATGAAAATGGCAAGTGGCTAGGCCATTAACTTGTCTGCAACTATCACTAATGCACTCTGAAACTGTTTGTCAGGGAACAATGCAGCATGGACATTGGATGGTATCACTTCAAATACTTACATTTTTATATCTATCATTTATGCATATTTTCTGTAGAAAACAAAAATCTCTGAATAATTTTGCACTGCTCTCTGCACAGATATACCTATAAGCCCACAAATTAATGTTGGCAGACAGATGCTTAACATGTTCATGTGACATTTCTCAGGCATTATTCCATTTAAAATAAATAGTAATTTCTTAGCAAAAGTTCTCAGAACAGCTTACTGTTTCATGTATATACTTGTATCCTGCACATCCTCAAATCATGCTAAGTTACTATTTGCAACGCAATGGCATATCATTTAAGTTATCATATGACACAATGAACCAGATGAACAGATAAAAAATAGTGTATGGTGTATAGATTCCTTTTTTATTGGTAGTTCATAAAGGTAGCATAGTTTAATACTTTACAAAATGGTCCCACACATTTTATTGTTAAGCAGCATATATTGAAAATTCGCGTCCCTTTATTTTAAATTTCTAAGGTAGTGTAATCTGATACCCCTTTACAATTTGTTTCTGCCTCTGATGTAGTTTTGTTGCCTGTCTACAGAGGCAAAATAATGGATCTGTAGGCTGTGGAGTCCATCATGATTAACATGTACACATTTCTTTAACATTGGGGAAAGTCTAAGCCCAGAATGCAAAACTCATGAACAGGCATTGACAGATCCGTCCCATTGGACGTGGTCCCATAATAAATGGGGTTTGAATTATACATGTTTAGACTGCTATAGATATCCTGGCTTTTAAATCCAAGTTATTCCATTACTCAAGCATAGTGAATGAATGGCAATGACCCGACTTCAAGTTTCTGTGGTAATGCTTATTGTTTCTTGGGGTTGCACAGTAGAGATCAGTGGTTCAAATAATGAAATTATTCCATTGACCCTGTCCAATAATATGAAAAATCTGTCTAAGGAGATAAGTGTATACTAGGCTGAGGAGTTTACATTGCTGCAGTACATATAATTTCATGTATTACATAGAATCTACTGGTCAAGTGTTTATACCGAACATGAGTCTCCTCCAACTCTAATTACGTCATCCCATCATGCCCCCATATACTACTCCCTTCTCCCTCATGCATGCATCAAATGTCCCCTTAAATGCATCAACGCCATCGACCACTCCATGTGCCTGTGCTTTTCACATTCTCACCATCTTCTATGTAAAGCAATTCACGCTAAATTCTTTATATGATCTGTTATCTAATGGTTATCTAATCATTATTCTCCATTTTTTGCACAAGTTACTGCTGATTTGCCCCACTCTGCAGCTAGTTTCATGAGAATGGTGTCTCGTACTTAACTTCCCCATGATTTTCATGAAGTTGCTGCATTTATATATTAATTGCCCACTAACTCGTCACAGAAAGCTAAGTCTGGTAACTAACAGCATAAGTACCCTTTCAACAACATAATAATTGTTAATTACTGCCAATCAACCTCTCCTGGCCAGAAAGTGAACAATTAAAAGTGCGGAGTCTCGTTCTTTCAGGTAGGGAATTGTTGTTGGAGATTTCAGAAATATCCCATTTTAAATTTAATATCTTTTCTTTTTACTCTCTTTTAATTCAATATTTATTTCCCTCTCTTTATTTCTTTTTCTGTATTTAATTTGACATTAAACCCATGCACTCTAATTGGCATTCCTTCTCAAACCTTCCTCTGTTTATTGATCAAACCTTTAATCTCATCGGTTAACATAAGACACTTTTGTCCCGTTGTTCACCAAGGTCCCAGATGCCCTCTTGCCTTTGTCCCATTATCAGTTTGTACTTCCAGCAACTTTTGTGGGGAAAAGCTTTTCAAACCGAAACATGCAAGACTAAATCTAACACAGCACGTTGCGAGATATCCCGTTCCAGCAAAATCTGGACCATTACCACTGTTTATGTATTCGATTCTTCTTGAAATAAATCCCAGTATTTTTTTGCTCTCGTTATGGTCTTGTGAACTTCTGTTGCTAATTTACATGTATGGTTTGCTTGAAAGAACTTGGCAATGTCGCTGCAGTAGGGTTGCAGATTTTTCCTTACAGTATTGTTCACCACCCAAAACATATCATGGGATACTGGAAAGTTGCTTTTAGAGTTGACCATATCAAAACAAAAAACAATTAAATCTGCAATAACAAAGGCATTAGTGTGTTAACTTTGGCATTCAAACAAAGTCCTTCCATATTTGTTTTTTTGTTTTCCATCAACACAAACTCCACCTAAATAATTCTACAAAACAGCAACAATTATGTTTAAAGATAACCATAAAATTTAAGGCAGGTTTTTTTTTACCTTTCTATCAGGTTAATGGTGGTTATTGGAGGGGGTGCAGAGGCACAGATCCATCACACTGGATTCCTGCCCATTCTGGTTTTTCATTGTCACTTCCAACATATGCTGGCAGCAACCACTCAAGTACAGGTGGCCAAATTTAAATGACGCAATAATGATAGAATGATGTTGCCGAATGCAGGAAAGGAACAGGTATTCAGTGTTCCTAAGAAAGGCACCAAATGGTTCAGGGGCCAGAGTTTAATTGGCAATGACCAGAAAATGGATTGTCTTTGCTCAGGTGAACTGATTTAGGGTGACATTTTCTTGAGGAAGTACCCTGTTGTCTATCAGAGTGACAGAATATATGCAATCAACACATTGACTCTTATTAATTCCATACAAACTAATACATTTTTAAAAAAGTGATTACTGTTTGCTAATCTCATTTCAGTCCTTTCCCATTGCACTTGTAGAACAGTGTTGTTGAATGTATTGCTACTTGCCACGTGTGGTTAATTGGGAATCCAAATGTGACTAACTGCATTTTTGATTAGTCGATAAAATCTGAGCAATTGTTTGTTGGGCATGTGATCTCATTCCTCATATTTGCACACCATCTGCATGTGTACTTAAACCTTTTTTGTGTTTATTGATAGTATGGCAGGACAAAAAGAAGAATGTACAAATATTTTTTGATTACTGAGTGCATATTACTTCCTTCGTTAATACTTATTGTGTCCATTTTAGCAGATAACCAATAGCAACAGCTTAGGGAAAAGAGAGCTGTCATTGTGGTCAGCTTGACCAATCAGAATAACCACTGTAGGCCAGCTGATGAAATCAGGCCAAAATAATAACAAGCAACTAATAACAGGGTATGTCATGGGCAAGCAGCCAAGCAGCATCCAACCGCGTTCTGGATGCGGGGGTGGGGGGTGGTGGCGCAATCTGCCATGCCTAGTTGTGTGAGTCAACATTCTCAGCATTCACTCTGATGGCCAAAATACCACTTGCAACTGCTGGACAAAACTCAGAAGTGTTGTATCTCATAAATTCTTGCAAGAATTCCAAACTTTGAAGAAAGAGAAAGACCACTTCCTTTCTCATTGAATGGTGGTAAATGTTTGTTGAGTAAATATACATGTGAAGTACATTTATCCATATTGTGTGTAAGGTATTTTCTACTAAAATTAGTGAATGTGGCTATAGCAGTGATGCAGTAGCCACACTTGTAGCTAGTCAGCAATTTCTATGTGACAACACTGATTAATGCTAACCATAATAAGAAGAATCATTGTGATCAACTTTGAATCAATTCTTTTGTACATTATTTATTTTTGACATTAGGTGAAATCAGTTGTTATTTTAGTGACCTCGTCTCTGCCTATTGTGTAAGGAAGAGGTTAATAGACAACATTACCTACTTTATTAGACAAAATCTTACCCAAGATGTTAATAGATATTCAATTTATCATGAAGTGTGATGTAATTTTTATTCGGTAATAGTAAAGTGCTGATGACCCATATTTAATTGGTGCAAGTTAATTCACTGAACATAATCCAATACAAACAGCTTGCTGGTTGGCTGGATGAGTAATCAAATTATCTGTGAATACAGCAACAAAGGTGTGTGTGCTTTTAATGTAATATCTCGATTAATTCTTATTTGGCAGCCAAGTGGGCATAATCTGATTTCTGGTAATTATGTGCATACAGAGAATTTCTGGTGTTCTTTTAGGCAAGATCTAATTCTTGTTGGCATTTGTGGAATACGCAACTGTTTTGTTAAACATTTGTCATTTTTAAACCTTTGGAAAGGATTATTAGTTGTTACTTTTCTATTGGACTATTATAAAGCTCTCCTGACAGGCCTCCCATCCTCCACCTTCTTTCAACTTCAGCTCAGCTATCCCAGACGAAGTTACGCTCAACTATCTCTCAAATCCTTGCTGACCTACTTTGGCTTCCAGTCCTCTAAAACCTCTAATTTAAAATGTAATTCTCCTGTTTAAATCCATTCATGGTTTCACCCCTCCCTATCTTTGTACCTACCTCACCCATACAACTCCCTCCTGAAATCTCTCTTCCTCCAACTCTTATGCATTCTACACTCCCTTTACCATACAATTGGCAGTTGCACCTTGAACCGCCTAGACCTCATACTCAGGAATTCCCTTCCTAATCCTCTCTGCCTCACCACCTCCCTTTCCTCCTTCAAGGTCTCCTTAAAATTCATCTCTTTGACCAAGCCTTTGGTCACCTCAGCCCATATGTTCTTCTTTAGTTCAGCATCAATTTTTGTCTGATTACACCTCTGTGAAGCACCGAGTGATGTTTTTCTACATTAAAGATGCTATGTACATGAATGTTGCTGTTGTAAAATTAGGCTCGGCCTCCTCTGGTTGCTGCCTCCTGACTTATATTTTGCACTATCATCTCTTGCAAGAAAGAGGTAGTGTTTGGAGAATGTGCTTGTCGTGGTAAAATAGTGTGTAAAGTATGAGGGTTGGGATTTTGTCTTGGCGATCGGGGTCTCAACCACTGGCAAAAGCACTGGTGAGAGCCCCATGTCGCCTCCTCTGAGGAAGGCCCGCTGGATCAAGTGCCAATTAGGCACTTAAGCGGAGAGCAGTGTGCCTTCCCCGGGATCAAGGACTTTGGAGACAGAAGTCCCACCTGCTGAGAGCTGTGGGCCAATCAGAGGCCGGCAGCTCTTTAACTGAGTAGTACCACTGTGGAGGTGATGGCTGCTGACGGTAGAGCACTCACCAAGGCCCTGGAACCAGTTACAGGTAAGCCTCAGTGAGAGGGGTTTCATGGAGTGGGGATTTGGGGAGGGAGGTGGGTGTAGGGGTTTGGCAGCAAGGGAAGTGGGGTGTCTCTCAGCAGGCCACCTTTCCCGATGCTGGGTCCGTTGTTCAGACACTAAGTGCCTTTTAACGAGTGGACCCCACTCACCCCAGACCAGGCAAGAAACCTACACGGATTTGCTAGTCATGCTCCCTGTGCAGTGAAAGGCCCGCCCGCCGCTGGGCTAATTCCGGCCCACTTAAGGGCCTCAATTGGCAGCGGGGCGGGATGGCTGTTTACAGGCCTTCCTGCACTGGACCTAATGTAGGTGGAGGCGGGAACATGGCGGAGTGCCCTGCCGCCCCCCGCCACCATCCCGCCCAGATACATGCTCTCCCCGCCTCCAAGCCTGAAGCGGGGGAGAGCATAAAATTCCCCCAAGGTGTGAGAAAATGAGGGTTGCAATAGTGTGAGAATAGGCAGTGGAGAGCATGTGAGTAGGAGGAGAAGGAGGTAGAGTGATGTGATGTAGTTGTAGTAGGGGAGTGAAGGGAAGCAAAGCGGAGAGTGCTGTGATAGTGTGGCTGCAGGTATGAGGAGTTGTTAGTTGACATACAGTTAAGATTTTTACTATGGCAATCTTGGTTAGGTTATTGAACATTTTCCTGCATTGCACCTAATCTCTTGGCACTGACCTCCTCAGCGACCCCTTCCCGCTGGAAATGGAAGAGTTACCTGGTGGGATTTTTGACCCTGGAGGGAGCAAGAACTCCATCCTCCTCTGTACCTCTTAGACCAGGGCCTCCAACGCTGAATTAGAGCACCTGGATGATGTCTCTGGACCTCGAGGCCATTTTGACACCTTTTGATGTCCCAGAAGTTTCCCCCCTGTCTGCAGCCACAGTTTGCCTCCCTTTAAGAGGCACTGGCTGCCTTTAAGTGGGGTCTATGAAACCTGATTAAACACCAACACCCACCCCCCCACCCCCCACCCCCCACCACCCCACCTGCTCCACAAACAGGCACGCAGCGCAGGTAGTACAGGCTGCACGAATGGCTCATGATAATGAGCCGTGAATACCATTTTCATCCACATGACTAGACGTGTACAACACCCCACCCCCACCCCCGTCTTTGCCCATGCCCCTCCCCATGCCACTGCATGCCTCTATTCCTTGCTGCAACTAGAACTAAAATATGGTGGGAACATCTTATTATCAGTTTGAAAACATAAACAGAAAATACATGGGCGAGCCCCCAGCCTTTCTTATACTGTGAATAATCATGAGTGTTCATTGTACTCCAGACGGAAACATTGGGTTTTGTGCATACAAAATACCACTTTAATGTTTCAATTTAATGAGCGATGATTAATCATAGTTTATATGTGACACAAGCCCCTAGGATTTCCTTGCACAGTAGAGTGCTTCTTCTTTTCCACTTCATTCCAGATAACATGGAAACCTTCACTTGAAGCCTTCCTGCACTTTCACAAACTCTTCATTCTGTAATTTTACTTTACAGGATCATTGGAAAAATTTTGTGGACGTAACTAAAATATGTATGATCCTCAACACATTAGTAAATTAAAGACCTCTTAGATTTTGTGCTGTTGGGACTTGCTGCTGCACTCCAAATATTTCAACTTCCATAATTTTGGGTCCCATTACTGCTAGACAACATGCCAACCATAATCAATATAACTATTCCAAAGTAATTTAGGTATTTGTAAATTACTGTGATTATAGTTAATATACCTTTATTTAATCCCAATTCTGCAAAATTAAAGAAGTATTGGATGAATAGCATTATACAAGTGAGGGAATTTTGGTGTTCCCACCCTGAGTAGATGCACGACCTAAATTGAAATGACAAAATCACAGCTCTTATAAAATTAATGGGTCATATAACATGAAGCAGTGTTTGCCTTCAGCAGAAAGAACTTTACATTTACAGAATTGTATTGCATAAAAGGTCTTTCTAGTCACTGAAAAAGTACATCCATTATAAGAATTCTTCTGGTTACAATGTATAGCGATACTGTTAATACACTTGTGAAGATTTCCTCTGCTGTCTCAAGTGAGATTGTAATTCTGTTGTAAAAGAACATATTTACGAACATCATGGGACAGGACGTCAGAAATGCCCCATCCATGAATATCGGCGACCACACTCTGGAAGTGGTTCAAGAGTTCACCTACTTAGACTCAACTATCACCAGTAACCTGTCTCTCGATGCAGAATTCAACAAGCGCATGGGAAAGGCTTCCTCTGCTATGTCCAGACTGGCCAAGAGAGTGTGGGAAAATGGCGCACTGACACAGAACACAAAGTCCAAGTGTATCAAGCCTGTGTCCTCAGTACCTTGCTCTACGGCAGCGAGGCCTGGACAATCTACGTCAGACAAGAGCGACGTCTCAATTCATTCCATCTTCACTGCCTCCGGAGAATCCTTGGCATCAGGTGGCAGGACCATATCTCCAAGACAGAAGTCCTCGAGGCGGCCAACATCCCCAGCATATACACCCTACTGAGCCAGTGGCGCTTGAAATGGCTTAGCCATGTGAGCCACATGGAAGATGGCAGGATCCCCAAAGACACATTGTACAGCGAGCTCGTCACTGGTATCAGACCCACCGGCCGTCCATGTCTCCGCTTTAAAGACGTCTGCAAAAGTGACATGAAGTCCTGTGACATTGATCACATGTCGTGGGAGTCAGTTGCCAGCGATCGCCAGAGCTGCCAGGCAACCATAAAGGCGGGGCTAAAGCGTGGCGAGTCGAAGAGACTTAGCAGTTGGCAGGAAAAAAGACAGAAGTGCAAGGAGAGAGCCAACTGTGTAACAGCCCCGACAACCAATTTTATCTGCAGCACCTGTGGAAGAGTCTGTCACTCTAGAATTGGTCTTTACAGCCACTCCAGGCGCTGCTTCACAAACCACTGACCACCTCCAGGCGCTTATCCATTGTCTCTTGAGACAAGGAGGCCAAAGAAAGACTATTTTGCTTGGAATACTAAAAGAAAACTCTTCACAAATGTAGTTATAATACCATTATACATAAAAAATGACTTGATGAAATCAGAGAACGAATGCTTAAAGTGTTTGAACCACACTCCTATGTTTGCTAATTGAATGCAAGTGTTATCTTGCTTATTTTAAATGGGTTAGCCATTTCCTGAAGCAGACAAAGGAGTGTCAAACAAGCATTAAACAAACATCTGCTAACATTGGTAACAGTAATTTCTAGGCTGCAGTAACCATAGAAATTCTTTGTTCCATATTAATTGGCAAATGCCATAGTATTTTCCTATGCATTCCTTCATTAAATGCTAGCTTATACTTTATCCTACGCTGTGTCACTTTAATTTATAGCTCACCTCTTTTTGGGTGCTAAAAGCAAATACCTGTGAAGTAGCTGATGGGTTTTTACATGAATAGGCAAAGAATAGTGAATATCCATTGTCATGCAGGCCCCCACCTGCCAAGAATGAGGCACATTAATTTTGCCATATGGACATTAAATTTCAAATTGTAGCTGGGAAGAACAGAAGGCCTGTAATAAGGGGTTGCCAGGCCCCTGGCTGGAAAGACATTTTTGCATATTAACAGACAGTGCTTGGAACAAAGAAGCTATCCCTTGCTCCAATACAATTCACAAACAGATGTGGTCAAACTAGTTAGTCACATGACTAACCTGCTTGGCAGTCTGGGTTTTTCTTCTGAATTGTACAGTTTGAACTGAGAGCCTGCAGAAAGCAGAATGCTCCTGGACTGAGGCAGGCCTCCTCTCCTGTCTGTCTGCTCCCATCTCTTTCTCACAAGCCTCTGAATCCACTGAAGACACATGAACCCCAAGAGAGAAAAGTCTCCTACAGAGAACAAGGTTTACAAGGAATACTGGGTCCAACGAAAAGCAAGATCTACCTACAATCAAGGACTCTACAGTGAGCTCGAAGAACCATAACACCAACTCTTCAAATATTGCCTCAAACCTTTCCACTTTGTTTTCTTCTGCTCTTTTCTGTCTCTATTTGCATGTGTGTATTGCGTATGCATGCTCGCGTGGGCGTGTCGTGTATCTGTAGGCGTCAACCAAATTAGAGTTTAAATTGAATAAATTTCAATTTTTCTTCTTTAAACCTAAGAAAGCCTGTTTGTGCTAGTTTCTTTGTCTTATAATTAGAAAATGGTGAACAAGGATTCACCAAAGGGGAGCTAAAAAAAAGCAGTGTGTTTAAAATTAAACCCTGTTACGGTAAGATCAGGTGAAGGCTGAAAGGGAACCCTAAACCTCTTTCTCACCTAGTCGTAACACCATCATATTTTATAAACACCAATTCTATCACTAAATCTTGGTTGCAGGAATTTAGATTTTCCTATATTCAAGCTGTAATCTTGCCCCTTTATATTTTAAATACTCTGTTCTGCGTTATTATGCCTTTGAAAAAAAACATTTCAGCCTTTTTGATATTCATTTACGGTGCTCATTTTATTGGAATTGTACAGAGGCCAATGCTGCCATAAAGTGAATTTTGTTCCAGGAAGGACTAGTAAATGGGAATTTGTGTCAATGCCTCACAAAATTAATGGTTTCAAAACATTAACCACTTACCAGCAAGAACTATCATTACATGCGGGTTGTCAACTGATTTGGGGTAGAGCAGCAGTTTACATGATATAACAAAGCCAGGGCCCTATCTCAAAATATAGAGTCAGATTTTGGAAAATGGCTTCCTGACCCTGATTATTTACTAGAGAGATAAAATTTGAAAGCTTAATTTGAAGAAAATTAATCCCTGTACTCATCAGGTGCATGCCGAAACCATTCTACGTTGGAGATTAGTACTTATGTGAACATAAAGGATATGATGGAAACTGTTTTTACATATAATTTATAAATGGATTTTGAATCACTTCATCCTGTGCCAGAGCTTGTACTAAAACAACACTTTACCTCCAGGGTGTGGCAGGGTCAAAAACATTGAGGCATAAATGTTTGAACTGTATATTTATACTGAAAATATGAAAAATAATGGTTATTATAAAGAACAAACATTTTTGGTAGATAAAACATTCTTTTGTAATGAGTCTCCTATAAAGGGACTAAATTTTATCAGCCCTCTAGGGATGGGCTGGGAGGTAGAGAAAGCTGTAAAATAGCGGGGGAAGACGAAGGTCGAATGCCCATCGCCTTTCTGGCACTATTCAAAGGTCAATTGAGGCCCTTACATGGCAAATTAATGGCCATATAAGGGCCTCTTCCCACTGCCGCTGGCACTTTATCAGCAGCAGGGGGCCGTCCACCACATGGGAAGGTCACCTAGTAAAACCAGGCGGCTTCCCTGTGGGCTGGGGGATGGAAGGGTCCTCCTCTGTGGGCAACCTGTGGTCCATGGAGGGTCACCTCTGCCAACAATCACCACCCTCCCTCCCGCCCTCAACAACCACCCTCCGACCCTCCCTCACCAGGGCCTGTCAGACTGGCCTCAGTGTGCCTGCCCCATTTGCTTGATGTCCGGGGTTCCAGTGCTGCTCCTGGTCCAGGCCTTCAGCAATACCCTCTGATTGGCTGGCAGCTCTTGGGGGTGGGATCCCTGTCCTTCAAGGGATGGGGACCCCTACAGCGGGCAGTTAATTGGCTGCCTATTGTGGAATTTGGCCTGGGGTCTGATGGCTCGGACTTCAGACCCATTTCCCTGAGTGAGGAGCCATTGATAATGCATGGTGGGATGCTTCTGGGACTCAGTTACCAAGTGGCAACCCATTAGTGCCCAGCCTTAAAATCTCAACGGTGTTGCAGCAGAACATGGCAGTCTCGGAAACTGGCAACAATTGAGGCAGCCCGGAGGAAAATATGCTGGGAACCCATGTCCTTGAATTCCCACTGGCATTTCTGTACATTGGGTGGGGAAAAGACAATCAACAGGGTTCCAGACGGTGTGAAGGGAGGGAAATCCAGGTGATGTGAGAGTGACTGCCCTTAACATCAAGGCAATATTTGACTGAATGTGGCATCAAGGAGCCCTAGTAAAACTGAAGTCAATGAGAATCAGGGGGAAAACTCTCCATTGGTTGGAGTCGTACCTAGCACAAAGGAAGATGTGTGTGGTTGTTGGAAGCCAAACATCTAAGCCCCAGGACATTGCTGCAGGATTTCCTCTGGGTAGGGTTCTAGGCCCAACCATCTTCAGCTGCTTCATCAATGACCTTCCTGCAATCATAAGGTCAGAAGTGGGGATGTTCACTGAAGATTGCACAATGTTCAGTACCATTCATGACTCCTCAGATACTGAAGCAGTCCATGTCCAGATGCAGCATGACCTGGACAACATTCAGACTTGGGCTGATAAGTGGCAAGTAACAGTCATGCCACACAAGTGCCAGGCAATGATCATCTCCAACAAGAAAGAATCTAACCATCTCCCCTTGACATTCAATGGCACTGTCATCGCTGAATTCCCCTACCGTCAACATCCGAAGGGTTTGCCATTGACCCAGAAACTTAACTGGACCAGCCATACAAATACTGTGGCCACAAGAGCTAAGGACTGCTCTCCTAAATTGGACGGGCTTCAGAAGCTGGGAATTTTGCAGTGAGTAACTCACCTCCTGACTCCCCAAAGCCTGTCAACCTGAAGTGATTTAAGACTTTAACCCCTTATAGGGATTATACCAAATCATGCGTACATCCGTATGAATCTCCTTTAATTAAGTTCAAACCAGACAAATTCTTATAGACACTTATTTGAGTCTAAAGAATTGAACTAGTTTTCCCTCAAAGAGAGAAAACTAACAGAATATTCCCATCTTTTGGATAGTCTATTTTTAATAATTATGGCTAAGTCATAAATATCCCAGATATTATAAGGTTCTGGGAAACTCTCTTCAATATGTAACTCTCCACTTAAAGAGACACAGAGAGGGGGTTCTTGTAGCTGTATACAGAATGCTATATGAGATGATTTATTAACTTTTACATACTTATTAAAGAATTTAACATGCAATACACTTTTAAGTGGATAAGTATATCACAATACCAAATATTACTAAGAGATTTGATTTGATTTGATTTAGAGATACAGCACTGAAACAGGCCCTTCGGCCCACCGAGTCTGTGCCGACCATTAACCACCCATTTATACTAATCCTACACTAATCCCATATTCCTACCACATCCTCACCTGTCCCTATATTCCCCTGCCACCTACCTATACTAGGGGCAATTTATAATGGCCAATTTACCTATCAACCTGCAAGTTTTTTGGCTGTGGGAGGAAACCAGAGCACCCGGCCGAAACCCACGCAGACACAGGGAGAACTTGCAAACTCCACACAGGCAGTACCTAGAATTGAACCCGGGTCACTGGAGCTGTGAGGCTGTGGTGCTAACCACTGCGCCACTGTGCCGCCCACATAATCTTATTTCTAACATAGAATCCAAAAGTTTAACCTTACAGAAAACTTTGTTAGAATATCCATCAAAATTTAAAGTAAACTTTTACCTTAAATTCCCCGAGTAAACCATAGGGTGAGAAGTATTGTTTAAGGAATTCAACACTTCTAATTTTGCTTCAGATGCCCTCATGTTTATACTGTTTCTAAGGTGTCATCTAACCTTTTAGCATATAGGTGTTACCTTTCTGTGTGTGTTTTTCTTGCTTTCAAGATCCATATATGGGAATATTATAAACGAACATCTCCACTTAATGTTTTGCTGGAATTCCCCTGCTCTTGAAGTTGTAAGCATTTATCTGGTCAACATGTTTATAATTGGCTTTACTTGACCTCTTGTTCCTGTAAGTACTATTCCATTTTATTATTTTATTATCTATAATTGTGTTTTTATGGTACCTTGTAAGCAACCTTTTGAGCCAATCTGTCTACATCACCAACCAACACCATCAATTAAGTTTATTGTTACCTCTTACTGATGTCACACAGGATATTTCAATGTGTGTTTATTCTCCAATTCCCTGGAAACAGAAACACTGAAATGGATTTTCCAACTTGTTTCTGGTTCACATTCTATTGTAGCAGGGACCTTGAAAGACCTTGAAATGTTTAACTTTACCTTCTTAAAGGGGAATGTCTTGAAAAAGAGTCTTGAAAACTGACCATTTATTCAATCTTTAATTCTAAAAGGTATAATATATTAACCATATCTAAATTCTACCTAATTTAGCTTATTATACCTATTTTCCATCACAGACCATCTACAAGGCACAAGTCAAGATTGTAATGGAATACTCTCCACTTGCCTGGATGGGTGCAGCTCCAACAACTCTCAAGAAACTCACACCATCCAGTAGAAAGTGGCCCACTTGATCTGCATCCCATCCACCACCTTAAACATTCACTCCCTCCACCGCTGGCATAGTGTCAGCAGTGTGTACCATATATAAGATGCATAGCAGCTACTCACCAAGTCTCCTTCCACAGCATCTTCCAAACCAGCAACCTCTACCACCTTGAAGGACAAGGGAAGCAGACACATGGGAACACCACCACCAGCAAGTTCCCCTCCAAGTCACACACCATCTTGACTTGGAACTATATTGTTCCTTCCCTGGGTCACAAACCTGGAACTCCCTCCCTAACAGCACTGTGGGTGTACCTACACCACATGAACTGCAGCAGTTCAAGAAAGCAGCTCACCACCACCTTTTGAAGGGCAATTAGGGAGGGGCAATAAATGCTGGCCTAGCCAGCGATGCTCACATCCCATGAATAAATTTAAAAAAGCAAGGTGAAGTAGCAGTAGACTTCACCTCCAGATTTTGCCTCCTGCTCCATCACTTTCCCCCCACATTTCATGTGGTATCACAAGAGAATCCAGCCCAATGGATGGGATAATTATACCTGCCTGTGCCTGTTTCTTTGGGCATAGAATAGGAGGAAAAAGCACCAATTTCATGTTGCTGTCTCACAATTAAAATCGGTCAACCCCAAGTTGGGTTGAACGATTTTCCAGCTGCTCCAGGCAGACACTTAAATCAGGCATTAGTCCCTCTATATATGTCTGCTTAGGACTGATCTCCTAAATTGGATGGTATTGAGTGGTGCAAGTGACAGGCTTCAGTGGTCCCTATAACTAAGCAGCAGCTGCCAACAAAAATGTAAGAACTGTTTTTAAGTGTGATATAGAGCCAGGAAGAGCTAAAATGCCCCTCCCAGGTCTACAACCCTCTGAGGATCACTGCGATTGGCTCCCATCCCAGGACTTACCTGAGGTTGAGGCAGGTGGCTTGAAATTGATCCCTCTGAAATGGGTGAGCTGCCTCTGGAGGTTCGACAGGTGCCGGCAGCTCACCTAAATTAGTGAAATAAGGCCATAACTAATTTCTGCCCTTTTGTGTCTGAGAGAACAGGTGGGGCAGAATAATAATTATCATAGTTGAGAATTTTTCAAGACTTGTAACCTTAAATATCAGCACAATTTGGATAAATATTTTGGATTTTTAAAGTTTTGCTGTGTCAGTAAGGCAACATTCTTGAATGTCACTCACTCCCACCACTCCCCATGCACATTAAAGGATTGAACATTTAGTGTGGTGTCAGTGAGGTTATTTTTGTACAAATGAAAGCGAGATAGTTAAGAGGGAGAGGAACACTTGCAGACAAAGTAGATTTTCATTTTCATTGCCAGGCAGAAAACTGGAGATTTGGCCAATAGTTATACACTCCAGCCTTTCCATTGAAGTACAATGGGTAGTTTAAATTTAGATCAATCTGATATCTATTTTAAACAATTGTCAATGATGAAGTGCCTGATTATTAGCCCGAAAACACATCATGTCTAGACCTGATATCTGGAAATATTTCAAAACATGGGGAGAATTAGCAAGGTATAGTCAACAGCTATCTCAGCCTCCTCTTGAAAAAAGATGTTCTGTATATAGCAAAATCATAAACTCATTTATCGAGAACAAGTTTAAAACTTAGTTTTAGATATAGTGCATAGAGGCTGCACAAGCACCAAACAGAAGAACAGCTTGAATTTATATAGCACCTTTTATGAAAAATCTCCCATGGTGCTTCATGAGATCTATAATCAGACAAAAATGATGCCAAGCCAAAGAAGGAAATATTAGAAAGGGTTTTTGAAAGCTTAGTCAAAGTTTAAAGTGCTTCTGAAAGAAAGAGAAGGAGGTGGAGAACCAGAGAGGTTTAGAGAGGGATTTACAGAGCATGGGCTCAAGACAGCTGAAAGCACAGCCACCAATGATGGGGCAAGTGGTGAGGGAGTTGCACAAGAGGCCAGAGTTGGAAAAACACAGAGTTCTGAGGGTTCAAGAGATAGGGAAGGGTGGCGCCTTGAAGGGATATACACAGGAGATGAGAAGTTTAAATTTGAGGCTTTCAGTAACCTTGTGCCACTGTAGGTCAGTAAGCACAAGGGTGATGGATGAGCAGGACTTTGTGTGGCATTGGATATGGATAGCAAAGTTTTGTATGAGCTGAAGTTTATGGAGGGCGCAGGATGGGAGGCCAGCCGGAAAAGCATAGAAATAGTTGAGTCTGTAGGTGACAAAGACATAGGTGAATGGGTTGAGACAGGATGGAGGCAGATGATGTTGCAGAGGTGGAAGTATGCAGTGTTTGTGATGAGCAGGATATAGGGTCGAAGGCTCAGCTCAAGATCAAATCGGATGTTGACGTTGGAGACAGTTTAATTCCATCTGTGACAGTGATTGGCATAGAAGAAGGATTTAGTGGCAAAGATATGGAATTTGTAGCAGGTGTCAAAAGATGATAGCTTTGGTTTTCCTAGATGAGGACTGGATGTTGGACAAGCAGTCTGACAACACAGAAGCAATGGAGGGGTCAAGAGAGATGATAGAGAAGGAGAGCTGAATGCTATCAGCATCTTTGAATTATATCACCAAAGGGCAGCGCATAGATGAGGAAGAGGAGGAGGCCAGTTAGAGATCCTTGGGGATTACAAAGGTAATGACGCAAGAGCGGAAAGAAATAGCACTCATGAAGCTTCTCTGGCTACTCGTGCCGCTGAGCTGTACAACAGAGGGGAGATGTTGGATGAGGATGCTGTCGAGGGCTGCAGAGAGGTCGATGAGGAGAGATCGTGCAGGTTGGTCACAGTCACAGAGGATGTTATTTAGGACTTTGATTTTGAAAAAAGCAACATAGATTATGCATAATGAAAATTGAAATAAAACTGTAAAATGCTGGAAATACACAGTATCCATAAAGAGAAAAGGGGTTAATGTTTTGGGGTAGAACCTTCATCAGAACTAAAAATGAAAAGATAAACAAATACTTCAGTAAGATTAAAAAATAGAGATAGAAAAGGGGAAGAAACAACACATACTCCAAATGCAGGTGAGGAGTTAATGGATTGAATGACTTGCAAACTGCTTAATAGAAAACAGATGGATGATATAAAAACAAAGGCAATGGAAGACATCAAAGAAACAAAATAAAGGGAAAATAATTGAGTGGTAAAATTATTTTGAAGAGGCAGAAAGAAATTGGAGAAAGAAATAGACTGAGAAATCATTGTTAGAATGAAACAGCTGGAGGGGAATAGCAGTGGTTTTGTTTTATTATTTAGCAACTTGCCTCAGTTTAGAAGTACGGTCTCATGACAAGCAAGAACATGGTTGCTCAGTGCAGCTGTAAATTCCAGCACTGGTGTCAGTGCTGAACCAGGCAACTGAAACTGACTGACTGACTTGTTTAATTTTATTCAATTCATTCTTTGCTATCAAAAACATAATGAGCTGGATTTTCATTATGGAGGCAGGAAACAGGAACCAGGTCTGGTTTTGGGTTAGAAACCTGCCTCCAGTGGGAAGCTGATTCAGATTTCAATTTTCAAATGGGTAAACCCTTAATTGGTATGGAGACGGGTTTCCTGTCCACTTAGAGTCAGTGGCATTGAAAATGGCAGTGGGTCAGATCAAGTATAAGGCTCGTGTAGACTTCCATGGCAGCCATCACTGAGGCTGCTGGTTGTCCTGAGGGAGAAATCTGCCTTCCACAGCACCAGAGAGAAGTGAGATGTCACAGGGGAGCTGGATGCCTGTCACAATGGCAGGGTAGACCATCGTTTCATTGATGCCCACCTGGATCTAATGCTGAGGCTGTGAGGGAGAGGAGGGAGGTCCTCTTCCCAGAGGAGGACCTCATCGTGCAGCAGTGGCTTTGTTCAATGTTATCCCCCCTCTGCCTCCTCTTCCTTCTCCTCTGTTACCTCCTCCCCTGAGCTGTCTCCTTCCAGGGCCTCACTGTCCTCAACGTCCACACCTCGCTGGAGGACCATGTTATGGAGAGCACACCAAACCACCACAATGACCGAGACCCTTGCAGGAGGGTATTGTAGGGTGCATCTTCAGAAACCCAATGGCCTGCTCAATGGTTGGCCTGCTGAGCAGGTGGCATTAGTTGTATCGCCTCTGTGCCTGTGTCTAGGGCTCCCGTACAGGGGTCAGTAGCCATCTCTTCAAGGGATTTCCCTTGTCCCCTTGGATCCATCCATGCACTTTGGGGGATGGAGTGAAGTACTGAGGCAGCCTAGACTGGTGGAGGATGAAAGAGTCATGGTAGCTGCCGGGAAACCGAGCACAAACATGGAGGAAGCTCTTGTTGTGGTCTTGGACCAGTTGGATATTGAGGGAGTGGAAGCCCTTCCTGTTGTTAGATCTCACAGGCTGGTCACTGAGTGCCTTGATGGCCACAAGGGCACAAGCGATGATACCCTGCACCTGGGGGAATCCAGTGATAGAGGCTGAACCCAATACCCTCTGTGTCTGCGCAGTCTCATCTGTGTCAAAGTGGGTGTAGTCCCCAGTCCTCCTGAAATGGCATCTGTGGCCTGCCTGATGGCCTGATGAACTGCTGACTGTGGGATGCCACCTAGGTCCACCACAGCTGATCCCTGGAACGAATTGTTTGCATAGAAGTTTAGGGTGATGGAGACCCTGACAGCTGCAGATAGGGGCTGCCATGGGGGCTATGAGGCATCAGGCCACTGTGCATCAGAGCACACAGGACTGAGATAATCTGCCTGGAAAGGCGCAGGCTCCTATGGCACTGACACTTTGCCATTTGCAGGTAGCTGACTCTTGAGCTGTGCATTCGATGTCCGCCACTGTTTTCCTCTGACCTCCTGCTGTCCAGGAGGTTGCATCTGTCACAGCTCATCCTGGCTGCTCTGTCCAATGTCAGAGTAGCCTGTTCTCATGCAAACTTCCTCAGCTGGGCTTTGTGCATTCACCAGGCCTTTCCCTGCCAATCCCAGGTGCCCAAATGATGCCAGTGGCTTCATGTCCCTCTCTGGTTTCCTGCCACTCACTATTGAGAAAAGCAAGTCCTACAGCTGCAACAATGGCTACTCAGTGGCACTTTTGAAGCAGCTATGCTTTTTGTTTGGGCCTCTGCAATATTTTAATCAGCCCTTCCCATAGCCCTCATGGCCCTCTGCTCTGTTCACTTCTTGAGCACCCTGTCATATTGCCCTGTTGCGTCCTTCACGTTCCCAGCCTTTAAAAATTAAAACCTGCTGCTGACAACCCTGTTAACGAGCTCTTCAATGAGCTCAACAGGCCATTAATTGGAAGCATGTGCCCAACCTGTTCCCTCACTGCTGGTTTCCCTTTAAAAATGACGTCATGTTCTGGCGGCAGCGAGTCCCAGGTCCAACCACAGAGAACGCGATCTTCAAATCGCCCTTGCCTATGTACCCACACTCAGCGGGATTTGAAAATTCGGCCCATTGAGTAAAAATTATGATTGGCCAAGCTTACATATGAACACTTTATGTGCTTATACTAGATTTGCATGGGTGTTTTTTTTAAGCAGGTGTTAACTTATGTGGAATGAACATTGAGCACGTCAATTGTTTGCACATGCCGGCAATCAGAATTTGTATCCTTATATTTAATAAATTTGCTGTTCACCAGACAATAAATAACCATTATTCTTTATTTTTGTTCAGTGTGGCCTGTAAAGATGAGTAAGCAATTTGCAACCATCTTAAAAGAACTGACTAACAGCTCAGAGTTCTGAAATGATGCAATCTGAGTTATACTAGTAATCCATGCCAGCATCTCTTTAGAAAAAGAGGGAAACAAGAATTTATATCATTACATTTAAGGACAATCACATTCAAAATACATTCCTTTTAATTGTTGCTAATTATTTGCCTTCATATTGTAGACCACTTAATATGCTTAGGTCTATCTGTTCTGGCAGACTGGTAAATATATTCAAATATGGTCACCTTGACAAACCTTAATTTATAGCATAAACATAGCATTGGCTTCAGTCTTTGAAGATCCTATGGGTTTTTAGCTGTCTGCATCTTTCATATTCTATGTTCTGAAAAAAAAATGAGTCAGCATATCAATGAAGCTGCATTCATGGCCAATTACAGATCAACACAAATGGTGACCTGAGAGCAGGTTTTGCCTCCTTTCAGCTAGGGAAGGACAAATGGCACAAATGGATGGTAATGTGGAAGATAAAAAATGAATTTCTTTATTTTGCTTGGAAAGATGACTTGGCTTGACCAAAAGCTATAAGCTCACTGAATTGGCAAAATACCTCTCCAAAGCAGTGGGCGACATTAATTCTTTCACACTTATCAAAAACAAAAATATTCTCATGACTTGGGTTATGGGATTTTCAGATATGGAAAACAATGGTAGTAGCTCAGCATCATTGAGGTGACATATGTGTATGTTATGAACGCTGGATTTTGTAACATGATTATGTTTTAAAAACTGTGATTTTTAAAAGTTTAAGGTGGAATCCGAGAAGTCAGGTGACCTCACATCCACTCAGCTTAAGGACAAGACAGAAATCTTGGCTACCAGGACAATAGAGCACACAGATCAATGACTTTTTTTTGAAAAAAACTGAGATTGCAGGGGTAATACCTGAAGAACAATGGTTTTCACCTTCCTAGAATTTTGGATTGTAAACAAGGAATCAGTGATTCTGAGGATGCAAAATGCACCAGGCAGCAGTTAATACCTGGGTACAAGGGAAGGCCCAGGTGGCTTGGCTGAAACCAGACTTCAGGACTTTGTATATGGGAAAAGGACAATGAGCTATTGACTTTTGAGTCCAGATAAATTTAACAGATTTTCTGAAGGCAAACAGGCTGTACAGAAGACCAGCGGTAGTAGCCTCAGAGCAGGCTTTAAGAAAGGGAGACAACCAACGGTGGCAGCTGAGAGAGAGTGAGAGAGAAAGCGTGTTCTTGGAAGCCTGATACAGCAAAAGGCGGTGAAGACTGGGACCTATTTTGAAAGTTGATATTTGCAGGGAAGTAAAAGCCCAGCAGGATCACCAGGAATCGCCTTATTCATGGACATCCAGTTCAAAAGTGCTCAGAGTAGTGAGCGAAGGGGACATTGACTTTGAGAAAGGTCTGGGAGATCCAACCCATTGCAACTTGGAGGAGTTTGGAACTTTTAATGACAAAGATTTTGCCATCAAAGAGGACTGCACAGGGGATAAGTGAGGGTCTGAAGTTTTCAAGTATTTCAATAAGTAAAGAAAATACCTTTCTTTGTAATTTAGGGTATCAGCTACTTACAAGGTACTGCTTAGTTAATGGGGATTTCTTTTAATTTAGTTGTTATAATAAAAGTCTTAAAACGTGAAATCTTGTGCAATTCTTTAAATTGGTCTAGGAGTTCATATCTCATATTTTAATGTTAATGGTTTCATTGAGGTCACAACAGTGTATAACATCTTAAGTTATTTTCTGTAAATTTTCAACAATGAAGAGATTTAAATAAATGTATGTAAACTACATAACAAAGAACATATGAACATACGAATTAGGAGCAGGAGAAGGCCAATCGGCCCCTCGAGCCTGCTCTGCCATTCAATACGATCATGGCTGATCTGACTGTAACCTCAACTCCCAACTAGCCCTGATAACCTTTCACCCCCTTGCTTATCAAGAATCTCTCTACCTCTGCCTTAAAAATATTTAAAGACTCTGCTTCCACCGCCTTTTGAGGAAGAGAATTCCAAACACACAAGATCCTTTGACAGAAAAAAATTCTCCTCATCTCTGTCTTAAAGAGGAAAGTGGAAAACCATATTGCACTTTGTATTTTGCAAAATAAACTACTAAAATACTCTAAGCATTAATGTTGCCGAAAATAAACTTGTGCAAAACACTGCAGTATTAACTGAACAAAAGGGTAAGCAATTTGCCAACTTCAATATGTCTGACTCTGACCTTCAAACGTAAGAAAATTATACATACAAACAAAGCCATTACACTAAATACAGGCACGATGATAACAGCATGTGTCCATTTCTTTGCAGATAGAAAGCAATTCTTTTGTAACTTGACTCTAACTTTCCTTACAGGAAGATTGATTTAAGCTCTTTTGAAGCTCAAGTTCCAATGCTACTGATGACTAAAAGGCAGCAACACAACAGCAAGACAATGCTGCAAGATTTTTGCAGCTGAGTGAGTGCACAGCTCCTTAAAATGTGGCTTTTCTGTGTAATTTCATTTCACCTTGAGATCCTATATATATTTTATTAGATCATACCAATTAATCAAAAATGAAATATAAAGGCATGCCAATTCAAAAAAAAAGTGACAGGTTTCTATGTTCCATTTTCATAGAAAAAGAGGCAAACGCCCAGAGGCTGTTAAAAAAATGCAAAAACTGCAAATACTAATGATCTGAAACAAAAGCAGAAAATGCTGGAAACACTCAGCAGGTCAGTTGCATCCATGAAGAGAACAGATAAGTCTATGGTTCAGGTAAAGTTCTGCATCAGAAGGTGAAAATGTATAGTTGATCAGCATTGAAAAAAAAACTGAACAAAGGAATGGGAGGAAAAACACACACACGTACCCACACATACACAGTTTTTTTTCCCTTCATTCATGGGATGTGGGCATCGCTGGCTAGGACAGCATTTATTGCCCATCCCTAATTGTCCTTGAGAAGGTGGTGGTGAAGTAGAAGGCCAAAGATGGAGATGTCAAAGTGGGGATGGAATGGGGGCTTGAAGTGGCAAGTAATAGGGAGCTCAGGATCACAACTGTGAACAGAACTGAACTATTTGAGACAATGATCATCCATTCTACATGTGGTTAGGAGTAGGCAAACTGAAGTGTTTTCTCCCCTTTCCCTTCATTCCATTTCTTTTTAAATGTTGTTCATTTGTATTCTTTTTCCAGTTCTCTCATCAGCTATTACAGACCTGATGAGTTATTCCAGCAATGTTTTGTTTTTGGTTTCTGAAGAGGTGTTGAACAAAATGAAGAGTATGGGAGAACAATAGGTAAAAGTCAAGAGTCAGGAATGCTAACTGACTCCTGTCACAGCGATGCAGTTAATAGTTTTAATGGTCAGCAAATTGTATTTTTTCAAGAAAGCTAAAAAGCCGGGGAAAGGATATCCAAAGATCACCTTAGTGAGGCACTGAGAAGGTATTAATAGGTAAAAAGAGTGTAATAACAGCTAAACAAGGTATTGAAAAATCAAAATCAACGCCACTAAAACATTATCATATTGCTATTTGTGGAACCTTGCTGTGTGCAAATTGGCTGCTGCGTTTCCTACATTATAATAATGACTACACTTCAAAAGTACTCCATTGACTGTAAATCACTTTAGGATAATCTCAGGTCATGAAAATGCTGTATAAATGCAAGTCTTTCTTATAGGAAAGATAAGGATCAAAACCATTCAAAATAGAATTAATTCAAGTCCAAGGTGGACAGGAGAAACAGGTAAGGAAATGAAGGTGATAGCTGAGATCTCAGGTTGGTAAAGTCAACATTCAAACCAGAGTGCTGTTTATTCAGAGTTTATTGCCAGGCGCGTATCCATTGTCTCTCGAGATAAGGAGGCCCAAAAGAAAGAAAGAAAGAAAGAATTGCTGTGTTATCTGATGACCACTGATTGTTCACACACAAACAAGTCCGGTGTCTCGTGACCAGATACACAACCGTTCTAAGAACAATATTATCATTTATGAGAATCTATGAACAAAAGGTGAGTACAGAATTATAACCACATATACATTTTCATTCAGTTATATAGCAACATATCACTGAGTTCTGCCAGGACCACTCAGCTCCAGGTCTCATTACAGCCTTTATCCAAACAAGCTGAATTCCAGAGGTGTGTCAAGAGTGACTGCCCTTGACATCAAGGCAGCATTTGACTGAGTGTGGCATCAAGCAGCCCTAGCAAAATTGAAGTCAATGGGTATCAGGAGGAAAATTCTCCACTGGCTAGAGTCATATCTAGCATAAAGGAAGATGATTGTGGTTGTTGGAGGACAATCATCATAGCCACAGGACATTGTTGCTGTAGTTCCTCAGGGCAGTGTCCTGTCTTCAGTTGCTTCACCCTCCATCACAAGGTCAGAAGTGGGGATGTTTGCTGATGATTGCATAGTGTCCAGTTCCATTCCATTTGCAGCTCTTCAGGTAATGAAGCAGTCAGTGCCCAATTGCAGCATGATCCTGTCAACATTCATGCTTGGGCTGACAAGTGGCAAGTGAAATTTTCCGAACACAAGTGCCAGGCAATAACCAACTCCAACAAGAGGGAGGATTAACCATCTCCTGTTGAAAGTCAATGGCATTATCATTGCTGAATTCCCTCACTATCAACATCCTGGGGATCACCATTGATCAGAAACTTAACTGGACCAGGCACATAAATACTGGGGCTACAAGAGTCAGTCGGAGGCTGGGTATTTTGCAGTCAGTAACTCGCCTCCTGACTCCTTAAAGCCTATCCACTGTCTACAAGGCACAAGTCAGGAGTGTGATGGAATCCTCCCCACTTGCCTGGGTGTAGTTCCAATGACACTCAAGAAGCTCGACACCGTCCAGGTCAAAGCAGTCCACTGACTGGCACCACATCCACCATCCTAAACATTCAGTCCCTCCAATACCAGTGCACAGTGGCAGCAGTGTTAACCATCTACAAGATGCACTGCAGCAACTCTCCAAGCCTCCTTCAACAGCACATTCCAAACCTGCAACCTCTACCACCTAGAAGAACAAGAGCAGCAAAGCACATGGGAATTCCACCACCTACAAGTACCCTTCCAAGTCACACACAAGCCTGACTTGGAAGCATATTCCTCCACAGTCAGTTGGTCAAAATCTGGGAACACCCTCTCTAACAGCAGTGGGTGTACCTAACCCACATGGATTGCAGTGGTTCAAGAATCACAGAATCACAGAATTGTTACAGGAGGCCATTTGGCCCATCGTGTCCACACTGGCTCTCCAAAAAAGCAATTCACTCAGTTCCATTCCCCCACCTTCTCCCCGTAACCCTGCACATTCTTCCTTTTGTGGAAGGGGAAATTTTTTGAAAATACATACATAATTTTAAAATTTGCCCTTTAATCATGTGACTTTTTAAATTCCATTCACTTAGTCTAACATTTCACTGTATTACCATCGAAATTCAATGGTGGTTGAGAGAATGAATCATACTTCTGATATTAACGCAATAGACTCAGAGCTGAATAGTTCTGGAACTAAGAGACAGAAATTATATGGAATTTCTGTTAATATATAATAGAAAGGAATCTGACTGTACCAGAATGAGCACTTTCTAATATATGCTGCAGATATGATTAGTAAAGGTGGTAGGGGGTGGCTCACCACCACTTTCTCAAGGGAAATTAGTGTTGAGCAATAAATGCTGGCTTTTCTAGAGGCACCGTAATCCCATGAATGAATAAAAAGAAACATATGGCCTTCTGTGAAACACTGATCAAAATAACAGGAATAGTGTTTATTTGCATACAATAAAGTATTGTGACTACAGACAGAGGACATCATGAATTGTGATTATTAGTTTGAAAGCTTCCTATTTTCATTTACACTTCTGATTACTTGTGGAAAGTGAAAACCTGCAAAACTCACTTTGTGTCTTTCAGTAATTTGCTGGACTGTCTTAGTTTGAAAATTGCACATCTGGGTGGAAGTGTGGCAGATCTGCAAGGACAAAAACTCTTAAAGTTTGAAAATATGTTTGCACTGTATATGGTTTCATGGCAATATTTGCATTTCTCAGGCTGAAGTAGATACACCATTAATTCTCCTTTTCTTGGGTGTCTTCTTCTGTGGGCTGCAGCTATTGAGAAGGGCTAGAGAAAGAGAAAAAAGACAAGAGTCAGAATGGCTCAGAGAGGCTAAATAGCAGCAGATGGCAGGCATCACATTGCAGCTTGACATAGTTAAGCATTTTTTGAGATTCACAAAGCGATGCAAGTAACTGTTAAGAGGCCCTTTTGGGAAAAACCCTCAGACTTAAAATGTCCTATTCTGACAATCCTGGAGCAGCCACTGATTTCCAGCACTTGCTGCTCCAGCTTGAAATGCCTTGTATTAAGTGCTGTTTTGGCCTGTAGAGGGTGAGAGTTAGTGAGTGTTTCCTACAAAGGAAAGTTCAGATGTGTGGGAGTTTCTGCTTGTGCAGATGCTGAGAGGAAGTAGAAGCAAAATGGAATCAGGATGGGGAGGTGTTGAATGGAAAGCAAGTAGCTGGAGTGGCTGGTGAGGAAGGAGCCATAGGAGGAATTGGTGATTGTGCAAAGGCTACCGTGTGAAAGTGAATTCTGGTAGTGGCTGCTGTGGAGGGAACGGGAAGAGGTGAGTGTGTATTTGTAATGAGAGGTGGTATAGCCTTGTGTTGGGTGGTGAGGGATATGGTGGGGGAACAGGGAATTGTGAGGTCGCTGACGGAAATGGTTTTTGTACTGTGCTATTGAGAAAGATGGAGAAATGAAGAGTTGCACTCTTCTAAGACTATTGAAGTGCTTCCTGCACTGTATCCAGGCCCAGGGGGATGATGCTCCTGGAGATGACAATCTCAACGATCTCTCTCCATGTCTGGTGCACTTGGTCTTTTGCGTTCTTCCTCCCACTGGCTGGAGAGAACTTCCCTTCTCACTCTGACCTCTTGCGTACAGGAAAGCCTCAGAGAGTTTGGGCTTTTGCCTGTGATTCAGGTTGTATTCATTATTTCCTCCATTAATCCACCAGCAAAATGAGCCAGAAGGGAATACAACATTGTTTTAGGAGGTATACAGTTACTTTGAATAGGTCTCTATCTGAGCTGTGGGAAATTACACACTGATAGTGAGTGAGTTCCCCATTGTGTCAGGGAAGTGTGGAATTATAATGAGGCTTCTTGTCTGCCTAAAACCTGCTTGGATGTAAAATCAGGGCCCAGATTGGCAGAGATCAAGGCTTGCTTATGCCAGTTTTGTCTAATTTCCAATCCAACACAGAAAAGGTTGCATGTCAGGACATAAAGATGATTTTATAGTGTGGCTGCTACCCCTTCCATGGCTTGCAGTGTCTGGTGAAAGGTTCTTATTAATATACTAGCTGATAGAAAGTCAAATGTTGGATAGCCAAATGTTTCAATTGTTGAAAACTGATAGTTCTGGTTTTTCAGAATTCATTTTGGTGGATCAATTTTATGATGTGAAACAAGCTAGGATATTCTTTTAAATGCATTGAAACATAATGTACTAAGTATTATTAGGGTTTATCAGTATTTGTAAGGTTTACTAATAGTAGTAAGGTTTATTAGTATTGGCAAAGCTTTATTATCATTGGTAACGTCTATTAGACTCACGGAGTGCAGATTAAAAGCTGAGTGAGGAGATTTGAGTTTGGTGAGTGGCGAGTTTGGTGAAGGGGCCAGAGGTGCTCCATTTCTCCATTTTTCCTTTTTTTTGTACTCTTGGCCCTCCAGTATTTGGTTCTTGCTTTGCTGCAGTGGAAGGAGCTGTTTGGTGAGTACCTGGTAAGCTGTGACATCACAGGCAAGCAGGTAGGTGATTGGTTTGGGAAGAAGCTACCTGTTTGGTGAGTATTTGGTAAGTGAGTAAGGTCCATTCTAATCCTAACATTTAAAATAGTAAAGGAACCAGTGGTAAGCTTAATAAAATACATAAAAAAAGAAAAGTAAAATAAATAATTGAAAAAAATAATTAAGTAGTTAATTAAAACACATTAAGGATGGCAGGACAGGTGATGTGTCATGGCTGCAGCATGTGGGAGCTCTTGGATGCCAGTGTGATCCAAGGAAAACACATCTGCAGTAAGTGTTTGGGGCTCGAAGAGCTTCGGCTCAGAGTGACTGAACAGGATGACGAGCTGCAGACACTGCGACACATCAGGGAGGGGGAAAGTTACCTGGACATTTTGTACCAGGAGGCGGTCACACTCATTAAGAGAGGGTCTTCTGATTTTGTCAGTGGTCAGGCACAGGAGAGTGTGGCTGCAGCTGAGGCAGGTAAGGGGACCCAGATGGCAGGAGTGCAGGATCCTCAGCCTTTGCGATTATCCAACAGGTTTGAGGTTCTTTCAGCTTGTTTTGGAGCAATCTGACCATGGCACCATGATACAGGAAGTCATTCAAGTGGAGGGGGAAAAAAGGAATGTAGTCGTTGTTGGGGACAGTATAGTTAGGAGGATTGACACTGTTCTCTGCAGCAAAGAGTGAGAGTCCAGACGGCTGTGTTGCCTGCCCGGTGCCAGGGTATGGGACATCTGCTCAGGGCTGGAGAGGAATTTACAGTGGGAGGGGGAGGATCAAGTCATCATGGTCCATGTAGGTACCAACAACATAGGCAGGACAAGGAAAGAGGTTCTGCATAGTCAGTATGAGGAACTAGGCGTCAAATTAAGAAGCAGAACTTCAAAGGTAATAACCTCTGGATTATTACCTGAGCCACGTGCAAATTGGCATAGGGCAAATAAGATAGGAGAAATTAATGTGTGGCTCAAAGACTGGTGTGGTAGAAGTGGGTTCTGGTTCGTGGGGCACTGGCACCAGTACTGGGGAAAGTGGTGGCTGTACCATTGGGACGGTCTACACCAGAGCCGTGCTGGGACTGGTGTCCTAGGACCCACATAACGAGGGAAGTCGAGAGGGTTTTAAACTGAATAATGGGGGCAAGGGATCAAATTTGGGAAGATATGGCAAATCAAGGAGTAGAGACAAGGCAACAGAGAAAGATATTAATATGGGAAATGATAAACAGACTGTGATAGGAAGGGATAGAGCATACAAATCTAACTGTAAATCAACAGATAAGGCTCGGGGTTACAAAAATAATAAAAGGACAAAACCAACGGCTCTGTATCTGAATGCACATAGCATTCGAAACAAAACAGATAAACTGAGAGTGCAAATAGAAATGAATAAGTACGATCTGATAGCCATTACAGAGACATGGCTGCAGGATGACATAAATTGGGACCTGAATATTGAAGGGTACATGGCATTTAGGAAGGACAGGAAGCTAGGAAAAGGTAGAGGGATATCTCTGTTAATTAATGATGGTATTAGCACAATAGAGAGGGATGACCTAAGTTCAGGACATCAGGATGTAGAAGCAGTTTGGGTAAACAAAGAACAAAGAACAAAGAACAAAGAAAATTACAGCACAGGAACAGGCCCTTCGGCCCTCCAAGCCTGCGCCGATCCAGATCCTCTATCTAAACATGTCGCCTATTTTCTAAGGGTCTGTATCTCTTTACTTCCTGCCCATTCATGTATCTGTCTAGATACATCTTAAAAGACGCCATCGTGCCCGCATCTACCACCTCCGCTGGCAACGCGTTCCAGGCACCCACCACCCTCTGCGTAAAGAACTTTCCACGCATATCCCCCCTAAACTTTTCCCCTTTCACTTTGAACTCGTGTCCTCTAGTAATTGAATCCCCCACTCTGGGAAAAAGCCTCTTGCTATCCACCCTGTCTATACCTCTCATGATTTTGTACACCTCAATCAGGTCCCCCCTCAACCTCCGTCTTTCTAATGAAAATAATCCTAATCTACTCAACCTCTCTTCATAGCTAGCGCCCTCCATACCAGGCAACATCCTGGTGAACCTCCTCTGCACCCTCTCCAAAGCATCCACATCCTTTTGGTAATGTGGCGACCAGAACTGCACGCAGTATTCCAAATGTGGCCGAACCAAAGTCCTATACAACTGTAACATGACCTGCCAACTCTTGTACTCAATACCCCGTCCGATGAAGGAAAGCATGCCGTATGCCTTCTTGACCACTCTATTTACCTGCGTTGCCACCTTCAGGGAACAGTGGACCTGAACACCCAAATCTCTCTGGACATCAATTTTCCCCAGGACTTTTCCATTTACTGTATAGTTCACTCTTGAATTGGATCTTCCAAAATGCATCACCTCGCATTTGCCCTGATTGAACTCCATCTGCTATTTCTCTGCCCAACTCTCCAATCTATCTATATTCTGCTGTATTCTCTGACAGTCCCCTTCACTATCTGCTACTCCACCAATCTTAGTGTCATCTGCCAACTTGCTAATCAGTCCACCTATACTTTCCTCCAAATCATTAATGTATATCACAAACAACAGTGGTCACAGCACGGATCCCTGTGGAACACCACTGGTCTCACGTCTCCATTTTGAGAAACTCCCTTCTACTGCTACTCTCTGTCTCCTGTTGCCCAGCCAGTTCTTTATCCATCTAGCTAGTACACCTTGGACCCCATGCACCTTCACTTTCTCCATCAGCCTGCCATGGGGAACCTTATCAAACGCCTTACTGAAGTCCATGTATATGACATCGACAGCCCTTCCCTCATCAATCAACTTTGTCACTTCCTCAAAGAATTCTATTAAGTTGGTAAGACATGACCTTCCCTGCACAAAACCATGTTGCCTATCACTGATAAGCCCATTTTCTTCCAAATGGGAATAGATCCTATCCCTCAGTATCTTCTCCAGCAGCTTCCCTACCACTGACGTCAGGCTCACCGGTCTATAATTACCTGGATTATCCCTGCTACCCTTCTTAAACATTAGCAATTCTCCAGTCCTCCGGGACCTCACCCGTGTTTAAGGATGCTGCAAAGATATCTGTTAAGGCCCCAGCTATTTCCTCTCTCGCTTCCCTCAGTAACCTGGGATAGATCCCATCCGGACCTGGGGACTTGTCCACCTTAATGCCCTTTAGAATACCCAACACTTCCTCCCTCCTTATGCCGACTTGACCTAGAGTAATCAAACATCTGTTCCTAACCTCAACATCCGTCATGTCCCTCTCCTCGGTGAATACCGATGCAAAGTACTCGTTTAGAATCTCACCCACTTTCTCTGACTCCAAGCATAACATTCCTCCTTTGTTCTTTAGTGGGCCAATCCTTTCTCTAGTTACCCTCTTTCTCCTTATATATGAATAAAAGGCTTTGGGATTTTCTTTAACCCTGTTTGCTAAAGATATTTCATGACCCCTTTTAGCCTCGTTTCAGATTGGTCCTACATTCCCGATATTCTTTCAAAGCTTCGTCTTTCATCAGCCGCCTAGACCTTATGTATGCTTCCTTTTTCCTCTTAGCTAGTCTCACAATTTCACCTGTCATCCATGGTTCCCTAATCTTGCCATTTCTATCCCTCATTTTCACAGGAACATGTCTCTCCTGCACGCTAATCAACCTCTCTTTAAAAGCCTCCCACATATCACATGTGGATTTACCTTCAAACAGCTGCTCCCAATCTACATTCCCCAGCTCCTGCCGAATTTTGGTATAGTTGACCTTCCCCCAATTTAGCACTCTTCCTTTAGGACCACTCTCGTCTTTGTCCATGAGTATTTTAAAGCTTACGGAATTGTGATCATTATTCCCAAAGTAGTCCCCTACTGAAACTTCAAACACCTGGCCGGGCTCATTCCCCAACACCAGGTCCAGTATGGCCCCTTCCCGAGTTGGACTATTTACATACTGCTCTAGAAAACCCTCCTGGATGCTCCTTACAAATTCTGCTCCATCTAGACCTCTAACACTAAGTGAATCCCAGTCAATGTTGGGAAAATTAAAATCTCCTATCACCACCACCCTGTTGCTCCTACATCTTTCCATAATCTGTTTACATATTTGTACCTCTATCTCACGCTCGCTGTTGGGAGGCCTGTAGTACAGCCCCAACATTGTTACCGCACCCTTCCTATTTCTGAGTTCTGTCCATATTGCCTCACTGCTCGAGTCCTCCATAGTGCCCTCCTTCAGCACAGCTGTGATATCCTCTTTGACCAGTAATGCAACTCCTCCACCCCTTTTACCTCCCTCTCTATCCCGCCTGAAGCATCGATATCCTGGGATATTTAGTTGCCAATCATGCCCTTCCCTCAACCAAGTCTCAGTAATAGCAATAACATCATACTCCCAGGTACTAATCCAAGCCCTAAGTTCATCTGCCTTACCTACTACACTTCTTGCATTAAAACAAATGCACCTCAGACCACCAGTCCCTTTACATTCATCATCTGCTCCCTGCCTGCTCTTCCCCTTAGTCACACTGACTTCATTATCTAGTTCCTTACAGGCTTTTGTTACTACCTCCTTACTGTCAACTGACCTCCTCAATTGGTTCCCATCCCCCTGCCACATTAGTTTAAACCCTCCCCAACAGCGTTAGCAAAAGCACCCCCAAGGACATTGGTTCCAGTCCGGCCCAGGTGTAGACCGTCCAATTTGTAATAGTCCCACCTCCCCCAGAACCGGTCCCAATGTCCCTAAAATCTGAACCCCTCCTTCCTGCACCATCTCTCAAGCCACGCATTCATCCTGACTATTCTTTCATTTTTACTCTGACTTTCATGTGGCACTGGTAGCAATCCTGAGATTACTACCTCTGAGAAGAGGTAGAAGGGTAGAGAAGAGAAATCATAAAGGTAAGAAGTCACTTGTGGGAGTGGTGTACAGGCCACCTAACATTAACCACACTGTAGGTCGGGGTGTAAAGGAAGAAATAATGGCAGCTTGTCAGAAAGGTGCAGCAATAATTATGGGGGATTTTAATCTACATATAGACTGGAAAAATCCGTTGGGCAGAGGTAGCCTAGATGAGGAGTACATAGAATGTTTTCGGGATAATTTCTTGGAACGATACGTTCTGGAGCCAACCAGAGAGCAGGCTATACTAGACCTGGTATTGTGCAACAAGATAGTAATAATTAATGACCACATTGTTAAGGCACCCCTAGGTAGTAGCAATCATAATATGATTGAATTTTACATTCAGTTTGAGGGAGAGAAGAGTGGGTCCAAGACTGGTTTTTTAAACTTAAATAAGGGCAATTATGAGGGCATGAAAGCAGAGCTAGCTAAAGTGAACTGGCAAATTAGGTTAAGGGATAGGTCAATAGGGATGCAGTGGCAGACATTTAGGGGGATATTGCAGAATACATAGAATAGACACATTTCAACAAGAAAGAAAAATTCCAAGGGGGGGGGGGGGCGCCATCCGTGGTTAATTAAAACAGTTAAAGATAGTATCAAATTTAAAGAAAAGCATATAATTGCGCAAAGATGGGAGGCAGGTCAGAAGATTGGACAGAATATAAAAAGCAGCAAAGATTGACTAAAAGATTGATAAGGAAGGTAAAATTAGAGTATGAGAGAAAGCTAGCTAGAAATATAAAGACAGATAGTAAGAGTTTCTACAGATATTTAAATGAGAAAAGTTAACAAAGTGAGCGTTGGTCCTATAGAAAGTGAGTCTGGGGAATTAATAATGGATAATAAGGAGATGGCAGATGAATTGAACTGATACTTTGCATCAGTCTTCACTATTGAGGATACAAATAACATCCCAGTATTAGCTGTAAGTCGGGAAATGGAAGGGAGGGAGGAACTCAAGAAAATTACAATCACCAGGGAAGTGGTACTGAACAAATTGTTGGAGCTGTGGGCTGACAAGTCCCCAGGTCCTGATGGACTTCATCCTAGGGTGTTAAAGGAAGTGGCTAGTGAGATAGTTGATGCATTAGTTTTAATTTTCCAAGACTCCCTCGATTTTTGTAAGGTTCCGTTAGATTGGTAAATAGTGAATGTAGCTCCTTTATTCAAAAAGGGAGGGAGATAGAAAGTAGGAAACTACAGGCCAGTTAGCTTAACATCTGTCTTCAGGAAAATGTTAGAAGCTATTATTAAAGACATTATAGCAAGCACTTAGAAAAATTCAAGGTAATCAGGCAGAGTCAACATGGTTTTGTGAAAGGGAAATCATGTTTAAACAATTTATTTGAGGTCTTTGAGGGAGTTACATGTGCTGTGGATAAAGGGGAACCGGTGGATGTATTGTACGTAGATTTCCAGAAGGCATTTGATAAGGCCTTTGCCACATCAAAGGTTATTGCAGAAAATAAAAGCTCATGGTGTAGGGGGTATCATATTGGCATGGATAGAAGATTGCCTAGCTAATAGGAAACAGAGAGTAGGCATAAATGGGTCATTTTCTGGTTGACAAGATGTAACGAGTGATGTGCCATCAGGATCTGTGCTGGGGCCGCAACTTTTTACAATTTATAAAAATGACTTAAATGAAGGGACCGAAGGTATGGTTGCTAAATTTGCTGATGACACAAAGGTAGGTAGGAAAGTAACTTGTGAAGAGGACATAAGGGGGCTACAAAGGAATACAGATAGGTTAAGTGAATGGGCAAAGACCTGGCAAGTGGAGTATAATGTGGGAAAATGTGAAATTGTCCACTTTGGCAGGAAGAATAAAAAATAAGCATATTATCTAAATGGTGAGAGATTGCAGAGCTCTGAGATGCAGAGGGATCTAGGTGTCCTCGTGCATGAATCGCAAAAGGTTAGTATGCAAGTACAGCACGTAATTAGGAAAGCTAATAGAATGTTATCATTTATTGTGAGGGGAATTAAATACAGAAGTAGGGAGGTTATGCTTCAGTTATACAGGGCATTGGTGAGACCACATCTGGAGTACTGTGTACAGTACTGGTCTCCTTATTTAAGGAACAATGTAAATGCATTGGAGGTAGCACAGAGAAGGTTTACTAGACTAATACCTGGAATGGGAAGGCTGTCTTACTAGGAAAGATTGGACAGGCTAGGCTAGTAGCCACTGGAATTTAGTAAGAGGTTTGAAATATATAAGATCCTGAGGGGTCTTGACAGGGTGGATGTGGAAAGGATGTTTTCCCTTCTGGGAGAATCTCAAACTAAGGGTCACTGTTTAAAAATAAGAGGTCGCCCATTTAAGGCAGAGATGAGGAGAAAATTTTTCTCAGAGGGTTGTGAGTCTTTGGAATTCTCTTCCTCAAAAGGCGGTGGAAACAGAGTCTTTGAATATTTTTAAGGCAGAGGCAGAAAGGTTCTTGATAAGCAAAAGGATGGAAGGTTATCGGAGGTAGGTGGAAATGTGGCGTAATCAGTTCCGCCATGAACTTATTGAATGGCGGAGGAGGCTCAAAGGGCCAAGTGCTTCTGCTTCTAATTCGTATGCTCATATGTGAATGAATCACCAGCTACGTGTCAGAATCCATCTTAGCCTGGAACAAATGAAGGATGAGTCAGCAACTGCATTCCAGCATTCAATTTAGTAATGGTCTATATAATTGAATATTCGTATAGACGAGAGGTCAAATGGGCACCTTCAACAAAGAGGTTATTCAAGATGGTAACAATGAGAAATTATCTTTGAAAATCACTTTTGTTTATTATTTGACTGGTTCCAAAACAATTTTGAAGTAATTATTGAATTGCATGCAATTAATCACATTAATTGTAGAATTTCAGCGATAAGGAACAGTGTTGTCTGCATGATATAAGTAGCTAAAAGCAACGTAGTTTCATACTCTACTGGTTTGGTTTTAACACATACCTTTTGAGACAAGCTTTTAACGAAAATCTTTCAGTTACTTATTGTTATTATCTTTACGTCCTTTTCAGTGTTGTATATTAACAGAAACAACTGTTGAATATCCTCAGTTTGTTGTGTACAATTAATTGTAAGAACACTGATATTGTCTTAATTTTTGTCAGCTGATTCACTGCGTGCTATATAGTACTGTATTACAGTATGTTACATTGTTCCCTACATTACAACAGTTGAGGGTTAAATGTTGGCCAGGACATTAGGAGAATTCCCCTGCTCTTCTTCAAATAGTGCAATGGAATTTCTTACATCCAACTGAGGTGCCAGACAGGGCCTCAATTTAACATCTCTGAAAGATGGTACCTCTGACACTGCAGCACTCCCTCAGTACCGCATTGAAGTGCCAGCCTAGATTATGTGCTCAACTATCTGGAGTGGGGCTGGAATCCATGACCCCCTGACTCAGAGGCGAGTGTTATCATTTAGCCATGGCAGACAGCATATAATTTGTTCCTAATGAAAATGGGCAGATTTATTTTTAAGTTATTAAATTGAGCTAATCCCAGACCAATTTTGGATGTCTGCCAAATACACTTGTGAATTCAATCCTGCTCTCTCTAGATGCTTTACTCGCAAAGGACGACAACCATCACATGATTCATTCCTTACACGTTTACCATCTGGATGTTGCGGGGTTATGTGAGCCACTAGCAAGTTTGCCAACACCAAAACACTACATCCTGATTATCTAGTCGTCTCTTTCACCTTTTGCAGTTTTAGTGGTAGCATGTCACCTTACTTTTGCTCGCATAGCATTAATTTCAATTGGTGAGATTTTTATGTCAAAGGTCATTCTATAAACCCGAGCTTCCTATTGGCTGTAAAACTGTACTTAAAAGCCAGTTTTTAGCCAATGGAATCCTTTTTTTCATAAAAAATGCTGCTCTGTCTCTAAAATGGACACATGAGCAAGTAAGAAGGTTAAAAATAGTTTTAGAAAGGTCATAATGTAAATAACAAGGTAGGGAAAGAAAATTAAAGTTAAAATTAAGAGAGGAGATAGGGAACAATGCAGAATGGGAGGAAAACAGGGCCACGGGATAAATGCTGATTTTTTTAAATGCAAATGTTCGTGCTTCATTTGGTGGCCTAGGGTTAAAATTAAAGTACTGAAGCTGGTCCTGTTTGATAGTTGATAGCATCGCCAGGTCTGGCTGGACTACTTCAAACACGATTAGCTCCTGCTCTCATCTGCTAAAACTGCTCACTATTCCAGGATCAACCTGGAATACAAAAATAACACCCGGCCTCTTTTCTCGACAACACAACTTCTTCTTAAACCTCTCTCCCCTGTCCCCTCCATCCTCAGCTCCAACAATAAGCACGAGGAGCTCATGGACTTCTTTATCATTAAGATCGCAACCATCCAATCAGCTGCGTCTGGCGCACCCTCCCTTCCACCAGCCCACCTGGCCGAACTTCCTCTATTCTGCCCTTGCCCTAATCTTGAGAACTCACATCTTTTTCTAGTTTTTCTCCTATCTCCCTGCATGCCCTCTCTGAGCTCTTCTTGTCCATGAGACCTGTTCCCTCGATTCTATTTCCATTACACTGCTGACCACCCAACTTCCCCTTGTGATCATCATGTTAACTGATATTGTTAGCAGTTCTCTCTCTTCAACTGTTGTTCTCTCCTTTAAACCTGTCATCATCACCCCTCGCTTTAAAAAAACAACCCTTGACCCCACATCCTTGCAAACTACAGTCCCATCTCCAATCTCCCTTTGCTTTCCAAAATCCTTGAAGGTTTTGTCGCCTCGCTAATCCGTTCCCATCTTTCCTGGAACTCCATGTTTGAATCCCTCCAATCACGTTTCTACCCCTGCCACAGTACCAGAACAACTCTTATCAAAGTCACAAATGACCTCCTATGTGACTGTGACAAAGGTAAACCTTCCCTCCTCGTTCTTCTTGACCTGTCCACAACCTTTGACATGGTTGATCACACCATCCTCCTCCAACATCTCTCTGCTCTCATCCAGCTGGGTGGGACTGCACTCACCTGGTTCCATTCTTATCTAATCGTAGCCAGAGTAACACTTGCAATGGCTTCTCTTCCTCTTTCTGCACCGTTACCTCTGGTGTCCCCCAAGGATCTATCCTTGGCCCTCTCCTATTTCTCAACTACATGCTGCCGCTTGGTGACATCATCTGAAAGCATTGTGTTAGTTTTCACATGTATGCTGACAATACCCAGCTCTACCTCACCACCACCTCTCTCGACTCCTCCACTGTTGCCAAATTATCAGACTGCTTATTTGACATCCATTACTGAATGAGCTGAAATTTTCTCCAATTAAATATTGGGAAGACTGAAGCCATTGTGTTCACTCCCTGCTCCAAACTCGGTTCCCTAGCTACCGACAGCACACTACCTTCCCATGTCAATGAAAAGTTATCAGACTCTTTATTACACAATTGAACACAAAGAACCTTGACTCTCAGTGAAGTAGCAGTTTTGTGCATCTCCATTTTTTAATGAATGATATTCAAAGAAAATAAAAGGCAGTTTTTATTAACGTCCTTCTAATTTTTCACCAGGGTTGCTGGTACCAATGTCCAGGAGATTATTCTTTAAATCTAGGAGACTCCAGAACAATCACACAGGTTTGGCAATCCTACTCCCTGTGCTGTTAGAAGCCCATCTCTTCAACTGCCTCTTTAGTTCTCAATCCTAACCCATTTCTCATGTTTCCTCTCCTGGTTCACCTCCACTGTTTTGTCTTTCTTAATACAGAATGCATTAATATCTCTTTCTGAACATGTTAGGCACTGTAGAAATACAAGCTATTTTCTCATATAGAAACATAGAAAATAGGAGCAGGAGTAGGCCATTCCGCCCTTCAGGCTTGCTCCGCCATTCAAAAAAGATCATAGCTGATCGTCTAATTCAGTACCCTGTTCCCACTTTCTCCCCATATCCCTTAATCCCTTTGGCATTAAGAAATATATCTATCTCCTTCTTGAATATATTTAATGACTTGGCCTCCACTGCCTTCTGCGGTAGAGAATTCCACAGGTTCACCACCCTCTGAGTGAAGAAATTTCTCCTCATCTCAGTTCTAAATGGCATACCCCATATCCTATGACTGTGACCCCTGGTTCTGGACTCCCCAGCCATCAGGAACATCCTCCCTGCATCTAGCCTGTCTAGTCCTGTTAGAATTTTATAGGTTTCTATGAGATCCCCTCTCATTCTTCTAAACTCTAGTGAATATAGGCCTAGTCAACCTAATCTCTCCTCATACGTCAATCCTGTCATCCAAGAACCAGCCTAGTAAATCTTCTTTGCACTCCCTCCATGGCAAGAACATCCCTCCTCAGATAAGGAGACCAAAACTGCACACAATACTCTAGATGTCATCTCACCAAGGCCCTGCATAACTGCAGTAAGACATCCTTGCTCCCGTACTCAAATCCTCTTGCAATGAAGGCCAACATCCCATTCGCCTTCCTAACTGCTTGCTGCACCTGAATGCTTGCTTTCAGCGACTGTTGCACAAGGACACCCCGGTCTCGTTGCACCTCCCCCTTTCCCAATCTATCACCATTCAGATAATAATCTGCCTTTCTGTTTTTACAACCAAAGTGGATAACCTCACATTTATCCATGTTATACTGCATCTGCCATGCATCTGCCCACTCACCCAACTTGTCCAAATCACATTGGAGCCTCACATTCCACCCCAGCTTTGTGTCGTCTGCAAACTTGGAAATGTTACATTTAGTTCCCTCACCCAAGTCATTGATACATATTGTGAATAACTGGGGCCCAAGCACTGATCCCTGCGGTACCCCACTAGTCACTGCCTGCTACCTGGAAAAAGACCCGTTTATTCCTACTCTCACAGTCTGAATTGAAAATGCACAGAACCAGTTGATACTGAGAGAGTTTCTCAAACTAAACAGCCGTATTTGAAATATAACGAGTTACTTGATTTATATTTTACTAACCAATGTCACCCAGTCCAACACAAATATATTGCTCCTTTCTGATCCTCGAACTAAGCCTTGTCTCCTGCCAGTTACTCACCGTCAATGCACCTCTGCTAAACGCCAGAGACGGCATTTGAGCCAGAAATTAAACGTGCTCACAATGTGTTTGTAGATAGGGAATAATCTCGATTAAATGACAAACTAGCACATGGTCAAAGGAAATCTTAATGCCAATATGTGATTTGTCAAACTGTGCCATAGCATTACTGCCGACAAGCCAAAAATACATTAGATCATGTTGCAACGAGTTTGTTAAACAAAGTTACTGTCATTATTTTCTATTCTTGGAGCTTTACATCAGCTGCTTTGAATGTGTCCTGCTCGCATGCTAATATTCATGCTGCGTCCTACGGACCCGCAGGCTTTATTTACTTGGGCCGGTGCCCACATTGGCAATGCCGCCTGCTGCCCTTCGCCAACCGTGTTGCAAACTGCTCAGTGTCGCGCAAAATGTGATCCGATATTTGTCAGAATTGCAAATAACAACTTTCCTGTTTGGTTGGAGCAACGACCTCGCCCTAGTGACCTGGTAAACAGCGCCCATGTACACAGATGATATCAGTTTCCCAGCGCATTGCCCACCTCTGCCGGAGGCTCCAGCAAAAGACAGCTTTGCCCAGATAGGCGAGAGGCATTTTATTCTCCAAGCCTGTGTGCAAAACACAATTACGGCCAATCGGCCCTGCTTAACTTTATTCATCCAGAGCCATCATAATGTTCCCGTCAATGTAGCATCCGATTCTCCTAAATGAATCCAGGGTTTTTGCCTCAACTTCGGGTTGTCAACTCCTATTCCTGGAGGTTTCATCAACTTAACCATCCGCCTCCAACCGTACACCCAATGAAACACTAAAATAAAAGTAAAATACTGCGGCTGTTGGAAACCTGAAACAAAAACAAGAAATGCTGGTAATACCCAGCAGGCCCGGCAGCATCTGTGGAGAGAGAAGCAGAGTTAACGTTTCGGGTCAGTGACCCTTCTGAAGAAGGATGCTGCCGGGCCTGCTGGGTATTTCCAGCATTTCTTTTTTTTGACCCAATGAAACAGCCTTCTCTCCCATTTCTAGTATCTATCAGTATGACTGACAAAGGAACGTTCAAATAAAATGAAAAATGAAAACACAATTTTTAAAATGATTTTCTCCTGGCTTGTCCAGGCGACTAATTTAAAATCTTGGATATCCAGGACAAGCCTGCAGGGCGACCCTACCTCCACCACTCACGGGATGGTGTTTTTCCCCCCCGATGTTAGTTCTAAATTCACCTAACACTAGACTGTCTAGTTCTAATTACGCAGTTTAAAGTAACATTCTTATTAACTTTTTCTATACTCTAATAATCTTGGATATCACAATAAAGTTGCCTCTCAGACACCTCATTTCTAGCCTGAAAAGCACAAGTCTTTCCAGTTTGTCCTCACATCTCGGACCGCGGACACCAATGGGCTCTTGTAGGCTGTTTCCAGCACTTGAATGCATCCCTTGTTTCTCAGCCACCGGAACTGGACTTGGTACTCAAACTGTGGTCTGACCAGAACAATATATAACTTATCACAACTTCCTCGGCCTGTTTTAATCATGTAGATCGGCTTTGTGCTCTGCAGTGCTTGGATATGTTTCGCATGGAATCTGTTAGACCTTTCAAGGTCACTTTCAGGAAACAGACATCCTGAAGCCTTCAATAGAGTTGCTTATTTAACTCTGGTATATTGATGTGGGAATCGTAATTAAAGTCCAATGTAGTTATCTGCACTCGCACATCACTGTAAAGACGCAGTTCTTTTCCACCTAGTGTCATGTGATACCAAAAATGTTCCGTGCAATAAAAGATCGGAATTGGGTTTTAGGGCATGCTGATATTTTCTTCTGATTTTCGGCCTCACGGCGCTTCAAGATGTGGGTGGGTGGGTGATATATATTCATTATTACAGTTATATTATTACAAATCTTTTTCCTTCATGTTAAATCTGAATTTTTGCTCACGTTCTTTCTAATCAATTTCAAAAATACAAAGTCTTGCTGTATCTGAACATTTTTACAGTCCATACTGATTCGAGCTCGGGCTCACAAAAAAAAACATTAGATGATTACCCAACAAAGCTGTCGCTTTACAACAGAGATACATTGTGCAATTTGGAGATGTGGCACACGATAATTAAACAGAAAACTATTCAGTGAAATATGGTTTTATCCACTATTAATCTCTTTGTCAAAATTTTAGTTCATAACGCCCCTGCAAAGTCAAAGGATTTGTTTACCACTTTTCTAAAGGTTAATTCAAGTACTGTCCTGGCGAAAAAGTGACGGTGGATTTTTAACAGGAAACATGTGTTGTTTTTGTTATACGTAATTATTTTAAAACACAAGCTTTCCACTGATTAATACTTGAATTATAGTATCAGTAACAGTACACTGAAAAATGCCTCCTCATCTAGTTTTTAAAAAACATGTTTTCTGTTTAATTACAATCTGATAATTACAATTCTGTTGTACTTTTAATCGTCTGTTGCTCATCTCAGTACAAATAAACCAAATACAGCTTTGACAATAACAATTACTAAAATGCCCAATTCATTTATAATTAATCATGGATGAGGAGAATACAAAATTTCATATCAAAAATAAATACATCGGCCATTAATTAAAATAATCTACAGCTTAATAGTTTTACTTTACTGTTATCGTCAGGCTGTTTCACTAATCTAATTACGTCAGACGTTTACCCAAAATCTGATAAATCACAGCTTCAAAATTCACAGAATTCTTGAGGTAAGACGGTCATTCAGGGACCATGCACCATTTCGCTTCCTTCACCCACTAGTGGAGAACCAGGCAGATAGGTTTTTGAAAAGGACTAGGAAAATATTTCAAATTGCAGTTTGGATAACAGTAAGGATCCAGTTTCTGCCAAATTTGACCTAACAGACAATTCCGCTAATCGTAACGATTGCCCTTGAAAAAGATTTGATTTCTGCTCACCCCGCAACAAGGTGTTGCCACCAATAACCCTTTAGCTACCATGCGGCAGCTCATTCCTAGCTGAAACCTTCATTCACCTTCATTTCGTTCATTTACAAGCGTACTCCCCTGTACCTGAATGTAATTCACAGTCAACGGCCCTTGTTAACTTTGTGTTACTTAACTATGCAAAAATAATTTGATTTTCTTTTCTCCTCCATAAGCATTGAGTTTCCGTGTGCATTAATCACGAGTGACTGGTTTCCAAAGCTTTCAAATTAGAATTGGTGTATTTCTAGACTGTATTCTTTGAGGGCGATTTACCTTCTTATAAATTTGTATAATTCCCACATCAATTTTTTTAAGTACATAAATGTTTTTCAAACATGATTTTTTAAGTAATGTTGCATCATGCACCAGGGTGCGACCCTCTCAGTCATCCCCACAAGAATGTTTTTTTATTAATATGCCAAGTACATTCGATATATGATTACGGTAACGTTAAGATAAGGTTCTATGAGACATCTATCGAGTATAATGTTAAGAAAGTAAGTCATTTTATAGGTACAGTCTGTCTATGGTGTTCTCCACTAAGTCTTATGAAATCGACCAGAAATTTTAAGAAATTATACCACGAACACTTCCAAACAGGGAGTCTAAACACTGAAGTATGAAAAGATACATACTCTTGATATATGATGGGCTAAACTTTCATCTCCTGATCTGAACGGGTGAAAAATGCTTCTTTCAAAGGCGTGCATAATGTGCATAACTAGCCCCTTAACCATCACAAAGAGCTCAAATAAATAGCCACCTGTACATGCACGCAGAACCACAGAAGAAAATAAACTATCCCAATCGATACCTTCCCCTAGCTTAGAAAATAAATGCACATCATTTTCCCCACCCCTCAAACTGTGCATGGCGAGCAGCTTTAGTTCACCATCTGAGTTCATAGGCGTTTTAGCAGATTTCTCTGCAAAGACTTGGCCGTCCTTCTCTGCAGATTTAATCAATTGGGCATAATGGATTTCAAAACTGATCTAGATAATTTGCCTACTGGCTAGGGACCCGTATTCAGTGATGCAGGGATCCCGGACCGCGTGTCAGCATCTTTGATTGTGGCTCTCAGTAAGATGTTCTGCTTCGACATTACCAGCTAACCTCTCGCCGTGGTCAGGCTCGCCTGACTGAGTGAGGACAATTAGAGTGGGACTACGAGAAGATTTCCAAGATGTGCGACTGTTTTTACCTGCCCTTTCCAAACTGGCGAGGGGATCCAGCCAGTGGTGGGCTTCTTATCTCTACTTTGTAACCTGCTGGTGATGCTTTCATTTGCTTTGCTCTGCTCTGCATACGCAGCCCTGGGTTCCCTGCAGCTTTAGGGTGTGGTCGATGTTTGCATGAACAAGATAGAGTGCAGATCTAAGAAAAATAGTGGGGAAATGAAAAAGAAACGTTTGCAATCTATCCCTATTACTTAGCTGCTTGTTATGGCCGATGTATTGCAATATTGTTTTGTATAAAATAACATCAATATTTTACAATAATCCAAAAATTCAATTTGATTCTTGCATGCATAGATTGTTCTATTCACTTGTCATCTGTTGATTTAGACATAGCTGTTTTTGTGACTGATTTGGGTGTGAGCATTTTGCGTATGTTTTTGCATTCTTGAACCCACCGTACAAGTTTTTGCTCGCTAGGCGCTGTTGTTGGGCGTGCAGTACAAACGGTAACAATCAAACAAACATGGGCGAAACTCTGAGAAGTGAATGTGTGTTTGCTGATTATTTGGTAACCGCTCACAAAACCAGTCGGAACGGGTTTAAAGCAGGCTGCAGGCTTTTAAAGGCATTCCCAGTAGCAGGGAGCAGTGAACAGCCGCAGCCTTTAGACACACAGCTTTAACTGGGCTGTACATTCAGGAAAACTGAAGTCACATTGACTGTCTGGGAAGCGCCGGTCTTGTGCATGCGCACACGGTCTTTGTCGCAAGTGACTTAATTTTTTTTAAGAAACTGCACTAATACGCCTAAACTAAGGCAGTAAGCTGGCTATTAAAAATTATTCCATACAGGGAAATGAATAGGATGGAACGGAGGAAATGATTCCGCGTTCATCCCAAACCAGCCTCTCACTGTTACCTTGAGCCTCCATCCCTCCATCCCTGGCCATTCCCTGCTCCGTTTCTGTCTTCCACTGTTAAACTGTTGTGAAAGACGAGTAAACAAAGCTGAGTCTGATGCTGCGATTGGCGGTCAATGTGCTGGAAATGTATTTTTAATCCTAATTTTAATAAAAACAGGAAATGGGGTCACTTTAGAATATTGCGGTTTTGACTTTGATTGCGCTTCAGGCTGAATGAAGGGTGTGAAAGTCTTCTCTCAGGCAATTGTTTGGGTCAATGTGAAAAGTGTCCGGGGTGTGTGATAATCCCAGTGAGTATGCAAAAACAATGCAAAAGTTTAACACTATGGTTTCACACCATTTGGCACTAAATTGGCAATGACACTCAGAGAGAGCAGTAAGAATGGTAGTGGCAGATTGGTCCAATAAGATCAGGTATAAGCAATATAAATGGAGCTTTGACTTGTATGCAACATGTGTTATACCAAGATTTTTGTGCGGAGTTCACATTCATTGCATTATACATTTAGCATGAAACACCAAAGTGCAATTTGATTTGGCTGCTTTGCCTGCAGTGAGACCACTCCCAAGTTAGTGATTTGACTTATTGATAAGTAGCACCATTCCAGCTGGAGCCAATCATGTCCAGGAAGCATCACAGCATTATGACACAGGTTGAAACAGCTTATCTGTTTGTAGATGTGAGCTCACCAACCTCCATTTTGGATGGTAATCTCATAAGAATAAATAAAAGCATGGGTAGCTAAATCAAATGGGCAAAAATCTAGGGACTCCAAAGTCCTCTGAAAGTCAGTGGAATGGAGTGCCACTGTGGGCGGACATGTCTTACCTGTATCCTGTGTTTTTGCTTCTGCATGTACAGAGACACTCCACGACTTTGGATTTACACCATGATTGCTTAATAGGTGCATCTGAAATTTCTCTCCATTTCAACAGATACTTACTCATTTCTTTTAAGAGTTAACATCTCCACTAAGATAGTGCATAGAGGAATTTCAGACAAATGTGTTGTCTTCATATGTCAGTATCACTTGGCATAATTGCAAGACCTTCGAGTGTTGCTGTACATGTACAGACCTATTCCCAAGATATAGGCTGCATGTTTCTGCCCATAAGTACCCAGTATTTACAGCCATTATATAACTCAGAAACACATTTATTTAAGAAAATATATCTTGGGCTGCTTGTACTTGACTCTGCACTTTAAACTAACCCATGCACTAACTGATTTTGTGATACTGAGTGTTAAAGAGGGAAAAGTGCCCCATTGCTTGGCATTGTTATCATACATTTGAATGGGGACAACATTTATACTCAATTTTTAAAACTAAAACAAAAGGGAAATAAACAAATCTTATAGTAAATGCTTATGTTGCAGCAGAAATGAGTAACATCATAGAATCATAATTATCTGTAACATTCTCCTTTATCACAGATATCTATGATGATAAAGGCTGTTCTGGTTGAAGTACGGTGATTTTATAATTCTGTGTTACAGGGTTTTGGAAGTGCTTATATTTTAAAACAGAGTACCAAATTTGATTATCGGGGCACCTCTGGAAACATTTTAATTTTAGGTTTTTAAAGTATTGTTTTAATAGTCTTGTGTCCATAAATGATTTTTGTACCAGAGTTTCTGTCAATTTTGGACACATTTCAGATTCTCATGGGCACTAAAGTGGGCAAGTCATCATTCAACCTTACCTCAAACTTCACAGCACTTTTGTCCTTGCCAAGAGACTTTCCTGGCCTAGCCTCTAATTAATAATAAGGTGCATGCTGAATATCCATAATGTTACTCAAAGGGTGGGAAATCGAACAAATGCAATACCTCATTGACTTGTGGCATGACAGGTTCTAAATGTCAGCTGTCTTATCAAAGTAGGTCATTATTGTGAGAACATGAACTTTGTTGAGATAAAATTTATAGTTGCGTCCTCAGTCAATGTAGAGGCCAAGAGGCAGGTCATCTGATCACCTGTGCAGTCAGGAAATAATGTGTAAAATGGGAGAACTCTGAGGGGCAAATGATTCAAAAATATATTAAGATACAAATAAAGAGAATAGAAACAATGTAGAAATAAAATAGGCAGCCGATCAGAATTAGGGAATGTAAGAAAAAGACAGCCAAAAAGAGAAAAATATGAAGCAAAAGGAAGAAAGCTACATAAAATCAGTTTGAAACTGAGTAAACTGAAAAGAAAACTGAAGAAATACAATTACAGAGATATTAAACTGGATGTTCAACATGAGGTTTCATTAATAGACAATTACACAGCATCTTATACTGTATGAAGTTTACTCAAACTGCTGTCACCCAATACCTTCATATTTACTGTAATATCCAGTTACAGATGGCAGCTGTTGATATTGAACCATAATGCTTCAACAAAATAACTCATAATACATCTGTTGTTCATCTTCAGACTGAAGCTATTATCAGCTATTAATTATCTTTACATATTCCAACAACAAAGTTGCATATTTTAACAAGGAATGAAATTAAACAGGGGATGTAACAGAAACATATCCTGTAGTGTGCAATTCTGATGAAAGGTCACTGACCTGAAACGTTAACTCTGCTTCTCTCCCACAGATGCTGCCAGACCTGCTGAGTGTTTCCAGCACTTTTTGTTTTTATTTCAGATTTCCAGCATCTGCAGTATTATTGCTTTTCTTATCCTGTAGTGTGTATGTGTGTGCTTGGGAACATGATAAAAGCCATATTAACCATTTTGAAGCCTGAACTATATAATACATACAAAATAATCTTGACATTAGTCAGCTAACATAATTATGTGCATTTTTAATGTTTATTGGAAACATCTAATTCATCAAGACTCCTTCATTAACTCTCATACAACTATTTGTGTAGTCTGACATTTCCTGCATTTCTACATTATATGTCAGTAATAATATAAATGTTTGACTTCTTGATTTACCTAACAGCTTAACATAACTTTTAACTATTTTAAAGTGGATTCATCCATTATTTTATAATGCAAATCATTAATACTTACGTTTGAATCAAATTTGAACTATATTGAATGAATTAACTTACTTTTAAAAGTATTCTTCTAAATTTTATTTTACTTTTTATCTCCTGCAGTTCTCACATTATAAATGTCAGCATGCTACAGGCTGTAAGGACAAGCTAATGGTTTTATAGACTGATTTGGAGATAAAAAGATGAAACTGATCATTTTGCAATGGCTAAACAAGAGACTGTTTTTCATAATTTTACATATTTTAACAAGACATACAGTCCAGAGGCAATAAAGCACTGCATATGAGTAGTGCACATTTATTGCTGACCCTTAAGTAATATATTGTTTGTATTTTGATGTAGTAATTTGCCACCAGCAGTAACCTTTGCTAATGGATTTAGCTTAGGTTCTACTAGCTGCAAATACCCAAAAGGACATGCAAAACAAAACAAGGATGTCATAGCTCTAAGTAAAGGGACTTCTGGTAAAACAATAAAAAATGGAACAAAGAATCTGACCAAACCAGCTAATCAAAGCATCCGGGAATCTAGGGGTGGAGGAGGGAATGTAATGCAAAATTTCTCTGGAATCATTATTCAGGAACAGCACAGAAGAAGACGGCACAGTGGCGCAGTGGTTAGCACCGCGACCCGGGTTCGATTCTGGGTACTGCCTGTGCGGAGTTTGCAAGTTCTCCCTGTGACCGCGTGGGTTTTCGCCGGGTGCTCCAGTTTCCTCCCACAGCCAAAGACTTGCAGGTTGATAGGTAAATTGGCCATTATCAAATTGCCCCTAGGATAGGTAGGTGGTAGGGGAAGGTGGGGATGTGAGAGAGTAATGGAATGAATGTAGGATTAGTATAAATGGGTGGTTGATGGTCGGCACAGACTCGGTGGGCCGAAGGGCCTGTTTCAGTACTGTATCTCTAAATAAAAATAAATAAATAAAGACATCCGAGATGTGAAAAGACAATGGCCAAGCAAAGATTAGAGTACAGCAACTTGCATGAATGCTTGATTTTAGGACAGTTTCATCCTAGAGTCTTTAAACTGTCATAAGCCATCCTGTCAACGGAAATACAAAATCGGTGCTGAGGTTCAAATTTGGTGAGGACATAAAAAGGACAATAGTGGCTCTGCTGTCCATTATTCACCCCACCATTGACTTCAGTAGAAAGGATAATTGGGCAGGGTGTACAATAAATGGCTGACCTAATATCGTAACTTTCACACACCTGTCAAAGTTGATAGCTCTGCTCAGTTGCAGCTGATATTAACTTGGTAGGAAACTAATGGAAGCTGTAGCAATCCTGCATTAGAGTCTTTGTTGGAGGCCTAACAGATTTTAACTTCTTGACCTTCTTTGAATACTGCCCAGCAGAACTACTTCTCCTTTATTTTTTAATTTGCCTGAAGGGGTCTTACTGGCTTCCCGACAGCTTTTCCAGGTAGGGTGGTTGCAGCAGGGATGCTGCTTAGGAATGGATGGAAATCTCATCAGGGTCCCATGCACATCAAAGAACAGTACAGCACAGGAACAGGCCATTCGGCCCTCCAAGCCTGCGCCAATCTTGATGCCTGCCTAAACTAAAACCTTCTGCACTTCCGGGGCCCGTATCCCTCTATTCCCATCCTATTCATGTATTTGTCAAGATGCCTCTTAAACGTCTCTATGGTACCTGCTTCCACCACTTCCCCCGGCAACAAGTTCCAGGTACTCACCACCCTCTGTGTAAAGAACTTGCCTCACACATCCCCTCTAAACTTTGCCCCTCTCACCTTAAACATATGTCCCCTAGTAACTGACTCTACCACCCTGGGAAAAAGCTTCTGACTATCCGCTCTGTCCACGCCGCTTATAACTTTGTAAACCTCTATCATGTCGCCCCTCCACCTCCGTCGTTCCAGTGAAAACAATCCGGGTTTATCCAACCTCTCCTCATAGTTAATGCCCTCCAGACCAGGCAACATCCTGGTAAACCTCTTCTGTACCCTCTCCAAAGCCTCCACGTCCTTCTGGTAGTGTGGCGACCAGATTTGCACACAATATTCTAAGTGTGTCCTATCTAAGGTTCTGTACAGCTGCAACATGACTTGCCAATTTTTATACTCTATGTCCCGACCGATGAAGGCAAGCATGCCGTATGCCTTCTTGACTACCTTATCCACCTGCGTTGCCACTTTCAGTGACCTGTGGACCTGTACGCCCAGATCTCTCTGCCAAAATGCATTACCTCACATTTGTCTGTATTAAACTCCATCTGCCATTTCTCCACCCAAGTCTCCAACCGATCTATATCCTGCTGTATCTTCTGACAATCCTCATCACTGTCCGCAACTCCACCAACCTTTGTGTCGTCCGCAAACTTACTAATCAGACCAGCTACATTTTCCTCCAAATCATTTATATATACTACAAACAGCAAAGGTCCCAGCACTGATCCCTGCAGAACACCACTAGTCACATCCCTCCATTCAGAAAAGCACCCTTCCACTGCTGCCCTCTGTCTTCTATGACCGAGCCAGTTCTGTATCCATCTTGCCAGCTCCCCTCTGATCCCGTGTGACTTCACCTTTTGTACCAGTCTGCCAAGAGGGACCTTGTCAAAGGCTTTACTGAAATCAATATAGATATCATCCACTGCCCTTTCTTCATCAATCATCTTCGTCACGTCCTCAAAAAACTCAATCAAATTAGTGAGACACGACCTCCCCTTCACAAAACCATGCTGCCTCTTGCTAATAAGTCCATTTGTTTCCAAATGGGAGTAAATCCTGTCCCGAAGAATCCTCTCTAATCATTTCCCTACCACTGACGTAAGGCTCACCGGCCTATAATTTCCTGGATTACCCTTGCTACCCTTCTTAAACAAAGGAACAACATTGGCTATTCTCCAGTCCTCTGGGACCTCACCTGTAGCCAATGAGGATGCAAAGATTTCTGTCAAGGCCCCAGCAATTTCTTCCCTTGCCTCCCTCTGTATTCTGGATTCTGGGGTAGATCCCATCAGGCCCTGGGGACTTATCTACCTTAATGCTTTGCAAGACACCCAACACCTCCTCCTTTTTGATAATGAGATGGCTGAGACTATCTACACTCCCTTCCCTAGGCTCATCATCCACCAAGTCCTTCTCCTTGATGAATACTGATGCAAAGTACTCATTTAGCACCTCGCCCATTTCCTCTGGCTCCACACATAGATTCCCATCTCTGTCCTTGAGTGGGCCAACCCTTTCCCTGGTTGCCCTCTTGCTCTTTATATACGTATAAAAAGCCTTGGGATTTTCCTTAATCCTGTTTGCCAATGACTTCTCATAACCCCTTTTAGCCCTCCTGACTCTTTGCTTAAGTTCCTTCCTACTGTCTTTATATTCCTCAAGTGATTCGTCTGTTCCTAGCCTTCCAGCCCTTACGAATGCATCCTTTTTCTTTTTGACGAGGCTCACAATATCCCGCGTTATCCAAGGTTCCCGAAACTTGCCAAACTTATCCTTCTTCCTCACAGGAACATGCTGGTCCTGGAATCTAATCAACTGACGTTTGGAAGACTCCCACATGTCAGATGTTGATTTACCCTCAAACAGCCGCCCCCAATCTAAATTCTTCAGTTCCTGCCTAATATTGTTATAATTAGCCTTCCCCCAATTTAGCACCTTCACCCGAGGACTACTCATCCTTATCCACAAGTACCTTAAAACTTATGGAATTATGCTCACTGTTCCCGAAATGCGCCCCTACTGAAACTTCGACCACCTGGCCGGGCTCATTCCCCAATACCAGGTCCAGTATGGCCCCATCCCTAGTTGGACTATTGTTTCAAGAAGCCCTCCTGGATGCTCCTTACAAATTCTGCCCCATCGAAGCCCCTAGCACTAAGTGAGTCCCAGTCAATATAGGGGAAGTTAAAATCACCCACCACTACAACCCTGTTACCTTTACATCTTTCCAAAATCTGTCTACATATCTGCTCCTCTACCTCCCACTGGCTGATGGGAGGCCTGTAGTAAACCCCCAACATCGTGACTGCACCTTTCCTATTCCTGAGCTCCACCCATATTGCCTCGCTGCATGACCCCTCCGAGGTGTCCTCCCGCAGTACAGCTGTGATATTCTCCTTAACCAGTAATGCAACTCCCCCACCCCTTTTACATCCCCCTCTATCCCGCCTGAAGCTTCTAAATCCTGGAACATTTAGCTGCCAATCCTGTCCTTCCCTCAACCAAGTCTCTGTAATAGCAACAACATCATAGTTCCAAGTACTAATCCAAGCTCTAAGTTCATCTGCCTTACCTTTTTTTTTCCAAAATATACTTTATTCATAAAAATCTGTAAAAAATACATTGCCACCAGTTTCAAACAGCACCAAGTCAAAAATACAAACAGTGCAAAGGCGTTCCGTTTCCTTCTATACAATCATGAGTTGCCTCACAACCCTTCCATTACATTTGTCATGCCATTAACATTTTTACATTTTACAGCAAATGAAAATTTTTCCGATACAGTTCGAGGGGTTTTCCATGGATCCAGCCCCTCCGTTCAGCTTGGTGGGGGGGCCTTACACAGTGGTCTTCCCCCATTGAGCCTTTGCTGTGGCTGTCCCAAGCTTTAGTCCGTCCCTCAGCACGTAGTCCTGGACCTTGGAATGTGCCAGTCTGCAACATTCGGTCGAAGACAACTCTTTGTGCTGGAAGACCAGCAAGTTTTGGGCAGACCAAAGGGCGTCTTTCACCGAGTTGATAGTCCTCCAGCAGCAGTTGATGTTTGTCTCGGTGTGTGTCCCTGGGAACAGCCCATAGAGCACAGACTCCTGTGTTACAGAGCTGCTTGGGATGAACGTGGACAAAAACCACTGCATCTCTTTCCACACCTGCTTTGCAAAGACACATTCCAGGAGGAGGTGTGCAATCGTCTCTTACCCACCACAGCCACCGCAGGGGCATTGTGCGGAGGAGGTGTGCAACCGTCTCTTACCCACCACAGCCATCGCGGGGGCATTGTGCGGAGGGGGCGAGACATCGGGCGTGCAGGAAGGATCTGACGGGGAGGGCTCTTCTCACCACCAGCCAAGCTACATCTTGGTGCTTGTTTGAAAGTTCTGGTGATGAGGCATTCCGCCAGATGACTTTGGCGGTCTGCTCGGGTAACCATCCGACAGGATCCACCGTCTCCTTTTCCCTGTAGGGCCTTGAGGACATTCCGTGCAGACCACTGCCTGATGGATCGGTGGTTAAAGGTGTTTTCCCGCAGAAACTGCTCCATGAAGGATAGGTGGTACAGCACGGTCCAACTGCATGGAGCGTTCCGCGGCAATTTGACCAGGCCCATTCCTCGCAACACCGGGGACAGATAAAACCTCAGCACGTAGTGACACTTGGAATTTGCGTACTGGAGGTCTACACACAGCTTGATGCAGCCGCACACGAAGGTGGTCATCAGGATGAGGGCGACGTTGGATAAATTTTTCCCGCCCTTATCCAGAGATTTGAACATCGTGTCCCTCCGGACCCGGTCCAGTCTACATCCTCAGATGAAGCGGAAAGTGGCTCGGGTGACCGCCACAGTGCAGGAGTGGGGTATGGGCCAGACCTGCGCCACGTACAGCAACGTGAGCGCCTATCTGCCTTACTTTTTTTTTTATTTCCAAAATATACTTTATTCATAAAAATCTGTAAAAATTACATTGCCAAACAGTTTCCAAACAGCACCAAAAAATACAAACATTGCAAGGGAGATCAGTTTCCTTCAATACTGTCATGAGTTTCTTCCCAACCCTTCCGTTTCACAATTGTCATGTCAATTACAGTTTTACATTTACAGCAATTGAGAATATTAACGATACAGTTCGAGGGGTTTCCCATGGATCCAGCCCCTCAGTTCAGCTTGGTGGGGGAACCTTACACTGTGGTCTTTCCCCATTGAGCCTTTGCTGCGGCTGCCCCAAGCTTTAGTGCGTCCCTCAGCACGTAGTCCTGGACCTTGGAGTGTGCCAGTCTGCAACATTGGGTGGTGGACAACTCTTTGCGCTGGAAGACCAGCAAGTTTCGGGCAGACCAAAGGGCGTCTTTCACCGAATTGATAGTCCTCCAGCAGCAGTTGATGTTTGTCTCGGTGTGCGTCCCTGGGAACAGCCCGTAGAGCACAGACTCCTGTGTTACAGAGCTGCTTGGGATGAACCTTGACAAAAACCACTGCATCTCTTTCCTGCTTTGCAAAGGCACATTCCAGGAGGAGGTGGGCGACCGCCTTACCTGTTATACTTCTCGCATTGAAACAAATGCACTTCAGACCACCAGTCCCGCTGTGCTCCACAACATCTCCCTGCCTGCTCTTCCTCTTAGTCTTACTGGCCTTATTTACTAGTTCCCGGATTTGCATTTATAAATGAGGCACTTGTTGGAAGAAACCTCATCCACTGTCAAAACCAAAGGCATTAAAACAAGCAGTTGGTGAGAATGAAGAGGAAATGGAGCTGATCCATTTTACCAGCTCCCCTGCTCTTCTTCCATCAATCAGGGAGAGTTAAAATTCCCCTTCAACTGAATTTTGGTTATAACATTCCTTTTGGTATTGTTAATATACAGTTTTGGTGCTGCATCTGCATTTTCCAACATGTGTTTAATGTAGCAGTAAACACTCATTAATAATCCTCTAAAAGAGGTAATTAAGGTAATTAATGGATGTAGATTGTTAAATTAAGCAAGCATGGAAACTTCTGATCTTTGAAACCTGTTTTGCCTCAAGCACTATAAGACTCAATTGAGCAGAGTGTTTCATGCTCAGCAGTTTAATTTTGCTTTTTAATGCAGGAAAAAGTACCAATGTAAAATGAATGTTGAGACATTAATGATGATACATGAAACCAAACTGAGTATTTCTGCAATATTTTGACTAATATGTGTAAAAACCTGTCATTGTAGTGTAGTACGATGGACACTTAAGAAACGTTTGCAATATATAAAAGCAAATTGTATTTCCAAGTGAAAGAGAATAATCAGATCCAGAGGGAAAAGGAATACCATGCGTGATGGAAAATTCCAGAAACAGTAAAAATTGCATGCTTGTAGGATTGCAAACCAGCAAACTTGCAGTCTGAATATGAAATGAAAATGGAGAACTTGCATAGAAAAGAACAGACAAAAGAGACAACGAAGTTATATAAATATTCTGCTTAATCAAATATTCGTATCCAATTGGACAGGTAAATAAACATATTTCTTGTTTTTCAAATTGCATAGGTAAAGTAGTTCATTTTTCTGTATAACTTTGTAAATTAAATGTAACATGTCAGTGACTATCCCAATTTGTTCTATTTATAGATTTTTACAAAGGACTCTTTGCCAAGTTTTGAGAGAAGGAAACATCACCTGAAGGATTCTTCCCAAGGTTAAAGTCTAGATGTGGTTTCAGTGAAGAACTCGACATTGCACTCGCACCTTCTCCTGACTAGTCTTCAGATGACTTGAAGGTGTCAATAAAAGGAAACTGCTGTGCAGACTGTAATAAACAGATTAACTGTACAGTGAATCTGTTCTGACACCTTTTCCCAGCCAAGATCCATAGTGTTGCATAATATTGTCATGCTATGGGTATTACTGCATTTCACAGTGTCATAGACATTTTGAATGGTCTGATGTGACAGAGAAAGCCACCCTACTGTGCACGTTAGATGCATAAAGAGGTGGGAAGGGTTACCAGCTGTTATTTTCCCCATGTCTTTAAGACTCAGCAGCTTGTATGCAGAGATGATCTTGTAGAGAGTCTTGCATAGGTGTGATGTATTCCTGCTGCTTTTTTTTTTATTCATTCATGGGATGTGGGCATCGCTGGCCTGGCCAGCATTTATTGCCCATCCCTAATTGCCCTTGAGAAGGTGGCAGTGAGCTGCCAACTGAGTGGCTTGCTAGGCCATTTCAGAGGGCATGTAAGAGTCAACCACATTGCTGTGGGTTTGGAGTCACATGTAGGCCAGACCGGGTAAGGACAGCAGATTTCCTTCCCTAAAGGACATTAGTGAACCAGATGAGTTTTTACAACAACCAACAATGGTTTCATGGCCATTATTAGACTAGCTTTTTAATTCCAGATTTTTATTAATTGAATTCAAATTCCACCTTCTGCTGTGGTGGGATTTGAACCCATGTCCCCACAGCTTACCAGCATAACTACTAGTGTGAATGTTAGACCATATGTCATTGGTGTTCAACTCATGTTGATGGGGATGTTGTGTAATTCACAAACTGAATTTGGAAGTACCATTTGTGGATAAATTAAGGAATATTTGCATGATTAGACTTTGGGCAATACGTTTTTACAGTTTGACAGTTGTAGTCGACAGACAATCAATAATTTTTTAATTCATTTCAACCAGAGAATTTTGTACTTAAGAATTAAGAAGACCTTAATCACAAGGGTAATATAAAAGAACATTTCAATATTCTATTTGAGTAAATTATAAACAATATATATTTACCAGAACCAGCAGTGGACTCAGAAAGTGCAGACATATCTTCTTCATTTAGAAAGTGAACTCTTTGCCCATGATTTTGTTTGGCTGTGATAGAATTTGTTTTTGATCTCCTGCAGCTCTCTTTATCATCGTAGAAGATTTTTTACTCTGGTCAATTATGAATCATGCCACACATTTCAATTTATTGATCCTTTTTCTGCAGTTCGCTGCATTCTTCTAAACTCTTAATTCTTTGACTATGATAAACCACACCTTTTGAAAGCTGTGTAGATGGCAAAATAAATTTCCTTCCATGAAAAGCTTGTTTCAATTTACTGTACAGATTGACTTACTCAAATAATATAGTGTCAGAGAAACACATACCTTGAAATTAGGTTCTTCAAATATTAGCATTCAAATTCTTAATTCTCTATAAATTCCTTGATTCACTATTTTACTGGTAGGATTAACTTGTTTAAAATATGATGCACGAAGGAGATCAAACAGATGAATTGACCATCCTTATCGAGCATTCAAAGGCTAATTTTATAGGACAATATATTACACATTGTCACATGGACTGCAGCTGTTCAAGAAGTAGGCTCACCATCACCTTCTCAAGAGCAATTAAGGTTGGGTAATAAATGCTGGCCTAGCCACATTCTGTGAAAGAATAAAAAAAGGTCATTTTATTTTCTATTCTTTATCACCACCAAGTCATGGTAATTTTCATAGGACAGTGACCGTTGCTCCCACTTGTTAATGTGGAAAATGTAAATAATTTCATTGAATTTGCCACCACTCCATGGGCAAATTGTGACTCTGGATGATAGTGTGAAATTTTTGATACTGAATCAGCTGCCTGTTATATAGCTCTCCTGATTTTCATTGTGAATTTCATTGAAACTGTATCACCTGTTTTACACTATTGCCTAAAGTCAATATTTCTCCAGTGTATCTGAAAATTGTGCCTTAGTATCTTGACAGTAAATGGAATGGTTTGTAGCAGGATGTACTGACATTTTGTTCTGGGCAGAGACCCAAATGCTGCATTTATGTATTAAATCTTGTTGATGTACCAGAATGAAAGGAAATGATTCAGTATAAATTTGATCTTTTATCTTAATTGAGCCAAAACTAGAGAACAATTTCTATTATTTTCCTTGACATGTTTGAAATTGATAATGAAAACAATAGAAACTGGGTAAAGAAAATATAGTTTTAATTTTTATTATCAATTTCATAGTAGAGAATAGTCTCTTGTTAGTACTGAACTGGAGAATTGCTGAGAAAAGTGATGTGCTGTCAAAACTTTTTGTCTTACACTCATCAGGACAGATGCAAGAATGCCAAATTTCAAAGGGGAGTGTAAGATCTGGGTTTGCTTTAATTTAATTGTACGACTTGGGTCAATTACAATTACAGTCTAAGTTCAGAGAGCAGATTGAAAAGGGACTTACAGCTCAGACTAGCTACAAACCACAAGGGTACGAGGGTGCTTTCACAAGCTTCACAGACTTTATTAACCCAATCCTACAGGAGCTACAATTTTTGCTGCATGAGAAAAGGAGTGCTGATTGGTTGGCAAGTCGACTTTGATTGGTCAAGGCACCAGGAAACTATTTTTCCCACACTTTTTAATTCAATAGAGTTGCAAAGCCTGGCCATGTTCCTTTTGCCTGCAGAGGACAGATCCCTGTGTATGAATATATGTAGCTTCTAGCATGCGTAAAAGTGCCACATTGCAAACCTGATTGATAATCTTAAATTGATTGTTAGTGTAATTCTTGGCACACTCAGGAGTGTTCAGCAAGTGCTGTCCAATCACAGAATAACATCTAACATTAGACATTATGTTCTGAGTTTTCCAAGCTGGAGCAGTAGCAACATGAGTTGTATTTTCCACTAACACGATGCTGCCATCAAGCAAAGAAGACATTCTGCCTACCACATATGAATTTCAGTGCCGGTGCTATGCCAGGTGCATCGGCCATACATCCCACTGACTGGTGGATCGTATCAAACAGCACGTCCCTTCCGTTCGAATAGGCAGAATACTGACTGTACTCAACCAGACTGAGCTTGGAAAACTCATAACATAATGTCTAACTTAGATGTGATTCCGCAATTGGACAGCACTTGCTGAACAATCCCGATTGTGCTAAGAATTACACTAACAACCAATTTAAGATTTATCAGTCAGGCTTGCAATGTAGTTCACTTATGCTTGCTAGAAGCTACATATATTCATATATAGGGATCTGTCCTCTGCAGACAAAAGGAACATGTCCAGACTTTGCACCTCATTTGAATTAAACAAAAGCGTGGGGGCCAATAGTTCCCTGGTGCATTCTCCATGACAATGCCTCAACCAAAGTTGACTTGCCAACCAATCAGCACCCCTTTTCTCATGCAATATAAATTGTTGCTCCCCTTTGAAATTTGGCATTCTTGCATCTGTCCTGATGAGTGCAAGATGAAAAGTTTTGACAGTATGTCTCTTTTCTCAGCAATATTCAAGTAAAGAATAGCCAAGCCAAAAGATAGATTCCTTTTAAAGTTTCTATCTCTTGTCGCATCATATCACATGATCCTTCTCCCTTTGTGTATAACTTCTCTTTAGCTCTTTATCTTTTCTCTACAATACATTTTTCTGGCTCCTTCACAACTGTTAGTAAATGTAAAGTTACTTTAAATGGGTGGGTCGATCCTGCTCTGTTCTTTCAACAAAATGAGTTTGTTTAACATTGTCTTCTTCTTGTCAGCTGCTGGAACTGCTCTTCTCTGTGCTGGTGAGCTCCAGCTAGCTTTCATTAAACTCTGACAGTATCCCTGCTAGCTCTGGTCCTTGCTAACCTATGCCTAAGCTTTATAGATTTAAGTAGACTGTTAAGGTGTATCCTTATTGGGAAAGAATATGCACTCGGTATCAGGCAAACAGAAACATTAGCAGTAGCTTGGCTTGAAGACTTTTAAGCTTGGTGATGGTATTCTATGCCTGTCAAATACTGAGCTGACCACAAATAAAGGAACCCCATGGCCCTGTGTAGTGTTAAAGTGTGTATAATCTTTTACTGCAGCTTTCCAATTTTTCAGTCATTGCCGATTCATCCCAGTTTCGGTTTCCCATCCCAAACACAGAAAGAAAGCTTCAAGTTGTTACAAGACAAAGAATGCCAGACAGCAGGAGGACTAGATTGAGGCTCCATCTTTTCAGGAGAGTTGATTAAAATGACTGAAGGCAGGTTCCATGATGGGTAAGCAAATTGGGACATTTTAATTGCCTGTTTACCTGGTTTCTGCCGGGTGGGTAGAGTTAAAATCTCCCTCCTCAGCAGAGGGACTGGCCAATGTATTACAACTTGGTCGCTATGATAATTTTACTGATATAAAAGTTATGGTTCTGGAACAATTATTTCTTGAACATACTTGGGTGAAGGCATAGCGGGGCTTTTTTATTTGAAGCTTGTTTTAGATATTTGCACCAGAAGATCTGGATAAATTTGTGGGTAAACTGCACGTGATTTGTTCCTGGAAAATCTCCCGGGATTCATGTGCTTACTTACAGTATCACTGAAATTGCACTGTGCTAGATCCAGTATTAGCTCAGAGTACATAGAGACAGGACGATGCTGAGAAGTATGCAATAATCCATAAAAGTGAAACTCTGACAGTTTATAAGAAGAATCTGAACCTCTAAGTTATGGAGGTTTGAAATAACCCCCCATAATGTCAGCTATTCTGTGACCTTCTGGTCAGCTATTCTGTGACCTTGTCCTATCTACACCTTCTCCTTTGTTATCTCTTGCCCCACCCCCGCTTTACTTGCTTATAACCTTTCACATTTCTAATATTTGCCAGTTCTGAAGAAGGGTCACTGACCTGAAACGTCAACATCTTCTCTCTCCACAGATGCTGCCAGACCTGCTGAGTATTTCCAGCATTTCTTGTTTTTACCCCATAATGTCTGCTCTGTGTAAGGCATGCGGTTTAACCTCTGGTGAAAATATTAGGTTTTTATGGCACCAACGATTGCTTGTATCATTTTGCAGCATCTTAATTAATTATTATCAAGTGGAATTCACAAACTTATTGGTTCACAATAACCTTAAGGGTGTTTCTGCAATCTTTCTTCATTGTTGCCACAAAACTTCTGATGAATATCATGCTCTGATGCTGCATTCTCTCAAGGCATGCTTCAGTTCCAACTGGTGTAACACAAGTGCAGCAGAAACATATTTGAATTCTAGACAGAATATTAGTCCACCACTGGTAAACAGCATTTTGCTTCACTGTATATCTTTTCACAATAATGCAATCAATTATGTCATGCAAAAGCATTGCTTCTGATTCAGCCCAAGATGTAAACCATGCTATACTCAACCATAGTTATTTTGGTTTTAATGTCTATTTACTATCTAAATTATGGGATTTTAAAATAATTGTGGAGTCTTTGATGACACAGTGCTGTCCACACATTGTACACATAGTGGTAGCACAAGGGCTTGTACCTGTAATTCTCCACATGGTATGATCCCAAACCTATTGGTGAGCCATCTGCAGAAGTGGCAGAGCACGTGCAGGTCATTTGCCCAAAGAGGGTTTGTGAAAATCAACTGGCAACTTGTCTGAGCTTGCTTCCTTCCTTATGATATTGTTACAGAGCTGCATTGGTAGATGCCGAGGGACAATAATCTAACAGCCTTCTCAGATAAGAAGTGGTGTGGGGTAAAATAAAGATAGGTGATAAGGGTATAAAAGTTGATGCATGTTGCCTATAAATAAATAACAAATAATGCTGGAATTCATTTAGATAATAAAAGCAGATATTGCTGGAACTTTTAACATATCAGAGGTGCATTAGTCACATCTTCATTCAGGTTATTTTGATTTGCAATCTGTAGTACGTTGGTGTGAATAATGTTTGCCAGCCAACTGTCTGGCATAAAATTTGCAGATATATAATATGCCAGATTTGCACACCAATTTTATTGGTAATGAACATAAGAATTTTTTTCAAATTGTTTCTTCATATTGCAAGCATATGATAAAGCATTTAGAATCCCATTTAGAAAGCAATATAGTTACTTCATTAGCCAAAGCATTCCTGCAGAATGCGTTTCTATGAAAACATAATTTATGCATTCAGAAAATAAGTAACTGAAGGAATAATACATTTATTTATGAAAAATGATCAATAGCAGTCCTTTTAGTAAGTTAATATTTGATTTGACATCATATGAAATCCATGTTTAGCACCAGCTCTTCTTCATGGCAATCAATATTTTGAATACAAGTTAGAAATTACAGATAAACTATGTATAATGTAAATTAAAATACCATATATTGTAATTATAGCTATTGCTACTTTATCTCATTTTTATCTCCAAAAGTATTAATTGCCAGAAATAAAATATCTAATTTGTATTATGACATAATTTTAGTATTTAACAAATGTCACTGATATTACCACCACTAAAATAAGTAAAATCAATTTTGATGAATAATAGATAATCGGTTTGTTCCAATTGCTCTCTGTATAATGATTCTAGTGTTACACAGGTCATATCCTATAACCAAATGAAAGTTGATTATTTTACTCTATCCTGTTGCACAGAATCTGTGTTTTTCATTTCTAGGTATTTATCTGCATACAATAAGAATTTAGTTATCCACTTGTTTTTTTCTAACATAAAAGCAAAGTACTGCAGATGCTGGAAATCTGAAATAAAAACAAGAAATGCTGGAAATACTCAGCAGGTCTGGCAGCATCTGTGGAGAGAGAAGCAGAGTTAATGTTAAAAGTCCCGTTCGCCTACAGTAAAATCCAGCCCTACCTTAGTTTTCGCACCTCTATGTAATTTCCTTGCAAATTTGCGCCTCTATATCTTTCCCACTATTTGGTGGCCAATAAAATACAGCCAGTAGTGTAATGTTAGCTCTACTGTTTCTTCACTCTAACCAAATAGATTCTGTCCTTAACCCCTCCAGAACATCATCTCTCTCCAGAACTGTAATATTCTCCTTAATCAATACTGTCATCCCTCCTCCTTTCTTGTACAACAAGATGGCACATCGATGGCCCAATCCCAACCACGGAGAAAGACCTCTCTGGTGAAATGTCCGTGGAATAAGAAATGACCAAGTTGCTCTGGCAGAGTCTGTGGGCTCGCATACTTGTGTTTCGGTGGGTAGGTATGACCCAACTCATGTAAAGGCTGAGCACCCTCTGATATTCCTTTGCAATTCTCTTTCATTATGAAGCTCCCTGAAGACAAGGGGAATCTCCAGCAAAATGCCTGTCATGCCAGAATAGAATCTTTGCATTGAGAGTAGAACTCTTCTCAATGATGAGGGGAAATAGAAAGAAAAAACAATACAAAAGTGAAGTGTAATATGACCCCGAAAATGCGTTATATTAAATATATCTGAAGCAAATCAAGGGAAGATTTTCGAAAGTGATGTAATAGGATGGGAAATTCAGGAGAGCTGTTTCCGTGAAAGGTTGCTGGAATGTATTTTCTGACCTGGTTGCACCGGTGCTTAGTGGCTCACAGGAATGGATTTGAAAACATGCAAATTAGGAGAGTAATGGAACTGGTGGCATGGGGACAGAGTTTATGGCCGAATTCTAGATTATGGCCTCAATCCTCCTAATAGTTAACTGGAGGAGATTGTACCTCATCCAAAACTGGATGTCAGAAAATTAGTCTGACAACATGGAGGAAGCAGAGGGGAGGAGAGAGGGGGTGAAAAGTTGAACTGCGCGGCATTAGCATACATGTGGAAGCTGACCACGAGTTGAATTTTCAGACTTCTGCTTGTTGGAAATATGGAGGTAGCTCCCCGCAATTGTGCAGCAATGACCGACAGTCCTATTGATGCCAATCAGATGTGGCTGCCATTTTTGGTCTGCTGTGGCTCTGCGAATTCTGACCAGCATCATGTGGTGTTGCAGCAGAAGAGGACCCAATCGGTAAGCACCTTTTCATTTTTGTGGGGCTGGGAGGAGCAGGAGGAAAATGTTTGGATTCTACCCAGAAATCTCTTGCACAGCGCAGTTGAGGAGTGTGGAATTGGGTTTGCATCCACAATTCCACCTGCTGTGTGTTGGTCTTCAAATATATGACTGAGTGTAGCTTTTTGTTTTTATATATTTTATAAATACACACTTGTAAACAAAAATACAGAAATGGCCAATCATAAATCAGTCTTAATTAAAGGAGGACTACCCCATAACTAAAGTTTTAACTATTTAATGCTTGGATCCTAGCTGGACCATAGAGCCATAGAAAAGTTATGGCACAGAAAGAGGCCATTCAGCCCATTGTTTCTGTGCCAGCTGAAAAAACTAGCCGCCCATTCTAGTCCCACCTTCTAGCACCTGGTCCATAGCCTTGCAGGTTACAGCACTTCAGGTGCAGGGCCAGGTATCTGCTGGACTATCTTTTTTTTTAAAAAAACTTCCACCAAATTTCAGTCAAAGGAGACTTTGGTCGGAATTTTACGCCACCCCAGCAGGTCGGATGGTGGCGTGGGGACGGCGTAAAATTGAGCAGCAGGCTCCAGGAGGCCTACCCGCCCCGCATCCGCCTCCGGACAAGTTTACGGCGTCGGGCGGGTGTGGGAAACGGCCCGCCTGCCTGAGGCCAATCAAGGGCTTTAAGTGGCCACTTAACGTCCCTCGCCTGCCTCCACAGGTATTTTACCCGTGGCAAGCGGGTGTGTTGGGGACATGAAAGGCCGCCCAGCAATAGCTGCCGGCCTTTCCGCGCCCCGGTGGAGGGGCATGGCAGTCGGCCCGATTGAGGGCCGCCCCCACCTCCCAACCGACCCCTGGGACCCAAGAGACCCCCCTCCCCCCAAGCGCCCAGCCTCACCAGGGAAGGACTGATCCCCCTGGTGAGGCATGCCCCTACTTACCTTCCCTCCTTGATCCATGGCGTCGGCTGGGCTGCAGTTCCAACAGTGGCCACCGCTCCCCGTGGTGCTGCTGGGTCTAAGAGCTGCCGGGCCGCTGATTGGCCGGCAGCTCACAGAGGCGGGACCTCCTCCGTCAAGTGGGTGGAAATCCCGCCTTGGGACAATTAAAGCCTGGGGACTCATAAAATACGGAACGGATCCCCAGGCGAGGTGGAAGTGGGTTTACCACCGACTTTCACATTGGAGTCTGGCTCCTATCCATCCACTGACACTAATATGTCAGTTAAGTCAAAATACAAGCAGCTTAAATCAGTTTACAACTTACTAATTTTATTGGCCATCTTTGCATTAACTTTCATATGATCTGCAAGCTTAATAACAGTATTATTTATGTCCTTCCTAAGATCATTGATTAAAATAATGAACCATTAAGTTACCCAGCACAGAGCTCAGGGCAACTCTGCTCATCACCAAGCCCCAACTTGAATCCTTCCCATAAATAACCACCCTCAGTTAATACAAATTCAAACAAATCCTAACCCATTCTGCTAATTTCCCAATAATGCAGTGACTTTTTTTTTCTCCCAAAGCTGTCTATGTGGAACTTTATGAAAGAATTTCTGGAACATTTTTGCATTTGGTGAAATGGGCAAACACATGGCAGATGACGTTTGATGCAGAGAGTGATGCATTTTGGAAGGAAGAATGAGGAGAGGCAATATTAAAAAAATCATTACCAAGTGGACTTTGCAACTTTCAAGCTGTTATGAAAGCTGCATTAAAAATTTTAAAGTTACAGCTGAGAGTCATGCTTAAGATAATAGTATCAGTCTGTGTAAATTTATTGCACAGTGAAATTCTATTTTAAGAATGTCCCAATTAATTTTAGGGCTAATTCGTACAGCAGATTTCTCTGTATTTGTAAATATTCTGGTGAAAAAAATCTTAATTTTCAGTTCCATCCATAAAATGAGGTTTTACTGTTGACAGCTAGTAGTACAGGAATGAGGTGGTTGCATTTTGTCTAACTTCATGTCACAACCTGCCTTTCTGCTATTCCCTTCCACTGAATTTAGTGGGGAATTCCTGAGGTTGAGGTGGGAAGACAATTGAAGCACATAAGGCAATTTTTTGTTTCTTTATTTGTCCCATTACCAGTCTGTTTTGCCTTGCACCTTCATCCCTTTGTCATTTAAATTAATTTAATTGAATTTGTCATATCACAGGCCATCCCCTTTGTTCCATCCTCCTCCACCCGCCTTTCCCTGCCTCTGTACTTGCTTAAAACCTTGTATATCTAACTTTTTCCAGTTCTGATGAAAGGTCATCAAGCATGAATGTTAACTCTGTTTCTCTCTTCTGATGCGGAGTATTTCTGGCTTTTTCTGTTTTTATTTCAAATTTCCAGCATCCGCAGTATTTTGCTTTTTCATCAGTAAGGCATGACGTGTGGCTCCTAAAGCCTGGGTTACTGAGTTGTGACCCATGGCTTCTGAAGCCATGACATTCCATAAACACATGCTGAATTTTGCAAGTTTCAAACTGCTCAGAAAATTGTAACAAACATTCTAGGGGCAAAGTTGGATAGCCCCTGAAAATGGGCATGGGGATTGCGATTCATGATTAACCTGCATCTGTTCGTTCTGTTGGAGGCAACATGCAAACTTTGTGCTGCCTGCTCATTTACGTGATTGCAGCATGCAGCCACTGTCATGTAAACATGAATGGTCAAAAATATGAGATGAGTTCAAGCTGGCCTACGCTACTTAAAGCCAGGCTTCATCTCTGAAAGAAGAGGTGTATTTTGACTGGCGCACACCAAGATAAACATCAACTGCTGCTGGAGGACCATAAATTCGGTGAACGACACTCTTTGGTCTGCCCGAAACTTGCTGGTCTTCCAGCGCAAAGAGTTGAGTGTTGCAGACTGGCACATTCCAAGGTCCAGGACTACGTGCTGAGGGACGCACTAAAGCTCGGGGCAGCCACCACAAAGCCTCAATGGGGAAAGACCACAGTGTAAGGTCCTCCCACCTTGGTGAACTGAGGGGCTAGACCCATGAGAAAGCCCTCGGGCTTTATATATCAAATATGGGTTTGCTGTAAAATGTACATGGCTTACAAAATGGAATGGAAGGTTTGTGAGGCAGCTCACTCCTGTATTGAAGAAAACTGATTTCCTTCACACTTTTTGGAATGTCAACTTGGTGCTGTTTTGAACTGTGTTGTAATGTATTTTTTTTTAAACAGATTTTTATGAATAATGTATATTTTTGGGGAAAAAAGTATTTTGACTGGAGCAGGTGCTGGAAGTTATTCTTAGGTTGAGATTGATCTGGGAAAGACACAAGAATGGCATAACATGGCAGACAGCATGCTCTAAAGTTTTCTGATGCAGCACTGGAAAGCTTGGCGCAGGAGATGGACAGGAGGAGAAAGGACCTCTATCCACAGGGGACCTTGAAGCCCTCCAAACGGGCACTGTGAGGGCAGTGGGAGCAGATAGCCATTTTGGTCAATGCCAGCAGTGTAGCTCCAAGGAGCTGGATATAGTACTGCAAAAATTTCAATGACTTCACATGAGTGGTCAAGGTCAATGAATGCCTCATCAGATGCCATATCCTACCAACTGCACCACTAGCCTTACACATTCTTCAATTCACCATTTCCTTCGCTTACCTACCAACATTCTAAATCAACCACAACACATACTTGATGTTCATAGCTTCACCTGATCCACACACACACTTAGCACTGCTGCAAGCCACACATCCACATCTCACAGCTTGTACACACTGACAGCTATTCAACTGTGACAGGCACATCACCGAAACAGATTGCAGCCCACTTGCAGACACACTTTCCTCTCTCTTGCAGGACAAGGTGGCGCACAACTGGAGGCATTAGTACCCAAACAGTGGGGACAGGCGTGGCAGCATGTCCTCACTCCAAAGGAGGAGACGGTGCTGACCATCATTAAAAAGGGAATGTTAGATGAGGTGGAAGTGGGATGTGAGAAGGTGGATTAGGTAGGAAAATACTGTCATCTTCAATGCTTTCAGTCCGATCACCTGCCATGGCCTCAATCATGGCCACTTCAAGTCCCAGATCTCCTCACAGTCATCCTGCAAAGACATCTGCAGTCTCCTCCACTGAAAGTCAGCAGTCTTCCACCAGCCATGCTGCAGCCACTGGGTAGTTGCATAGAAACACTTAGGTAGACAAAGGCACATGGAAGACAGGCACTAAGGGAATGGAAAGGGTGATTAGTTGAGTTGTATGGAATATTGGGTGGTTTGATTGATAAAGTTGGCTTGGAATGCTTATTTAGTGTTGGTTTTTACTTCAACATTGTGGCCAAGAGATGTGATGGTCAGCAACAGAGAGAAAGTTAAGTCATGGGCTGTTGTTGAATGGGGGATTGGGCTTGCATTCACTGGCATCACAGTTGGATAAGTCGATCAATGACACACTAGCTGGAAAGGGGATGTATTTTGTTTTTCTCCCTCCCTTCCTCCTCCTCAGCTGCTCATTGTGTACCTGGTGAGAAGGTGTGTGCCCTTGATGATGGTGAGCTTACAGTAAACTATGACGAATCTTGACATGTGCTCTTGAGAGTGCTGCAGGGCTCCTCTAGAGCGGCCTAAGCAGTGGAGGCATTGCTTAAGCACCCCAATGGTCTGTTTGATGATATTTCTTGTAGCAGCACGGCTCTTGTTATATGCATCCAGCCCATGTGTGCCTGGGTGGTACACCGCAATCATGAGCTGGGTTGTTGGCGGATAGCCCTTGTCACATACTAATCACTCTCTTTCTCGTGGTGGCTCAAATGCTGATGGTGCAGTGAACTGGTGAAGAATAATATCATAATGACTGCTGCCAGGATACTGGGCACTGACCTGCATGATGTGCTGAGTATGGCCACACTCCAGCTGCCCATTGAGGGATTGGAATCCTCTGCGGTACATTTTGCAAGTGACGTGTGTGTAGTCAATGGCACCATGCACCACGGGGAGCCTGCAATCCTGGCAAAACTATGCCATGCTTTGCCTGCTTCCCTCTGGCAAGAGAGAATACAATGCATTCCCCTCTCTTTGAATGCAGAGCGTCAGTTTCCTCCCTTATACAGCAGTGGATGGCAAACAGAGATTTTGGAGATGTTGCTTGCTCCAGCCTGGAAGGAGCCCAATGGTAAGAAGTTCATGCCTACAGTCACCTATACAGTCACTGGCAATGCCATCCTTGCCCTCCTGTGAGGCTGCAGGCCTGCCTGCAACAGGTGGCAGATTTCAGTGACTGCCCCTTTAGTGAAGTGGAGGCATTTGACATACTGTTCCTTGCTGAGATGGATGAAGGAGAATTGTCTCCTGCTGAGAGCCCTTCTTCCTCTCCACCTCCTCCCTCTTTAAGCAGATTTTCCTCCTCTGTGTTGCCGATGCTCCATCTCTTTGCCATATTGCAGCCAATGGGGCTTGAAAATACAGTGTCCATGACTTGGAGCAAGTTGTTTCAGCAGAACCCCAGAAGTCAGAACCTAGGTGTGCCACCACTTCCTGTTGACTTCAGCAACTTCAACTGGCAGAACAAACTTCCAAACACTTCCACTAACTCAGTAAGAGTCAGTAGAAATCAATCAGCAACAAAGCTGAAAGTAGCTGATGACGCCTTTAAATAGTGTTGGTGGTGAACCCTTCCTGCTGCTGAAAACACGTTCAGCTGTGTGAGGTTAAGAGAGGGTGTGAGCTGAAGTGTTAAGGTTGAAAACGGCACGGCTAGAGTCAAATCCGAGTTATAGGCTGACTGACATCACAATCTGCCTACTCTGCCGGTGCAATGTCCTACCCAAAATGGCATCTGGCACAGCCCATACCAGAAATGTGTGCTCGCTGCATGGACACCATTTTAGACCAGAAACGACACCATAGCAGTGAAACTATGAGTGCTACATAACCAAATTGTTTTGGCTTTTAGAGTACAGCTGTCAATGTCATTCTTAAATTAAATGTATCAATCTGTGTAAACTTATTTCACGGTGATAATCTATTTTAAGTATGCCACTATTAATTTAAGGTTTAATTTGTACATGCATCTCAGCAGATCCTTCAGAATTTGCAAATATTCTGGTTCAAAAAAACTAAATTCCAGCTCTATCAGTAAAATGAGGTTTTCACTGTTTACAGCTAATAATATAGGAATGAGGTGGTTGCTTTTTGTCTCAGCTCACGTCACAGCCTGTCTTTTGAAACTCTAACTTTTGAAAATTCCCTGACTCAAAAATGTTAAAACAATCAATTCTTTTTACAACAGAATTGATTTTGTCTAATAATGCAGAGTGACAAAAATATAAATGTTTTTCATGCTTCTATAAAGTTTCAGAAATACAATCTACATATACACTGTTTATATAAAAAATGTCCTAAATAAATTATTGCAAATATGACAATCAGTACATATAACTGTGTTATAGGTGAGAAATAGTGCAAGATTTAAGACAGCTATCATTCTAATGAATGGAAAGGATTTTAAAATAGGGCTTGATTCTATTAAGCTTAACATCCTCTGTGACTTTTTCTACCTAAATGTAACACCCAGTGAAAGTCAACAGAGCCAGAGTTTCAAAAAGTAGAACTTTGTAATATTTTAAACCTATTTTTTGAGCAAACAGTATACTTTGAAAATGTTAAAATGTTTGTCTTATTTTTTAAAGCTCACTTAGGTGACTTCCAATGTATAATGCATAAAGAAGAAAACAGTTAAAGCAAAAATCATCAACAGAGGGAAGCTCAACATATGGGCCGTGAAATTCATTTGCCCATGAATACGAGGTGGGCAAGACACAAAATTCACGTACTCGCCTTATTCTCTGATAATAGCATGGCAACAAGCATCTCCTGTGCAGCCCCAGCCTTCATTGCATTGAAACATACATGATTCTAAAGGGACTTGACAGGGTAGGTATTGAAAGGTTGTTTCCCCTGGTTGGGGTATCAAGAACACAGGGGTCACAGTCTCAAGATAAGGGGTCAATCATTTCGGACTTAGATGAGGAGAAATTTCTTTACACAGAGGGTTGTGAATCTTCAGCATTCTATATCCCACAGGGTTGTGGACGCTCCATCGTTGAATATACTTAAGGCTCAGATAGACAGATTTTTGCTGTCGGGGAATCAAAGGGTATGTGGAGCCAGTGGGAAAGTGGAGATGAGGCAGAAGATCAGCCATGATCTTACTGAATGGTGGAGGGGGTGTATGGTCTATTCCTGCTCCTATTTCTTGTATTCTTATGCCAACAACCTTTGTGCACTGCAGGAGATCGAGTTAAAGGACTGCTCGGGTCTGCAAATGAAACCCGACCCGAGCCCGACAGAACCACATCTGACCCGAGCCCGACCTGGCCCGAGTCCTTTCATTTTTTCCCGCGCCCAACCCGACCCGACCCGACCCAACCACTGGAATGTTCAGTTAACCGAGCTTCTGTTTTTCACTTTTTAAGCTTGTGCAGATAAGCAACAAAAACTGTAACTGGACTTGAAAGATTGTTTAAAAAGTACATTAAGATTGGAGCCACGTACCGGAGGTGGTGAGCCAAATATTGTTACCATAGAAGTTAGTGATTGTTTGGTCACTAGTTAAACAGAAACACATGGAGTTGTGCCCAGACATGTTGTCCCACACTACCAGTATCTGCATTACTTAAAATAAACACAGCATTGCCGGAAGGCTCAGAAAATATCATTATATATTACCTAGACTCCTGCTTTACAGGTTGGAATACTTGCTGCAAGTTTATCCAGTGAGCAGCTGAGATGCAGAGATCAGGAAGGTCCTGAGTGATTAATTATTATAAAATATACATTCCTATATTAAAGAGATTGTACTCTACCTTCGATGGAATGGCTCACTGCAGACTAGTGTGGAGTATTTCCTGCCTTGACGTTCTGGCTGTCACTGTGTCCGACCCGGCCCGAGCCCGAATACCGGACCCGGAAGAGCGACCCGATCCAACCCGATCCTGACACATGTCATCGGCTCCCGTCGGGTTCGGGTTGGGTAGCCATGCTCTAGGTCGAGTAGCATTCTGAAGAAACCACATCCTCCAGGCAGCCTTCCATTTTTAAAGGTGTAGTTCCTATAAAAGAGAAGTTGCAGAAATGCACTGCAGGCTGCTGGAAATCGCATTTTGCCATTGAGAGAGAAGGGGGATGCTGTATCAGAGGAAGCAGAGGGCTCCTCACTTTAGTGACACCACCCTGGATGCACTATGCAGACAAGTGGAGGTCAGGAAGCAGACCATGTTTCCTGCCGAAGGGGAAGGACAGGAAGCCTTCAAAACTGAACCTCCTCAGGGAATGGGAGCAGGTGGTCAATGACCAGACTCTGGCTCCCAGAACTTGGTAGCAGTGCCAGAAAAAATTTAATGACCTTACTCAGGTGGTCAAGGTGAGTGAATGCATCTATGCACCACATCTCTCAGCCACCACAACACACACCTCTCACACTGCTCAACCCCATTACTCAACCAGCAGCACACCCAGGACTCAGAACTCACCCTTAACATCCTTATACTATACCTCACCCACACACAACTTCCAATCATGCCAGCAGCACACACACCTCTCCATGCCTCCACAAACCTACAGCTATTCAACTATGGCAGGCACATCACCTAATACATGCAGTCACTGACATTTAGCCCTCTCACTTGCAGGAGAAGATTGTCCACAACAGGAGGGAGACCCAAAGGACCTGTGAAAGACCACCATGGATCCATCCCCTCAGCTCCCTCGAGTAGATGTTCCACAAGTGCCATGGAACCAGTGGCACAAGCCACTGCTGAGGCAATCAAGGATGATGGTAAATTACTGCCTTGTGCAGCTTCTCCACTCACTCTGCAAGGTGCAATTAAATGGAAACTGTTGATGGAGTGACCATGGACCTCCTGCTTTCCTCCTCACCCCTCCCCTACCCTACCCTTATGCTTTTCTGTTTTCAGATAGTCAAGAACTGCTGGCTGCTCAACTACTGCAGCCTCAGGCAGAAGGGAGAGAGGAAGACCACATCTCTGAGGAAGAAGTACTTGACCTCACACTCCCAGCCACCAGCTCAGACACTTGCATTGCATGTACTTTAAAGGCTGGTATAAAGTTGGTTTGGCACGTGGTGAGTCACCGGGCATGAATGGCTGTAGCCAGCTCGTGTGCATACTCCCTGGAGGGTGGGTTTACAGATGATTTTTGCTGCAGGCAGCTCAGATGAGGACCTCTATGGGGTGAACTATAGAAAAACACTGATGGCGATGCACAGCGAGATGCTTGGTGTATTGGTAGACCTGCCAGATACACTCCAGTCATTGGCTAAAAGCATGGAGGAGTCTGGCTCCAACATGGCAGAGGGCATCAAGCAGAGCTTGGAACCCATCCTTTCCACTGTGGAAGTGGTGGGCAACTCCATGGTAGTAATACCGGATCAACCCATGATGGAGCATCTGCTGGTTTCTGTCATAGCTTCCACTGCAGCATAGGTGGAGGCCTCCCAATGTATCAGTGCTGCAATGGAAGCTCACATGGAGGTCATAAGATCTCAGGCAGCTTCCATCCAATCTGAGACTGCAGCCATCCAGGCTCAGACAGCTGCCTTTGTGGATGTAGATCTCAGCGCTTGACAGGGCATGCGTACTGTCACAGTGGTCCAGCAATCTGTGCTCCAGCAATCTGTGCTCCAGCAGATTACGAGATTTGCTGAGGTGCTGCCCTGGGGAAGTGGCAGTGGTACTGTTGAGCATGAACCTGCTATCCTCTGTCAGGATGACAACATTCGTGCTCCCACCATTGTCACTCCACCAGTGCCTTTGCTGTTGCCTCTCAGCCAGCCAACTTCCCTAAAGTGCAGTGCCCAGAATTGAACACAATACTGCAGCTGAGGCGTAATCATTGTTCTATAAAGGTTTAACATAACCTGCTTGCTTTTGTACTCTGTACTTTTGTACTCTATTAATAAAGGCAAGGGTCCCCATATGCTTTTGTAACTTCTCAACTTATTCTTCTACTTTCAATGATTTGTGTACATACACCCCCAGGCATATGTGTTCCTGCTCCCTTTAAAATTGTATCATTTAGTTCATATTGCCTCTCCTCATTCTTCTGACCAAAATTTACGACTTTGCATTTCTGTGCATTAAATTTCACCTGCGTGTGTCTTCCCATTTCACCAGTCGATCTATGTCCTCCTGAAATATGTTGTGCTCCTCCTCATTGTTTACTGTATTTCTAAGTTTCATATTATCTGCAAACTTCAAAATTATGTCCCTTAAATGCAAGTGCAGGTCATATATTGAAACAGGAGTGGTCCCAATATCGATCCCTGGGTAACACCTCCCTGCTAACTGAAAAACAACCCTTCTCAACCACTCACTGCTTTCTACCCTATAGCCAATTTTGTATCCATGCTGCCATTATCTTATTAATCCCATGGGTTTGAATTTTATAAACAGGTCTATAATATGGCAGTTTGTCAAACACCATTTGAAAGTCTATATACACAACTGGCCGGTGCAGACACAATGGGCTGCATGGCCTGTTTCTGTGCCATAACTTTTCTATGGTAACTTTTCTACTACATCAACCACACTGCCCTCATCAACCCTCTCTCTTACTTCATAAAAGAACTTGATCATTTCTTCAAGCATGATGTGCTTTGAACAAATCTGTGTTGATTTTAATTTATTAGCCCATACCTTTCCAAATGCCAATTAATTTTGTCCTGGATTACTGTCTCTAAAAGTTTCCCCACCACAGACGTTAGGTTCACAGGCCTGTCGTTGCCAGGTTTAACCCTCTACCCTTTTTTAAATGGGGGAATAACATTTGCAATCCTCCAGTCTTATGGCACCACCCCCTTATCCAAGAATGATTGGAAGATTGTGGCCAGAGCCTATGCAATTTCCACCCTTACTGCGCTCCGTAATGCATTTTATCTGGACCAGATGACTTTTGACTTTGAGGACTGCCAACCTTTGAAGTATCTCTTTCTTTTATCCTATCTCATATTGTTATTGCCACCTCCTCTACTGCTAATTTGGCAACATCCTTTTCTCTAGTGAAGGGAGATGTAAAGTACTCAGTTAGTACCTCAGCTATGACCTCTGTCTCTACAAGAATTTCTCCATTTTTGTTCCTAATCAGCCCCACCCTTACTTTGACTACCTTTTTACTATATGTGTTTATAAAAGACTAATTTCAGTAATTTTTGTTGTATTTCACATGATCAGTCCTTAAAAGTATCAGAAGCACAGAGGATAACCATTTTTGTAAACATACACTTGCAAAACTAGAAACTTTTTGACAGATAAAAATTACAAGTTTTGCAATGACTTTAGACTTTCTATGGATAAAAATTTACTGAAATTAGTTATTTAGCTCCTCAGATAGTATAGTTGTTAATTGAATCAATCAACAATTAGAACAAGGTCAGCCAAAGAAAATATTTCTTGCAGGAGAACTCCCTAATGACTGCAGTGTTGACTCACTCCTTCCTACTTGTCACACCCATTGTGTACTGTATCACTCAACATACAGCTGGCTTTCCCATTTATTCATTACAGATGATCAAGTCTCTATACAAGTAATAAATAACTCTTGACTCTACTGTTAATATTCAGAGATTTAATGGTACATTATGAAAGTAATTGTATTTTTTCTGTGATTTCTAATCATTTTGCTGCAGCAATTTTTTTTGATAATTCACACATAAATAAACAAAACAAGCACACACAAGAATTGAACTGTCATAACTACACATTCTTGCCACAATCAACACTGTCAAAAAAACTATTTCCAGCAATTTCTGTCTTTATTTCGGTCGAAAATGAATTAACTGCTCATTCAGCTTCTTTGCTGTTTGCAGGACCTTGCTTTGAACAAAATGTTGCTATATTTGCCTATTTAGCAACAATGATTGCAGTTCAAAGTAATTAATTTTTGTGAAGTGTTTCTAGAAGTTCTGAGAGTTGTGAGAATGAGAGACATGAATGCAAGATTTTTTCTTTCAATTGTAGAGTATCTACCAACCGTCACCAACAAAAACTGTTTATATACTCTTCTTCATCGTAGGTTTCTAGAAAGCGGTCCTCTGTAAACTGATTCCAAGTGTTTATGCTGCTAAGTCCATTTCTGTAGCTGGGCAGCAGACTCATATTCACTTGGACCTATGAATTTGCTGCTAGGCTACAGAAAATAGATTGAACATCATAAAAGTTGAGAGTCAGCTTATGGATGGTCCCAGAATCCAAATTGAAATATGAAAGCTGTTAAAGTTTATGAAAGATAGAACTTGCATTTTTTTATGAATTGGATGTGACTGGCTAGGCCAGCATTTATTGCCCTTGAACTGATTGACTTGCTAGGCTATTTCAGAGGGCATTTAAGAGTCAACCACATTGCTGTGGGTCTGGAGTCACATGTAGGCCATTTCCTTCCCTAAAGGACATTAGTGAACCAGATGGGTTTTTAACAACAATTGACAACTGTTTCATAGTCACCATTAGACTAGCTTTTTCATTCCAGTTATATTAAATTAATTCAAATTTCACTATCCGCTGCAGTGAGATTTGAGCCCATGTCCCTTGAGCACTAGCCTGGGCTTCTGCATTGTTAGACCAGTGATATTACCACTACGGCAAATGTGACAGCGAGTTTGGGTGTGTCAGCAAAGGATACACAAACAAATAAGAGCCAAGGAGAACTCCCTACTTTTCTTCAAGGAGTGTCATCTGTTCTTTTGCATCTGTCCAAACAGCAGAAAGTTCAACTTCTCATCAAAAAGACTTGAACCCATAACCTTTTATGTGTATGGGGGTAGGGGATGTGGGAAAGTGGTAAGAATATTACCAATTGAGCCAAACTGCCACTTAAAAAATATTTCACAAAAATTAAACTCTGATAAAATATTTTTTTAAATCATCAATAACTCACCTTTGGATGATGACCACACCTCTGGTGTTCACGAGCCTTTCACTCATAAAAAAAAACAATGGTTATTTCTGGGATTTAGTGGGGCATTATCATTTCTTAACTCTCAGCTACCTGAGGCAAAAGCATCCTAGCTGTTAAGAATGTGCCAATAATAAAGAAAAGAGGATAAATGGATTAACTGGTGATCTGCAGGTGATGTGGCTGCTACATGGGCCAGGAACCTTATTATAATAATAAACTATGGCAATTTTCTGTATGTGCACAATATAAATCCAAATTAGAAAATCTCTCCTGTTTAAGTTTAACCTTTTGGTCAAGATTAATTGTATATTAATTTGGTGAATTTGCCTGCTCAGGTACATGGAAAAGATCCCAAGCCACTATTTGAAAAAGAGCAGGGAGTTATGCAAGTGTCCTGCCCATCATTCTTTCCTCAGTTAACAGTGCCAACCTGCTTACCTGGTCATTCATCTCATTGCTTGTTTGTAGGATTTTGATGTGCACAAATGGCTCCCATATTAAATAGATTATACTTCAAAACGTAGCTTTTGGATGTGAAGCGATGACTGAAGAGATGTGATAAGGCATTGTATAAATGAAAGTTTTTTTATGTTTCTTTTTACATAGTAAACCAAAAGACCCACTAAGATTTAATGTTCAGCTTGATCTCTTGTGAACTTTCCTTTAGTACTCGACTAATTCCTTGACCAATACCATAACCATAGTATAAATTATTTACATAAGGCAAATGCAATTAGTATCCCCTGTATTATTGATATTGGTATTGCACATGAACAATAGTAATTGCTGTGCTGTTTTAGCACAAAGGAGGATTTATGCTGTTAAATCCGTTTCTGTAAGTTTGATATACCCAGTTTGCAATGAGATGTCAAATCTGCTGCCAGGCTATAAACAAAGGATTTTATTGTATAAATGTTGGGCGACAACTGTTTTATTATTACCAAGATGGCAATAGAACATTTGCACATAAGCATGACTGATTCCTTCTCACGTATTAACCGAAAGGGTGTGTCTTAGTCAGGGATGAGGCCAACACCCTTTCTTTATTTTCCAATTTACACAACTAAATTTGTATTGAAGTAAATTTAATTGAGACTTGTGATTTTATCAGAAAAGTAGTGATGTGACTCTGCCAATATTGACAATTTTGGATTTGTTAATGTCATGCTGGTATAACATTTAAAAAGGTATGCGACACTCAAGCTGGTGTCTATTATGAATGATGTCTTGATGAATATGTAGTCTTAGTTAATGTACAGGACACCCATAAATAAGAAGTGTTCGGTTGAGCAAAGAAAATTATTTTCTGCCGTATGTAACAATTATATAAGACGCAGAAAACCACATTAGAATATGGAGGATATCTAATGAGTAGATGTGTAAAATTGAATGCATTCTATTATGAATTGTTAAGTCTTTGTTCTAAGTTCTGCATTCCACAATGATCTAGTTATCTAAAAATAGCATTTGATTTTAAAAAGAACTGAATTTTAAATACCTGGAGCGAAGGGTTTTATAACTATCCTTTTAGTTCCCAATACATAGGCTGACTAAGTAGATGAACACTGTGAGGGGATGAAATTGGATAACCCTGGCCAGATGTAGGGATCATTCAAATGAACAGGCAGCACAAAGTTGCCTTGCTGTCTGTATTGCAATCAACAGGGGCACGTTAATTATCAGGGGGCCAATATCATAAGCGGCTAGCACCACTTAAACGTAGCCTGCACCTGCTAAAGGTGAGGTGCATTGTGTGGAGCAGGTGCTGAGAGTTGTGATTGAAGAGAATCTGACCTGTGAAAGAGGGTGGAATTGGCACAATAGGGGACAGCGGGGCTCTAAGGTTTTCGATGTTCACTGGAGTTCTTGATGGAGGAGGTGGAAAGGCGGAGAGATGGCCTTTATCTTGAGGATACCTGGAGGCCCTCCAGTCACACGGTCAAAAGGCACCGGGGAGCAGACAGCCGTGGAGGTCAATGCCAGGAGTAAAGACCCAAGGAACTGGACGCAGTGTCGCAAGAAGTTTGGCGACCTCATGAGTGGTCAAGGTCTGTGAATGCATCTTTAAATGCCTTATCCTACCATCTGCACCACTAGCCTCAGGCACTGCACAATCCACCACACCCCCATTACTCACCTACCAACAGTCTCTATCAATCAGGACTCATACCTAACATTCATTATACCTCACCCTCACATACTTAGTTCTGCTTCAAGCCTCACACCCACATTTAACAACTTGTACACACTGCCAGCTCTTCAACCATGCCAGCCACATTAGCAAAACAGATTGCACCACACTCACTGACACACTTCCCTCCCTTTTGCAGGACAAGGTGGTGCACAACCAGAGGCAGGAGGAGCAAACAGTAGGGGGGCAGGCACACCTGCATGTCCTTACTCCCATGGAGGAGACCGTGCTGGCCATTATTGGGACACCATTGCTGAAGCCGCGGTAAGTGGAGGCATTGGAACCATCAAAGTTGACAGTGTCCCTATGCATAATCTCTTTCACACATCCCATTTCCCCCCATCTTATACTCTCTTTTAATTTACTAGTTGCAGAGGGTGTAAGCATGCATCTTTTAATTTCCCCTCCTCCCCATACAAAATCTTATCCTTGTGCCTCTTTCCTTTCAGCTACCCAAGAGCTACAACCTGGACAGGCAGGGGCGGAACGCCAAGAAGAAAGTCGCAGCCACCAGTTCAGATACTGACACAGCGTATATCTTAGAGGATAGAGTAGAGATGGGATCTGCTTGTGGTGAGACACTGGGCATGAGTGGCCTGTAGCCAGGGCCGGGGGCAAGGATAGCACATGTGCCAGTTCACCAGAGGGGCAAGTCACACACAGGTTCCACAGCAGCATACTCAGATGAGGACTTCAATGCGTCAGCCAACAGAAGGAGGCTGATGATTATGCAGAACAAAATGCTTGCTCCATTGGCAGACTAAACGAAAGTCTGTTGTCAATGTCAAGGATCATGGAGGTCTCCGGCACCAACTTGGCTTAGGGCTTTGCACAGAACTTGCAGCCTATCATTTCCAGCATGAAAGTGGTGACCAACTCCATCAACACACTTGTGCATCCGACCATGAGGTAGCATCTGATGGCCGCGTCTCAGCTTCTATTGCAGTGCAAGCAACAGCCACCCAATGTCTGAGTGCTGAGGTGGAAGCTCAGACAGACTGCTCTCATGTAAGCGCAGACTGCTGTCACACTGGATTAGTGTGTAATGGGGCTTGCCAACTCTCATAGCAATCCAGCAATCTGTTTTCTAACAGGGTAAGATTGCTGAGGCACCACCCCAGTGAAGTGGCAGTGGCTGAATGAAGCATGAACCTGCTGTCCTCTCAGGATTACAGCATTCATCCTTCCACCACTGCCACTCTGCCACTGCTCTTACTGTTGCCCATCAGCCAGCTAGGCAGCTCAGACTGCTACCACCCATGCCAAGATGGTACAGTCTGCAGCCAGGTCTTCCAGGCCCAGAGCTGCTCCAGGCCATCGTCCAAAGCCATCTGCAGTCTCTTTCACTGAAAGTCAGCAGCCTTCGACCAGCCATGCTACAATCACTGGAATAGTACTGCCTAACAGGACGAGGACAGGCAAAGACACACTGAAGACAGGCACTAAGGGAATGTCCAAGGGTGATTAGTTGACTTTTGTATGCAATATAGCATGATGTGATTTATAAGTTTGGTCTGGATGAATGTTCCCTCTAAGCTGTGTGCAGGAATAGCTGCGCAGCAATCGGGAATGTGCCGCACAGGAAATAGAGTCCGTACACAAACAGCTGCGCCTTTAAGACACACGCATGCAGCCCCCCGCAGCAATCTTACAGAGACTGCACAGTACATCAAACGAGCTGCACACAGTGAAGGGAAATTAGAGGAAACATTGGTTTGGATTGTAATTTCTGGTGGCATTTTTGCATTGTAGCCAAGTGGACTCAGTGAATGTCAGTGATAGAGGGAAGGTAAGGTGTGCGACTGTTATTGAATGGGGAATTGGGGTTGTGAGTACTGATATTGCAATTTTTCAGAGACAGTTTGGGCAGAAAAAGGCTGTGTTGGTTGCCTCCTCCCATCTCCTCCTCCTTCTCTCCCTCTTCCAGCAGCTTGTCCTGCAGTGTGTGGCCTCTGTTCATTCTCCAATTCAAGTTGTATTCCAGAGGGGATGCTTACAAGTGCACCCATGTCTGGAAGCAACTAGTCTGTGCAGAAGCCTTGAAGTCAGCAAAAACCCCTTCGTCATATACCACACTACTCCCATTAGATTTTTGCTGCTTGAAACAACTACAGAAAGCACCAACCTGTCAATCTTTGTAAATGCAGGAAAAAAGCACACTGAACGTGTGAAGGTTCCAGCTCAGTGTCTTTCTATTCCACTGGCAGAAAACATGCAAGTACACTTATCAATAAAAAAAATTACCTTAAAGAAACAAGCTCATTAAAGTGGACAGTCATTGCTTGCCACCCAGAAGCAGGAGAACCATTGAGAGTTTAACGCTTTGTTTCGAATCAGCAGTGTTGCAGACTTGTTTTTTTAAACAATGAGACGCAGGAATGCCTCGCTTTAGGAGAAGTGCAGGTTTGTGATCCTGAACCTTTCTCTCCCGACCTCTTGGCCCCACTCTTCACAAGGGGGTTTTAAACTTAAATACTGTATTTGAAGCACCACAAGAACAAAGTTGAGAGCAAGTGTGCTCGTGGCTCTCCTGTTGCTAGTTCTACTGAACATAAGAACTAGGAGCAGGAGTAGGCAATTCAGCCCCTCGCGCCTGCTCCACCATTCAATACAATTATGGCTGATCTCATCTCTGCCTCAACTCTACTTTTCTGCCCGTTCTCCATAACCCTTCAACCCATTACTAATTAAAAATCTGTCTATCTCCTCCCTAAATTTACTCAATGTCCCGGCATCCACCGCACTCTGGGGTCGTGGATTCCACAGACTCACGACACCTTTGAGAGAAGTAATTTCTCCTCATCTCTGTTTTAAATCTGCTACCCCTTATCCTAAAACTATGACCTCTCGTTCTAGATAGCCCCACAAGAGGAAACATCCTCTCTACGTCTACTTTGTCAATCCCCTTAATCATCTTATGTACCTCAATTAGATCTCCTCATTCTTCTAAACTCTAGAGAGTAAAGGCCTAAACTGCTCAATCTCTCTTCATAGACAAACCCCTCATATATGGAATCAATCTAGTGAACCTCCTCTGAACTGCCTGCAGTGCAACTACATCCCTCAAGTAAGGGGACCAAAACTGTATGCAATACTCCAGGTGCGGTCTCACTAATGCCTTGTACAGTTGCAGCAACACTTCCCTACTTTTATACTCTATTCCTTTAGCAATAAATACTTGAACCCATGAGTCACAGATTACCTTCATATCCAGATCACCAGAGGTCTCTTCAGCATTTCAGGGCTGCTCAATCTCTGGGGCTTCCGTGCTCCCTAGCTAGTCCTCCATGGCCCTTGGTAGCTGGATGCACACTCCAATTCCCCCTTGCCATCACTGTTTTCTAATCTTTGACACAGACCTTAGGCCGCTCCTTCTGGCTGCTTCTTCTCTTGCCCACGCTTCTGCCTATTGCCTGTGGCTCTCTGGCTCCACCCCTGAACCCACCAAAGACACTGCTCCTGTCCCAAAACAGACCTCAGGGTGCCGAAAACTGCCCCAATTCATTGCTCTCCACCACCACCTACAAGCCTGGAGATGCCCATCCTGAAGAGAATGTCCAATGAAACAGAAGCTGCTCCAAACTTCAAGGAAATGCTTGCTCATCGGTTCACAGCAGCTGACGAGGAGACAGAGCGACCTTTCCGTTACATCTTCAATTAGCACTGGTGGGGCGGAGTGGGATTCCTTCCTGCTGCTAAACTCATGTTCAGCTGTGTAAGGTTAAGAGAGGTTGTTGTATGGAGCATTCAGTGATGTGGCAGAAACATTAAACAAATATTTTGTATCTGTCTTCACAGTAGACATCCAAAAAAACACACCAGAAATACTGGGGAACTAGGGGTTAAATGAGAGAGAGGAACCTAAAGTAATTAATATTAGTGAAGTAAAGGTACTGGTGAAATTAATGAGACTAACAGCTGACAAATCCACTGGACCTGATTATCTACATCCTAGGATTCTAAAAAAGGTGTCTGTAGAGATAGTGGATTTATTGGGTGTGACCTTCCAAAATTCCCTAGATTCTGTAATGGTCCTAGCAGATTGGAAGGTAGTAAATGCAACATGGCTATTCAAGAAAGGAGTGAGAGAGAAAACAGGGAACCATGGACCAGTTAGCCTGACATCAGTCGTCGGGAAAATGCTGGAAACTAGTATTTAGGAAGTGGTAACAGGGCACTTAGAAAATCATAACATGACTAAGCAGAGTTAACATGGTTTTATGAAAGGGAAATTGTGTTTGACAAATCTATTAGAGTTTATGAGGATCTAACTAGCAGGGTAGATAAAGGGGAACCAGTGAATGTAATTTATTTGGATTGTCAAAAGGCATTTATTAAGGTGCCACATGAAAGCTTGTTACACATGATAAGGGTTCACAGGGTTGGTGGTAATAGCTCGAGGATTGGTTAAGGACAGAAAAAAGAGTAGGGCTGCAAAATTCGGCTCCGTAGTGCCTGGTATTTTGGCACTATGAGTGCCATTGTGTCCCAAAATGGTGCCCATGGCATGCACGCACACTTCTGGTGATTGCTGCACCAGACGCCAATTTGGCTGAGAGGGTCTGTGTACGCACAGGGATCTTCCTCTAGAAGTGTGCAGCGTATGTAGATTGTAACATCAATCAGTGGGTAACAATTGGCTGATTTGACGCTAATGCTGCCATTTTGGAGCTTAATGTTCCAGCTGACACCATCTCTTACACGCATACAGTAGAACCGGCGCTCGGCAGTAGGAAATAACCCTTACCCACCACTCACACCACCACCAGCATTATTTAAAGGACTCATCAACTACTTGCAGTTTAGTTACTAATTGATTTCTACTGGCTCTTCTTGCGATTGTAGAAGGTTTGGTGGTGTACAGAATTGTTTCAAGTTGTTGAAGTTTACAGAGAGTGAGGTGGCACATGCTGTAGGACTTTGGCCTGATTTCAAGGATTCTATACAAACAACTTGCTCCCAGACATGGGTGCAGTGGTTTGCATCCCCCTTCGACTACAGCATGAGAGGAAAAATGAGCAGGGCTGACACAGAGCAGGAGAAGCTGCTGAAAGAGAGAGGAGGGGGAGAAGGAGAATAATCTCAGCAGGAGATTATATCTGCCCAGGGTGTTGAGGGAGTAATTCGCCTACCTGAAACTCAGCAAAGAACAGTGTGCCAGATATCGCCGCTTGGCTAAGGAGGCCCTCACTGATATCTGCCAACAGGGGGGCGGTAAGGACCTGCAGCTGTGCGTTTCCCCCATTGGTTAGGTGCTGCTGCCTCCAGTTTTGTGCATGTGTGTCATTGAGTGTGGGCCTTTGTGTTTGGGTAATGTGGCTATTATGGTTGAATAGCCAGTTGTGTGTGCAAGCTGCTGGATGTGGGTGTGAGGCTTGCAGCAATGCTAAGTGATCTGACCACTCATGCGAGGTCATTGAACTATTTGCGGCACTGTATCCAGGTCCTTGGGATTAGACTCTTGGCATTGAATACAATGGCTATCTGCTCCCACTGCCTTTGCAAAGTTTGTCTGGATAGCCTCCAGGGTCCCTGTGGATAAATGACATCCCTCCTCCTTTCCACCTCCTGCACTAAGGCCTCCAGTGCAATGTTGGAAAATCTTAGAGTCCGCTCTCTGCTATGTTGTGCCATTTAGGTGCCTTTCCCAGGTCAAAATCACTATTAGAATGACTTCCAGCACCTGTGCTAGCCAAAATTCACCTCCTTTAAGAGGTGCCGGCTGGCACTAAGTAGCACAGGTTAGCTTGAACTTGTCGTAGACTGTCAGGCTTTTGTGCGTACTGTTCAGGCATGCAGCCACTCAACAATTCAATTAAATTAGCAGGCAGCACAAAGTTTGCATACTACCCGCACTTGAAGCAACAGGCACGGGTTAATACCACATTGCAATCTCCATGTCCGTTTTTGAACAGTTATCGAATTTCATGGCCGAGGAATAAATGTGCCATCTTCAGGTTGTCAGGCTGTTCCTAGTGGGGTGTCATAAGGATCATTGTTGGGGCCTCAGTTATTTATAATCTATTTTAGTGACTTCGATGAGGAGACCGAGTGTAATGCATTCAAGTTTGCTGACGATACAAAGGTAGGTGGGAAAGTAAGCTGTGCGGAGGACACAGGTGATATAGACAAGTTAAGTGAGTGAGCAAGTAGGTGGCAGATGGAGTATAACGTGGGGAAACATGAGGTTATTTACTTTGTTAGGAAAAATAGAGAAACAATATTGTTTACATGGTGAAAAACTATAAAATTATGGTGTTCAGAGAGATTTAGGTATCCTTGTAAACAAAACACAGAAAGTTAACATGCTGGTACAGCAAGCAATTAGGAAGGCAAATGGTATGTTGGCATTTATTGCAAGTGGGTTGGAGTACAAGAGCAAGGAAGACTTGATGGAATTGTACAGGGCTATGGTGAGACCACACCCGAAACACTGGGCTGAATTTTGTGCAGGCAGTGGGGGTCCCGATGCTGAGCCAGGAAGGTGAGAGAAACACTGCCTCGGCCGTTTGGGTGACACCCAACTGTATTTAATGGCTCTTGGGCAATAGATTGCCTGACACCGGGGTCCCAGTCACCTTAAGGACGGGGATCCCACCTCCAAGAGCTGCCACCCAATCAGAGGGCTAGCAGCTTAGCAGTCTCAGCAGCGCCACCACCTGGGACTACAGGTAGGTCCAGCACCATGAGCAGTGCTGGTGCCCTGGACTGGAGATAAGTGGGGCGGGCTTGCCGGGGCCAGTCAGGCAGGCCTCAGTGAGGGTGGATGGGTGGATGTCCGTTGAGGGTGGTGGGATATTGGCTTGGGAGTGGCCTTTGACATTGGGGGCCCTCTGTGGCCCCCAACCTCCGCCCACCACTGGTTAAGTGCCAGCGGCGGTGGGATGAGGCCCTTAAGTGGCCATTAATTGCCCTCTGGGCGGGAAGCCCACCCCCGCCCCAGACTTAATTAGGGGTAGTCAGGAAGGCGATGGGCTCTCCGTCGTGCACCCCCCCCCCCCCCCCAGTCAACTTCTCCTCTCAATTCTATGGCCTCCCCCACCTCCCAGGTGCTCTTAAGGGGGGAATTAAATTCCATCCATTGTGTGCAGTTTTGGTCTCCATACCTAAGGAAGGATATACTTGTTTTAGAGGTGGTGCACTGAAGGTTCACTGGACTGATGTCTGAGATGAGAGAATTTTCTTACAAAGGGAGATTGAATAGAATGGGTCTATCCTCTCTGGAGTTTAGAAGAATGAGAGGTTGTCTCATTGAAACATATAAAATCCTGCTAAGGCTTGACCGAGTTGACGCTGAGAGGCTGTTTCCTTAGCTGAAGAGTCTAGAACTAGGGGCATTGTCTCAGGATAATGGGACTGCCATTTCAGACTGAGGTAAAGAGAATTTTTTTCCCTCAGAGGGTTGTGAATCATTGGAATTCTCTACCCCAGAGGACCGTGGATGCTCAGTCGGTGAGTATATTCAAGGATGAGATCGATAGGTTTTTGGACTCTAATGGAATCAAAGGACAAGTATGCACTTGCGCTGTGGACACTATCCTGGAGCTTTAAGGGCTTTGTAGTGCCAAACAAAACAGCACCAACAAGCCCAGTTTCTCACATTGAGAGTCTACATGGGTGTCTGTGTATTAATGGCCAAATAGTTGCTAGATATAGAGGGTGAAATAGTTCTGGTTGTGACGTTACTTAGTGAATATAGTTCACTGGCTGAATGTTTTAAAATGTCCAGTTCTTAACTCCAGTCTGTAGCAACATTAAACTGGGGTAAATATGGTATTGTTAGCTATGTGTTTGCAAGCTCTAATATTCAGCATTAAAATCAATCAATGGTTCGAGCTTTTTCTAAGTAAAATGAAATCATGTGCATCTTACAGAGTTCAAACGTAGAAGTCATCAGTGAGGTCAGCATGTAGATAGCCAGCAATGTAAACAGGATCACGCTACTGAAAACAGACTCAAACATTTGAAATGAACAGTAACAATAAACTCATCCCCCCTTTTCGATTAAAGGAAAACAGGAGCAAGCCACAATGCCTGTGTGTATAAATGTGTGAGGTTGCCGAAAATCTTCCTTTGATTCATTTAAGCACTTTTTATAAATTTCTGATTCCCTGGCAATTAACTAAAGATTAATTTTGAACAAATCGAAATAAGCTTTGGGAAAAAAGGAGTTGCCCCTAAGGATATTACTTCGCTAAATAATTATGCTGATTGCTTGGATACAAGATTTAATAGTGGTCAGTTGGGAACTGTTTATTGCAGCTGCATGGAGACCATATAACGTGATAAAAAGTTGTAATATCTCTTTTAATGTCCAGAGCAAGTCCTTTTATTTCATATGTACTCAGCCTTTGGACTGCTAATAGCAATCTATTGTTTCATATTTCCTCCAGAATAGGCAAAACCAAATTCAAAAATTATTTTAAAAATAACAACTTTTCAGCTTGCATAATATCTCATTACTTGTGAATTAATAATAATTGTCCAATATCATGAAACTGAAAATGCTTATTGGCAGCAAAAACACATTTTTAAATAAAGCTTAAATGAAGTTGTACCAAATGGATCTCATACCTGCCTTTAGGAATGTCAGTGTATTAAACAACATGGGGCTAAAAGGTAATCAGCGGGGGGGGGGGGGGGGGTGCAGGAGTTGGGGGCATATCCCAGTGTAAGTGCCAAGATGCAGTCACACAGGTCATTTATTGGCTGTAAAGCACTTTGGGATGTCCTGAGGTTGTAAAAGGTGCTTTATAAATGTAAGTTTGTTCTTTTGTTTGTCCAGTGACTCTGTAAAAGTTTGAATTGTGAGCGGAGGTATCTTGTGTTTCATATCTGTCAGCCTCATGATACCAGGAAACTCAGTGCTTGCAGCTGGTACCAGAAAAGGGGTGCTGGGTTAACTGCACCCACCCCTCACCCCGCAAAAGAGTTTATGGATGCCCCTCCCCCATGGTCTTCTTTGTAAAAGGGCAATTTTAAAAATGATTCCAAGCAAAAAAAATTCCTTAGGAATATTTAACCCAGGTGAGCTCCATGTCTCCTATTGATCAGCTGATCTGGACTGACCGGGTGTATATTGGCTGTGCCTGCGCTGGTTATCACTGAGGACCTGGGAAACGGAATTCCTGGCTTAGGGACCTCGCTGGCCATCTTTTGCTGATGACCATGTTTGGGTGGGCGGTGGTTTTACCCTCAAAGCATGAACCCAGAATGCCACTGAAGTAATGGTGACTGTGTGAAAGGCCATGAATATTTGGCCCCTATACATTGACAAGCAAAATTCAAATTTAACCCAGCACTCACCCCACTGTTTACTTATTTGTCTCTGCAGAGTCCGTATTTTTCTTAGGTTTTTTTTCTATCCTCAGGTATACTGTACAAAATTCAGGATTTGTATCATAAAAGTGGTGTAATTTATTTGTTGAAAACAGACTAATATAAAAACTGAGGAGTTGAAATTCAGGTTAATGAATAGAGATGTCCTACTAGAGATCGAAAATGATAGTTGTAACCTACCGAGTGCACAATGTAATTTACTGTCACTTCTAGATACATTAGAGGCAATTTCAACCCTTGTTGGGAAGAACATGATTGCTCGTTGAGGGCCCAGCATATTTTAACTACTGAACCGCACTTGAATATTGTCGGCTGGCTGCATGGCTGTTTCTGGCAGCGAGTGGCAGCTGGCTGGCAGGTGGCAGATGGAGATCAGGCAGCTGGCATCTTGAGAAGGATGCTGACAGAAAGGTATATGTGGTGGCAGTGGTTGTCACTGGGAATCAGGTGGGATCTTCATCTGCTGCCAAAAGCAGTGGTATTAAAATCACAGATTGGCAGGAACAGAGCAGGAAATGGAGTCACTCCAATCTAACTACTTCCCACATCTTTCCCATTGATCAGGGGTGGTTAAAGTCAGATTAATTGATACAAGAATAGATTAGATGTTTAACTGAAAGTATGTGCACTGCTGTATATTCATATGGGAAAGATATGGAGCACCAAAGGACTGCAATAATAAGATAATTTTATTCATGCCTATAAACAACAACTTGAATTTATATAGCATCTTCAATGTTGTAAAACATCCCAAGGTGCAGGAGCATTATCAAACAAAACTCAACACAGAATCACATATGGAGACGTAAGGACAGGCTGGTTCAAAGAGGTAGGTTTTAAGGAGGGTCTTAAAGAAGTCAAGTTAGATAGAAAGACAGAGAGGTGAGGGAGGGAATTCCAGAGCTTAGGATCTAGGCAGCTGAAGGTGTGGCCACCAATTGTGGAGCAATGAAAATCAGGGAACCATAAGAGGCCAGAATTGGAGAAGTGCAGAGATCACTTCCATTGTACATAAGCCCATTTTCTAGCCCTTCTCAAAATCCAAGCTGTTATTCTTAACATTGCTCAATTTCCCCAAGGATATCGCTAAGAACATAAGTCAGGACACAAGAAATAGGAGCAGGAGTAGGCTGTTTGACCCTGGACCCTGCTCCGCCATGCAGTAAGATCATGGCTGATCTGATTGTGGCCTTAACTCCACTTTCCTGCCTGCTCCCTATAACCCTTTACTTCCTTGTTGATCAAAAATCAGTCCAACTCAGCCTTGAATATATTCAATGACCCAGCCTCCACTGCTCTCTGAGATAGAGAATTCCAAAGATTAACAGCTCTGAGAAGAAATTCCTGCTACCTCCCCTTTCCAACTGTTTCCACTTCCTTATCTAATACTGCTCCTACCATTTCTGTCGAAAGCTCCCATCCCTAATATTTGAAAGATTACTACTTATCCTTAACACTTGCACTTCCTCCCTCACTAACATGGCTGATATACTTTCTTATGCTGCTTCTACTATTTCTAGGTCAACAATTAGCTTTTGACAGCTTTCCTAACAAATAAATCAGTATTTGCTAATTTAAAAGATCATCAAATCTTTTTTAGACAGCTATCCTTCAAACAACAAGATCCATCATCTCTCACCCCATCCACCACCTTAATCATTCACTCCCTCCACCATCAGTGCACAGTGGCAGCAGTGTGTACCATCTACAAGATGCACTGCAGCAACTCACCAAGCCTCCTTCAACAGCACCTTCCAAACCCACAACATCTACCACCTAGAAGAACAAGGGGAGCAGATGCATTGGAACACCACCACCTGCAAGTCCCCCTTCAAGTCACACACCATCCTGACTTGGAAATATGTCACCGTCCCTTTACTGTTGCTGGATCAAAATCCTGGAACTCCCTCCCTAACAGCACTGTGGGACTACCTACATCATCACCTTCTCAAGAACAATTAGAGATGGGCAATAAATGCTGGCCTTGCCAGCAATACTCACATTCCAAGAATGAATAAAACAAAACAAATTCATCATACCCTTCAGATAGTGATATGGATAAGGGTAAACTGGATAAAACGTTTGGCATTTGTGATGTGCACGTTCTATTCTGTACGTAAAGTTTACTCAACTATCATTATAAGCCTCCCTGGTTTAGTGGAATATAAATTCTTAACTTTACATAGAGCGAAAAATATCTTATTATATTTTCCTTGTTTGATGGGCCCTTCTGAGAGTGTTGAGAGATGCACAGAGGGAAGCTATGGGCTTTTCCAACGGGAACTCAAGCCTGAGATGATGACGGAAGAGTTGGAAGTCAGAGGAATAGTGATAAATCTATATGCTGCCACTTGGCGACGTCATCTGAAAATACAATGTTAGCTTCCACATGTACGCTGATGACAGTCAGCTCTACCTCGCCACCACCTCTCTCGACTTCTCCATTGACTGAGGGCCAATGTATACAAATGTGTCCTGAACAAGAAATGTCTGTGCCTTGATCATTTGGGGAAAGGGCTTTCAATTCAGCAAGGCAAAGTGTGGAGACTGGGCTGAATTTTTTCACTTACCTAAAAGTCCTACCACCAGGGCCAAAAGTGGGAGGTGACTCCTCTTCGGCCGGCGGCAGGATTCTGGGGCAGCACATTGCCAGCGCAGCCAATTAAGAGGCCACCACTGGGACTGCCATCCAGTTAAGGACAGCGGCCCACCCGCAAGAGCTGCCGGCCCAATCAGATGTCCAGTGATTCGGCAGCCTCAGCAGCACTGCTGCTAGCGGTGGCCAGTGCTGAGGTTGCAGCTCCAGGGAGAGGGTGCCTTAATGGCAGGGCACCCTCAAAGACAGGTGAAGTTGGGTTGGGGGATGCTGGTGCCAGGCAGGCAGGCACCGGCGATCAGGGGGAGCATTGTGGCAGAGCCTTAGGCATGGGTGCGGCCATTGCCATCGGGAGACCCCCTCCGTGGGCCGTGGAATGCCCATAAAGGAGGCCGCTGCCCCTGGAATCCATTGGGAGGTCACAAGGGTTCACCTGGCACTCTCCCCACATGGCAGCAGACCCACCCGATGCAGGCAACATGCCCGTGGAGGCGGGATGTGGCCACTTAAGTGGCTCAATTGGCTGCCAGATGGGTGGTCGTGCTGCCACGTTTCCTGCTGCTGGTAATATGACATGGCGGTGGGAAGATTTCGAGCTCCCCTCCCTATGCCTTCCCTGCCATATTGCCAGCCCTCCCAGCCCACCTCCAATATGTGTATGACCAGTTCCTTGTTGTAATTTTGTAACCTTTTTGTAATGTAATCTTGTACTCAAAGGGTCTCCTCCTTGAAATCAATGAATAGCAAAACCTTGCCAGGCCATGCAAGATGCTTCCAACAGTCTGCAACAGCAGAACAGGACATGCAAAGTGAAGGATAATGTTGATTGTCACCTATTTCAGTTAAGGGAATCTGAAGTGCTAAAGCAAGAAATTTCTCACCGCATTCTTGTTGCCAAGTCACACATGCTGAGCTATCAAAACAACCATATTAAGTTTGAAGTGACATGCTCCAGTCCCAAACAAGAATTTTGAACATAAACAAAGCCAAACAGGTATGAGGGGACAGCTGGCTAAGGTTGATTGAGTAAATAGATTGAAAGGTGTGGCAGTAAATAAACAGTGGAAAACATTTAAAGAAGCAATTCAAAATGTTCAACAAAAAATACATCCCATTAAAAAACAAAAACTCAGCAAGAACGATCCATGTGTGGCTTACTAGGGAAGTTAAGGATATTATTAGTTTAAAAGAAGAGGCTTATAATTTTGTAAAGAATAGTAGTAAGCCTGAGGATTGGGAGTGTTTTCGAAACCAGTAAACGGTGGCCAAAAAGTTGATAAAAAGGGAAAAAGCAGAATATGAGAGTAAGCTAGCCAGTAATATAAAAACAGATTGTAAGAGCTTTTACAAGTATATAAAAAGGAGAGTAGCTAGAGTAAACGTTGCTCCTTTAGAGCAGTGTTGTCCAATACACTGGGCGGCACAGTGGCGCAGTGGTTAGCACCACAGCCTCACAGCTCCAGCGACCCGGGTTCAATTCTGGGTACTGCCTGTGTGGAGTTTGCAAGTTCTCCCTGTGTCTGCGTGGGTTTTCTCCAGGTGCTCCGGTTTCCTCCCACAAGCCAAAAGACTTGCAGGTTGGTAGGTAAATTGGCCATTATAAATTGCCCCTAGTATAGGTAGGTGGTAGGGAAATATAGGGACAGGTGGGGATGTGGTAGGAATATGGGATTAGTGTAGGATTAGTATAAGTGGGTGGTTAATGGTCGGCACAGACTCGGTGGGCCGAAGGGCCTGTTTCAGTGCTGTATCTCTAAACTAAACGCTCACCACGTGGCAAATCGGCCACAGACATGTGGTGAATTGATGCCGTTCATGAGTTGTGTTAAGCTTGCAGCGGTGGGTATGTGTATGGGTGTCACTTGCCAGATCGCTATTTGTTGTCTGTCCCTAATTGGTCAAGGAAGAATCAACCACGTTGCTGTTAGACAAGAGTCACATTTGGTCAGACAGCGACTGTTTATCAGAATATAATTCAGCTTTGGGGTTTCTAGTGATTTGGAAGCTGAAGGGTCACTTGTTCAATGTAACAAGAAAAATAGTTTGCTGTTTGTTACCTTCTGTGCTCCTGTTCTCTGATGACGGTACTCAGCTCTGTGATGTGCTGTGAAAGCAGGGCCAGCCTTCAGAAGGACAGCAGTCCGATTACTCTGGGAATTTTCTTGGGGAATCTAGTGACACAGAGGATACTAACTGAAGAACTTGGTTTTGTTTAGCTGGTAGTTGATGGTTTTCACAAAACATTTGAAGTATGTGAGTGATGGGCAGCACTGCATGGCTGCCAATGAGGGTTGAAATGTGCAATTTTGGCATGCTGGGATGTTGCAGCAACATTCAAATGTGTTCAGACTTTATCTTAAAAGATCTGTTGAAACAAGTGATTGAAAGGAATTGGGAACTATTGGCATAAAAGGAGGGATTACTGGAAGTTGGCCATGAGCCAAAGGTCTATTGAATGTCTGGATGCTGTGTTCTGAAAAGGCAGGGAACAGAGTGTAAGCAAGGCAAGAGTCAAAGATATATGTAGAGATTTGTCTTTCTTTTCCCTCTCCGAATCACCGAATATATCAATTTCGATAAAATAGAGACAGTTTACTCTTGAAGAAATTAGTTTTTTGAAATAAACTGGAGCACACTGTCAGAAACAGAACACTTCAGTTAACAGATTGTCACCACCCTTTGAGAGTGTATATAGTAGGCTTGCTTTGCGAACAACTGGATTGCAAAACCCTTTTGAAGCTGTTCTCGCTCTAATAGTGGGTGTATCGGTCTTGATTGCTGACATTATAAAAGCTCAATCCTATTTTCAAAAGATTATGCATTTGTTTTATTAATATTGCATATATTTTATATTTGTGGCGAATATGGTGACCTGATTGCCACAAGTTTGGCAAGTATTGAAATCCTATTGGAGAACTCTGCTTTAGAGGCAGTGACAGAAGAAATTATCATGGCGAATGAGGAAATAGCTGAGATGTTGAACAAATATGTTGTGTCTGTCTTCACAGTAGAAGACAAAAATTACATGCCAGCAATAGAGGCTATGCAAGGGATTAATAAGAGTGAGGAACATAAGGTAATTAATATCAGCAGAGAAAAAGTATTAGAGAAACCTAAGGGACTAAAAGCTGACAAATCCCCAGGACCTGATGGCCTGCATCCTAGGGTTCTAAAAGAGGTAGCACCAGAGATATGATTTATGATTATGATTTTCAGAAATTTCCTAGATTCTAGAATGGTCCCAGTGGATTGGAAGTTTGCAAATGTAACACCGCTATTCAAGAAAGGAGGGTAAGAAAAAACAGGGAATGACATGCCAGTTAGCCTGACATCAGTTGTTGGGAAAATGCTGGAATCTATTATTAAGGAAATTTTAACAATGCATTTAGAAATCATAGTACAATCAGCCAAAGTCAACATGCTTTTATGAAGGGTAAATAAAGGGGAACCAGTAGATGTGGTATACTTGGATTTCCAAAAGGCATTCGATAAGGTGCCACACAAAAGGTTAATACACAAGATAAGGGTGCATGGAGTTGGGGGTAATATATTAGCATGGATAGAGGATTGGTTAACAGACAGGAAGCAGAGAGTAGGGATAAACAGAGCATTTTCAAGTTGGTAGGCTGTAACTAGTGGAGTGCTGCAATGATCAGTGCTGGGGCCTCAGCTATTTGCAATCTATATTAATGACTTAGACGGAGAGACCAAGAGCAATATATCTAAGTTTGCTGATGATACAAAGCTAAGTGGGAATGTAAGCTGCGAGGAGAACACAAAGAGGCTGCAAAGAGATAGAACAGGTTAACTGAGTGGGCAACAAGGTGGCAAATGGAGTATAATGTGCAGAAATGTGAGGTTATTCACTTTGGTAGTAAGAACAAAAAGCAGAATATTTTTTAAAAGGTATGAAACTTCTAAATGTTGATGTTCAGAGACACTTGGATATATTCACACAAGGAACACAGAAAGTCAGCATGCAGGTACAGCAAGCAATTAGGAAGGCAAATGGCATGTTGGCCTTTATTGCAAGGGGATTGGAGTAAAGATTAAGGAAGTCTTGCTAAAATTGTGCAGGGCTTTGGTGAGACCACACCTGAATACTGTGTGCAGTTTTGGTCCCCATATTTAAGTAAGGATATACTTGCATTGGAGGCAGTGCAGCGAAGGTTCACTAGATTGGTTCCTGGGATGAGAGGGTTGTCCTACGATGAGAGGCTGATTAAATTGGGCCTCTACTCTGGAGTTTTAGAGAATGAGAGGTGATCTCATTGAGTACAAAATTCTGAAGGGGCATGACAGGGTAGACACTGCAAGGTTCTGTGAATCTAGAACACAGGGACACAGTCTCAGGATAAGAAATGAGATGAGAAGAAACTTCTTCTCTCTAAGAGTTGTGGATCTTTGGAATTTTCTACCCCAGAGGGCTGTGGATACTCCATTGCTGAGTGTATTTAAGGCTGAGACAGACAAATGTTTGGTCTCTCGGGCAATCAAGGGATATGGGGCATGGCCATGATCGGATTGAATCCACATGAGAACATTTCACATGGATACATCTAGAATACATTTCAAGCAGGGATCAAAGTGATCATGTTTATAGAATGTACTCTATGTAGTTAGTGGTTTTCAGCTGTCACACCAATGTACTTCTTAACCTCCAGCTGTATACCTGTGTTGATGACCTTGGTGCTCCTCTTGAGTGCAAAATGACTCATCCAGTTAGATAATTACATTTTGGCAGCAGCAACAAACTGAGGCACTCTTTGAGCATGGGCAATGAGTTTCCCTGACAGTTGCCATTGGAGGACTCACTGCCTTTGATTGGGGTATTCGCAGATACATGACCTAGGAATAGTGTGCAGTGGAAAAAGTCCAAGAGAGGAAGATGGAAAATAATAAAATGTCTCAGCAAAACAAATGAAAGAAGAATAATCTCTAGTGTTACCCATTACATGTGATTCAGAGCTGACAGTACACAATAGAGAATTACTATTTAAAAAGAAGCCAGCTGCAAAGCCATCAGGGATGCTTCAAGACTAACACACAAAATATACATTACAGAATATTATCAGAATACATTAAATTGTTTTACCGATGCTCTTTCATTCATGTGAAAGGGCTTTAGGCACAGCCACGCTTGTAATGATCATGAGTGTAAATTTACATGTTGCTTGCTTGATGCTGGCTGGTATGATGAAACACAAATTCAAATAAATACTTGAACAACTGATTAAAATGACTAAGGAATGGAACAGAGTAGATACAAACAAACTGCTTCCAATTTAGAAGTCTAGAACAAGGGGACATTGATGCACAATTAATTGGAAGAGAATTCAGATAAAGTCATTCAGCTATGCCAAACTCTAGGAAAGGTCCAAACAAGATTTGAACTCACAACCCCAAAGTTGTAAAGGCACTTTTCTAACCCCTGAGCTAGGAAAAAGCTGTCTACTTATATAAAAGATTGCATTACCAGAATTAGTGATTGAAGCAAAAACCTTGTCAATATTTAAGAATAGATTAGATAGTTTTTGAAAGAAAAGAGAATAAAGGAATATGGGAGTGCAGCAGGCACATGGAAATTGGAATGCTTCTTATGTGGTCTATTCTGTGTTGTAATCTCTATGGACTATAATTCCACATAATTTGCATTGTTCCAATGGGTCTTCACTGACTGCAGTCATAGGGCAAGCTCCACCATTCATCAGGAAAGCTCCAGAAATCATGGGCAACATAAAGAGATGGAGAATCAGCAAACCATTCTTTGCTCATTTTTTCTGACCTTTATGCCTTGTGAAGTGAGCATTCCACAGGGGTAAAGGGCAGGAAACCAGTCCTAGAGTCTTTTACACTAGCACTGGGACAACTATACTAATAGTGTGGTGTGGTGATATGTACCTGGCACATATTTCTTAACATATAGTCAACACCACCTGTATAACATATTATTGTTTTTTATTTGTTCCTGCGATGTGGATGGTGCTGGCTCAGTCATGAGCAAAGACTCGGTACTCTGATTCTCCATTCCTTCTATGTTGCCCCAGAATTTCTGCAGCTTTCCTGATGAACAGCAGAGCTTGGCCTATGACGGCAGTGTGTTGGGGCTAAATTGGGCAGTGTAGCACCCTTTTTTTAGGCACAACATGGCCACATAAGAATCAAAAATGGGACCTGAATTGAGTCTGCATACTTCAGATAGGAAAGGTCTATCAGTGACCATCACATCATATCCTGACAACACAAAAATAAAAAGCACCAGAAAAATGCACATTTCAATCTAATTTTATAAATTCACTCATTGCATATTGCATCCTTGTGCATTCCCTTAGTGACCGTTTTCCATGTGTCTTTGCCCAACCTAGTGCGCCCACGAGGTCCTTCCCGAACAACTGCAGCAGGGTTGGTGGAAGGCTGCCAACCTTCAATTGAGGAGGCTACAGATGGCCTTGGAGTATAACCTCAAGCAGCTCTAGACCTAGAGGACGCAGCTTCAGACTGCACCATCTTGGCATGGGCGGCAGCAGTCTGGGCTGGCTGGCTGGCAGACCACAGCAAGAGCGCTGGTGGTGTGGCATGTGTGGCAGCAGGAATGCTGTCTTCATGAGAGTGGACAGCAGGTTTGTGTTCCATGGAGCCATTGCCACTCTTCCACGGCAGCACCTCAGCAATCTTACTGATGGTTGGAGAAAATATTGATGGGCTGCTGTGATGCCCTGGAAGCTCTTTTAATCAGTGGTAACCATAGCAGCAGTCTGAGCTTCCATTGCAGATCTCAAACCTTTGATGCAATGGAAACTGTGATTTTGACCATCAGATGCTGCATCATGCTAGGTTATGCAGGTGTGCTGATGGAGGTGACCACCTGTTCCATGATGGAGAGGATGGCCTCCAAGCTCTGCACAGAATCCTGTGCCAAGTTGGTCCTGAACTCCTCTATGCTCTTTGACATTGTGCACAGTCTTTTTAGCAGGCTTTCAAGTGCACCAAGCATTTGCTTGTGTGTACCCACTAGCCGCCTTCTGTATCCTGGCCCATCAAAATCCTCATCTTTCTCCTTTGCAGCAGAACTAATGTGTGAACTTGCCCTCCAGAGAGCTAAAACCACGCTATCCTTTACCCCTGCCCTAGCTACTGTACACTTGTGCCCTGTATCTCACTATATGCAGATCCCTCCTCTATCCTAGCCTCTAAAATACGTACAGTATCAATCCCTGAGCACTGGCTGCGAGTGTAAGATTGAGTGAGGGTGTTTTTTTATTTTCACTATCTTATTTCTCCTCCTCCTCTGGCTAGGAATTTTACAGTTCCTGTGTGTCTGAAATGAAAAAGGGACAAGGGTTGGCTTTTGGTGAAGGGAGAGGAGAAAGTAAGAAATGTGTGTTTACTTCTCCGCAGCTTGTGTGTCAGAAGCCATTATGTGATGAGAAGTGGAAAGAGAGGAGGAGGATTACTTACGCAGATACCCTCATCATCTATCCCTCCAGCCCTGCCATTGGCCACAACCCCAGCAAGTCTCCTTCCCATGATGGCCAGAACTGTCTCCTCCATGCAGCCATGCTTGTCCAGAAGTTCTGTCCTGCTGCCTCCTGTTATGTGCCACCATCTCCTGCAGAAAGAGGGAATTAAGCCAGAGACTGTCTTTTAATATGTTTGGTTGATGTGGCTCTCATGATTGAATAGCTATCAGTGTGCGCCAGCTGTGGGTTGTGGTTTTTTTATTCTTTCATGGAATGTGGGCATCATTGGTTAGGCCAGCATTTATTGCCCATTCCTAATTGTCCTTGAGAAGGTGGTGGGGCGCTGCCTTCTTCAACTGCTGTAGTCCATCTTGTGTAGGTACACCCACAGTGCTGTTAGGAAGGGAGTTCCGGGGGAGAGAGGAGGGAGATGAGGGGAGGGAGATAAGGGGAAGAAAAACCAATGGCATGGGAATTCCAATGATTCCTTTCAAGGCCCAGAAGAGCACGCCTCCTTTTCCTAGTCCACACTGACACCATTATAAATTTTAAAGCATTACTTCCTGGGGCCTTTTCTGACTCTGGATCAGCAGCTTTCCTTGGCACTGAGCCTAATACATGTGACGTGTGGTTAAAGAAATATCTGGGCCCAATAGACATCATAAGACCCTGAATTTTGAATATTGATGATGCCCTCTTCTGCCTGCTGAAAACTGGTATAATCAGGATTATTCATTTTTTTTGGCAAAAAGAGAATTTTTATCTTTAGATTAGAGATACAGCACTGAAACAGGCCCTTCGGCCCACCGAGTCTGTGCCGACCATCAACCACCCATTTATACTAATCCCATATTCCTACCAAACATCCCCACCTGTCCCTATATTTCCCTACCACCTACCTATACTAGTGACAATTTATAATGGCCAATTTACCTACCAACCTGCAAGTCTTTTGGCTTGTGGGAGAAAACCAGAGCACCCGGAGGAAACCCACACAAACACAGGGAGAACTTGCAAACTCCACACAGGCAGTACCCAGAATCGAACCCGGGTCCCTGGAGCTGTGAGGCTGCAGCGCTAACCACTGCGCCACTGTGCAGTGTGATTAAAATGATTGTTTGCCTTTCTTTATATTAGTAGATTAAAGAAATAAAGCAGTAAGAATAGAGCACTGAAGTATTAAAGTCAAGTTGAATATCCTACTGTTCAAAGTTTGCCTTTATTGGATAGACTTTATGCAAGTTTATACTTGTATAGATTCAACTTGCTTTGAGGATTCTATGAGAAGAAAAACAGATATCTGCTGTTTTGCTTAAGTGTTAGATTTTCTTACTGATCCTTTTTGGCCCCACCTTCTGTCCCATAGCATCATGAGATCATGATACGTGCGTAGGATTTTATTCTGGGCCATGTGGTGGTGGACCAGAAGGCTGGGGAAGAACCCGCCTCCGCCCTCTGTTGAATCCCTGTTGCTATTTAATGACTGGCAACCAATTAACTGCCTGTCATTAGGGACACCTTCCTTTTAAGGGAAGAGCTCCCACCTCCAGATCGGCCAATCAGAGGTCTAGCAGCTCTGCAGTACCAGCAGTGCCACCACTCCTGGTGGTCACTGACAGTACTCCAAGAGACCCTGCAGCACTGAGGATATCAGACACCTTGGGATAGGTAAGTGGGGTTGGGGTTGTTGGGCCACTTAGGCATGCCCCTGTGATGGGGTGGGGAAGGGGTCTTCCTGGGAGTCCTGGCTTGCTCCCAAAGGAGGGACTCACCCCCACCCCACTTGGAAGCTACCAGATCTCACCTAGTAGTGTCTTCATGTAATGGTGGGCACCTCCATCCTACACAAAATTGGAGCAGAGTTGGGAAGAGGCCCTTAAGTGGCTTTCCTCACCCCAGACAAAACGGCAAGGGGCTTGGACAACATCAGGAACTGCACCCGCTGCAATTTTGTTTGTCCCCCAGCCTCTGTGCCCATCTCAAAAGGCAGAATAAAATCCTGACCATTGTCTATGCTGTTGGTTTATGTAATCCTGTCCTCAAGCTCCTACTGCTTTTCCTAATCCTGTGTTTTCCTTAATTCAATAAAACTGTTCCTTGCACCAGCTCCCTCATCTGCACTGATCCTACAGATTTATATAGAATCACCTCAAACTTACAGCCAGAAACAGGACATTCAGCTCGACTGGTCTAATCCAGTGTTTATGCTCCACATAAGCCTCCTCCCATCCTAATTCATCTTATACTAGCAGCAAATCCTCGTATTCTGTTTTCCCTCATGTACTTATAAAGTTTTCCTTAAATGCATCTATGCTATTCACTTCAATTCTTCTATGTGGTAGCAAGACATTCTAACCATTCTCTGGGTGAAGAAGTTTCTCCTGAATTGCTTATTAAATTTATCAGTGACCATCTTATATTTAAGAATTCTCCACAAGTTGAAACATTTTCTCTAAGTCTATCCTATCAAACCCCATCATAATTTTAAAGACTGCTATTAGGTCAACCCTCAGCCCTCTCTTTTCTAGAGAAATGAGACACCCACCCCACAAACTGTTCAGTCTTTCCTGGGAGCTAGATTAACCTTTCACTGTCCTCGGCTCCCTGAACTTCACTACGTTTCGTCCTCCTGTTTCCCTCCCATTGCTCCTCATTCTCTACTGGTATACCGGATCCATTGCTGCTCACTACTGACACCCGAGGCCACCACAAACCTCTACTGAACTCCTGAATAAACCTCTGTTTCTTTATGGTCAATCTTGACTTCTCCTCTGCCCTCTGTTTCACTGGACAATATCCAGCAATGTGCCTACCCTAAGCCTCTTTGCCTCACCACCTCCCTCTCCTTTAACACCATTCATAAAACCCATCTCTTTGACCAATCTTTAGGTCCCCCCTTCAAGTGTCTCCTTCTCTGACTCGGCATTCCATTTTGGGGGATTCTGCCTCTGTGAAGCCTCTTGGGTCATTTTTATGCTCTATATATAAATGCAAGTTGTTATTGTTTTGGGAAAAAAAGTTTGCTGGGTAAGATACAGAAAAGAACAGTTTATATCAATAATTCTGAATTATTCTTAAACTACTGTGACGAAACCAGGAATAAAGGAATCTTTGATTGCTCAGCCTTGGTCTAAATACAGCAGTCCAGTTGCTGCTTTAAAACTGTGGGTTTCAATTTCAAAGGATATTAGCCTTGACGACACTACTTTAGTTTTGGTTAGGCAGCTAGATTAGTAGAGACCCAGTCAAATTTCATTCTGATGGACCGCCCCCTTAATCCTTACATAGCCGAAACAAGTTTCACAAAAAACTCTGTTCAGTTGTCACTCATACACTGGTAGAAAGCAGCAGTCAGGGCTGGCGATCAGGGCTCATTCACTTCAGGGCTAGTTTCTACAAATTCTTAAGATTCCCTGGTCTAGAACTTTACAAGATCTTCTGGTAAGTTTTAGGATTTCACTACTCCCTTACATGCTATGTTAATAGAGTCTGCAGTAAAACTGGGTTTGAGTATATCAAATTGTAAATCTTAATTACAGATATAAGTTTCTATCCTGTTGAAGTCAAACTAGAAGGATGTATACTTCTACTCAGGCATTTGCTGTTAAGCATATATCATGAAACAATCTTTTTGAATGTGTTTATTAGTATCCCTAGGACATAACTGAGTGTTGGTCTGGTACTTATTAAGATGTGAGCAGGATCAAAATATCACTCCTGGTTATTTTGTATTTTTGCCAAAGAAACTTGACTCAGGAAACAAGGGCTGTAGCAGTAAAAAAAAGCAAAACGGTGCTTGGTCAAGACACTTGCAAAGGAGGCGATCGTGCTACTGCATATCTGAAGAGCAAGAACTTCAGGCATGTCCACTGTAGTTTTGATTACCATGTTGTGTATGAATCACACAAGGTCATAATTTCCAAACAGTGGAAAACCTGCCATTAAAATTTTGATAAGCATTAGAAGGTAAATTTAATCTATACTTTTCTCTGCGTAACAGAAGTGGAGATTTTTTTGCTGAATTAATTGAGGGTAGAAAAATAAACTTCAAATTCTGGGTAACCCCAAATGATAGAAAAATATGTACATCATTTATCACAGAAAACATCAGCTCCTGTTTATCACAAAATCAAAGGAGAAATAATGTAAACTACCTTTTCATTTGGATTGCATTATTTATCTCAAATGCAAATTGCACAGAAAGTAAGGAGCAATAGAGTCAAGCAGTAATGAAAGGATATTAGACATTGTGTATCTTGGGACTGAGAATGTTAACTCATAAACAAGTGAGTCAGTAACGTTTAACAGTACACTACCTGAATTCATTATTTGCATTTTGTAAAATATTTCTTGGAAATAGTTTATAAAGCTTAGTATGTGTTTGATATATCTGATTATATAGATAAATATGCTGTATATAAACTTATATGAGCTTGCATTAAGGAGAGTATCTTAAGACTGAACAAAGTTTTGAAATGGTGTGTATCAGATAAAATAAACTATTTAGCAGCCACATTAAGTATTGGTGTATAATGCATAGCAATATCAGAGTCCTTGAAAGTTATCAAATACTGCTGCAATCTTGTACTGTCTCATAACTTGAGCAGAAAGTAAGCAACTTCTCAACACATTTTCAGCAACAATCATGGCATTAGTTTCTGAGCTGCAGAATTTGGTAGAACACAAGGCGATTCCTGTTCATGTTATTTTCCCAGCAACTATTTAATGAAGTGGAGAGTCAGTTAGCTCAGTTGGCTAGTGTATAATGCACAAAGATATCAAAAGCACAGGTTCAATCCCCATACCAGTTTTGGTAGCTCATGGAGGCCTGCCTCCTCACCTTGTCCTACACTTGAGGAGTACTAACCCTCAAGCTATACATCACCAACTGTCTCTCCAATGGGGAAAGATGCCTATGGTCCTTTGGGACTATGGCTAGAACAATTTAATAAAGTAGTAACTAAGTGAATTTACATGACTTTACTTATCTGCCTTTCTTCTGTGTTGTCAGACTGCTTATCTAACATCCAGTCCGAGATGAGCAGCAGCTTCCTCCGAATAAACATTGTGAAGTCCAAAGCCATTGTCTTTGGTCCCCACCACAAACTGTATTCCCTCGCCACTGATTCTATTCCCCTCACTGGCCACTGTCTCAGACTATTCATAACCTCAACGTTCTATTTGACCCTGAACTGAGTTTCCAAATCTACATCCTCTACATCACAAAGTCCTGGCTACTTCCACCTGTGGAATATCACCTGTCTCCACCTCTGCCTCAGCTAATCTGCAACTGACACTCTAATCCATGCTTTTGTCTATTGACTATTCCAATATTCTTCTGGCAGGCCCCCCATCTTGCACAATTCATCCAAAATTCTCCTGCCCATATTTTAACCGGCACCAAGCCCCGCTCACCATCGCATCTGTGCTCGCCAACCTACATTGGTTCCCAGTCCATCAACAACCCAATTTTAAAACCCTCAACCTCATGTTCAAATCCCTCCATGGCCTCACCCCTCCCAATGTCTGCTCTCCAGCCTTCCAAGAACTCTGTTTACCTGCAACTCTTGCCTCTTGTGCATGCCCCCACTTCAGTTACCTTCAGCTATCTAGGCCCTAAGCTCTGGAACACCCTTTGTAAATATCTCAGTCTCTTCACCTCTTTCTCATCCTTTAAAATGCTCCTTAAAATTTATCTCTTTTACCAATCTTCTAGTCACCCATCCTAATATCTCCCTTTTTCAAGTCAGTGTCAATTTTTGTCTGATTATGCTCCTGTGAAGCATCTTGGGATATTTTACTGCACAAAAGGTGCTATGTATATGCAGGCTTTTACAATTGTTTTGTTGATGACACTCTTTCAGAATCCAGTGCATAGTCTAACCAGATAAAGAAACACACTTGACTCAATCTTTGCACAAAATATTTAACTTCAGAGCTCACTAGTGGGTTGTTAAATATAACATCTCAGGCACAGTTTTGAGAATACATAAATAGGCAACTGCTGTCTTTGTCAAAGTACATGATTGTATAAGATCCATATGGTTGTGTCTTTCACACACAATGATGAATGAACTGCTTGTATGTGCAGTGAATTTTGTGCATATAGTGTAGTTAGACTGGATAAAATTTTGCCAGCAAAAAAGATAATCTTGTTTGAGCTTTCTGGTATCATCCAGACACAATCTGTTCCAGCACTTCTGTGAAAAGTTAACTTTTTTCAAAAGCTCTTTTAAGTATAATGTTTTGCCTATTGGAGCGAGGACACTTTAATCCATACTAATTTATCCCTTGTGCATTCATTGGACTCAATGTGGTTTATCAAATGAAATACAAGGGCAAAAACAGCTTATGTTCTGATCACTATTTCTTTTAGGGTAATTAAAAGATTGGATCCTATTTCAGTATGTGGCTATAATGTTTCCAGTCATGTACATACACCAACATTTTGTGAACTCTCTCAGCCATTAATAGGAAATTAAAATTTATAACTCAGGAAGCAGTGAATGCTTCACAGTATTTTTCATTTACAATGTTTTGTGCTATAGCACTTAGAACCTGTTGCCAGAAAGAGATCTTGGCATTGACTACTTTACATTGTTTGTTTGGCTGTTGAATCTCCAGGGTTACTTCATTCTTCTTGAAATATGCAGGATTGTTTTTAGTTTTGTTCTAAAATATATACTCTCCTCAGTGCCTTTTTATAGTAGTGAGGATGCTTTGTAAAGCAAGGTTGTAAATTAATTCGAGTAATAGTTCCTTAAATCTGTCTGACATCAATTATGTCAGTTATGTCACTTTCCCTCCCTGTATTGGTTTTGACACAGAAGTAAGTTGAGATTTAGCACAGAACTGCTCGGCTCACATACAGTGAACAGAATAACATTTGGACTTCTCTGAAATGTTTACTGCTGCTCTGTCTAATAAAGATGGCAGCCCTGGCAAGCAATCACAAGGGTTGCGATATCGCTTCTGGAACTCCAGCCCCGCCTCTGTTTTTGACAGCTTGAGCCTTGCATGTAATACAACCCAGATGTATGAACAACACCTAAGCTCCATGTCTGGGCTAATGGGTTCCTTTTATTAGGGAAACTTAAGCCTTTTTGTTGCAGATTCATGTTATTTGCCAATATTACAACAATGACTACACTTCAAAAGAACCTCATTGGCTATAAAGTGCTTTGGGAATTCGGAAGATGTGAACGATGTCACATAAATACAAGGGGGGAAATTAGATAAGGCTAGTAACCAGGTGTGGGGATTGCGATGTGCGAATAATCAGCACCTATTTGTAGTGCTGCAGACAGCACACAAACTGTGGGTTCCCTGCTAATTTAAATGATAGTGATTGCAGCCTAGGCCTAAGTGCACTGTTGAGTGGCTGCACACCTCAGCAACGGGCCCAAGTTCACGTGAGTCTGCACCTCTTAGAAGCAAGGTGCATTCCAGCTGCAGTAAGTAGTGGAACTGGTTAAAGAAGAGCTTATGAGCAGAAAGAGTGGAAATGGTGCAACAGACCAGCAGCATGCTCCACGATTCTCTGAAGCAGCATTGGGAGACATTGCTGCAGGAGGTGGATAGGAGGAGAAAGCTCCTCATCCCTCAGGGGGCCACACAAACACTACAAATACAGTGGGACCAGACAGCCATCACAGTCAATGCCAGGGGTCCAGCTCCAAGAACCTGGGTGCAGTGCCATAAAAAGTGCAGTGAGCTCACACGAGTGGCCGAGGTTAGTGAATGCATCGGCATATACCGGGCTGAATTTAGTGCGGGCTTTTCGACCAGGAATGGAGGCGTGGGGGGGGGGGTGGGGGTGGGGGGGGGTCAGAAAATTGTGTTGGAAGGATCCACCTGGAAATTCAGTGTCTTGACATCGATTCCGGATTTAGTCAGTGGCAGGAAAGCACCAAGGCTGCGTCTCTGCCCCAACGTGATAGGAATGCAATTTAAATTGTAGAGCACTTACTTTTAATACATTAGCATCTAATTTATCGCGATTCAATGGGGGCTTGGGATTAAGTGGACGATTAGTGGCCCTCACATGCTTTCAGATTCTTGACCATGGAAAGCTGGCAGCACAAAAGTGTCACGACAGGTAGGCGGCCATGACCAGCACTGCACAGCGGAAGAGAGGGGAGCGTAGGCCATTGTCGGCCTACATGCTGTGCACTCTGCAAGGGGAGGGGGGGTTTGGATTTTCAGATGCTTCGCAAGGGCTGTCGGAGTCTTGGGGGCTGTGCAATGGGGATCGAGTTCTTGGGTGCTCTACAAGGAGGATTGGAGTCTCGTGTGGGACTGCTGGCTGAGCAGGGCTGCAAGGTGGGGTGGGGGGGGGGCTTGGGTTTGGGTGGCTGTATCATGTGACCAAATTGTTGGGTGAAATGTTTGGCTTCCCGTACTGCTGGATGAGAGGGTTGGTTTTAAGCAAGGATGGGCACTGAGGGCCATCAGGGAGCTTGTCAGGAGAAGTAGCAAAGGAACTGGTGCCAAGGCAGGGTCGTCTCTGCATCGACAGTGCTCTGGGGCCCACTGGTCACCTGGCATGGGTCTCATACACCCTATCTTTTTGGACACTTCTGTGACCTAACGTGGCTCCTCCCTGCCAAGAGGCAGCTGCACCTACCCATGAAGCTAAACAACGAGAGCAGCAGCCACCGGCCATGCCGAGAAGGGCCCACCTGCACCAGAGAGATACCAGATTCGGCTCAGCTACCTCCAAATGTCCGAGTGGCATTGTCTGCAAAGACTATGGCTCTCCAGGGAGGCCTACACTGACTTATGTGCCCTGCTACAGGTCGAGTTGCGACCTATGGGATTTGGGTTCACCCTATGCCCATGGCCCCAAAGATCACAGTGGCACTAAATTTTTCCACATCTGGATCATTGCAAGAATGCACTGGGGACATGTGTGGGGTCTCCCAGGCAACAGCCCACCGCTGCATCAAAGAAGTGACCAATGCCCTGTTCAAGGGGGTCAGTGACTATGTGCGCTACTGGACTGACTCGGACAGTCAGACTGAGAGGGCCATCGGATTTGGAGAAATCGCTGGGTTTCCTTGGGTGCAACGTGTGATAGATTGCATGCATGTAGCCATCAAAGCTTCTATGGGCCAGCCATCTGCCTTCATCAACAGGAAGGGCTTCCATTCAATCAATGTGCAACTGGTCTATGACCACTGGAAGTGTTTCCTACAGGTGTGCCCACTTTCCATGAAGCAGGCTCGACACCTACATACTTTGACAGTCCAGGCGCCACAGCTTTTCAGGCCCCTGCTTGCCTTCAGGGATGGATTCTTGGGGACAAGGGCTACCCATTGAAGGCATGGCTACTGACCCCTGTGAGGAACCCTCACACTGCAGTAGAAGAGAGGTACAACACTTTCCACAGCTCCACCCAAGTGGCCATTGAGCAAGCCATTGGGCTGCTGAAGATGAGATTCCACAGACTAGATTGATTGGTGGAGCCCTGTAGTATGTCCCAGTGAGGATTTCCAGTATCGTGGTGGTCCGCTGTATTCTGCACAATCCAGCACTGCAGAGCGGGGAGGGCTTGCATGACGATGACATGACTGAGAGCCATTCCTCCCATGATGAGGAGGATGTGGAGGAGGAAGATGAGCAGGCAGCACTGGATGTTGAAACCTTTGCACTGGAGGGCAGGCAGATTGAGTGATGGGCCAAGGAGGCAAGAGACAATTTCATACTTTCCCACTTCCAGCCACCCTCATGGCCACTCAAAGTAAAAACAATAAAGAATCACCTCAATACATGCAGTCTGTTGCTTCCTTTCTATTTGTGTTCCGTGCCTAGAGCCCAGCTGAACCACGTGCTAGTGCCCAAGGAAGATCATATTCAAATGAGGGCTGTGTCTACATTGCCATCCATTAAGGGGGATGGGTGAAGTCAACGGCTCATAATTAAGACATGATAGAATAATCACTTTACCACAATGAAGGTTAATTGCTAGAACAAAAGAACTTTACGTGATGCAGCAAATGTAAATTTCCAACACCCGTGAACCCCCAAGTGTGTCTAGATGGTTTTCTTTACATGTGTACGAGTGCTTCTATGAGGTGTGACCCCTGTGCTAGCAGCTGGGCTGGAGGCAGGCTGCTGATTAGGCTACCCTTTGGCCTGTGATGACTTCAGTGGCTGTTCTTTGGCTGCCTGAGGTCTGGAGGGTCCTGGATGCTTGAGGGTTTCCTGCACAGTGCAGGACTCTCCTTAGGCATCGTGGCTGCTGGGGCTGGGCTCACTGGTGGAGGGGCTGAGGAGCCGTGTCCACACTCAGAGTTCCGTGAGGGCAGCCCCCAGCTGTGGAGGTCAGCCTCTCCTCCTCCCTTTCAAGACTCACTTGAACCTTGCTGCTCACTGGAGAAGGACGAGGACCTGGAGAGGACTCCAGGCACCTTGTCCTTTTCTTGCCTTGCCGCTGCTGCATTGAGCTCATGGCCAAGGCGATGGTGTGCAAGTCTGCACGCATCTGTGGGATCTGGCTCTTCAAGAGGGTCACCAACCTCTCGATGGAGGAAGCCATGCAGTCGTATGTCTGAGACATGACAGTACTCATGGCATGAATGGACTCCTCCATCGCCCACTCATAGCTGTGCATGGCCTCTGGTATCTCCGCTGTATGTTGCCTTATCTCTCTCTGCAACTTCAGCATGTCCTGTACTGCCTAAATCAGAGGCTTGTCATCAGTCCGGGGCTCAGCATGGGCCTGTCCACCCACAGTCCTCTGACTGTCAGAGACCTCGGCTGTCTCAGCCTCAGCCGGCAGCTCGGGCATGTGTGTGATGCTCTCAGCAGCTTATGACCCTGATTTTAAAGCTGAGTGCAAACCCACTGAGGTGAAAGTATCTGTACTGGTAGAAAGTGCAGGAGAGTCATGCGACAGTCCTCTGACTGCTGATCCTCCTCAGAGGTTGACGACTGTCCCCCTTCTGCTTGAGTCTCCTGTGGACGCCAACGTGCATGAGAGAACACAAACATGTGTGGATTAGGCTGTGCAGATCTTGTCATGCCAACCATGCATGATGTAGCTCTCCAGAAGTAAACTGTATGTCGATGGAAGACAATCCTCGCTCTCTTGCGTTGAGATGCCAGTTTCTCCATCTGATATGGTCTCTGCCAATTCTAATGCCTCTTCCTCTGCTGTGGAGAGAGGCCAAAGACCTGGGATGCCTCTGCCAGTCCAGGCTGTCTCCCTCCTCTTATGGGCCCTCTTGTCCCGCAAGTGGAAAGAGGGAGAGAGGGAGATAGCAAAAAGACATTTCTGCTACTGTCAGCCCCTCGTTTTATTTATTTTTATTTAGACATACAGCACTGAAACAGGCCCTTCGGCCCACCGAGTCTGTGCCGACCAACAACCACCCATTTATGCTAACCCTACAGTAATCCCATATTCCCTACCTACACTAGTGGCAATTTATAACAGCCAATTTACCTATCATCTGCAAGTCTTTGGATGTGGGAGGAAACTGGAGCACCCGGAGGAAACCCACGCGGTCAAAGGGAGAACTTGCAAACTCCACACAGGCAGTACCCAGAATTGAACCCGGGTCCCTGGAGCTGTGAGGCTGCGGTGCTAACCACTGCGCCACTGTGCCGCCCTTTTCTACTGGGCTGTCCTATATAGCTCATGCTCCCGTCTGCTCCCAGGGAGTTAAGCGGTGAGCGGGGGGGGCGGGGGGGGGAGCGGTGTGCTGGGAAAGAAGGTGGCCTGTGGCTGAGATGCAGTCATACATCTGTCTAGCGTGAGGTGATGCTTATACCCCTCTGTCAGTGTAGTTGTGATGCCTCCCTCCCCATGTCCTGCTTCCTCTTGTGTAGCCACTTTTAATCTCTAGAAGGAAGAGAGGTGTGGAGCACTCACCTTGGCAGAACAAAGGAGGTCGTTGATCCTCTTGCAGCACTGTACCCACGTCCAGGGGTGGGGGGTGACCCCATGGCTGCGAACTTTCTCAGCTATCTACATCCAGGTTTGCTTGGTCAATTGGGAGGACCTCTTCTTGCCATCGTTGGGGAAGAGGACCTCCCACCTTTCCCTTGCTGGGACCCACAATGGGCTCACTAAATTCAGCCCACCATATTCTTACAAATGAACCACTGCTCCATTCCCCCCACACTCTTCACTCACCAACCACCAATTTCTATCAAGCACAATTCATACCTAACGTTCATAGCCTCACCTCATCCTCACACACTTAGCACTGCTACAAGCCTCACAACTTGTGCTCACTGCCAGCTATTCAACCATGACAGCCACGTCTGCCAAACATATTGCACCACACTCATTGACACACTTCCCTCTCTCATGCTGGTCAATGTGGCGCATAACCATAGGCAGCAACAGCATCCAATCAGTAGGGGGCAGACGTGGCTGCATGCCCTCATCCCCATGGAGGAGACGGTGCTGGCCATCATTGAAGCGGCCACAACTGAGGAGGATGACGGTATGTTCCTACCTAATCCACTTTCTCACATCCCACTTCCCTCTCATCCTGCAAGCACTTCTGATTTGCAAGCTACAGATAGTGTAAGCATGCAGGTCCCACTTTGCCCAACCTCCCTTAACCACAATCCTACTCTTGTACCTTTATCCTTTCAGAGACCCAAGAACTGCCACCTGATCAAACTTTGGTGCAGGAGTCTGAAGTACAAGAGGTGTAGGCCACTGATGAAGAAGATACACTGTTGCTCGATCTCACACTTGCAGCCACCAGCTCAGATACTGGCATTATGCATAATATAGAGGGCAGCACAGAGGTGGGATTTGCACGTGGTGAGTCAATGAAAACGAGTGGGCTGTAGCCAGGACAGGGGGAAAACAAAGTGCAGGTGCCATTTCCCAGAGGGCAAGATAACACATGAGTTCTGCTTCAGAGGACATTAAAGGGGCGGCGTACAGAAAAAGGGTGATGAGCTTGCACCCAGAAATGCTTGGTATATTGTCAGGCCTTCCAGAAAGCCTGATTTCACTGTCAAGGAGCATGGAGGAGTCCTGTTCCAACTTGGCACAGGACTCGGAGCCCATTCTTTCCAGCATGGAAGTGGTAGCAACTCCATGTGTGCACTTGCAGACCTGACCCTGATGCAGCATCTGATGGCTGATGTCTCAGCTTCCATTGCAGCACAGATAGAAGCCACACAATGTTTGGCTGCTGAAGTTGAAACTCAGACTGATGCTACGGGATCTCAACTTGTTGCAGTGCAGACTCACTTTGCTGTCATCATGGCTGTGGATACCAGTGTTCAAAGGAACTTTCAGGCTCTCACAGCAGTCCAGCAATCTGTGCTCCAGCAGATTACTAGGCATCGCCCTGGGGGAGTGGCAGTGGCACGAGGCAGCATAAACCTGCTGTCTACTCTTAGAATAACAGCATTCGTCCTCCCACCACTGCCATTCTTCTAGTGCCTTTGCTGTTGCCTGTCACCCAGCCAGCCCAGATTCCTGTTGCCAGTGCTGAGATGGTGCAGTCTTATGCCAGGCCTTCCAGGTCCAGAGCTGTGCCTGCAAGGCCATCTGCAGTCTTCCTCACCGAAAGTCAGCAGCCTTCCAGCAGCTGTGCGTCTGCCAATGGGTAGTACCGTGTAGGAGCACTAGGCCAAGAAAAGGCACTCACAAGACAGGCAGTACGGGAATGCACAAGGGTGATTAGTTAACTTTTATATGGAATATTGGAGTGCTTGTTGGATAAAGTTGGTACAGAATGGTTGTTTTGTGGCTTTTATTTCAGAATTGTGGCCGAAGATACTGTAATGGTCAGCGACAGAGGGATGGTAAGGTGTGGGACTGTTGTACAATGGGGAATTGGTGTGTTCAGTCGAACTGTAGTTGAATGAGGTGATCACGGACAACCCGCTGGAAAGGGATGTGCTGGTTGCCTCCTCCCTTCCTCCAGTTCCTCCTCCTCCCTCTCTTGAACTGCTTGCTGTATCCCTGGTGACATTGGCTGTGCCCTCATGATAGTCAGGTTGTGGAGGGTACAGCAAACCACTATGAAGCAGGACGCACGCTCCATTAGAGGGGTCCAGGTAGCAGAACCGTTACTTCAACACCTCAATGGTTTCCTCTATGATGTTGCATGTAGCAGCATGTCTCTCATATAAGTATGCTGGCCAAGTGTAGTTCGGTTGCGGAGCAGAGTCATGAAGCAGGTGTAGAATGGATAGCCCTTGTTGCCCAGCAGCCAGCCTCTGGTTTGTTGTGGTGGCTTTAATACAACAGAACAGCAAACTGGAACAGAATGAATGCATCATGACTGCTGCCAGGATAGCAGGCATTCACCAGCATGATGTGCTGTGCATAGTCACGTGTCAACTCTACATGCAATGAGTGATAACCTTTGCAGTTGCGGTGCATCTCAGCATTTAGATACGGTGCCCACAAAGCTATGTGTCTGCAGGCGATGACACCCTGCACCATGCGAAAGCCCATTTCCCTGCCAAAATCATATGCACACTTTGCTTGCTTCTCTCTGGGCAGAGAGAACCACAATGAATTCCCCTTTTCTGGCACAAAGAGAATCTGCCACCTCTGTGATGCAGCAATGGAAGGTGAACTGGGGTTACAAATGGCACCTGTTTCAGCCTGGAAGGATCCTGACACAAATAAATTTAGGGCCATGGTCACCTTCACAGTCACTGGTGGCGATGTCCTTGCCCTGCTCTGAGGCTGGTTGTAAGAGGTGGCAGAGTTCTGTGAGCACCTCCTCTACAAAGTGCTGATGACGCACACACTACTCTGGCTTAGATGAAGATAAGGGAAATGCTCCCAGAAGATCTGTGCCAACACGTAAATAAACAAAGCTGTAGTGAATAATGATTAAATATTTTAAATCGAAAAATGATGCTAGGTCAATGGCCATATTGAGCCAGCATTTATGATTATCATTCACTACTGTATTTATGTTTAATCTAGTTTTGCAGCTTTGTGCTCACAAGAATCTTGGCACTGCGATTTAAAAAAATAATTTTATTAATTGGTTGGTAATTAACATGTATACTGACTATAAAATATTTGAATGAGATGAGGTGATTTGCATTTAAATGTACATGTACTTTTCTACTCAGTAAATCATTGACATATTGATTAAGGCTGATCTCTGAATGACTGATCCTATCAACGACTGATTCAATTACGAAGCAATCTTAAATTCAATGTTAGTAAATTTATTACACCTTTTAGACTAAAATACGGTTAAAAAAGTCTTCATTAATTCGATGATATTGTTATCATAGGAACATAGGAACAGGAGTCGGCCATGGAGCCACTTGAGACTTTCTATTAGATCAAGGCTGTACCTCAAATTTATTTACCCACCTTTTTTCCGTAACACTTAATAATCTTACCTCTAAAGTCCAGTGATCTGAATCTTGAAAAAATCAATTGACTTAGCATCCACAGCCTTTGGGGGAGATATTTATGATTTCACTTTCTTTTGTGTGAAAAAAACTTCCTGATTTCACTAACTGGCCTAGCTCTAATTATAAAATGTGCCCCTTTGTTGTGGATTCCTCCACCAGTGGAAATAGTTTCTCTCTGTCTACTCTATTGAATCCCTTTATCATTTTAAACACCTCAATTAGATCACCCCTTAACTGTCTAAGCTCAAGGGAATGCAAACCAAGCTATGCAAACTGTCCTCATAATTTAACCATTTAAGCCCCAGTATCATTCTGGTGATTCTTTGCTGCAACTGTTCCAAGGCCTTTCATGAGGAGTTGTGATCAAAACTGAACAAAGAGTTCCAGATGGGGTCTGACCAAGGCTCTATACAACTGAAACATCACCTCCTCACTTTGATATTCAACTCCCTTGAGAAAAAGGCTAATGAATGTTGGCCTTTATGATTGCTTTTTGTACCTATGCAATAGGTATTAGTGATTTGTGTACTTGGATACCTAAATCCCTTTAATAAATAATCGATGAACAGATGAAAGGTCATCAACCTGAAACGTTAACTCTGTTTCTCTCTCCACAGATGCTGTCAGACTTGCTGAGTCCAGCACTTCCTCTTTTTATTTCAGATTTCCAGCATCCACAGGTTTTGGTTTTGTACTTCAATCCGTTTGCTCCTTCACAGCTCCTAGTCTCTCCCCATTAAGAAAACATTCTGATTTATCTTTCACAGACCCAAAATAAATTACCTCCCACTTCCCCACATTGAACTCCATCTACCAAACTTTTTGTCCACTCATTTAATTTGTCTGTATCCCTTTGCAACTTCCAGTTCCCATTTTTAAATAATAATCTAGCATCAAACCTTATCAAATACCTGCTCAGTGTTCATGTAGACAACATCCATAGATACTCTGCTATCCACCATGCTACTGGCCTCCTGTATCAGATAAATAAGTTCTGCTCCAACTCTAATTCTGATGACAGAAGCATAAAATCCCAATATAGGATACTGGCCCCATTAACTCCCATTATGTAGCAATTATTGTCCAAATATCGCACTGAACTACTAAATAAAGGGCATTTTGTGTCATCGCAAAGCTAGCTTTGCTTTGCAGTAATGCATGAATGAAGGCATAACTACAACTGAATTGGTGTCATTTGGGTATTGTGTCCCAGATGCAAGGCCACCTGGAGGAATTACGTTCAAATAGCTCTGGCTGTGCTCCAATGTAAAGAGCCAGGTGATTGGCTGGACCACCGTTCGACTTCTAATTTGACTGTTCTGTCAATCTGTTTCTAACATTTCAAATTTTACAGCAATTGTCCACTAGTTTAAGCACACAGTCACAGAGCTCTGCTGCCCATAACTAGAGAAGCCTAAGCAGAATAGTATGACTCACTGCAGTTCCCTACCACCCTCCTAACAGCAGACACCAATTTCAAATAGTATGCACAATTTAATTATGTTCCAAGCATAAACAGTTACCCATTTACCCAGGTTTTAAAGGACATTGTCTTCCTGAAGAAATGTTTCAAAAGCCTTGTTTACTTGAGTTTGGAGAAGTCTCAGAAAAGGTGTGCAGCAATTTTGTTATTGTCATTTCAGCTACAAGTGACATGATGATGTGAGTTTCGATGTGACTGACAGCCACTTTTCAGTTAAAGACAGGACAATAATTTAGAATTGCAATTATTTTGGAGTAAAAAATGTTTTTCTATTAAGTATTTTATATTAATTGTGAATGGAATGTTTAAATGAGCAGATTTGCAAATTGTGTATTCCTTACAACTTAGATATCTTGATGATACAAGAATAAAATTCCCTAGTAAACTGACTGTAGAGTTATCAGAATTCAGGAAGAAGTTCGCCCTATAAAAAGCTGGTATTTTGTTATTAATAGAATAAAAACAAATTAATTAATTTTGTTTTGCAGTCAATCTATGATGCCATTTAACTTGAAGTGCTTTTTTAACATTTGATCATTTAAAAATATTTTATTGCATTTTGAAAAAGAACTCCCCATCTGAACTCTTATTGCACCAGCTTACTGCATTTAAACAGTGACTGACATTCGATGCTCTCATTGATCAGTGCAAATTCTGAAATTTCCAATACTTCTAATGCTGCTTGTTCGACTTTCCTGGAACTGCAATGGATCCATGGAATTATTTTCATTCTGCTGCAGAAAGCGGAAGAAAATATATGACCGAGATCACAGTTTGTTACTTCATGAGAGAACTATCAGTCATGACAGAGTGAGCTGAACTGTGGCACACCTGATCCTTGGTAATGTCTGTATCAGGAAAATGTCTGCCATTTCAAGCACTATATTCCTGACGCTCCAGTGTTTATATGTAGCAGCAGAAATCTCTAAGGTATTTTACTAACGATGGCTGCTATAGAATTAGTGTCTGGGCTTGTGCCATGTGACTCACATGAACTGCTAATTATTTTTAGCTTGGAATGCTGTTTGCCTGCCCAATGATCCAACTGGAAGAGCAGGCTATTTCCCCCATGACTTACTCATGGGATTCATGTCAGTAGTACATATGGCTCTAGATTAGAAAACTAAATGCACAACATCAAACGTCTCAAAATATGTTTGTGCTAACCTATCAAAGAAGCCTTTATTCATGTAATAACACTGCCACTATGTTGGTTTGTAGCAATTTGCTTACATTGCTGGAAAAGACATTTGCAAATTCAATTTATCATTTTCTAATAAACAAAATATGCTTTTAAAAATTTATCTTTTTCTGAGCAAAATCAAATTGATGTATAAGGTGGTCGAGGGTGGCCAGTTAGTGCGCTGAAGTGTCACTCCATGGATTGGTAGAATGAGTGGTCACATCTGCGATTCCCTCAGGTGTGAAATTCCAGTCTCTGTAGAGCTGCTAATGACAGGCACAGACATAAGAAAACATCCCACAAGAAGGGATGGAAAAATCTGAAGGCAAGTTATTTGCCTTTGCCCTCAAGCAATTCTTAACAGGTGGTTTCAAAGCAGCATTAGTGAAAGCTTGAGACCAGATTGCTAGTCACCTGCGAAGCTTGGAAATGTTATTTGTAGAGGGATTTGGCCTAAAATGGAGGTGGAATAAAAATAACAAATCAATGGAGGAGATGATGGAAATGGGGATTACTGTAAACAATTGCCTTTTCTGGAAATAATCCTTTTAACCCCTTAAGGCTCATCCTTTGCGTGAGCTAAAAATATAAATTTTAAATTAAAATCTGATGAAAAGGCAACATATAAATTACTATAGATACAAAGTGGTGAGTCACATGACACAAAATCCATTGAGAGGTTCTGTTGTTGTCCCAAGAGAGAGAGAGAATCATGAACAGTTTATGAATGACTGTATACCCTGAGATTATCGCAGCATTATCTCGCTCCCCAGTATTTCTTGATACTTAAAATCTCTTACTGTAATTGAGTATCCAATCATGATATAATTCAGTCTCCACAAGCAAAAGGCTACAGAAGACACCCAGAGCATATTCAAAACATTTTCAATCTTAATATATAACTGGTAAAGAAAATTCAGTGTAACACCTTTGAGGGAACTTGGATGGTATAGATCTTATTGCTTATAAGGATAATTTGAGCCATTTGAGATTATGTTGTAGTTTATACATAGCAGTCATAATGCTTTTAATTAATTTCTTTAATACTGTTCTTTCTAACAGTTTCTACATGCTTATCACTGGCTATGATGACAGATTGTCAGGATGGTTAATCAAGGATTATCAACTGAATGGCATTAAATTAACTAGTAATGCTCACTAAAAAATAGGGCTATTAAGCATTTAATAAATGTGAGTTGTATTTTGTTAACATGAATTAAATATTAAGAACTTTTTTTTCCTCAGATAGGCATGCAAAAGCAAATAGCTTTTGAGAGGATAGAGGCATAGTTCATTCCCACACATTTGCTTTTAGTGTTTACTGTGGTGGAGCAAAAATGGATGTACTATTATAAAGACAGAGAAATTTTTACAAGAAGCAATATTTAATTCAGGTAAAATAATGGGGGAATTGATGCTACCTTCGTGTGTTCATTATATATAACCTAGCTTGCCTGTAAAACAACACTAACTACAGTTCAAAAATAATTCATAATGCGAAGTGTTTGGAAATGTTTCAATGTAGAATAGGTGCTGGCATGGACTCGATGGGCTGAATGGCCTCCCTCAATGCCATAAATGACTCTAAATAAATGTCTCTATGATATAGTGCCACATGACAGCAAATATTATAATTTATGTAAAGCAAGTTATTTTATTAGCATATGTGCTCAACAATCTTATGGAGGGGGAATTTTACACTGTCCGCCGTGACAGATTTGGTGGCATGCAGGGCAATATAATTAGGCGGGAGGTGTTTTTTTGGCTTCCCGACGGTGGGATATTTTAGAGGAATTAAGACGTAGGCATTCCGGGGAACCCCCAGCGTAGTGGTGGATTGTAGCTTTGCATTCTGTTACATGCCATGAATACTCATTGAACAGAAGTCAGGACAAAATTTAGGGAGATGACAAAAGACGTATTTAAAAAGATAGGCTTTGAAGAGAGTTTTGAAGATTGGATGAGATATAGTGCAGTGGTGAGGTCCAGAATGCAGGGCCATTATGGCTGAAGATGCTACCATGGATGGTGGATGAAGAGAGGAGGACAGTAGGCTGGAGATGGAGCTGCAGATGGTACACACCACAATATAAAGCTGGAAGAAATTGGAGAGTTAGGATGGGTGAGGCTGTGGAGATCTGTGAAGACGTGGTGGGAGGTGGGAGGTGGGGGGTGGTAGTGGGTGATAGATAAGTGGGAATTAATGCAAGCAGGGATTTGGACTTTATAAAAGGTGGAGCTCAGGAAACTAGTGAGCAGAGTGTTTGAGAAGTTGGGACTGGAGGTGATGAAGGTGTGAAAAAGAGGGTGTGAATGAGGGTTTTCAGTGAGGCAGTGAAACAGAGGCAGGCTATTTCACGGAGTTGGTAACAGCATACGGAGTTTGAAGCACAGCTCAAGGAACAAGATACTGAAATTCAACTCATTGGATTCAACCTGAGCAAGCAGCTGGTAAGTGTATAGAATTGGGAGGATGGGATGGAGTTTCTGTAAGGAGCCCAACAGGTAGCTCCAGTCTTGCCAATGCCAAGTTGGGAAAGTTATGACTCATTCAGAGAGCAAAGTAACAGCTTAAATCAGGAAACTTTAGGGAACAGTGTTCATAGTATCATAAAGTTTAGATTAGCTATGGAAACAGACAGGAGCAATCTAGAATAAAATAGTTAATTGGAGGAAGTACAATTTCAGCAGGCTGAGAACAGATATGGCCTGGGCAAAGTGGAATCAGAAATTGACAGGCAAAACGGTAATCAAGTAAATGGGCGGCCTTTAAAGAGAAGATGGTTTGCATACAATCTAGGTACATTCTTACAAAGGAGAAAGGTAGGGCACCCAAAACCAGATCTCCCTGGATGATAAAAAGAGATAGAGAGTAAGAAGAAGCAGAAAAAGGATGAGTATGACAGATGTCAGGTTGATAATACAAGTGAGAAGCAGAAGGAATATAGAAAGCCAGAGGGGAAGTGAAAAGGGAAATAAGAGAGGCAAAGAGAGAGTATGAGAAAAGACTGGCAGCTAGCATAAAAGGGAATCTAAAAGTCTTCTATAGGCTTATAAATAGTAGACAAGTAGTAAGAGCCAGTGGGGGTGGGGTGGGGGTAGGGGGTAATTAGGAACCTAAATGGAGGCCTATATAGCAAGATATTGCCTTTTAGGTCGGGACCCTGATGTCGGAGTCAAATGGGGGTCCTGACCCTGCACAGATGTAAGGTGATTGGCGATGTGAGGAAAAACCTTTATGCAGCGAGCGGTTAGGATCTGGAATGCACTGCCTGAAAGAGTGGCAGAGGCAGATTCAATTAAGGCTTTCAAAATGCAGTTAAATAAGTACATGAAGGGAAACAAATAGCAAGGCTATGGGAAAAAGGCAGGGACGTGGGACTGGCTGGATTTCTCTTGCAGAGAGCTGGCACTGGCTAGATGGGCCAAATGGCCTCCTTGTGTTCTGTAAACATTCTTTGATTGTATGACTGGTGGTAGAATGGTAAAGCAGGATATTGTCAACATATGTAGGTAAGCTGACCCTGTGTTACAGATAACGTCATCGGGGAAGATTTTGATAGAGAAATAGCAGGTGGAAAAGCATGTCATTTGGGGGCATGTTGGAGGTGCCCATGCAGAGTGGGAGGACAAGATGTGCTGACTATATTGGGGTAGGTAGGAACCAGGATGGGATATTCTCACAGAGGTGGACCATAAAGGAGCGACAGTGGTGGAGGATACGATGGTTGAAGGCCATTGTTGGCTGTCCCTCAATTTGAGGATGACGTTTACTCAAAATCGCTAGTTTCTGCCTTGGGTCATCAGGTGACAGAACAGGCTGATTCTCGGGCACCTCTTTGGGCACATGGGGCACGACGTCCTACGAAGTAGTGGGATCCGGAGCGCAGGATTTGCTTCCTTTTCTTTCCTTCTCTGGTGTCGCTCTGCCTCATCATTTAAAGCGTTTGGACTTAAAAAGCATGATGCAGCTTGATGGACAAGTTGTCGCCAGTTTGAACGACTGACACAGAGCTAGATGGCAGTCAATATTTTTGTATTTCTCTGGCACTGAAGAAACTGGAGCAAAAGTGTATTTGTAAATTAGGAAAATTTAGTAAGATTCTTCTTTGGATCTCATTCTGACTGATACTCTCATAGTATTTGATTGATTAGTCAGAATGAGATCCAAAGAAGAAACAAAATTTTCCTGCATCTAGCTCTGCTCTCACCTCTGACACCAAATTCTGTTTGAATCCCTTCAACTTGCCTGCCATCCAGTACATGAAACCATGTTAGACCTGATAAAAGTCACCAACCACAAGATTATAACTGCAACAGCAGAGATACAAAATTATACAACATAAGGGAGTTGTTCCATGTCAGCAGTGATAGAGTAAGATGCCTCATAAATTATGATTTCAACTATGAAAGGTAATACAGTGCCCTCATGCTGCCAGGTGCTGTAAATTTCACAAGTTATCTAATTACCTTACATAACTAGTAGCACACAACTAATATAAAGATATTACAGTCCTTGATCTTTATGTCGTCATTGTCGACAGGAATAGTGCCGGAAGACTGGAGGATAGCAAATGTTGTCCCCTTGTTCAAGAAGGGGAGTAGAGACAGCCCTGGCAATTATAGACCTGTGAGCCTTACTTCGGTTGTGGGTAAAATGTTGGAAAAGGTTATAAGAGACAGGATTTATAATCATCTTGAAAAGAATAAGTTCATTAGCGATAGTCAGCACGGTTTTGTGACGGGTAGGTCATGCCTCACAAACCTTATTGAGTTTTTCGAGAAGGTGACCAAACAGGTGGATGAGGGTAAAGCAGTGGATGTGGTGTATATGGATTTCAGTAAGGCGTTTGATAAGGTTCCCCACGGTAGGCTATTGCAGAAAATACGGAAGTATGGGGTTGAAGGTGATTTAGAGCTTTGGATCAGAAATTGGCTAGCTGAAAGAAGACAGAGGGTGGTGGTTGATGGCAAATGTTCATCCTGGAGTTTAGTTACTAGTGGTGTACCACAAGGATCTGTTTTGGGGCCACTGCTGTTTGTCATTTTTATAAATGACCTGGAAGAGGGTGTAGAAGGGTGGGTTAGTAAATTTGTGGATGACACTAAGGTCGGTGGAGTTGTGGATAGTGCCGAAGGATGTTGTAGGGTACAGAGGGACATAGATAGGCTGCAGAGCTGGGCTGAGAGATGGCAAATGGAGTTTAATGCGGAAAAGTGTGAGGTGATTCACTTTGGAAGGAGTAACAGGAATGCAGAGTACTGGGCTAATGGGAAGATTCTTGGTAGTGTAGATGAACAGAGAGATCTTGGTGTCCAGGTACATAAATCCCTGAAGGTTGCTACCCAGGTTAATAGGGCTGTTAAGAAGGCATATGGTGTGTTAGCTTTTATTAGTAGGGGGATCGAGTTTCGGAGCCATGAGGTCATGCTGCAGCTGTACAAAACTCTGGTGAGACCGCACCTGGAGTATTGCGTGCAGTTCTGGTCACCGAATTATAGGAAGGATGTGGAAGCTATGGAAAGGCTGCAGAGGAGATTTACTAGGATGTTGCCTGGTATGGAGGGAAGGTCTTACGAGGAAAGGCTGAGGGACTTGAGGTTGTTTTCGTTGGAGAGAAGGAGGAGGAGAGGTGACTTAATAGAGACATACAAGATAATCAGAGGGTTAGATAGGGTGGATAGTGAGAGTCTTTTTCCTCGGATGGTGATGGCAAACACGAGGGGACATAGCTTTAAGTTGAGGGGTGATATATATAGGACAGATGTCAGAGGTAGTTTCTTTACTCAGAGAGTAGTAGGGGCGTGGAACGCCCTGCCTGCAGCAGTAGTAGACTCGCCAACTTTAAGGGCATTTAAGTGGTCATTGGATAGACATATGGATGAAAATGGAATAGTGTAGGTCAGATGGTTTCACAGGTCGGCGCAACATCGAGGGCCGAAGGGCCTGTACTGCGCTGTAATGTTCTAAATATTCTAAAAAAAAAACAGTCATTTGTGACAGAATGCAAAGACCATAGGAATTAGTTCCACACAACCTATTTGGATAATTTACTGGATTATCTACTATGTAATGTAATCCTATCAGATATACAGTTAAAAGAGATTTGTAATAGCTTCAATAAAGAATAAACTTTGTACTGGCTGAAAACAATCCTGCTTTGGTATGTTAGAAGATAGGAAACAACTATAGCTAACCCTATATCAGATTTGAGATTGGGGATATATATTTATTTATTTTTGTAGTGTTTATGTGAGACTACCGAAGCAGAGATTATATCCTTCTAAACAACATTATATCATAACATGCATATTTACTGGATTATCTGTAGGTAAAGTAGGTGTATTTTGGAATAAATTGCCTCTGGTAAAATGATGAATTCTGGAAAAGACATAGAAAGCATGCCATTTTAAAAAAGTATGAAGATAAAATAAATTAGAACCATGGGGATGAAATTCAACTTGCAGTAGTTGCTTTGAGCCTGAAAAACGCGAAGAATTGCACCTGATACAGTTTCAAGCCCAGTTGTAAATGGACCAGCAGCCTGCCCAGCTGAAACTGGGGTAAGGCTGCTTAAATACCTAAATCAGAGCCATAGGCTCTGTAGCACCCTGATTGCAAAATTCAGATATAAATGGCAGAGTGTTTGCCCAGATGTACCAGCCATTGAGTAGCGTAACCAGTGGTCCCTTTCCACTGGAAACTGCACAACAGCCCAGGAAACTGAGTTTCATATTTCTGGGCCCAGGATAAGCAGGAGCCATCTTCCTGGGTCCACAAAAAACTCCAACCCACAGTCGGCCCATTGGATTCTCAGAGTAGGAGCTGACCAACTCTACCCCCTCCTTCCCCCAGCCACTTTCACATTCAGCGAGCTGCTATAGGGTAACCGACTGGTGTCTGTAGCTCACCATGTAAATAAAGAATTTGGTTCCGGCCTCATGTCAGTGTGAACAGGCTACTCCTCTCATTAACACCTTAAGACAAATGAATTTAGGGAGTCTGACAAAGTCTAAATATGTTGTTGATAAGCATTTACATACATGTAAATTCATTTGTCTTAAGGTGTTAATGAGAGGAGTAGCAATAATGTCAGTGTTAAAAATTCCACTATGATCTGAGAAATTTCTATAAAAATTGTCTTTGATAAATCTAAAACACACATCCATTTTCCTCCTGGTAGGAATTTATGTGTTGAAGGATTGTTCTGGTACAAACAATTTTTTTTTCCAGTCAGTTATCTTATCTACATATTTGACAGGATTAATTGACCTAATGAATTTTTTACCGAAATTGGTGGTGTGAAATTCAGATCAGTGGTACCCATTGTTTGAGCACTTTGGGTGCTGTTTGAGGTCAAAAATGGCGTCTGAGACACGCACACACACTTCCAGGGTGAATTGCAACAGACATCATATGAGTGAGGGTGTTATCGTGCACAGAGTGAATGCCCACTGAAAGTATGCAGAGTGAGCAGATCATGACGTAAATCACTGTCCAAAACTGATTTGATGTCAGAGCTGCCATTTTGAAGCTCAATGCTCCCGCAAACACTGTCTCTTAATCATGCACAGCTGAACACGGGTTCAGCAGCAGGAAGGACCCCACCCGCACCAGTGCTATTTAAAGGGATCATCAACTATTTACAAGTTAGTTGTTGGTTGATTTCTTCTGGCTGTGCTATGATTCTAGAAATGTTTGCCACTTTCTATAGTGGTTTCAAGTTGTAAATGTCTATAGTAGGTGCTGGAGTACTTCTTGATGAATGCAGGCCTTTGCACAAACCAGCTGGTCCAAGACATGGGTACACTAGTAGCCATTCCCCTTGGAATACAGCATGACTGAGAGAATGAGCAGAAACTACAAAGAGCTGGATAAGCTGCTATAAGAGAGAGGAGGGGGAGGGGGAGAAGGGTTTTCAGCCAGAGGCCTAGGGTGTTCACGGAGCAAATCTCCTACCTGAATCTCAGTGAGGAATAATGTGTGAGACTTCTGCAGTTCCACTGAAATCTGCCACCTCCTGTAGCCACAACAGGAAACTCAGAGCAGGGCAAGGATGGCATTGCCAGTGGCTATGAAGAGGACTGTGGCCATGAAATTTTATGCGTCTGGTTCCTTCCAGGCTGAAACTGGAGATATTTGCAACATTTTGCAGTTTGCCATCTACTGTTGAGTGAGGGAGGTCACTGACGTTCGCTACTCATTGAGAGCTAACTACATTTCATTCTCTCTTGCCAGACAGAAGCAGGTGTAGCGAGCATTGCAATTGAAAGGTATTCCACTCTCTCAACATCCTGCTGGTATGTTACCATACGCTGAAAATCATGCAGGTCAATGCCTGGTATCCTGGTAGCAGCCATCCTGTCTTCATTCTGATGTGCCATCTGCATTTGAGTCACCACGACAAACCAGAGGCTGGCTACTGGATGACAAGGGCTATCTGCCGATCACTCTGCAGGAGCCCTACAGTATTCTGCAGAGTGGGTGTCAAGATTCGTGGTGATCTGCTGCATGCTGCACAACTTCATCATCATGAGGGGACTGCCCTTGCCACCAGCTATATGGACAGCAATTTAGGAACAGGAGGAGGAGGAGGAAGCGAGGAGGCAACCCAGATAGGCCCTTTGTTCCCGGGCTGTATGTGAAGAACTCATCCGAGTGCGATAACAATAACCACAACCACAATTCCCCATTTACCAACAGTAAATGTCACTGACTCTGTGAACAATACCAGTCATTGATTATCATGGTGTATGCTTGGTCACAATGTAAAAGTAAAATCTGGCATAAAATAAACGTTTCAAGCCAAATTTATGAATCAGATCATTCCATATTGCATACATAAGTCAAATAATCACCCTTATGCATTCCCTTAGTCCTGTCGTCCATGTGCCTTTGCCTGTCTTAGTTCTGTTATGCAATGACACCGCAGTGGCTGCAGCACGACTGGTTGAAGGCTGCTGACTTACAGTGGGGAAGACCGCACGGGGCTTTGGAGGAAGACCTCAAACAGCTCTGTGCTTGAAAGGCCTGCTTGTGTACTCCACCATCTTGCCATGGGTGGCGGAATCTGGGCTGGCTGGCTGGCTGACAGGCAAGAGCAAGGGCGCTGGCGGAGTAACAGGGATGGAAGGATGAATGTAGTCTTCCTGAGAGAGAACAGCATGTTCATGCTACTTTTCCAGGGCTGCACCTCAGCAATCATAGTAATCTGTTGGAGGGCAGATTGGTTGTCCGCTGTGACATCCTGCAAGCTCCTTTGAACACTATAATCCACAACCATGGTGGTAGCAATCTGAGATGCGTTGCAAAAAGCTGACCCTGCATAAATTCAGTCCACTGCAGCACTCACACTTCTGTGCTGCAATGGTTGCTGAGACATCAGTTATCCGATGCTGCATCAGGGTTGGGTCCACAAGTGGGCTAATGGAGTTGGCCACCATTTCCATGCTTGAATGACTGGGTTCCAAACTCTGTACAAAGCACTGTGCCAAGTTCTTGCTGGACTCCTTCATGCTCCTTGACATTGATCACATGCTTTCTGGTAGGCTTCCCAATGCACCAAGCATTTGGTTGTGCATCCCATCAGCCTTTTTCTCAATAACATAAAAGTAAAATACTGCGGATGCCAGGAATCTGAATTAAAAACAGTAAGTGCTGGAAATACTCAACAGGTCAGGCAGCATCTGTGGAGAGAGAAACAGAGTTAACATTTCAGGTCTGTGACCTTTCATCAGACCTTCTTCTCAATGCTGACCCATCGAGGCCCTGAGTCCTCTGCAGCAGAACTCATGTGCGACTTCACCCCCTGGTGAGCTGGTACCTGCTCTATCCATTTCCCCTGCCCTGGCAGCAGGCCACTTATGTCTGGTGTCTCACCACATATGATCCCACTTCTATGCTCTCTTCTAAATTATGCACAGTGTCAGTATCTGAGCTGGTGCTTGTGAGTGTGAAATTGAGTGAGAGTACGTCTTCATTACTGTCTTATTGTTGCTCCTGCACTGCATGGCCAGGTTGCTCTTCTTGGGTATCTGAAAGGAGAAAGGCACAGGTAAGAATATAGTGTGGGCAGGGGGAGAAGGTAAGTAAGGGATGAGGGGGAGGTGGGATGTGAGAAGGAGGATAAGGAATGAGCATACCACATTCTTCGATGGTCCCAGTAGCTCTTTTGGTGACGGCCTTAGCAACGGCCATCCTAGTAATGCCCGGCACTGTCTCGTTGATGGGAGTTAGGACATACAGGCACGCCTGTCCCCGTCTGGTTAAGTGCTGCTACCTTGTCCTGCAAGAGAAAGGGAAGTCAGTGAGTGTGGTGCAATCTGTTTAGGTGATGTGGCTGTTATGGATGAATATCTGGCAGTATGTACAAGTTGTGAGATATGAGTGAGGCTTGCAGCAGTGCTAAGTGTGCAAGTGCACGGTGCAGTACATGAATGTTAAATATTCATGATTGATAGAGATTCTTGGTCGGTGAGTGATGGGAGTATGATGCATTGAACAGTGTGTGAGGCTAGTGGTACAGTTGGTGAGATATAACATTTGAAGATGCATTCACTGATGTTGACCACTTGTGTAAGGGTCATTGAACTTCTTGTGGCACTGGATCCAAGTCCTCAGGGCTAGATTCCTGGTATTGACTGCCAACGTTACCTGCTCCCAGTGCCTTTTGAACATGTGTCTGGAGGGCATCCTGGCTCCCTGAGGATACAGGACATCTCTTCTCCATTGCACCTCCTCCACCAAGGCCTCCAACGAAAACCCACTCTCCCATATTGTGCCATTCTTCTGCCTTTCAATGACTTACAGCACCTGCTCCAGTCTCAATGCACCTTCCCTTTAAGAGCTACAGGCTGATTTTAAGTACTGCTGGTTCGCTTTAACTGCATTTTGGCCCCCCTGCTGAGGAGTGCAGTTATTGCTGGCTGCATGTTGCAATTATGTGAATCAGAGGGCATGCTGCCTGCATCACATTGAAGAGGCACAAGGTAATCATGCATCACAATCCCCGCGTCTGTTTTTGGGGACTATCGAATTTAGCCTCCATTATCTTTTCGAAATAAATAGCAAAGTTTTCGAGTGGTCATTTTCTTTTCACATTCCACAATTATTATCTTTTATTCTTAACTTGTATCAGACCCACCGGCCGTCCATGTCTCCGTTATAAAGACGTCTGCAAACGCGACATGAAATCGTGTGACATTGATCACAAGTCGTGGGAGTCAGTTGCCAGCATTCGCCAGAGCTGGCGGGCAGCCATAAAGACAGGGCTAAATTGTGGCGAGTCGAAGAGACTTAGTAGTTGGCAGGAAAAAAGACAGAGGCGCAAGGGGAGAGCCAACTGTGCAACAGCCCCAACAAACAAATTTCTCTGCAGCACCTGTGGAAGAGCCTGTCACTCCAGAATTGGCCTTTATAGCCACTCCAGGCGCTGCTTCACAAACCACTGACCACCTCCAGGCGCGTATCCATTGTCTCTCGAGATAAGGAGGCCCAAAAGAAAGACTCTGCCAAAATTGACTTAAGAATATAGTTTTAAAATATACCCTAATTTGGAAAGATATTCACTGGAATGTAGTAGTCTGTGGGTGATATGGGGCTACCACCAGTGGTTTGCCACACTGCCTGCATGTATTTTCACTGTCTGTAAAACCCCATTGTCATCATTTGAATGTAAGTGTTCTGTTTGTTGTGTACAGTGATGGTGATACCTAAAATTGTGCACACTGCCGGCAAGAAGCATTGTGCTTGGCGAGGGCTGAATGAGAAACTGCAAGCTCTGAAAACCCTTCAACCTCTGTAACCACCATAAAACACAAAACTGGGCAGGATCTGTTCCAGGCATGCAAGTGTTGCCTGCCCAATTTTTCTCTCCGGCCTCTGGCTCCACCCAGGTGATGCTTAAAGCTCAGGCAGTAAAGAAAGAATCCTCCACAAAAACACAAGTCAGAAATCAACAGTCCTACACATTCTGACCCTTACCTTTTCTCACCAGAGTTCTGCTTTCTACACTCAACTTCCTCTCCTCTTCCCCAGTGATGAGAGGAGCCCCAATTTCACCTTTTCACAGACCAGTCTCTCAGAATCATTACATAGCACTAAGAGCTGCTTTTTTCTCTTCATCATGGCTGACTTTGGAAGTATTTCAGATTAGCAGCCGGTGGTAATTACCCTGCCCCAGCCCAGATTTCTGGATTGTACAGAGATGGATAGTAACTGCTAAGGAAAGTATAAGGGCCAAGTACAAAATGGTTTTACCTGGTGAAGGTCAGATAGTGCAGTAACATTACTACCAGAAGGAAATCTCAGGTACAGCTATTTAAAAAATACTCTGTTCAACTTTTTATGTAGTTTGACTTTTCGGAATCATGGGGCTGTATTTTGCCAGCCCTCTAGGGACCGGCTGGGAGGTGGGAGGGGGAGGGCCCGTAAAATGGTGAGGGAAGGCAGGGATTGGAGTAGCATTACAACCACTGCTGGATTTATACCAGCGGCGGGTGGGCCCCCTACCATGTGCGGAGATCGCTTGGTGAACCCTGGTGGCCTCCTGTGGGCTTGGCGGGGCCCTCCTAATCAGGTACTCTGTGGCCCATGAAGGCGCCCTCTGGCAGCAAGGGCCACCCCCATAGCAACACCACCATCCCCTTGCTGGGGCCTCCCTGACTGGCCCTAGCGACCCCCGACCCACTCACCTCGTTGTGAGGGCGGCATCAATCGTTGTGTCCTCTCAGCTGGATGCAGTCCCAGGAGTGGCTACTGCTCCCGGTGACACTGCTGGGACTGAAGAGCTGCTGGCCAATTGGCGGGCTGGCAGCTCTTGGAGGTGGGCTCCGATCTTTTAAAGGGATAGAAACCCCAACAGCAACTAATTAGTTGCTGGGTGGGCTCAAAATGCAGCCGGGGGTCCCTCAAATGGCCAAGGTGGGATTGCCTCCAGCTTTTGGGCCTGTCCTCGGGGCATCAGCCACCCTGACTAAATTCAGCCCATAATGCGCATCATTATTACAGACACAATTCCCTGATAAGTGTATGGGAAAGAGAGCTGGAAAAATGGAGACATATACAGAAGTTGTTCTCTAAGTTCTGGATGCTTTCATTAGTGGAAAATCAATCTAATTAAAAATTATGCATTTCAGTTTTATACGCCTTCCAGTTTATCAAAATAAGCCCAAAACTCCCACCGCACAATGTGTGTGGGTGGTAAGTACACTATTAGACATCCTACAGTGGTTAGCACTGCAGCCTTACAGCTCCAGCGACCCGGGTTCAATTCTGGGTACTGCCTGTGTGGAGTTTGCAAGTTCTCCCTGTGTCTGCGTGGGTTTCCTCCGGGTGCTCCGGTTTTCATGCCAAAGGCTTGCAGGTTGATAGGTTAATTGGCCATTAGAAATTGCCCCTAGTATAGGTAGGATGTAGGGGAAATATAGGGACAGGTGGGAATGTGGTAGGAATATGGGATTAGTGTAGGATTAGTATAAATGGGTGGTTGATGGTCGGCACAGACTTGGTGGGCCGAAGGGCCTGTTTCAGTGCTGTATCTCTAAAGTAAAGTAAAGTAAATCCTAGATAACCATGATGAGCTTCAAAAGTTGAGTCCATGACTCACCAGGTCACACAGATTTAAATTCCAATTGTTCAGCCTCTAAGTGGTCTATTCAGACTTATGAAAAACTATGACAGGAAATTCATCAATGGCATTTTTTAAAGCAAGATATGCTTTGCTTTTTATGTCTGTCAAAAGACTCATATTTAGTGCTCAGAATTCAGTATCTCTGGCAAACGATAAATGCTGTAAAACTATAAATGGCATGGAAGTCAATCTATATTAAACAGTGATCTATTATTCCAGCCATCAATGCTGTTTCCATTTCAGCAATGTGGCAAATACTATTCAGTTGCTATAGCCTTCTGTTTTCTAAGACCTAATTCTTGTTTTACCCATATTGAAAAAGTGAACAAACTCTGAAGCAAGTTGAATTCAAGATCTTTTCCCCTTGGTTCAGTGTTCAACAATTGAACACCCTAGCTTAGATTTCATATGTCTGAAATCAGTAGTCGACTATTTGGTTTTACTTGAAACATGCACCGGGAAGATGTTGGCCCAAGGCTTGCTCCCAATTGGGCTTGGGCCTTATTTCCACGAAAACAGTAAGCTGTGGACACGTGCCAGGTTTCCCATCAGTTGGGGCCCTTGCAAAATTGGCCTGGCTTGATGCTGAGTCAGTTTGCAGATTGGCCCTGTGAGGGAGTGGGGCCAAATGTGTTGTGTGGCGGTGTTGGGAGCATGAATGCAGGCCAGCAGTGGCCCCAGTACTGTTGTGGAACCAGCAGTTGGGAGCAGGGTCCAAGGCAGGTGTTGGATCATGATGAGGATCTAATGCCTGGTCGGTGCTTCAGGTGGGTGGCCCGGACACTCAATTTGATATCGAGCCACATCAGGAGATATTGGTCAACAAAGGAGGAAAGAGAGAAGAGGTGGAGATGTTTAGGGAGTGCATTCCAGAACTTAAGGCCTTAGTAGCTGAAGGCACAACCGATGGTGGAGTGATTAAAATTGGGGATGCTCAAGAGGCCAGAATTAGAGTAGCACAGATATCTCGGAGGGTTGTAGGGCTGCGGGGCATTACAGCCATGGGTAAAATCATGGAGGGATTTGAAAATGAGGATGAGAATTTTAAAATTGAGGCATTGTTTAACTGGGAGCTAATGTAGGTCAGCAGGCACAGGGGTGGTGGATTAACAGGAGTTAATTGGCACGAGTTCGGACTCAAAGAAACATTTTGGATGACCACAAGTTTATGGAAGGTAGAAATGGGAGGTCACTCAGGAGTGTGTTGGTATAGTTAAATGTAGAGGTCTAGAGATAGATGAGATTTCAATAGCAGATAAACGGATGCAAGGATGGAGTTGGGCAATGCTATACAGGTGGAAATAGGTAGTCCTCATGCTGGCACAGACGTGATCAGATGCTCATCTAGGGGTCATATAAGACATCAAGGTTGTGAACAGTTTGGTTCAACTCAGACAGTTGCCAGGGAGAGGGATGAAGTTGATGGCAACTGAACAGAGTTTGTAATGGGTTCAGAAGATAATAGCTTTGGTCTTCACAATATTCAGTTGCAGGAAATTTCTGTTCATCCAGAGCAGAATGTCAAACAAGCAGTGTGACAATTTAGAAACAGAGGAGGGAGTTGAGAGAGATGGTGGTGTGTTAGAGTTGAGTTTCATCAGTGTGCATGTGAAAGCTAATGCTGTGCTTTGAGATGATGTCTCTGAGGGGCAACAAGGGGACCAAGAATAAATCTTTGGGGGCCACCAGAGATAACTGTGGGAGAAGGAAGAGAAGCCATTGCAGGTAATTCTCTGGTTATGACCGAATAGATAAGAATGGGACCAAGTGAGAGCAGACCCACCCAGCCGCACGACGGTGGAGACGTATTGGAGGAGGATGACCTGGTCAACTGTGCCAAAAATTGCGGATGGGTTAAGAAGGAAAAGGAGGAATAGTTTACCATTGTCACAGTCACATAGGATGTCATTTGTGACTTTGATAAGAGTCGTTTTGGTACTGTGGGAGGGCAGGAGCAGAAACCAGATTGGAGGGATTCAAACAAGGAGTTCTTGATGCCATTTTGGTGAGGCTGTTAGCAGCATGCAAGGAGTATTAGCTGGAAGTATACAGAGTAGACAGATTGAGACATCAGTCAGTGTGTAACACTGATATGACACCAGCCCTGCCATTTGGGAACTCAAATCTCCAGCAATCAAACTCTCTTAACCTTGCACAGCTGAACACATATTCAACAGCAGGAAGGACCATCCAGCAGTGCTATTTAAATGGATCATCAGCTACTTACAGGTTAGTTGCTGACTGATGTCTACTGGTTCTTGCTGCAATTGAAGTATTGTTTGGTGGTTTTCAGAGTTGTTTCAAGTTGCTGATGTTTGCAGGGAATGGTGTGATATATGCTGAAGGACGTGGTCCTGACTTCCAGCATGCTGCACAAACAACTTGCTCCCAGATGTGGGTACAGTAGTTCGCATCCTGATTGTCCTGCACCATGACACATAGAATGAGCAAAGGAGACACAGAGCAGGACAAGCTGCTGAGAGAGGGATGAGGGGGAAAAGGGCTCTCAGCAGGAGGCTATATCCATCCAGGATGTTTAGGGAGCAATTCTCCTGCCTAAAGCTCAGCTGGGAACAGTGCGCCTCTGCTTCACTAAGGACGTCCTCACTGAAATCTGGCACCTGCTGCAAACGACAACTGCAGCCTCAGAGCAGGGCGAGGATGGCATTGCCAGTGGTTGTGAAGGTGAATGTGGCCATGAACCTTTTACATTTGGCTCCTTCCAAGCTGGAGCAGGTGTTATTTGCAACATCTTCCAGTTTGTCATCCACTGTTGCATGAGAGGTCATTGAGGCTCTGTATTCCAAGAAAGCTGAATACACTTCATTTCTTCTTGCCAGAGAGAAGCAGGTGGAGTGAGTACGTAGCCTCGCGTGGATTACTGGTTTCCCCATGGTTCAGGTTGCCATTAACTGCACACACCTTGCTTTGGGGGCATGTCAACTCTGAGATGTACCCCAACTACAAGGGATTCCAGTCCCACAGCTGGCATGGAATCATATGCAATATATCATGCAGGCCAATGTCTGGTGTCCTGGCAGCAGTCATGATGCCTTCATTCTGTGGCAGTCACTGTACCATTTGCATTTGAGCCACCACGACAAATCAGAGGGTAGCTATTGGGTGACAAGCGCTATCCTTTGATGGCATGGCTTATGACTCTGGTGCACAACCCATCACATGTCAGCAGCATATAAATAACAAAAGCCATGCTGCCACCCAAAGTGTGATAGAGCAGACCACTGGGGTGCTTAAACAGTGTTGCCTGGACTGCACTGGAGAAGCCCTGCAGTATTCAGCAGAGCACATGTCAAGATTCGTGGGGGTCTTCTGCATTCTATACAATCTTGCCATTATGAGGGGAAAGCCCTTGCCACCAGCTATACAGCAACCAGCTGAGGTGGAGGAAGTGGAGGAGGATGAGGAGGAGTGTTAATTGAATATTAGTTGGATGTTTAATTGTATTCAGGTTGTGGACATTAACTGGGGCTTCACTTGTGCTCATATATAAGGAACAGGATGAAAACAGTGGTTGTTGGATCTTGAGATGCATGATAAGTAATGTGTGTCTCTGTAAATAAAAGCTTGTAAGTGTATAAAGACTAGGTGCCAGTTCTATCCTTCGGCCCCTGCCTATCTGAATTGTAACAAGGAGGAGGAGAAAGGAGGCAACCACAACAGCTCTTTTCTGGCCAGTGTCATTCCAACTTGCTTTGTTGAATGAAAATTTTATTTAATCCACTGACTGGAGATCTGAATTTATATTTTTTTTGAAGAAATTTAAAATGAACAGATAAAAAAATATGACTGCCAGCAGCTTAGGATGGCCATCTAATTTGCAACACTGTATCCTACATTGCAAGGCTTGTGGGGAGGGAGAGGTAATGTCTGATCATTTCCTAGCAAGAACCAAGACCCAGGAAGTTTAAGGGAACGACCTGTTCTTTCAGCAAGAAGGAATACTGCTAACAGCTATGTTTGAATCACTGAGTGACTGTCATGTGACAAGCTCCTCCCCATCCGTGGTTTTAAGCTGGTGTTTTCTCTGCAGCAGAAGAAAAGCTTCTGGACTCTGACACATGCAGACCTAAGTGGGAAGTGGGGGGTGTGGGGGGGGGGGGGGGGGGGGTGGGGGGTGCTCTCTCTCTCCATTTCAAATTAAAAGTTTCGAACTCTGCCTGTTGACTGGCCACCTTTGCATTCTCCGGCTACAGTCAGAAACCCTGTTAGAGGAAATCATCTACATCACTGTTTCCAAGAGACCCACTGAACCAGTCATCTATCTCTTCAAACTAAAAGCTTCAGGACCACCGAATGCAGCTAGAAGCCAGCTGAATCACCAAAGGTCACAGACTGTATACCCCTTTTCTCTATGTACTCTCACTCAACCAATCTACCTTTCCCCATTCTGTAACCTATTTGTGTGTGTAAACTCTAGTGTGTGTATGTGAGTGAAAGTTGGTGCGTAGTTTATTATTTTTATTAGTTCAGTTTAGGTACAATAAAGTTAACCTCTTGATTTGTTAAATTCAAGAAAGTTTAGATTGGGTGTCTAGTTTGTTTAGCCAGTGCAGACATGATGGGCTGAATGGCCTCCTTCTGTGCTGTAACTTTTCTTTGGTTCTATGGTTTCTAAAACCTGTCAGAGTGGTTCTTGTTATGATCATAGCAAGTAAGTAATCAAAACCTACTGAATTGGCCAATACATCCACTTTAAGAAAGAATTAAACTTGTTGTGGTCAAACAAGGAGAGGGAAAAAAGGGAAGCTCTTCGACCTCTCCTCACTTGACAGTAACACCAGACTATCCATGGTTGACTCATCCAACTGTGACACCAGTAAAAGCAGCCCTAATTCCCCATTCACCAACAGTCCCACACCTTCATTTCCCTCTGTTATTTACCATTACGGCATCTGCTTGGCCAGAAAGCATTGTCCACCAAGGCTACCTGGTCCCACTGCCTTGGCAAAACATGTCTGGAGGCCCTCCAGACCCATGTGGAAGGTCCCCTCTCTCCTCCTGACAACCACCTGCACAAAGCCTCCAGTGCAGGGTCTTAAAATCTTGCGTCCTTCCCACATCAAAATCACTTTTACAATGACTTCCAGAACCTGTTCCATTCAAAATGTACCTCCCCTTTAAGAGGTGAAGGCTGGCTTCAAGCAGTGCAGGTTAGCTTTAATTTGAGTTAGCTTCTCATGATTTTGCATCTCTGTTGATGCGTGCAACCACTCAGCAGTGCAGTTAGTACTGGCTGCATGCTACAAACATTTAAATTAGTAGGCAGCACAAAATTTGCATGCTGCCTGGATCTGAAGCAACTGGTACAGATGCCGTTTTCACGGGTATCGAATTTCAAGGCCCTAGGGTCCATGCTAAACCTTCTACCCTTCAACAATAAACAAATAAATACAAACAGCTAAACCCACAAATCTCCAATCAGGAGAGGAAACAATGACATGTCTAAGGAACCATCTTACATACTGGAAGAGAGAAATAGAAATGTATTTGCATATGGATATTTCTTAACTCCATGTATGTATTTATCAGCTATTTTCAGCAACAAGATGACTACAAACCTACGCACTTAATGTCACTGCAAATGCATTAGCACTGACAACAGTGTGACTAAATGGGTGTAGTCTACACAAAGGTAGATTTTTAAAAAACCTCTATGTTTTCTATGAAAATATATTTAGGTGAGAACTAAATCTGCAATATCATAAAAAAGAGCAATTATAACAACATATTAACTCGTAGCCATGTTTAATGATTTAAATATTGATACAGCTAGCCAAGCACAGTATTAAAATTGGTTCAGTAATGTTCAAGGGGAGATGGTGGGATAATGGTAATGTCACTAAACTAGTAATCCAGGGCCCAGGCTAATAAAAATCTGGAATTGAAAGCTAATCTCAGTAATAGCACCAGGGAACTGTCATTGATTGTCACAATTTAAACATGTTCACTTTTAACAAGACTTCCAATTGGAAATTGCACAGGAATTCTCCTGATCAAAGGAATCATAGCAGGAGTAGGCCATTTGGCCCGTTGAGCCTGCTCTGCCATTCAAACAGATCATGGCTGATCATCTACCTCTATGCCATTTTTCCCCACTATCCCCATATCCCTTGATGCCATTAGTATCCAGAAATCTATCGATTTCTTCTTGAACATGCTCAATGATTGAGCTTCCACAGCTCTCTGAGGGAGAGAATTCCATAGATTCACCACCCTCTGAGTAAAGAAATTCCTTCTCATCTCAGTTTTAAATGGCCTGCCCCTTATTCTGAGACTGTGTGCCCTGGTTCTGGACTCACCAGCAAGAAGAAACATCCTATCCACATCTACCCTGTCACAACCTGTAAGTATTTTGTAAGTTTCAATGAGATCACCTCTCATTCTTCAAAACTCTTCAGAATACAGGCCCAGTTTCTGCAATCTCTCCTCATAAGACAATCCCACCATCCCAGGGATTAGTCTGGTGAACCTCAGTTGAATTCTCTCTATGGCAAGTATATCCTTCCTTGGATAAGGAGACCAAAAATGTACACAATACTCATGCTGCGGTCTCGCTAAGGCTTTATACAATTGCCACAAGGCATCTTTACTCCTGTATTCAAATCCCCTTGCAATGAAGGTCAACATACCATTTTCCTTCCTAATTGCTTGTTGTACCAGCATACTAACTTTCAGTGACTTATGAACAAGGACACCCAGGTCCTTTTGACATTAACACTTCCCAACCTCTCATCATTTAAGAAGTACTGTGCCTTTCTGTTTTTTTCTACCAAAGTGGATAACTTCACACTTATTCACATTATATTCCATCTGCCAAGTTCTTGCCCATTCACTTAGCCTGTCCAAATCCCCTTGAAGCCTCCTTGCATCCTCCTCACAACTTACATTCCATCTAGTTTTGGGTCATCAGTAAATTTGGAAATATTACATTTGGTCACCACATCCAAATCTTTTATATAGATTGTGAACAGCTGTGGCCCAAGCACTGTCCCTTTTGGTATTCCACGAGTAACAGCCTGCCATCCTGAGAATGACCCATTTATTCCTACTCTCTGTTTTCTGTCTGTTAACCAATTCTCAATCCATTGCAGTATATTACACCTAATCCCATGTGCTTTAATTTTGTTTACTTACCTCCTGTGTGGGACCTTATCAAAAGCATTCTGAAAATCCAAATACACCACGTCTACCAGTTCTCCTTTATCTATGCTACAACTGACATGCTCAAAAAACTCCAACAGGTTTAGTCAAACATGATTTCCCTTTCATAAATCCATGTTGACTCTGTCCAATCATATCATTATTTTCCAGGTGCCCAGTTATCTCATCCTCTATAATAGATTCTAACATTTTCCCTACCACTGACGTTAAACTAACAGGTCTGTAGTTCTCTGTTTGCTCTCTCGCTACCTTCTCAAATAGTGGTGGTTACATTTGCTACTTTCCAGTCTGCAGGAACCCTTCCAGAATCTATAGAATTTTGAAAGATAACCACCAATGCATCCACTATCTCTCTCGCCACCTCCTTCAACACTCTGGGATGTAACTCATCTGGTCCAGGGTATTTATCAACTTTCAATCTAATTTTTTGCGTACTACCTCTTTATTGATCCCAATTTCTTTCAGTTCCTCATTTTTACAAATCCCTCCGTTCTCTAGTATTTCTGGGAGATTTTCTGTGTCTTCCTCTGTGAAGACAAACACAAAAGTCTGAATTTTACCAGCCCCTCGACGCCGGGAGTCGTGGCGGGAGGGCGGCCGTAAAATTTTGATGGGAGAGGACTGCCACGACCCTGACGTCGAGAAGACCCTGCCGCATTTTTCCGCTGGCGGTGAGGCCTCGGTGCGGCCACCCTGCCGCCGTCATTAAAATAATACAATTGGCCACATTACATGGTAATGAGCTTACCTGATGCTGTCAGCTGTCCGCCACTCGTATGCCTTCGGAGTTCCGAGGTGAGACACTGGTTGGGGGGGGTGGGTAGGAATAAAATTATCAGGGCGGGGTGGGGGGGGGAAGGGAGCAGGGAAAACTATCCGTTTTGGTTGCAGAGATGGTGGGAAGGGGTTGAGGTTCAAAGGGAATAAATTTCGGGGAGGAAAGTTCGGGATATAAATAAAAGTTTTCTCTGGGAGGAGAGGGTAATTTATATATAGATTACCCATTGTGGGGTGGGAGACGGGATTTAAAGTTGTATTGAAATGTTATTTTTATTTCCCGGAGACCGGGACCTTTAAAAATTAAAATGTCACGGAACAGCTTGAAGCCCTTTAAAAATGGTGCCGGCGCCTGTGCGGTGGCCATTCAAACAGATCATGGCAGACATTCCGCACTTAAATCAGCCCCTGCACTTAATATCGTCGGGGCTGTGTGGCGGCACTTCTGTGTCGGAAGGTTGCCGCCTTCATGGCGCACTGTTAAAATTCAGCCCAAAGTAATTGTTTAGTTTCTCTGCCATTTCCTCATTCTGCACCACAAACTCTCCTGTCTCCGCCTGCAATGGACCCACATTTGTCCTTGCTAATGCTTTCCTTTTCACATACCTAAAGAAGATTTTACTGTCTGCCTTTATGTTTCTAGCTATCTTGCACTGATAATCCCTTTTTCCTATCTTCCTTGGTCCTCCTTTGTTGGATTCTAAATTGCTCCCAATCCCTGGGCTTACCACTTTTTCTGGCGACCTTATAAACCACTTCCTTTGACCTAATACAATCTTTAACTTCTTTTGTTAGCCACGGTTGATTCACTTTTCCTGTTGGGTTTTTGTGTCTTAGAGGAAGGTATATTTGTTGTAAACTGTGTAATTCTCCTACTATAGTTGTTGTGGGAGATTAAGGACAACCTTTGCAGAATTTCAGGGTCTTATTATGCATCAGCAACATATTCGCATTTCCATGTTTCGCAGCTTTCAGACTTGTATAACTGGAACCTATTCATTCTTAACAAGATATACATGCAGCACATAGATACTGCACATACAGGAGTAAAAACAAATCAGCTGTGTATGCTAGCTAGTAGATTTCTGTCTGTGGCCTACATTTAAACAGAGTAATGTAAACATTTCTGGAATGAAAGTCAAACTGCACTGAATCAATAGAGGTACACAACAATTATTAAACAAACATCGTATCCTGATATATTACCACTAAAGCAATTAGAAAAAGCCCTTGAAACATTTATTTCATTTCAAGCTAATGCTTTGTGGTAAAATGTTTATTACATTTTTATTTTAAGATTTATAGAAGAATGTGTTAACATTTAAATGCAGCAGTCATATTTATAATACCCTGACATATGTCAGCCTATGGAATCAATTATATGCAATTTTGTAGTTTTAAGTGAGATCAGATAATATCTGGATTGACTTTTTATTGTAATACATTCTAAAGTTATCAAGGCAGTGCACACAGGACTTTGGTACATCTGGTGAGAGAAGAAACTATTATTAACTAAGAAATGAGGGCATCTGTTTGAGAAAAGATTCAATGTTATTGTGGTCATTAGTACCTGAAGTTGCTGAGCAAATGGCTTGAGGATGCTAGACCTGTGGACTAAAAATCATTTGCTTGAAGTTAATGGCGGAGTCCATAGGTTGTGCATTTATGGGATGCCTTAGAATTAAAAGTGAAGGATTGAGTGTGATAAAATAGCTATCTAAGTAGAATGGTTGGGGAAGGAGTTATTGTACTAACAGGAGGATCCAAATTCGGTGCATTTGATACAATTTGATGTGAACCAAGCCAAAACCAATCATCAGAGTCATTTAAACATACAAGAAAGACAGACAGGGAAACTACTGGTCCATCAAACCTGTCCCATACCATCATAAAGCACCTGAGCATCATGCCTCCAACCCACAGGCAGCCATGTAATCACCTGGGAAAGATACAGCCCTACGCCAATTCGGGTAGAAAATATATGAAAAGTTCCTTGGCTCCTGAAGGTGATGGAAACAGTGAGCAGGAGAAACAGTGTCCAGTACCCCAGCTACTGTTTTTACATAGTGATATCAGCCACAGCTGGAAACTCATCCAACTATCTTTTGAATGCTTGCACTGCATCTGTACTCATTGTACAAGCCAGCAACTTGAACCAAACTCCTGACATCTGATCCAGTTCTATGCTTTTGTAATTTGAATGCATGTCCCTGGTTCTCCCTAAATTATCTAACTCAAATAGTCTATCCATATGAATATTTTAGTCCCTTCATTGTTTTAAACACCTCTATCAAAACCTTCTGAATCCTACGCTTTTCTAGTGGAAACCAGTCGTAATAACTAAGGGCCTTTCAACTAATTATCAACTTAATGGCCTTCTTCTCATCCTCTTCCAGGGCCTCTATATCATCTACCAGCCAGAGGGCCTTAACTGGACACACTATCCTAGTTGACACATTACCCAAGGTTTTGTCAATATAGTGTACTGAGGGAGTGCTGCAGTGTTAGAGGTGTCGTCCTTTGGCTAAGACATTAAACCAAGGCCCCTTCTGCCCTCTCAGGTGGACGTAAAAGATCTCACAGTACTAATCAAAGAACAGAAGAGGAGTTTTCCCTGGTGTCCTGGCCAATATATTTTCCCCAACCAAAGTCACTAAAACAGATTATGTGATCACTATCTCGTTGTTTGTAGGATTTTACTGTGCTGCCGTGTTTCTTACATTATTACAGTGACTACACTTCAAAAGTGCTTCATTGGCTGTAAAGTGCTTTGTGGCATCTTGAGATCATGAAAGACACTATAGAAATGCAAGTTTTTTCTTTCTATGTACTGGCTGCCATTGATATCTGGATCCCCACAATTGCCTAGACCATGAACTCCCAGCTCATCGAGTCCCAACCCTTGGCCCTGCTAACGGCACAATATTTGCCTTAAAATGAGCAGGTGCAAGTACCGCACTTACAATTCAATTTTGAAACTGGCAGAGATTACAGAAACTGAACGCAGTAGATTTTCATCAGCCCAATTTCATTGAGTGAGTGGTTGCTGTCACCTCTCATCCAAAGGGGTTGGTCTGAGGCCCGACCAAATTTCATGGTCAGACCTCATTTCCATACATTCGGCAAGTTGTTTGCACATTTTGAGCAGTATAATTTTTCTGACAGTTTTAGGATACAGTCTGTTACTGTTCAAAAGGCACCAAGTGCAGGTGTTTTTGGAAAGTTATTGTAACTTAGCTACGATGAAAGGTAAAGGCACTAAAATGTTCTTAGAGGTTATAAAATACAGCCAATTTAACAAGTTAAAAGCTACTTAGAAACATACAACAGTAAATCAACATTTACCAACTTCACAATAAAATCTACTTTGATGAATGCTTTTATGGAAGCAATTGGCTCATTTACAAAGGTTTTATAACAAAAATCATGCTTTGTTCATAGCTATTACACTTTTGCATAGTATGTGCTTTGAACAGTCCTTTTGCTCACACAATCCAAATCACGTGGAATTACATTCTTCTCATGTTATTGTTGCTCATTGTGCCAAAACAAACTGATTGTACTGTTAAACTAAAGTACATGCTTTATCTCAGACAAAATGTATCTCTTCTCCAACATATCATGTGCGCATGTATTATTTTAAGGTTATCCTTAAGTTAAGCGTTTTGTTCTGAGGTTGCAAAATAGCTGCTATTGTAACGATCATAAATAGCTTCCAGGAATCATACACTTCAGGAGAAGTCTTATAGTATGATGGAAAGAACAGATTATACCTCATTGTTCTAAATATGATGTAACTTGTTCTTGTCTGGTCGATTTATGACTGAGGAATCAGTGAATATATTAGAAACAGGGCATAATTAACTGTTTACATGGAGTATCAGAACCTTTGTAACCAGAACTCTGAGGTATTTGTGCAGTTTTTGTTCCATGTTATATAATTACTAAGTACCTTTTTTTAATGCTTTTGTAGGTTCAGTCCAGTGCTTAAAAGAGGCTGAGGCAGACCCTGGGGAACGTGATTCTGTAAGTAATAAAAAAAACCTGTAAGACATCTAAATGCATTATGGGTCAAATGGTTTTATATGTTGCTTTTATTAGTGCTCTGTGTAGTACGCTGGGACATTAAAGTAGTTTTAAAATAGGATTGGATTTATTAATGCATTATCATAGAATTTTATTGTATAATTTGAAACCAAAATTTATAAAACCTTTCTAATTTGTATCACATTCATTGAAACAAAATATGTTTACATAAAATACCATTGCTCTTTTGTGTTAGTTTCAGCCTTTAGTTAGTAGTTCGTTAAATGTTTACCATTTTCCCAGAAATGCTTAGATCTTATACAAAGTGTTAAGAGATGGCATAAACTTAAAAATACATATGCAGAGTAGTGTCAATGATTGTTTTGTTTATTGATATTCCATTGCAAAATATAGAATTCTCACTTTAAAAAATCCATTTCATGTTTCAGTATGCATGCTCATTATAAAATGTCATATTGATGTTTTATTTATTGAGGCTAGTTACTATTTCATTTAATGGTATTTATTTAATTTTAGGTTATTTAATGTTTGTAATTGATTCTCTCACAGGTGTGTGAGCTGCCAACAGAATTTGTAGAAACTGTTAGACCAAGGCCTCAAGGGTCTTCACCAGTATATGACTATTCATTAACAGAGGAATACAAAGGCAAAAAGGTTGGTCAACAACATGAAGTTGAAATGACAATAACAAAACTAAAATCAGGGGTGATTTGCAATCCAGCATTGGATGCAAAATCCTAGATTGTCTGCCCCCCGTTTCCCAATGTGTGTTTTATGTGAATGTCACTCCCTTCTGGGAATGTTGGATTGTGGAATCTCCCCATCAAGGTGAATCCTGAAATTATTTTGCATAGTTATTATTTGTCTGTTTGAAAATAAAGCTCATCCTGTCATTCTTGTGCATAGAAAAATTCTAATAAATTTGACCAGATGCTCTTATATTCAAAGAGACATATATATGTATATATTAGGGTAATAAGTTTAAGCAATAGCAGGAAAATGCAAAGTCAACGCCTCTAAAAATGTTGAAGAAAGTTACAGTAGACTGAGTGGAGGATGGGTGAGAGAGATTGCAGGGGAGGGAAGAGAGGCAGCACGAGGTTGCAGGGGGGCATGGAAGGAGCCAACATGAAGGTTCATAACCTCTATTATTCTCAATTCCCTGATCCAAAATCTACAGGAAGCCAAAACCATTTTACCAGTCTCAACAACCCACCAACTTCTCGTCCAGCTTGCAATCCATCACATTCTGACCTCTCCTAACCTCATCTCTCTGACTGCTGTCCTCATGTATCCTTTCATTCTCGCTTCTCCTGCTTTCATTGCCCGCCCACTGCTGCTTCTCAATGCTAGCTGCCCACCTGCCCAGTGAGCAGAATAGGATAATAATGGTGCAAATTGGAGTTTGGAGGAGATACCAAAGCTGGGTTGGGAAATGGGACTGGAGGATATCTGTGGGCCCAGAGTGGCAGATTCGGGGTGGGTGTATAACTGAGATTCGATTCTCCACTTGGTTCCCCTTCTGCTGCCAGATACTGGAACCCAGTCCCACTGCTGTCAAACCTAGGACCACATGAGGAAAAACTTTTTTATGCAGTGAGTGGTTAGGATCTGCAATACACCCCTTAGAATGTGGTGGAGTCAGATGCAATTGGGGCCTTCAAATGGGCATTGAATAAGCACCTGCAGAGGAAAAAAAATGCAGGACTCTGGGGAAAGAGCAAGGAGTAGGACAAGTTGAGATGCTCTTGCAGAGAGCCAGCACGGACACGATGGGCCAAACAGCTCCCTTCTGTACTGAAAATTATTCTATAATTCTATATGTTACCAGTATTGCCAAACTCTGGGACCAGTCTGTCTAATTTGTAGAGGTCCCAGGACTTTCTGCAGTGATATCGCAAAACTGACAGATCCTGGCACTCCACTGCACAATTCTGCCATTCCCTGGTACCTTTCAGCTAGGGCTACCTGAGTCCAGGATCCATCCACATAATTCCAGACACTTGAACAGTTAAAACCACATTTCAACCTCCAGTTCATCAAAATTCCTTGCTACAGATTTCCAAAACCCAGCACCCTCTTCAATTAGCCTCGGACTGTAGGACTCTGTGCCTGGTGTTGCCAATCCCTAGGACCTCGCGCTGAACTGTTGTCAAAATTTCAAATTACCTGCTTAGTGCTTCGAAACTGCAGGACTATCCCCTGCCAAACCCCAGCACCCCCCTCCCTCCTCCATGCTGCCAAACTCCACGGACCACATTAGCCTTGCCCCTCACACTCCTAAATAGCAGGTGCTGACTTCCTACCTGGTATACCTTTTTCCTGCATTTTTTTTTTAAAAAGGTGAGATCAAACACTAAGTTTTTTAGAGATACCGCACTGAAACAGGCCCTTCGGCCCACCGGGTCTGTGCCGACCATCAACCACCCATTTATACTAATCCTACACTAATTCCATATTCCTACCACATCCCCACCTGTCCCTATATTTCCCTACCACCTACCTATACTAGGAGCAATTTATAATGGCCAATTTACCTATCAACCAGCAAGTCTTTGGCATGTGGGAGGAAACCAGAGCACCCGGAGGAAACCCACGCAGACACAGGGAGAACTTGCAAACTCCACACAGGCAGTACCCAGAATTGAACCCGGGTCGCTGGAGCTGTGAGGCTGCAGTGCTAACCACTGCGCCACTGTGCCGCCAATGTGATTTTGCTCTTCCACTGGTTGGAGTCCATGTTTCTCCCAGTGAAAATGCAGAACCAGCAGTCATTACATATCCTGCTGCAGAATCCAATGAAGCTGCCACTTGCTCAATTGGTGCGTACAATGAAGATGAAACCTATATGATGGTACCTCAAAGGAGAGCTGTAGACTAAAGGATCATATCCATCAGTTTGTGCACATCTTGAAAAACTGATCTTAGAGCCAGCACATAGGTACAATACTCTTCCAACACCCTTCTTTTCTGACTTTGCGCTCCTGATGGGGAGTTGTAATCAGCTGGAGTGCATCTGGGAAATTTGGATCGTGTTGACCATAATCTTTGCGGCACTAATGGATCAGAGACTCAGATGCAGGACTCCTTTGAATTTCTAAGATGCACTTCTGCCAGATGGTTATTCCTATTGGAAGCACAAGGTCAGAAAGATGATTCCTATAGCATTTTTATTGAGAAAATAGCATTGCATTTACGTAGCAATGTTTATGACCTTACCTTCCGCTAGGGACTGCACCTTGATGTGGTGGGAAGGCTTGTGTGTTTCTATGACTTTGAGAGTTATGCTGGTGGGGACCATTCCTCCTCGTAGGGGTTGTGAGTCAGGTTAACAGAAATGCCTTTTATTAAGGAAACAACCCAGAGACAAAATGTGTCTGTTATAGACTTGTAAATAGAAACATATTGGGCAGGATTTTTAGTCTTCGTCAGGCGATTTTCCTGGAGGCAGAGTTGGTGGAGGGGGACGGGGCGGCAGGGGGTGGGGGGGTGTGGTGGTGTGGGGGGTGGGAATGACAGGGCTACGCGCCCGCAAGCGGCAGGTAGCCAACTGACCCACCTTAAAGGCCTACTAAGCCCAGTTAACGGAGGCTGACTAATTTTCCAGTCAGTCTCCAGGTCCTCCTCACAGGCAACAGGGGACAATTTCGCTGCCTTGAGATGGCGTCCCAGTGGCAGATTGGGGAGCCAGCACTCTTGGCAGGCTTCGAGGCCCTCTCTGCCTGCTTGGGTTCAGCAGAAGCCGCAGGCTGCCCTGTGGAGGCCCCAGCACCCCCCACCCACCGACAATAGTGGCCAGGCTGCTGAATCTATTTTTTAACTTTAACTTTGAAAAAGTTGGAGAGAGGATGCTTCCATCTTGGGGTGCTCTCTCCCTCTCTTACCTGCTGCTGCTGCTTTCAAGTGTTCGGGCCTCTGATTGGCCCTCCAACTTCGAGAGCCCAGCTGCTGCCCTTAATTGGATGGCAAACCTGCCCTGTGGCCATTAATTGGCCAATTCGGGGAAAATCGCAGGTGAATGACTACTTCCCACGCAGTGCTGGCTTCTGAGCCCTATTTGAGCCTGATGGCAGGGTTTAGATGCCCGCAGGAAAATCCTGCCCATCAACTCTGGAAAACTGCGATCAGCTGGATGTGAAGCAAGATGATACTCTGATGCAGTCAAATATCTTGCTCTGTACAGACAGCAGTGGAGAAAATGAATTGCTTTATATGTCACTGGACTTAGGAGACTATATTGAACTAACTAACTTTTATGACAGCAACTCCCAAAGTGCTTCACAGCTAATGTAGAACGTTTGCAGTATAGTCACTGTTCTAGTATAGAAAAACATGGCAGCCGATTTCCACATAGCAAGGTGTCACATATAACAGTGAGATAAACCGTCAGATAATCTATTTTTGTGGTGTTGGTTGAAGAATAAATATTGACTAGAACATTAGGAGAACTCCCTGGTCTTCTTTAAATAGCTCGATGGACTCTTTTACATCCATCTAGAGGGAAGATGGGGCCTTGGCGTAATGTTTCATCTGAAAGACCACTTCCTCTGACAATGTAGCATTCCCTTAGTACTACGCTAAAGCGGAGAATATTTACTCAAGAGCTTTAACCAACAACGTTCCTACTCAGTTGCAAGAGTGCTGCCACTGAGCCACAGCTGACACTTCATGGCTATTACAAATTTACATTTTTAAATTGACCAAACTGTAAAAATTCTAGAAGCACAAGTTAACAATACAAGCTATGTATAATTTGTGGTATAGTCTGACATAACAACAATTTAAGTAAGTTCAACTTATTCAAGCTAGCCAAACACTGAAGGGGGATAAAACTTTCAACTGCGGTATTGTTCAACACAGATATTCTTAATTGTAAGTTCTATGAGGTTTCATGGTTAAATCCTTAAAGATTCTCTCTCATTTCAACCAATTATTGAATTTTCTTCTGTAGGTGCCGGAGGAGATACCACATGAGGCAATTGGCGACATCACAGATCACAAGAAAGATTTAGAAATTTTGTCAAAGAAACAATTACCTGCAAACATGAGTCACAAAGCGGTAGGTTTTTTTGCTATCTATAGTTTTCAAAACTTTTGTATAATTTGGAGACCAAAGGAATAAAAAAAATAAAAACTATCTGCTGAATTATTTACAGGGACTTACATTTTCTTCATATTTCTTTCCAGGAAGAAAAGGAAAAGGATGTTGTAGAAATAGTTGTGAACACAGAGGCTGAAGTAGGTGTAACGGGTTTCAGTGTTAAAAGTGGAGAAAAGGAGGGCATATTTATCAAACATGTTTTGAAAGATTCTCCTGCTGCGAAACGTCTAAGCATGAGAGAAGGTAAAATATGAAAATTATACCCAGATGTTCACTGAATATTGCATAGAAGTTTAAAATCAGAAGAATTAAGGTGGCTATCTAATAGCTAAATGAGCTTAAAAGGCCTATTGACCAGCAAGATTCCCCTCGGGGGTGGGAACGGAGGTGGGCGGGGAATGAAAATACTGGCGCCGGTCAGCGTGTCTGTTTCCCATTGCCGTTCTTGGTGCCAGTGACTTTCACCAGGGCAGGGGGAAGGTGGCCCTGTGAAACTGCTCAATCCATTAATAGTGATAATTAACGTTGTGAAAGAGCTCATTAAGAGCCTGTTGAGGACCATGTTCAGATTTTGGCGGGAACTCATGAGTGCTCATGAGGGGTGGCACCCTCGTCCACTTCGATGCCCTTGGCTGGAGTGCCATCTCGGGTGCAACTGGCATCCCCTCCAAACATCTCTGTGCCATCAGCACCACTAACTGCTTCAGGCTACACAACGTGGTGTGCATCCTGTGAACATCAGTGCACAGTTCCTGCATTCACTCCAAGTGCTGCTGCATATGGTCTTCTATGAGGTTGGCCACTCTCTCCATGGAGCAGGAGCTCGTGTGCTCAAAGCCCTGAGCTGTGGTGGCGCACATGAGCTGGATGGACTCCTCCATTCTTAGCCATAACCGTGCACTACCTCAGGGAATGCTGCCAAGTGGAAACACATCTGTTGCAGCTGGTCTAAGTAGAGCCTCCTTCCTTGTAACTCCTGAGGAAAGCAATGGAGGCCATAGACAGTACCGCTGAAGACGGAGCTACCTTGAGATGACTGAGAACCAGTGCCAAAGAATATTGTAACCCTCCAGGAAAATGGTCACAGAGATTTGTGACCTCATTGCAGAACCCTTAACAGCTCACAGCACTGCTCACCATACCCTGCCAGTAGCTGTCAACGGCATTGTGGCCTTGAACTTTTTCGCCTCTGGGTCTTTCCAAAGATCAGCTGTGGACCTTGCTGGCATCTCGCAAACAGTTTCATACCATTGCATCTCACAAGTCACTGATACCCTTCTTGCAAAAGCTGGCCAGTACACACAATTCCAGACAGATGGTGACTCGCAGGCACAGAGACAGTGGGTTTCACCTCCATCACTAGGTTCCCCCAGTGTGGGGCATCATGGATTACACCCATGTGACCATCAAGGCACAGAGTGAGTGCCCAGTGAGATTCATCAACAGGAAGGACTTCCACTCCCTCAACATTCAGCTGGTCTGTGACCATAACAAGTGCCTTATGCGTGTTTGTGCTCACTTTCCTGGCAGCTGCCGTGCCTTCTTCAAGCCCGGCTGTCCAGACTGTTGCAGCTCTTCATTCTGCCCCCAAACTCTGTCGTTGATTCTAGGGAACAAGGGATCTCCCTTCAAGAGATGGCTGCTCACCTCTCTACGAGAACCCGACACACAGAGGCGCTACAACTGAAGCCATCTGCTCACTAGGACAACCAGCGAGCAGGCTATCGGGCTTCTGAAGATGCAGTTCCAGTGCCTGGACCAATTGGGTGGCACCCTGCAGTACACTCCTGCAAGAGTCTCGGGCATTGTGGTGATCTGCTGGACTCTCCATAACATGGTCCTTCACAGAGGCTAAAGCACTGAATGGACACAGCTCATCGAAGGAAGAGGAGGAGCAGGAGGTGGAAGAGGGGGAGGAGGAAGATGTAGAGCACAGAGGTGCTCCGTCTGCACAGGGAGGTGGCTGGGCCCAGCATTAGGCTTGAGGGTCTCATCAGGATGCCATCAATGTCAGGGATCATCTGATTCAAGCTTGCTTCAGTTGAGTTGCTCTGACCCAGGAGGAATGGCACACTCTGGAACTCACTTTGAGCTGCCTGTGAGAAGACTTCCATTGAAGATGCAGCCTAGAACAGCTCAACTCTTACTGCCAATGAAGGATGCACAACTGCCCAGAGGTTTCACTGTCACTGTTCATAGATCCTTACTCCCCTTCACCACTTCATCCCCCTTTTCCTGTGCCACCGTTAATAAATGGAGGCTCACACGTCTGGCTTCATGTGTCAAAATTTACACAGTGCTCAAAAAGACAAAAACTGCACAGCTATATGTGAAGGACACTCCCATTGACCCACTCAGTGCTCTGCCCGACGAGGTGGCCTCCGCTGTCAGCCACTTCTACGCAGTGCTCCATTGTTGCCTTGGAAGAGGTGGGGACAGCCTGCTTGCTTGTCTCAGCTTGCAGCTGAGATGCATGTGGCTGTTGCCCTTGTCATGGAGATGCCAGTGGGGGCACCTCCAGGGACTGCTGCACCAGTGTCAGTGCAGGGGCAGCCTCCATCTCTGGACACTACTGCACTGATGCCCCCTCAGCCAAAGGGGCCAAGGAGTCCATTGATGATGATGGCGCTCCATGAGGGGTGGCACCCTCATCCGTTTCGATGACCTTGGCTGGATGGCTGGAGGGGAGTGCCATCTGGGGTGCAGCTGGCATTTCCTCCAAACATCTCTGTTCCCTCAGCGTTACTGACTGCTCCGGGCTACACAGTGTGGCTTGCATCCTGTGAACATCAGCACACAGTTCCCGCATGCACTCCAACTTCTGCAACATAAGGCTTTCCATGAGGTTGGCCACTCTCTCCATGGAGGAGCTCGTGCATTCAAAGCCCTGAGCCGTGGTAGGGCACGTGAGCTGGATGGACACCTCCATTCTCAGTTCATGACCATGCACTGCCTTAGGGAACACTGAAATGTGGGAACACATCTGTTACTGCGAGTCTAAGACTTCCTTGTCACTCCCGAGGCCCTGTATCTGTGCCCAGCTGATCAGGGCTGCCTCTGCCTCTGTCACCTCCTCCCGCTCACTTGTGATGTGCTCACCAGCCAGTGCCACTCTGTCTAATTGTGCGCAAGGACCCACTGAAGTGACTGTGTCTACGCTGGTCGAGGGTTCGCTAATAAGGCGTGACAGTGCTTGGTCTGAGGTCTGTGCTGGCAGCGCATGGCCTGGTGATGATGCAGTAATCGGTCTTAGCACCTCGATGGCAGCACTTGTCGGAGACACAAAAGGTGATCATGAGAACTAGCCTTGGACGGCAGAAGCCTTTACAGTGTTGAGGCTTCCTACTGCAGCTCAGTCTTTGGCATACTGTTGGATGGTAGAGTTCAATGCACCACCTTAATGTAAGTATTGCAGTCTCTATTCACCCTTACCAACCGGGATGCCCATCTCGCATTCCCTGACGTCCTTCATCATGCTACTGGCAATCTCTGAAGCTTCCGCTTCCCTTGTGGAGATGTGTTGGAGTGGGACCCTTCCTCCCATCTAGGTCCTCTCATGGGCAATATGTTCCCCTTTCACCTGCAAGGACTATGGGGATAGAGCCAGGGAATAGGACTGACTGGATTACTCTACAGAGAGTAGAGAGCCGGTATTGACTCGATGGGCTGTAATGACTCTACGACTCCTTGATTCTAAGGACACAGAAAAGAGAGAGATAAGTACTGCTGATCTCTATGGCCAATGCCAATGGCTCAATGTAACAGGTCCTCAGCAGCACTATAGATCTGAGCCTTGCTGAAGGTTCATTCAGTATCCTGGGCACATACACCTCCCATGTTCAGGAGCAGCACGTGCCCTCAGGCTCCTCTGTTGAAGTGTCTGCTGGAGGTTGAATACCTAGAGACCTGTCCTGAGGGTTTGGTGTTGCATGCACCTTGCCAGAGTCAATAAAGTCATTGAACCTCTTCCTGCACAGGACCCAGTTCCTGCAGATCACACTCCATCTGCTCACTCTTGCGGTGACCTTGATTCAGGCCTGCTTGGTCTGGGCAGGTAGCCTTTTCCTGCCACCCTTCGGGAAGAGGAGCTCCCTCTTCTCCCTCACTGCCTCAAGGAGGACCCCAGGTCGGCATCGACAGATGACAAAAGGTTGCATTGAGTCCAAGTTTTCTAAATAGTCTATGGATGATATGAAAATAAAATTATTTGTGAAATGTATTATGGTAATATGATTATTAGAGCTTTAATGACTTTAGTCTGCAGTGTGCGATAATATCTATTATTTTAAAGAGAATGTGAAGGCATGCTATTTAACTATGTTAAATCCAAGAAATAGATTACTGTAAGTGGGATAATTGTTACCCCTCCAGAAGCAGCAATACATGCCCAGAATATAGAAAAAAGGGCTGCTTGTAGGAGACCAAGATCTGCTTACAGAAAAAGCTAGTGGAATATTGGAAGAGAAGAAATGCTAAAAATCGCAATACTGTAACAGATTCCTTAATATTAATTTGTATGCAGATACAGTTCATAGCAGCTAAATTACAGAAAAATAATATGCTATCACAAGTATCATAGAAAGGAGGCTTGGGCAAAACAAACTGATCCCAATAGGAATTTGGTTCAATTGCATCATTCGGGTCCCTTAAAATAATGGCCCATATCTTGCAGTAGTAACGGCAGCAAAACTGTAAGCTTTTGCCGTCATTACTTCTCTGATATTGACAGCAACCTCTGGAATCCGCACATGCCGCAGTTAAATACGGAAATCCAGAAATTACTGTCAGTGATTTTACACTTCCTCATAAGGTTCCTGAGACTGCAATCAATTATAAATCACTGAACTGGTGAGAACCCTCTCACTTTTGTGCTGTAATACCACTGTTAAAATCTGCCTAAAAAGCTATGCTTTATTAATGAGATGTAACTGGGATTTTAATGGAGTGTTGAGTCAGAACTGCTGCTGAAGAATGTCTTGGACCCTAGAAAACTAATTTTATATCTGTGTAATTTCAATATTATCCAAGTTTTTTAAAATATCATTAAAAAAAAATTGTTTATGATTTTTCAGCTTCTAATGTGTATGCCCCATCCATTATTTCACTCTCTGTAAAATTTCTTTAAAACTGAAGGATAATTAGTGCACTTTACTTCCTGATTTGCTGGCAATGAGAATATTTCAATGTGATTGGCTGCTTGTCCTGCTTGATGACATCACTGTTGCTGGATGCCAGGAGAGTCCCTTGACTTGGCGCTTGAATTAAGCTAACGGGAAAGGGTAAATCTGCATGACAGAGATATCACTAAATCATTGCGGGCAGCTTTCTTCAAGGTCAGCAACTAGTGCCATCACTTCCCTGTTGATCGCAAAATCTGAGTCATTGTTTTATTCAATAGCAAGATCTAAATATGTTGCACTAATGCGAGTCTCTAAAAAAGAATAAATCAGTTCATTATATCAAAGAAAAACCCTGCTATTTACATCAATTAAACCATCTTCAATTTAAATCAACAAATCTACTCATTAGAGATCAAAGATTCCTTTGAAAATTAAGGTTTAGAAAACAAACAATACAGGCTCTGTTATAGCAGTATTACATTCGGTTAAGTTGCTTGAATAACACTGGGTTTCTATTCATGCTCCTATTATATGAACATACTGATAACAGTTTTATTTGTAAAATGACTTGGAATATGTTTTATAAAATGCTTGTAAAGTTTAATATTACTCTCTTCAGTTATAACTAGATCAGTGCAGTCTACCTGTAGTCATGCAAGAAATGGCATTTATAGTATCTTTTCCTCTCAGTAAATCCCAACGTGTTTTGCCTCTAATTATATACTTTTCTAGTGCGGTCATTGTTGATATGTAAATGACAGGTATGATAGTGTAGTGGTTAGGTTACTGTTCTCATAATCCAGAGGCCTGGACTAATAGCTAGAGTAATAGACTAATTCATAGAGAATATGAATTAAATCTCACCATTGGAGTTTGAGAATCTGAGTTCAGCCCGGAGAAAAACAATCTTGAAATAAATACCTGGTATCAGCAAAAGTGACTATGAAGCTGTTGGTTCATTAATGTCCTTTAGAAGAAGGAGACCTGACATCCCAACTGATCTGGCTCTTATGTGACTCCAGTCCAACTCCAAAGTGGTTGAATCTTAACTACCCTCTGAGTGGCATAGCAATCATTTAGTTGTAAATGAAGAAGGCCCACCACCACCTTCACAGGGCAGCTAGGAATGGGCAATAAATGCCAAAAAACAAACATGACAACCAAATTGTGCACAGCATGTCCCACAAACAAAATGACCAGTGGATTTGTTTTTGGTAGTGGCTGAAGGAGCAATAGTGAAAGGATACAACAGGATTCCTTTCTTTTTTTGGAACAGTGCCATAGGATCTCTTACATCCACCGGAACAGGCAGGCAGGGCTTTGGCTTAAGCTTTCACCCAAAAGATCATACTTCTGACAATGCAGTACACCCTCAGTATTACACTGAAGTGACAGCTTAAATTATGTATTCATGTCCTGGAAAGAGGCTTGAACCCACCATCCTCTGAGTCAGAGACAAGAGTGCATTTAACTCAGCCAAGATAATACATAGACAAAGTTGTTATATATTTCTACTACTTGTAGAGACAGAGTCATATTTTGACACCTTCAGAGGTTACAATACTTCCCAATTATATTTTCCACTGAAAGTTTGCTTTTATTTTAGTTGTGCCAAATGTTGTAAGGTTTACTGTATCAGATAATGCTTTAATTAAGGAATGACAAGAAATGCTGGAAATACTCAGCAGGTCTGGCAGCATCTGTGGAGAGAGAAGCAGAGTTAACGTTTCAGGTCAGTGACCTTTCATCAGAACTCAAGAGTTCTGATGAAGGGTCACTGACCTGAAACGTTAACTCTGCTTCTCTTTTCACAGATACTGCCAGACCTGCTGAGTATTTCCAGCATTTCTTGTTTTGATTTCAGATTTCCAGCATCTGCAGTATTTTGCTTTGACTTTAATTAAGGAAGTTTGTCTAAGATACTTAAAGCTTTGAATTCATTTCAGGATCCAATCACTATATAACCAATTGTATGATTTTGTTTTCCATCAGGTGATCAACTTATCAGTGCTACAATTTATTTTGATAATGTCAAATATGAAGACGCACTCAAGATTTTGCAGTACTCCGAACCATACAAAATGAAATACTGCCTGAAACGAACGATATCCAGTGCAATAGGATCTGAGGCAGTTGAAATAAAAGGAAGCAAACCAATTGCGGTGGGTTTATTTTCTGTTAGAAATCACATATTAACTAGCTGTACAGTTAATGTTATTTCCTTAGGAACTTACTTCAAACAATAAAGTTAAATATATTCTGATGGCAATTTTTAATATGAATACTACTAGACAGATTAGTCACTGAGAGGAGAGGATGCAGCACATTCACAATGAGAAAAAGATTACCATTTAACCTCCACTCACTCTTAAACCATGGTCCATTATTTATTTTGAATGTAATTGATTAGAGGATGGGTGAACTTTTGATGACACATGATATACAAGTGTTTGTAATACTCCACTGGTAACTGCCTTCAAACAGAACCTTTATCATCTATTGGTTTAGGAACATAGGAATAGTAGAAGGCCATTCAGTCTATCTAGCCTGCATTACCATTATTTTTTAATAATGTCAGCTATATCATTTTAATCCCAATCCCACAGCCATTCTCCATATTCTAGAATGGGGAGACTCTGCAAAGACATTACTGAATGGACAAAGATAACACATATAATTAGGTCTGTTAATTGCCAGAAGAGTACATTATGCTATAATATGATAGGCCAGCTCTAGGGGGGCAGAGGAGTAGCACATGTGATATGTGTTATTAGACATGTCAAATTTATCTCAGGCACTTAATCCACGCCTTAATCTGGTCTCATCCTCCAAAAAAACCACTGGCTGCCACTGCATATTTAAAAAGGGCAATTTCTAGCAGGCCAATTTAGCCATTTTGGTGCTTCAAATCTTAAAGAAGATGTTCATTTTTGCTGAAGCCAATTTCGTTTGAATGCCTGCAGCATTTACTTTGCACACTTTATGGCAACTTTTTCCTTTTTTTGTCTTACCACATTGTCTTTTTCAATTTGCTATCAGACTCTATGGGGGAGAAATTCCAAACACTTGTGGGCTTTAAGATGGGTGGAAAGATGAGGAGTTTAGCAGTGCCTTGGCCTTCCCCTATTCACGCCTGCATTCGGGTGGCTGCTAAATGTTTTAGACTGTTATTTTATTGCCTGATTAAGAACCCCATGGAGAAATTCGGTAGGTTTTCAGGAGACTATTGCAGCTTAAAAAACGGTTGCCAACATAGAGGTTACCATCCTATAAGACTCCTTAATGTGGAGCCAGGGGAGCAGGAGTGCACCTCCTGCCTCTACAGGTCATACGGCTGGACCTTGCCAGCCCGCAATTGATGCCTCCCATTTTCCTACCCACTGCGCACCCATTGGGTGCCGCAGGAGACACAATTATATTTCCTTGTTTTGGAGAGGGAAGAGTTTTATCAGATGATCAGACAGGGAGATGCATTTAGACCTTAGTTAGTGATGTGTTACATCTGTCTTTACCAACTACACATGCGTACATACCAAAATGCACTTACCTTGATGTGTCAGAGGAGATTTCCCTTAAGAAACTATGGTTAAGAAACCTGACTTCGGCCCAAAATGGGCTCAAAGTTGGCAGAATAACGAATCTCTGCTGGCCTGAGGCCGCTGCCAAAATTCAGTTGTAGGCCTCATTGAAATGCCACTAGTTAACTGCAGGTGCCAAATGGGTGTCCTGCTGCAGCTCGCCTTTCAAGGCAAGTCAGGTCTCGTAGTCGGGGGCAGGAGGCATGCCCGAGGGAGGGCCCTGAACATGCTAGCAGTGAACCTTAGCTTTTTGTGTGTCAGGAAGAGTACTTCTGTTTCTCCTGGGCCCACTAATATAAAAATGAAACATTTCCTGGGTTTCCAGTAGTCTTTTGAAGGATTACTGGTTAGGCTTCTCAAAACCTGGTACAATAAACATGCGTAGCTCAAGCTCTGTGTATTTTTCCCTGAATATCACATTTGGGGTCTTACATGTAAATTCATAATAGCTAGATGTAATTAAGTGGAAAATGTATTCACCAGTGTTAGCATCAAGCACTCCAAGGTCATTAAAGCCAAGATAGATCTACAGTAAAGCTCCCTCTACTCACTTCAACAATGTACCTCAATCCTACCCTCAGAGGAGCAATGTTTTTCTCATTTGCTTCCATGTTTTCCACATGTGGAGTATGGCATTTACAATTTGCCAGCGCTACTCAGTCTTTGTGCAGAATGGCAAAGGTGGGAGGTTGCCTTTGAGCCCCTAAGCAGGCGAATCTTCTTGCACTTCTAAGTATCTTTGCTATTTTGATTAGAAATAAAGAATTTTAAAGTGGAGGTGGGGGTCGGCAGGGGGTGGCGACCCTGCATTGGAGGGCAGAGGGACCCGGGGCTGCATTTTGCTGGCAGCAGCCAATTAAGTGGGTGCTGCCGGAGCTGCTGTCCCTATTAAGGATGGCAGCTCGCTCCCGAGAGTTACCGGCTCAATCAGAGGGCCGGCAGCTCAGCAGTGCCACTGCTAGTGGCATTGCTTGGGCTGCACCTGGAGGATGAGGCTGCATTGATGGCCCTGCACCCTCAAAGTAAGGTAAGTGGGGTCTGGGGATACTGGGCCCAGTCAGGCAGGTCCTGACAAGGGTTGGGGGGGGGGGGGGGGAAAGGGTTGCTGAGGACAGGCAACACTGTTGAAACTGGAGCAGCCATTGCCTCCAGTGGGCCCCTCTCTGGACCAAAGAGTGAACAAAAAGGAGGGTTATCGCAGCCCCCGCCCCCCCCATCAAAGACTGCTGGGAGGCTGCCGGGCTTTACCTCTTGTCTCCCCATGTGGCGCCAGGCCCTCCCAAAGTGAGCAAAATGTCCGTGGAGGCAGGAAGAGGCCTTTAATTGGCCACTCAAGTGGCTCAATTGGGCTCTAGGCAGATGAGATGTCTTCCAGCATTGCTGCCGCTGGCAAAATGGCATGGCAACGGGAAGATGTCGTGAACGCAGATGACACAAAACTGGGTGAGAGGGTGAGTTGTGAGGAGGATGCAGAGAGGCTTCAGGGTGATTTGGACAAGTTGAGTGAGTGGGCAAATGCATGGCAGATGCAGTATAATGTGGATAAATGTGAGGTTATCCACTTTGGTAGCAAAAACAAGAAGGCAGATTATTATCTGAATGGCTATAAACTGAGAGAGGGGAATATGCAACGAGACCTGGGTGTTCTTGTACACCAGCCACTGAAGGTAAGCATGCAGGTGCAAGAAGCGGTAAAAAAGGCAAATGGTATGTTGGCCTTCATAGCGAGAGGATTTGAGTACAGGAGCAGGGATGTCTTGCTGCAATTATACAGAGCCTTGGTGAGGCCACACCTGGAATATTGTGTACCGTTTTGGTCTCCTTATCTGAGGAAGGATGTTCTTGCTATAGAGGGAGTGCAGCGAAGGTTTACCAGACTGATTCCTGGGATGGCGGGACTGACGTATGCGGAGAGATTGAGTCGGTTAGGATTATATTCGCTGGAGTTTAGAAGAGTGAGGGGGGATCTCATAGAAACCTATAAAATTCTAAGAGGACTTGACAGGGTAGATGCAGGAAGGATGTTCCCGATGGTGGGGGTGTCCAGAACCAGGGGTCATAGTCTAAGGATATGGGGTAAACCTTTCAGGACTGAGATGAGAAGAAATTTCTTCACCCAGAGAGTGGTGAGCCTGTGGAATTTGCTACCACAGAAAGCAGTTGAGGCCAAAACATTGTATGTTTACAAGAAGGAGTTAGATTTAGCTGTTGGGTTTAAAAGGTTCAAAGGATATGGGGCGAAAGCGGGAACAGGTTACTGAGTTGGATGATCAGTCATGATTATAATGAATGGCGGAGCAGGCTCGAAGGGCCGAATGGCCTACTCCTGCTCCTATTCTCTATGTTTCTGTGTTAACGCCGGCCGATGCCTTCCCGTGCCATTTTGCCTGCCTTCCTGCCTCCCAACCCCTCCCCAAAGGGCTGGTAAAATTCAACCCCCAATATTTTCAGAATTTTTAAAAACAGAAAATGAACATTCCCACATGGTCCCAGTTATTAACACATTTTATTTATTTTAGATGACCTTTTATTTCTCAAAAATAACCATTATATTGAGCCTGACATTTTGTCATTTCCAAATGATCCCAAATTCAAATAATAATGTTGTTGGGCTGACAGTTTCTGTCAATGTTCAATTTATTTCTTCCCAAAAGAAACTTTCTTTTTTGATAGAAAGCACCTAGACTGCATTTCATTAGTTTTTTTAAATGGAAATTTGATTATCCCCTTAAACTTCAGATAAATTTCCCTTTCTTGAGTGCTTGGAACAGCAACTTATATCAATGTATTTTATTAATTGCAATCTCAGAAACAATGATTTCCAGGCTTGGCAGTTTTACATGGTGTTTTTCCATCAACAACAAAAGTGCTCGCAACTAGCTTGGATGTAACTTCCTTATCTCCCCTTCATGAACTCTGTCCCGAAAGATAACAAATGGCCTGAATGGGTTAAGGTCAAGTCTTTGAAAGACAAAGATCTTCGTCCAAATCATCACCATGCTGTGACGTTTGATGTCTGCAGATAAGTTCTTAAATTCTTAAAAACCTGCTGGATCTCTTGCTGTGGTACCAGTACTCATGTGGCCCTGGAAACCATTGTCACCTGTTAAAAGAAATACACACAAAGAATTCATTGTGGTAAAAATCATGACTAACATTATCAATTTCAAAGGAAAAACATTCTCATTAGAGAAGGCAGTATTTTAGAATAAATTCCAATTGTTTCCAAAATTTCTTTAGCAATTTTTCTGTAAGAAATGTCTAATCCAAGATTTTCTTGGTACAACCAAGATGATTAAACAACCAAAGTCACCTCAAATATTCCAAATTCCAATTCACACCATTGAACATTTAAAATTCAAAACTGCTAAGCTTTAGATGTGAATGTCTTAAGTCCAGATTTAAACACCCCCACATACCTTGATATAATAACCAGAATTTCATGGTGGCCACAATGGAAGTATGGTTTTCACAACCTAACAGGTTAGTTAACCTTAATAATTGAAATTTAATTCAGACCAATAACTAAACACAGAACAGAATAATGTGTGCTTTAAAAAGAAAAAAAATTCCATCGTTTTCCTTGTTCTTTCTTCAGGCACCTTCCAAATGACTAATAAAACTGAAGAAAAAGTTAGCTCTCATAGTTAAATAAAACCTTCAACATACTTACACCAAAAAGGGTTAAAGAGGGCGGAGCATCTCACAGCTTCACAGCTCTGAAATATTCAAGCCAGCTTCTTAAAAAGACAACACTACAACCGTGCAGTCCTTTAAGAGTAGAAAAATGGGAATAAGCTTTCCCATATCTCCTTTATTTATCCTTTTTCTCCCTTAAACCAGTTTTCAATTTCTGGGTGTTTGCTACTTAACCTCATTTGGAAAAAACAACCAGTCAGTAAAACGTGTCTTTAATTTAAACTGCAAAAGAGTGATAAGTTTTTTTTTAAAAACTCTAGTATAATTTGAAAAGTTAAAATTAGATTTCTGCCAGACATCTTCAAGGCTGAAGCCTATCCCTTTCACAGTTGCAAAACTTAATTTTCAACCAGTTACAAGTAACAAATTTAGGCTTCTAACATTGAAGACAAGACTACAAAGGATAAATGACTTTCAGCTCTGCAGAGAAGCGTGTTTACTGGTTCCCCTTTATCTAACCTACTAGTTACATCCACAAAAAACTCTAATAAATTTGTCAAACAGGATTTCCCTTTCGTAAAACCATGTTGACTTAATCATACTGTGCTTTTCTAAGTGCATTGTTAATACTTTCTTAATAACAGATTCCAGCATTTTCCCAACGACTGATGTTAGGCTAACTGGCCTGTAGTTCCCTGTTTCTCTCTCCCTCCTTTCTTGAAAGGTGTAACATTTGCCAACTTCCAATCTGATGGAACCATTCCTGAATCGAAGGAATTTTGAAAAATCATAGCTAGTGCATCCACTATATCTGCAGCTATCTCTTTTAGAATCCTAGGATTTAGGCCATCAGGTCCTGGAGATTTGTCAGATTTTAGTCCCTTAAGTTTCTCCAATACTTTTTCTCTGCTGATATGAATTTCCTTAATTTCCTCACTCTTTTTAGTCCCTAGGTTGCTGTCTGTTTCTGGTATGGAACTTACATCTTCTACTGTGAAGACAGACACAAAATACTTGTTCAATGCCTCTGCCATTTTCTCATTCCCCATGATAATTTCTCCTGTCTCTGCTTTTAAGGGACCAATGTTTACTTTAGCTACTGTCTTCCTTTTGATATACCTATAAAAGCTCTTACATTCTGTTTTTATATTATTGGCTCGTTTACTCTCATTCTATTTTTTCCTTTATCAACAACTTTTTGGTGACACTTTGCTGGTTTCTAAAACACTCCCAATCCTCAGACTTGCTAGTCTTTTTTGCAACATTGTATACCTTTTCTTTTAATCTAATACTATCCATAACTTCTTGAGTGAGCCACGAATGGGTCTTTTTGGCTGAGTTTTTGTTTCAAAGGAATGCATTTTTGTTGAACATTTTGAATTGTTTCCATCAAGGTTTCCCACTGTTTATTTACTGCCATACCTTTTAGTCTATTTACCTAATTTACCTTAGCCAGTTCTCCCCTCATACCTTCATAATTGGCTTTGTTTAAGTTTAAGATTCTTGTTTGTGATTGTAACATGTCACTTTCAAACTTAACATGGAATTCAATGGTATTATGATCACTGTTTCCAGTGGATCTTTTACTATGCCATTGCTAATTAACCCTGCTTCATTACACAATACTAGATCTAAGATACCTTTATCCCTAGTTGGTTCCAGAACATATTGCTCCAAGAAACTGTCCTGAAAACATTCTACAAATGTACCTTCCAGACCATGCCTGCCAATTTCATTGTCCCAGTCGAGATGAAGATTAAAATCCCCCTCAATTATTACATTGTCTTTGTTACAAGCTCCAATAATTTCTTGTTTAATGCTCTGTCCAATGGTATAACTGCTGTCAGGGGGCCTATAAACTATTCCCACCAGTATTTTCTGATTCTTGCTATTCCTTGTTTCCACCCATACTGATTCTACTTCATGAACTTCTGAGGCCAGATCCTTTCTCACTAATGCCCTTATGTTATTGTTTAGCATCAGGGCGACCCATCCTCCTTTGCTCTTCTGTCTGTCCTTCTGAAATATTGTGTACCCTGGAATATTTATTTCCCAACCTTGATCACCAAGTGACCATGTCTCTGTAATGGCGATTAGACCTAAATCATGTCCCTCTGTTGGTGCCACTAGTTCATCTATCTTATTGCAGATGCTTTGCGCATTCAGATATAGAATCTTTAATTTCATTTAATTTCATCCAACTTTATTAGATTCACTCAAAAAATAACAAAACATGCAATACGAAAGTATACTCTGCTATGGATGACCATTTGGCATTAACAATATATTGTTTGAAACATGAAGCAAGCAAAATCACCCAACAGCAGTCAACTTCACATTGATTATAGCTCTCTAGTGGCTGACCAAGTCACTCCTTCCCTATGGTTGCAACACCAAAATTTAAAAAAAATTTTTAAATAATCTAATTCTCGGGAGGGATAAGATAGTATACTGACAGTGGCTTATAGTCCAATTAGTATTTCTTTTAGGCCAAAATCCCGATCACACGCTGAGCCCTTTGTTTGAAAAAATACGGGTGGGGGAGGAGGGGGGTCGGCAGCAAGGGCATGGTGTGGGGGGGGGGGTGGTGGCCCCTCAGTCCCCTTCCTGATGATGGCCCCTCATTCAGGCACTTACTGGTAGCCAGGAAGCAGCCCGCACAGATTTTCGTGCCGTGCTTCCCGTGTGGTGGCAAGGCTGCCCACCGCACGAGTAATTGCGGCTGTGGCGGAAGAGACCCTCAATTCGGTCTTAATTACCCAATTAAAGGTCTCACTTGGCAGCGGGGTGAGAAGGCAGTTCACAGGCCTTCCCACCCAGACTAAATTTCAGTGAAGGCAGGATGGTGGCGAGGTCTCCCCCCACCACCACCCCATCCCCTTCGATTTTATGCTCTCCCCACCTCCAAACCCGCCACAGGGGAAAATGTAAAATTCCACCTGATGGGCTGAATTTTACTGGGCCCCTGACGTCGGGGGACATGGCTGGGGGGGTTTGGAAAATGACTTTGGGAGAAGCCTGCCACAGGTCTTGACGCCGTGAAGGCCCGGCCCCATATTGCTGGCAGCGGCAAGGTCTCATGGCAGCTCCCCAGCCACTCGGTGACAGATCGAAATGTATGAAAATGATTGAATTAAATACTTATCCCCACCCGCCATCCATTCAGTATCCACATTGGTGCCGGAGGCCGTCACTCCCGTGTTGTCCGATTGCCGTTCAGAGATCCGATGCGGGACACTGGTGGGGAGGGGGGATCAAGGAAATTATTTCTGTGCGGGAGTAGGGGGGGAAGCGGGAAAACAATTCTGACTGGTGGAGGGGATGGTGGGAAGGGGTTGAAGGTAAAAGTTACTGAACTTTGCGGGGGGAAGGTCAGGTACTCAAAGTAAGTATTTTAGGGGGGGTGAGAGGGCAAGGAACAAAGAACAAAGAACAGTACAGCACAGGAACAGGCCATTCGGCCCTCCAAGCCTGCGCCGATCTTGATGCCTGCCGAAACTTCTGCACTTCCGGGGCCCATATCCCTCTAATCCCTTCCTATTCATCTATTTGTCAAGATGTCTCTTAAACGTCGCTATCGTATCTGCTTCCACCACCTCCCCTGGCAGCAAGTTCCAGGCACTCACCACCCTCTGTGTAAAAAACTTGCCTTGCACATCCCCTCTAAACTTTGCCCCATGCACCTTAAACCTATGTCCCCTAGTAACTGACTCTTCCACCCTGGGAAAAAGCTTCTAACTATCCTCTCTGTCCATGCCGCTCATAACTTTGTAAACCTCTATCATGTCGCCCCTTCACCTCCGTCGTTCCAGTGAAAACAATCTGAGTTTTTCCAACCTCTCCTCATAGCTAATGCCCTCCAGACCAGGCAACATCCTGGTAAACCTCTTCTGTACCCTCTCCAAAGCCTCCACGTCCTTCTGGTAGTGTGGCGACCAGAATTGCATGCAATATTCTAAGTGTGGCCTAACTAAGGTTCTGTACAGCTGCAACATAACTTGCCAATTTTTATACTCTATGCCCCGACCGATGAAGGCAAGCATGCCGTATGCCTTCTTGACTACCTTATCCACCTGCGTTGCCACTTTCAGTGACCTGTGGACGTGTACGCCCAGATCTCTCTGCCTGTCAATACTCCTAAGGGTTCTGCCATTTACTGTATACCTCCCACCTGCATTAGACCTTCCAAAATGCATTACCTCACATTTGTCCGGATTAAACTCCATCTGCCATTTCTCCGCCCAAGTCTCCAACCGATCTATATCCTGCTGTATCCTCTGACAATCCTCATCATTATCCGCAACTCCACCAAATTTTGTGTCGTCCGCAAACTTACTAATCAGACCAGCTACATTTTCCTCCAAATCATTTATATATACTACAAACAGCAAAGGTCCCAGCACTGATCCCTGCGGAACACCACTAGTCACATCCCTCCATTCAGAAAAACACCCATCCACTGTTACCCTCTGTCTTCTGTGACTGAGCCAGTTCTGTATCCATCTTGCCAGCTCACCTCTGATCCCGTGTGACTTCACCCTTTGCACCAGTCTGCCATGTGGGACCTTGTCAAAGGCTTTACTAAAGTCCATATAGACAACATCCACCGCCCTTCCCTCATCAATCATCTTCGTCACTTCCTCAAAAAACTCAATCAAATTAGTAAGACACGACCTCCCCTTCACAAAACCATGCTGTCTCTCGCTAATAAGTTCGTTTGTTTCCAAATGGGAGTAAATCCTGTCCCGAAGAATCCTCTCTAATAGTTTCCCTACCACTGACGTAAGGCTCACCGGCCTATAATTTCCTGGATTATCCTTATCCTTGGGGGGTAGGAGAGGGGATGAAAACATTTCTTTCATTGTTCAAATATATTTTAACATGCTTATTCCTTTAAATATTGAAATTCAATGTTAGGGCTGGAAGCCCTTTAAAAATGGCGCTGGCGCCTGCACAATGGTGCTGGATGCCATTGCCAGGAACGGATCGCAGTGGCTCCACTAAGTAAAGCCCGTGGATGCGAGCCACCATCCTTTATGGCCATCGCCTGCAAAATAAAATCTGGGCCTATAGCTTTGTTCAATTTGACAGCATTGTCTGGGAAAAGATGATTTCTATAGAATACTATAGTTCAGCAAGTTTTAACAGAAACCAAACAGTCGTTAGCTCTAAAGGCATGATGGTGATTTGGTTAAGCTTTAGCATGAAATTAATTTTTAGGAAAGCCATTACTGTTTTACACTTATTAATCAAAATTTGACACTGAGCCACAGGGCTAAATTTTACTCGCGTGACGCGGTCCTCGGCAGGGTGCTTTCAACTCGGCAGTCTTCCGACATGGAGGGGCCACTGAGGAGCCCCCGTGATATTTCGTGTGGGGTCTCATTTAAATAGTGGGGGCGGAGCGTCCGCCCCGATGACGTGTAGGGATAGCCTCTGCATCCCCAGCAATAGCGTCCATCACCACCGCGCAGCCGCCGGTGCCATTTTTAACGTGCTTTAAGCCCTTAGAATTACTGTTAATTTCTAAAGGTGCAGCAGTATTAAATGTTTATTAAAAAATAAGAGAGATGTGGATGGCCCTTCCCTGACCCCCACAATGGTCATTTCAATGCCCGAAATGACCGACATGTGCCTGTTTTCCTATCTGAACTTTACCCCCCAACCTTCTTACATTTGGCCTATAACTCCTTCCCACCATCCCCACATCCAATAAAACTTGATTTCCCCATTCCTCCACCTCTCCTGCCCTGAAATTTTTATTACTCCCGCTCCACACTAGGTTCTCGCCTTGGAACTCCGCGCGGAGTTCCTAAGGCGTGCAAGGCCGAATAGAGGCCGTAAAATCGGCGTGGGATGGCGGGTAAGTTTATTTGAATATAATTAATGTCAATTTATATATGGAGATAAAAAGCCTGCTGCCAGGTGGCGGGGGGGTCACACTGAGGTCCCCTCTGCCGCCAGTAATATGTGGCGACACTTTCTCGATGTCGCGGATCATGGCGAGCCTCTCCCCGCAGAATTTTACCAGCCCTCGCGCCGTGATCCGCGGCTTCGAGGGGTCGATAAAACTTTGCCCACAGAAGGCGATTTCAACACTGCTGACAAAAAACTTGGTGAAAGAGGTCGGTTTTAATGAAGGTCTTTAAGGACAAGACTGAGGTAGAGAGGGGAAAGGATTAGGAATGGAATCCAGAGTCCAAGGCCTCGGCAGCTGAAGGCACACCCACCAATGGTGGAGGGATAATCGGGGATGCACAAGAGACAAGGGGTGCAAAGATCTCAAAGGCTTGGAGGGCTGGAGCAGATTACAGAGATAGGGAGGAACGAGGCCATGGAGGGATTTGAAAACAAGGAAGAGATTTTTAAAATTAAGGCGTTGCCAGACCAGATCCAATGTAGGTCAGCGAACACAGGGATGAAGAGTGAATCGGACTTGCTGCAAGTTAAAATTCAGAAAGCAGAATTTTGGAAAGATCAAGTTTATGTAGGGTGAAAGATGGAAGGCCAGTCATGAGAGCATGGAATAGTTGATTCTAGAGGTAACAAAAGGCATCGATGAGGGTTTCAGCAACAGATGGGGTGGAGCCGGGGCAGAGCCAGGTGATGTTTTGGAGGTGGATGAAGCAGATGTGGGGTTAGAAGCTCATCCTAGGGTCAAATATGACATTGAGGTTGTGAACAGCCTGGTTCAACCTCAGAAAGGTGCCAGGGAAAAGGATGGAATCGGTGATGAGGGAGGGGAACTTGTGGGGGTACCAAGGCCAATGGTTTCAGTCTTCCCAATATTTAGCTGGAGGATATTTCTGCTCATCCAATACTGGATGTCAGTCAAGCAATGTACTTGTGGAAACTGACATGTTTTTGGATGATGCTGCTGAGGGACAGCATGTAAGTGAGAAATAGGATGTGGCCAATTATAGATCCTTTGGGGACTCCAGAGGTAATGGTGCACGTGTGGGAAAAGAAATCATTGCAGATATTATCTGGATCTGACTGGATAGATAAGAATAGAACCAGGCAATGGCAGTCCCACCCAATTGGACGATAGAGGAGAGACTTGGCAGAAGGTAGCGTGGTCAACCATGATGAAGGCTGCAGACAGGCCAAGAAGGATGAAGAGAGATAGTTTACCTCTGTTGCAGCCACATAAGATGTCATTTGTAACTTTAATGGGTTGTTCCAGTACTGTGGCAGGGGCAGAAACTTGATTGGAGAGAATCAAACATGGAATCGTGGGAGAGATGGACATGGATTTGGGAAGCAACAGCACATTCGAGAGGAAAGGGAAGTTGGAGATAGGGCAGTAGTTTGCAAGGACAGAGAGGTCAAGGGTAAGTTTTTTGAGGAAGGGGTGATGATGGCAAATTTGAAGGGGAGAAGGACTGAACCTGTGGAGCAGAAACCGTTAACAACATCAGCTAACATTGAGGCCAGAATGTTCAGCAGTTTGTTGGGATTCGGGTCAAGGAAGAAGGAGGTGGCTGTCATGAACAAGACAAACTTGGAGGAGGCACGATGGGAGATAGGAGATAAAGATACAAGGTAAGAGCTAGGGCAGGGGGGCAACCTTAGGAGAGGTTTGGCCTGGTGGACTAGATGAAGGGAGGGGAAGTGGCAGAGGTAGCTGAACAGATGGTCTCACTCTTCGTGACAAAGAAGTCCATGAGCTCCTCACACTTGCTATTTGAGTTGAGGGTAAAGAAGGCAGGGAGAGATGACAGTTTGTCGCAAAGAAGAGAAGCTGGGAGTTACCTTTGCATTCCAGGAGAGTGATCCCAGAAGAGTGAGCAGTTTTGGAAGGTGAGAGCAGGACTTTATAATCCTTTATGTGATCCAACCAGATCTGACAGTGAACTGTTAAGCCAGTTGTCCACCATAATCCTTCAAGTCTGCATCCCTTGTCCTTAGACGAGTGAAGGTGAGGGCCATACCAATGGGAATGATCAGGGTGGGAGATAGGCGAGTGAAGGTGAGGGCCATACCAATGGGAATGATCAGGGTGGGAGAGCGTAGTGATTTTAAAGGGGACAACAGCATTCAAGGTGAGCATGAGAGTGTAATTGAGTAAACTGGTAGCTGCACAAATGTCATGCTGAGTGAGGGGCCAAGGCTTAACAGTTAGGAATTTGAAAGTGCAGTAGTAAGTGACTCAATGGAGAGTTTTTTTCCACAGTATTTAGGTGCATTATTTCTGGTCTATATCCTATTGGTAGAAGATTTCATTTTTCATTCTGTACTGTAATTATAACAGATTTTTTATGCATAAAGTGAAATTGTAGTTCATGGAAGTTGTCTTTTGGAGTGACCACAAGAAAAGGGTATTAGAAATTAGCCTGCATTGTAACAATGTAAATCAGGTCATTACAAATAAGACACATGGGTATTTCTAGATCCACATATGCATGAAAAAATTATAATGTGTACATACAAAGTGCTTGCCATTTAGATGTTGAGTACAAAATTTAGCCCACTTGCAAAGAAGATAAAGTAACTTAGAAGTGCCAAAGCTACAAATGTGTAATAGAGGGCCGCCTTACAAATGAGCTAAGTTCTTCATTCAACAAATACACTGGCTACTTTTGTCTGCCTGTCTCTCTCTATTTATCTATGTTATGGATTTCTTTCATATAAAAAATGATAAAATGACAATATATTCCTTTTCTTAGGGAGTGGAAGAAGATTTTTTTATGAAACTTTATGGAAATAAAACAAAAATAAAAGGAGATGCTTCTGAAGAAATGAACACACAAACAGAAACACAAATGCAAGAAACTATTCAGAAAGGAAGGACAAAGGTGGCTGAAGTACCTGATGTATCTTTTTCCTGCCCCAAGTTTCCAACTTTCAAAAAAACAAAAACATACAAACTGGACAGATCACGCAGCTTATCAGAAACAGAAGAATGTGATCAACATGACATAATTGCTACAAGCACAGATATAGAATCACATTTAAAAATAGCAGAAAGCCCCCAAAAAGCAAAAAAACGAAGAAGAAAAATAAAACTTCCACATATTGGTGCAAGAGGAATAAAAATGGGGAAAACAGAAGCCTCTGAAGAGGAAAAACAAGAACCTTCGACAGGTACCAAGGGGTCCTCTGCTTTGCAATATGACAAGCTACAAATAACTGCAGACAGTACACTACAAAAAACAAATGACACTACAATGACAACAATAAAACAATCTGATCAAAGTCAAGAAATGGATTCAGAAGATATTAATATTGAATCCAAACTCAAAATGCCAAAACTCAAAATAGCAAAATTCGTACTTTCAGAACCAATTCTGCCCACACTTAATATTGCAACCAAATTACCAGAGGGAGGAACATGTTTTCAAACATCAGATGCAAATATGGAACACCTCAAAATTGAAACTGAGTTTCCAAATACAGACAGTGACACAATACCAGCTATTCAGATCACAGATTCTGAAAAGAAATTAAAAACAGGCAGTGGACTGTCAAAACCTAAGTCACAAATGAGAAGGGAATGTGTGGAAACAACTGCTCATCCGACACAACATGATGTCTCACAAAAAGAACTCAGTATCACAAATGTAAAATCTGATGTTTCATTCCCATTACAAGAGGAACAAGAAACAAGTATCAGCAAGCAAATTGCTGATATTTCACTTCCAAAATCTGAAACACGAGCAAAGAAATCCAAGACTGATAAACAAGAAAAAATAAAAAAGTCCAAAAAGAAAGAAGCAAAAGGTAAAACTTCTGGAACTCAGCCCAAGTCTTCTACCCTTGCAATTGATGTCAGCTTAATGAAAGTTGACATCAACGTTTCAAGCACTGATGCAGATGTGAAAGCACCAGCAGTAAAAAAGATGCCAGGCAAGTTGAAGGGTGATCTTAGTACTGGGGCTACTGTGCTAGAAGGCCTTGATTCAAGTATGGATATCAGCACAAAGAGGCCAGAGAGCAACATTTCGGGTATCAAACACCAAACCAATATTAGGAAGAAAGACTGGGAGTCAATTGCATCTGAGGCTGAAGGAGCTGTGGAGATTCCTAGCATGCACATCAAAGAAGAAAAAGGAAACATAAAAATGTCCAAAACAAAAGGGAAAAAATTTGGTTTCTCTGTACCTGACATAAAAACTTACAAAATGAAACATGACACCAATCTCCCCAAACCTGACATCTCATCACCAAAAGCTGACGTGGATGTGACAGTGCCAGCAATAGATATAAAAACAGGAATGTTTGAAGGTGATCTCAGTGTTGGACCCAATGAACTCGAAGCAACGGATACTAGTCTAAAAATCCCCAAGATAAAAACACCAACAATTGATATTAGTATTCCAACAGAGAAAGGTAAAATTGATGTTGGTACATCCCTGTATAAACCTGAAATTGGCATATCAGCTCCAGGACAGTCAGTGAACATCAAATGCCCAACAACTGACATTCATGATGCAACATTAGATGCAGATGTTGATTCAGCAGTTCTTAAGGTAAAAGGTGATGGCTCTAAGTTCAAAATGCCATCCATGAAAATGCCATCAGTTGGAATTTCACTTTCAAAGCTCAAAGGTCCCGAAGTGGATGTGAGCGGAAAGAAGCGTGAGGAGAATATTTCACTTGAAAAACCTAAGGTGGATATTAAAGGCCCAAATAGTGAAGTAGGAGAACGGGAATGTGAAGTTGATGTGGAGGCACCTGACGTAGACATTAAAGGAGGAGGAGGTAAAATAAAATTGCCCAAAATTAAGGGGCCAGCATTTGGATTTTCTGCACCTGACATGACAGCTCTAAAAACGAACCTTGAAGTCAGCCATCCGAAAGTTGACATCTCACTACCAAAAGCTGATGTGGATGTGAAAGTGTCAGCAGTAGATGTAAATCCAGGCAAGTTAGAAGGAGATCTTAGTGTTGGTGCCATTGAGGTGGAGGGCCCTGATGCCAGTCTTAAACTGCCTGAGATTAAAATGCCTTCAATAGATATTGGCATTGCAACAGTGAAAGGGAAAATTGATGTTGATACATCCTTGTCAAAACCTGAACTTGATCTATCAGCTCCGGGACTGTCAGTGGACATGAAAGCTCCAACAACTGACATCCAAGCTTCAGCAATAGGTGTGGATGTTGATTCAGGAGACCTAAAGTTGGAAGGTGATGGCACTAAATTTAAAATGCCATCAATGAAAATGCCATCGTTTGGACTTTCACTTCCAAAGTTCAAAGGGCCGAAAGTGGATGTGAGTTTGCAGAAGCCTGATGTGGATATTAAAGGCCTAAAGATAGATGTTGGAGCACCAGAATGTGAAGTTGAACTGGAGGCACCTGATGTAGACATTAAAGGAGGTGACGGAGAAATAAAATTGCCAAAATTCAAAGGGCCAAAATTAGGCGTTTCGGCTCCTGACATAAAAACCCCCAAAATGAACCTGGATGTCAGCCTTCCAAAAGTTGACATCACACTACCAAAAGCTGATGTGGATTTGAAAGTGCCAGGAGTAGATGTAAAACCAGGCAAGTTAGAAGGAGATCTCAGTGTTGGTGCCATTGAGGTGGAGGGCCCTGATGCCAGTCTAAAAATGCCCGAGATAAAAAAGCCTTCAATAGATATTGGCATTCCAACAGTGAAAGGGAAAATTGATGTTGATACATCCTTGTCAAAACCTGAACTTGATCTATCAGCTCCGGGACTGTCAGTGGACATGAAAGCTCCAACAACTGACATGCAAGCCCCAGCAATAGGTGTGGATGTTGATTCAGGAGACCTGAAGTTGGAAGGTGATGGCACTAAATTTACAATGCCATCCATGAAAATGCCATCGTTTGGACTTTCACTTCCAAAGTTCAAAGGGCCGAAAGTGGATGTGAGTTTGCAGAAGCCTGATGTGGATATTTCACTTGAAAAACCGGAGGTGGATATTAAAGGCCCAAAGATAGATGTTGGAGCACCAGAATGTGAAGTTGAACTGGAGGCACCTGACGTAGACATTAAAGGAGAAGGCGGAAAAATAAAATTGCCAAAATTTAAAGGGCCAAAATTTGGCGTTTCGACTCCTGACATAAAAACCCCCAAAATGAACCTTGATGTCAGCCTTCCAAAAGTTGACATCTCACTACCAAAAGCTGATGTGGATGTGAAAGTGCCAGCAGTAGATGTAAAACCCGGCAAGTTAGAAGGTGATCTTAGTGTTGGTGCCATTGCGGTGGAGGGCCCTGATGCCAGTCTAAAAATGCCCGAGATAAAAAAGCCTTCAATAGATATTGGCATTCCAACAGTGAAAGGGAAAATTGATGTTGATACATCCTTGTCAAAACCTGAACTTGATCTATCAGCTCCGGGACTGTCAGTGGACATGAAAGCTCCAACAACTGACATCCAAGTCCCAGCAATAGGTGTGGATGTTGATTCAGGAGACATGAAGCTGGAAGGTGATGGCACTAAATTTAAAATGCCATCCATGAAAATGCCATCGTTTGGACTTTCACTTCCAAAGTTCAAAGGGCCGAATGTGGATGTAAGCATGAAGAAGCCTGATGTAGATATTTCACTTGAAAAGCCTGAGGTGGATATTAAAGGCCCAAAGATAGATGTTGGAGCACCAGAATGTGAAGTTGAACTGGAGGCACCTGATGTAGACATTAAAGGAGAAGGCAGTAAAATCAAATTCCCTAAATTTAAAGGGCCAAAATTTGACATTTCGGCTCCTGACATAAAAACCCCCAAAATGAACCTTGATGTCAGCCTTCCAAAAGTTGACATCTCACTACCAAAAGCTGATGTGGATGTGAAAGTGCCAGCAGTAGATGTAAAACCTGGCAAGTTAGAAGGTGATCTTAGTGTTGGAGCCATTGAGGTGGAAGGCCCTGATGCCAGTATAAAAATGCCTGAGATAAAAAAGCCTTCAATAGATATTGGCATTCCAACTGTGAAAGGGAAAATTAATGTTGATCCATCCCTGTCAAAACCTGAACTTGATCTATCAGCTCCAGGACTGTCAATGGACATGAAATCTCCAATAACTGACATCCAAGCCCCAGCAATAGGTGGGGATGTTGATTCAGGAGACCTGAAGTTGGAAGGTGATGGCACTAAATTTAAAATGCCATCCATGAAAATGCCATCGTTTGGACTTTCACTTCCAAAGTTCAAAGGGCCGAAAGTGGATGTGAGTTTGCAGAAGCCTGATGTAGATATTTCACTTGAAAAACCGGAGGTGGATATTGAAGGCCCAAAGATAGATGTTGGAGCACCAGAATGTGAAGTTCAACTGGAGGCACATGACGTAGACATTAAAGGAGAAGGCGGAAAAATAAAATTGCCAAAATTTAAAGGGACAACATTTGGCGTTTCGGCTCCTGACATAAAAACCCCCAAAATGAACCTAGATGTCAGCCTTCCAAAAGTTGACATCTCACTACCAAAAGCTGATGTGGATGTGAAAGTGCCAGCAGTAGGTGTAAAACCCGGCAAGTTAGAAGGTGATCTTAGTGTTGGTGCCATTGAGGTGGGAGGCCCTGATGCCAGTCTCAAAATGCCCGAGATAAAAAAGCCTTCAATAGATATTGGCATTCCAACAGTGAAAGGGAAAATTGATGTTGATACATCCCTGTCAAAACCTGAACTTGATCTATCAGCTCCAGGACTGTCAGTGGACATGAAAGCTCCAACAACTGACATCCAAGCCCCAGCAATTGGTGTGGATGTTGATTCAGGAGACCTGAAGCTGGAAGGTGATGGCACTAAATTTAAAATGCCATCCATGAAAATGCCATCGTTTGGACTTTCACTTCCAAAGTTCAAAGGGCCGAAAGTGGATGTGAGTTTGCAGAAGCCTGATGTGGATATTTCACTTGAAAAACCGGAGATGGATATTAAAGGCCCAAAGATAGATGTTGGAGCACCAGAATGTGAAGTTGAACTAGAGGCACCTGACGTAGACATTAAAGGAGGTGACGGGAAAATAAAATTGCCAAAATTTAAAGGGCCAAAATTTGGCGTTTCAGCTCCTGACATAAAAACCCCCAAAATGAACCTTGATGTCAGCCTTCCAAAAGTTGACATCTCACTACCAAAAGCTGATGTGGATGTGAAAGTGCCAGCAGTAGATGTAAAACCTGGCAAGTTAGAAGGTGATCTTAGTGTTGGAGCCATTGAGGTGGAGGGCCCTGATGCCAGTCTCAAAATGCCCGAGATAAAAAAGCCTTCAATAGATATTGGCATTCCAACAGTGAAAGCGAAAATTGATGTTGATACATCCTTGTCAAAACCTGGACTTGATCTATCAGCTCCGGGACTGTCAGTGGACATGAAAGCTCCAACAACTGACATTCAAGCCCCAGCAATTGGTGTGGATGTTGAATCAGGAGACATGAAGCTGGAAGGTGATGGCACTAAATTTAAAATGCCATCCATGAAAATGCCATCGTTTGGACTTTCTCTTCCAAAGTTCAAAGGGCCGAATGTGGATGTAAGCATGAAGAAGCCTGATGTAGATATTTCACTTGAAAAGCCTGAGGTGGATATTAAAGGCCCAAAGATAGATGTTGGAGCACCAGAATGTGAAGTTGAACTGGAGGCACCTGACGTAGACATTAAAGGAGAAGGCGGAAAAATAAAATTGCCAAAATTTAAAGGGCCAAAATTTGACATTTCGGCTCCTGACATAAAAACCCCCAAAATGAACCTAGATGTCAGCCTTCCAAAAGTTGACATCTCACGACCAAAAGCTGATGTGGATGTGAAAGTGCCAGCAGTAGATGTAAAACCCGGCAAGTTAGAAGGTGATCTTAGTGTTGGTGCCATTGCGGTGGAGGGCCCTAATGCCAGTCTCAAAATGCCCGAGATAAAAAAGCCTTCAATAGATATTGGCATTCCAACAGTGAAAGGGAAAATTGATGTTGATACATCCTTGTCAAAACCTGAACTTGATCTATCAACTCCGGGACTGTCAGTGGACATGAAAGCTCCAACAACTGACATCCAAGCCCCAGCAATGAGTGTGGATGTTGAATCAGGAGGCCTGAAGGTGAAAGGTGATGGTACTAAATTTACAATGCCATCCATGAAAATGCCATCGTTTGGACTTTCACTTCCACAGTTCAAAGGTTCTGAAGTGGATTTGAATTTGCAGAAGCCTGATGTGGACATTTCACTTGAAAAACCGAAGGTGGATATTAAAGGCCCAAAGATAGATGTTGGAGCACCAGAATATGAAGTTGAACTGGAGGCAGCTGACGGAGAAATTAAAGGAGAAGGCAGAAAAATAAAATTGCCGAAATTTAAAGGGCCAAAATTTGGCATTTCGGCTCCTGACATAAAAAGCCCCAAAATGAACCTAGATGTCAGCCTTCCAAAAGTTGACATCTCACTACCAAAAGCTGATGTGGATGTGAAGGTGCCAGCAGTAGATGTAAAACCAGGCAAGTTACAAGGTGATCTTAGTGTTGGTGCCATTGCGGTGGAGGGCCCTAATGCCAGTCTCAAAATGCCCGAGATAAAAAAGCCTTCAATAGATATTGGCATTCCAACAGTGAAAGGGAAAATTGATGTTGATACATCCTTGTCAAAACCTGAACTTGATCTATCAGCTCCGGGACTGTCAGTGGACATGAAAGCTCCAACAACTGACATCCAAGCCCCAGCAATAGGTGTGGATGTTGATTCAGGAGACCTGAAGTTGGAAGGTGATGGCACTAAATTTAAAATGCCATCCATGAAAATGCCATCGTTTGGACTTTCACTTCCAAAGTTCAAAGGGCCGAAAGTGGATGTGAGTTTGCAGAAGCCTGATGTGGATATTTCACTTGAAAAACCGAAGGTGGAGATTAAAGGCGCAAAGATGGATGTTGGAGCACCAGAATGTGAAGTTGAACTGGAGGCAGCTGACGTAGAAATTATTGGAGAAGGCGGAAAAATAAAATTGCCAAAATTTAAAGGGACAAAATTTGGCGTTTCGGCTCCTGACATGAAAAGCCCCAAAATGAACCTAGATGTCAGCTTTCCAAAAGTTGACATCTCACTACCAAAAGCTGATGTGGATGTGAAAGTGCCAGCAGTAGATGTAAAACCAGGCAAGTTACAAGGTGATCTTAGTGTTGGTGCCATTGCGGTGGAGGGCCCTGATGCCAGTCTAAAAATGCCCGAGATAAAAAAGCCTTCAATAGATATTGGTATTCCAACAGTGAAAGGGAAAATTGATGTTGATACATCCCTGTCAAAACCTGAACTTGATATATCAGCTCCGGGACTGTCAGTGGACATGAAAGCTCCAACAACTGACATCCAAGCCCCAGCAATGAGTGTGGATCTAGATTCAGGAGACCTGACGTTGGAAGGTGATGGCACTAAATTTAAAATGCCATCCATGAAAATGCCATCGTTTGGACTTTCTCTTCCAAAGTTCAAAGGGCCGAAAGTGGATGTAAGCAGAACGAGGTCTGATGTAGATATTTCACTTGAAAAGCCTGAGGTGGATATTAAAGGCCCAAAGATGGATGTTGGAGCACCAGAATGTGAAGTTGAACTGGAGGCACCTGACGTAGACATTAAAGAAGGCGGAGGAAAAATAAAATTGCCAAAATTTAAAGGGACAAAATTTGGCATTTCGGCTCCTGACATAAAAAGCCCCAAAATGAACCGAGATGTCAGCCTTCCAAAAGTTGACATCTCACTACCAAAAGCTGATGTGGATGTGAAGGTGCCAGCAGTAGATGTAAAACCAGGCAAGTTACAAGGTGATCTTAGTGTTGGTGCCATTGCGGTGGAGGGCCCTGATGCCAGTCTCAAAATGCCCGAGATAAAAAAGCCTTCAATAGATATTGGCATTCCAACAGTGAAAGGGAAAATTGATGTTGATACATCCTTGTCAAAACCTGAACTTGATCTATCAGCTCCGGGACTGTCAGTGGACATGAAAGCTCCAACAACTGACATCCAAGCCCCAGCAATAGGTGTGGATGTTGATTCAGGAGACCTGAAGTTGGAAGGTGATGGCACTAAATTTAAAATGCCATCCATGAAAATGCCATCGTTTGGACTTTCACTTCCAAAGTTCAAAGGGCCGAAAGTGGATGTGAGTTTGCAGAAGCCTGATGTGGATATTTCACTTGAAAAACCGAAGGTGGAGATTAAAGGCGCAAAGATGGATGTTGGAGCACCAGATTGTGAAGTTGAACTGGAGGCAGCTGATGTAGAAATTATTGGAGAAGGCGGAAAAATAAAATTGCCAAAATTTAAAGGGACAAAATTTGGCGTTTCGGCTCCTGACATAAAAAGCCCCAAAATGAACCTAGATGTCAGCCTTCCAAAAGTTGACATCTCACTACCAAAAGCTGATGTGGATGTGAAAGTGCCAGCAGTAGATGTAAAACCAGGCAAGTTACAAGGTGATCTTAGTGTTGGAGCCATTGAGGTGGAGGGCCCTGATGCCAGTCTCAAAATGCCTGAGATAAAAAAGCCTTCAATAGATATTGGTATTCCAACAGTGAAAGGGAAAATTGATGTTGATACATCCCTGTCAAAACCTGAACTTGATATATCAGCTCCGGGACTGTCAGTGGACATGAAAGCTCCAACAACTAACATCCAAGCCGCAGCAATAGGTGTGGATGTAGATTCAGGAGACCTGACGTTGGAAGGTGATGGCACTAAATTTAAAATGCCATCCATGAAAATGCCATCGTTTGGACTTTCACTTCCAAAGTTCAAAGGTTCTGAAGTGGATGTGAGTTTGCAGAAGCCTGATGTGGATATTTCACTTGAAAAACCAAAGGTGGATATTAAAGGCCCAAAGATAGATGTTGGAGCACCAGAATGTGAAGTTGAACTGGAGGCACCTGACGTAGAAATTAAAGGAGGTGACGGAAAAATAAAATTGCCAAAATTTAAAAGGCCAAAATTTGGCATTTCGGCTCCTGACATAAAAACCCCCAAAATGAACCTAGATGTCAGCCTTCCAAAAGTTGACATCTCACTACCAAAAGCTGATGTGGATGTGAATGTGCCAGCAGTAGATGTAAAACCAGGCAAGTTACAAGGTGATCTTAGTGTTGGTGCCATTGCGGTGGAGGGCCCTGATGCCAGTCTCAAAATGCCCGAGGTGAAAAAGCCTTCAATAGATATTGGCATTCCAACAGTGAAAGGGAAAATTGATGTTGATACATCCTTGTCAAAACCTGAACTTGATCTATCAGCTCCGGGACTGTCAGTGGACATGAAAGCTCCAACAACTGACATCCAAGCCCCAGCAATGAGTGTGGATGTTGAATCAGGAGGCCTGAAGGTGAAAGGTGATGGCACTAAATTTAAAATGCCATCCATGAAAATGCCATCGTTTGGACTTTCTCTTCCAAAGTTCAAAGGGCCGAAAATGGATGTAAGCATAACGAGGTCTGATGTAGATATTTCACTTGAAAAGCCTGAGGTGGATATTAAAGGCCCAAAGATAGATGTTGGAGCACCAGAATGTGAAGTTGAACTGGAGGCACCTGACGTAGACATTAAAGGAGAAGGCGGAAAAATAAAATTGCCAAAATTTAAAGGGCCAAAATTTGGCATTTCGGCTCCTGACATAAAAAGCCCCAAAATGAACCTGGATGTCAGCCTTCCAAAAGTTGACATCTCACTACCAAAAGCTGATGTGGATGTGAAAGTGCCAGCAGTAGATGTAAAACCAGGCAAGTTACAAGGTGATCTTAGTGTTGGTGCCATTGCGGTGGAGGGCCCTAATGCCAGTCTCAAAATGCCCGAGATAAAAAAGCCTTCAATAGATATTGGCATTCCAACAGTGAAAGGGAAAATTGATGTTGATACATCCTTGTCAAAACCTGAACTTGATCTGTCAGCTCCGGGACTGTCAGTGGACATGAAAGCTCCAACAACTGACATCCAAGCCCCAGCAATGAGTGTGGATGTTGAATCAGGAGACCTGAAGGTGAAAGGTGATGGTACTAAATTTACAATGCCATCCATGAAAATGCCATCGTTTGGACTTTCACTTCCACAGTTCAAAGGTTCTGAAGTGGATTTGAATTTGCAGAAGCCTGATGTGGACATTTCACTTGAAAAACCGAAGGTGGATATTAAAGGCCCAAAGATAGATGTTGGAGCACCAGAATGTGAAGTTGAACTAGAGGCACCTGACGTAGACATTAAAGGAGGTGACGGGAAAATAAAATTGCCAAAATTTAAAGGGACAAAATTTGGCGTTTCAGCTCCTGACATAAAAAGCCCCAAAATGAACCTAGATGTCAGCCTTCCAAAAGTTGACATCTCACTACCAAAGGCTGATGTGGATGTGAAAGTGCCAGCAGTAGATGTAAAACCAGGCAAGTTAGAAGGTGATCTTAGTGTTGGTGCCATTGAGGTGCGAGGTGCTGATGCCAGTCTTAAAATGCCTGAGATAAAAAAGCCTGCAATAGATATTGGCATTCCAACAGTGAAAGGGAAAATTGATGTTGATACATCCTTGTCAAAACCTGAACTTGATATATCAGCTCCGGGACTGTCAGTGGACATGAAAGCTCCAACAACTGACATTCAAGCCCCAGCAATAGGTGTGGATGTTGATTCAGGAGACCTGAAGGTGAAAGGTGATGGCACTAAATTTAAAATGCCATCCATGAAAATGCCATCGTTTGGACTTTCTCTTCCAAAGTTCAAAGGGCCGAAAGTGGATGTGAGTTTGCAGAATCCTGATGTGGATATTTCACTTGAAAAACCGGAGGTGGATATTAAAGGCCCAAAGATAGATGTTGGAGCACCAGAATGTGAAGTTGAACTGGAGGCATCTGATGTAGACATTAAAGGAGAAGGCAGTAAAATCAAATTCCCTAAATTTAAAGGGCCAAAATTTGACATTTCGGCTCCTGACATAAAAACCCCCAAAATGAACCTTGATGTCAGCCTTCCAAAAGTTGACCTCTCACTACCAAAAGCTGATGTGGATGTGAAAGTGCCAGCAGTAGGTGTAAAACCCGGCAAGTTAGAAGGTGATTTTAGTGTTGGTGCCATTGCGGTGGAGGGCCCTGATGCCAGTCTCAAAATGCCCGAGATAAAAAAGTCTTCAATAGATATTGGCATTCCAACAGTGAAAGGGAAAATTGATGTTGATACAACCCTGTCAAAACCTGAACTTGATCTATCAGCTCCGGGACTGTCAGTGGACATGAAAGCTCCAACAACTGACATCCAAGCCCCAGCAATAAGTGTCGATGTTGATTCAGGAGACCTGAAGTTGGAAGGTGATGGCACTAAATTTAAAATGCCATCCATGAAAATGCCATCGTTTGGACTTTCTCTTCCAAAGTTCAAAGGGCCGAAAATGGATGTAAGCATAACGAGGTCTGATGTAGATATTTCACTTGAAAAGCCTGAGGTGGATATTAAAGGCCCAAAGATAGATGTTGGAGCACCAGAATGTGAAGTTGAACTGGAGGCACCTGACGTAGACATTAAAGGAGAAGGCGGAAAAATAAAATTGCCAAAATTTAAAGGGCCAAAATTTGGCATTTCGGCTCCTGACATAAAAAGCCCCAAAATGAACCTGGATGTCAGCCTTCCAAAAGTTGACATCTCACTACCAAAAGCTGATGTGGATGTGAAAGTGCCAGCAGTAGATGTAAAACCAGGCAAGTTACAAGGTGATCTTAGTGTTGGTGCCATTGCGGTGGAGGGCCCTAATGCCAGTCTCAAAATGCCCGAGATAAAAAAGCCTTCAATAGATATTGGCATTCCAACAGTGAAAGGGAAAATTGATGTTGATACATCCTTGTCAAAACCTGAACTTGATCTGTCAGCTCCGGGACTGTCAGTGGACATGAAAGCTCCAACAACTGACATCCAAGCCCCAGCAATGAGTGTGGATGTTGAATCAGGAGACCTGAAGGTGAAAGGTGATGGTACTAAATTTACAATGCCATCCATGAAAATGCCATCGTTTGGACTTTCACTTCCACAGTTCAAAGGTTCTGAAGTGGATTTGAATTTGCAGAAGCCTGATGTGGACATTTCACTTGAAAAACCGAAGGTGGATATTAAAGGCCCAAAGATAGATGTTGGAGCACCAGAATGTGAAGTTGAACTAGAGGCACCTGACGTAGACATTAAAGGAGGTGACGGGAAAATAAAATTGCCAAAATTTAAAGGGACAAAATTTGGCGTTTCAGCTCCTGACATAAAAAGCCCCAAAATGAACCTAGATGTCAGCCTTCCAAAAGTTGACATCTCACTACCAAAGGCTGATGTGGATGTGAAAGTGCCAGCAGTAGATGTAAAACCAGGCAAGTTAGAAGGTGATCTTAGTGTTGGTGCCATTGAGGTGCGAGGTGCTGATGCCAGTCTTAAAATGCCCGAGATAAAAAAGCCTGCAATAGATATTGGCATTCCAACAGTGAAAGGGAAAATTGATGTTGATACATCCTTGTCAAAACCTGAACTTGATATATCAGCTCCGGGACTGTCAGTGGACATGAAAGCTCCAACAACTGACATTCAAGCCCCAGCAATAGGTGTGGATGTTGATTCAGGAGACCTGAAGGTGAAAGGTGATGGCACTAAATTTAAAATGCCATCCATGAAAATGCCATCGTTTGGACTTTCTCTTCCAAAGTTCAAAGGGCCGAAAGTGGATGTGAGTTTGCAGAATCCTGATGTGGATATTTCACTTGAAAAACCGGAGGTGGATATTAAAGGCCCAAAGATAGATGTTGGAGCACCAGAATGTGAAGTTGAACTGGAGGCATCTGATGTAGACATTAAAGGAGAAGGCAGTAAAATCAAATTCCCTAAATTTAAAGGGCCAAAATTTGACATTTCGGCTCCTGACATAAAAACCCCCAAAATGAACCTTGATGTCAGCCTTCCAAAAGTTGACCTCTCACTACCAAAAGCTGATGTGGATGTGAAAGTGCCAGCAGTAGGTGTAAAACCCGGCAAGTTAGAAGGTGATTTTAGTGTTGGTGCCATTGCGGTGGAGGGCCCTGATGCCAGTCTCAAAATGCCCGAGATAAAAAAGTCTTCAATAGATATTGGCATTCCAACAGTGAAAGGGAAAATTGATGTTGATACAACCCTGTCAAAACCTGAACTTGATCTATCAGCTCCGGGACTGTCAGTGGACATGAAAGCTCCAACAACTGACATCCAAGCCCCAGCAATAAGTGTCGATGTTGATTCAGGAGACCTGAAGTTGGAAGGTGATGGCACTAAATTTAAAATGCCATCCATGAAAATGCCATCGTTTGGACTTTCACTTCCAAAGTTCAAAGGGCCGAAAGTGGATGTGAGTTTGCAGAAGCCTGATGTGGATATTTCACTTGAAAAGCCTGAGGTGGATATTAAAGGCCCAAAGATAGATGTTGGAGCACCAGAATGTGAAGTTGAACTGGAGGCATCTGATGTAGACATTAAAGGAGAAGGCAGTAAAATCAAATTCCCTAAATTTAAAGGGCCAAAATTTGACATTTCGGCTCCTGACATAAAAACCCCCAAAATGAACCTTGATGTCAGCCTTCCAAAAGTTGACCTCTCACTCCCAAAAGCTGATGTGGATGTGAAAGTGCCAGCAGTAGGTGTAAAACCCGGCAAGTTAGAAGGTGATTTTAGTGTTGGTGCCATTGCGGTGGAGGGCCCTGATGCCAGTCTCAAAATGCCCGAGATAAAAAAGTCTTCAATAGATATTGGCATTCCAACAGTGAAAGGGAAAATTGATGTTGATACAACCCTGTCAAAACCTGAACTTGATATATCAGCTCCGGGACTGTCAGTGGACATGAAAGCTCCAACAACTGACATCCAAGCCCCAGCAATAAGTGTCGATGTTGATTCAGGAGACCTGAAGTTGGAAGGTGATGGCACTAAATTTAAAATGCCATCCATGAAAATGCCATCGTTTGGACTTTCACTTCCAAAGTTCAAAGGGCCGAAAGTGGATGTGAGTTTGCAGAAGCCTGATGTGGATATTTCAGTTGAAAAACCGGAGGTGGATATTAAAGGCCCAAAGATAGATGTTGTAGCGCCAGAATGTGAAGTTGAACTGGAGGCACCTGACGTAGACATTAAAGGAGGCGGAGGAAAAATAAAATTGCCAAAATTTAAAGGGACAAAATTTGGCATTTCGGCTCCTGACATGAAAAGCCCCAAAATGAACCTAGATGTCAGCCTTCCAAAAGTTGACATCTCACTACCAAAAGCTGATGTGGATGTGAAAGCGCCAGCAGTGGATGTAAAACCAGGCAAGTTACAAGGTGATCTTAGTGTTGGTGCCATTGCGGTGGAGGGCCCTGATGCCAGTCTAAAAATGCCCGAGATAAAAAAGCCTTCAATAGATATTGGCATTCCAACAGTGAAAGGGAAAATTGATGTTGATACATCCCTGTCAAAACCTGAACTTGATATATCAGCTCCGGGACTGTCAGTGGACATGAAAGCTCCAACAACTGACATTCAAGCCCCAGCAATTGGTGTGGATGTTGAATCAGGAGACCTGAAGGTGAAAGGTGATGGCACTAAATTTAAAATGCCATCCATGAAAATGCCATCGTTTGGACTTTCTCTTCCAAAGTTCAAAGGGCCGAATGTGGATGTAAGCATGAAGAAGCCTGATGTAGATATTTCACTTGAAAAGCCTGAGGTGGATATTAAAGGCCCAAAGATAGATGTTGGAGCACCAGAATGTGAAGTTGAACTGGAGGCACCTGACATAGACATTAAAGGAGAAGGCAGAAAAATCAAATTCCCTAAATTTAAAGGGCCAAAATTTGTCATTTCGGCTCCTGACATAAAAACCCCCAAAATGAACCTTGATGTCAGCCTTCCAAAAGTTGACATCTCACTACCAAAAGCTGATGTGGATGTGAAAGTGCCAGCAGTAGATGTAAAACCCGGCAAGTTAGAAGGTGATTTTAGTGTTGGTGCCATTGAGGTGGGAGGCCCTGATGCCAGTCTCAAAATGCCCGAGATAAAAAAGTCTTCAATAGATATTGGCATTCCAACAGTGAAAGGGAAAATTGATGTTGATACATTCTTATCAAAACCTGAACTTGATATATCAGCTCCGGGACTGTCAGTGGACATGAAAGCTCCAACAACTGACATCCAAGTCCCAGCAGTAGGTGTGGATGTTGATTCAGGAGACCTGAAGTTGGAAGGTGATGGCACTAAATTTAAAATGCCATCCATGAAAATGCCATCGTTTGGACTTTCACTTCCAAAGTTCAAAGGGCCGAAAGTGGATGTGAGTTTGCAGAAGCCTGATGTGGATATTTCACTTGAAAAACCGGAGGTGGATATTAAAGGCCCAAAGATAGATGTTGGAGCACCAGATTGTGAAGTTGAACTGGAGGCACATGACGTAGACATTAAAGGAGGCGGAGGAAAAATAAATTTGCCAAAATTTAAAGGGCCAAAATTTGGCTTTTCGGCTCCTGACATAAAAACCCCCAAAATGAACCTTGATGTCAGCCTTCCAAAAGTTGACCTCTCACTACCAAAGGCTGATGTGGATGTGGAAGTGCCAGCAGTAGATGTAAAACCCGGCATGTTAGAAGGTGATCTTAGTGTTGGTGCCATTGAGGTGGGAGGCCCTGATGCCAGTCTAAAAATGCCCGTGATAAAAAAGCCTTCAATAGATATTAGCATTCCAACAGTGAAAGGGAAAATCGATGTTGATACATCCCTGTCAAAACCTGAACTTGATCTATCAGCTCCGGGACTGTCAGTGGACATGAAAGCTCCAACAACTGACATCCAAGCCCCAGCAATAGGTGTGGATGTTGAATCAGGAGACCTGAAGGTGAAAGGTGATGGCACTAAATTTAAAATGCCATCCATGAAAATGCCATCGTTTGGACTTTCTCTTCCAAAGTTCAAAGGTCCTGAAGTGGATGTGAGTTTGCAGAAGCCTGATGTGGATATTTCACTTGAAAAACCGGAGGTGGATATTAAAGGCCCAGAGATAAATGTTGGAGCACCAGAATGTGAAGTTGAACTGGAGGCAGCTGACGTAGAAATTATTGGAGAAGGCGGAAAAATAAAATTGCCAAAATTTAAAGGGACAAAATTTGGCGTTTCAGCTCCTGACATAAAAAGCCCCAAAATGAACCTAGATGTCAGCCTTCCAAAAGTTGACATCTCACTACCAAAGGCTGATGTGGATGTGAAAGTGCCAGCAGTAGATGTAAAACCAGGCAAGTTAGAAGGTGATCTTAGTGTTGGTGCCATTGAGGTGCGAGGTGCTGATGCCAGTCTTAAAATGCCCGAGATAAAAAAGCCTGCAATAGATATTGGCATTCCAACAGTGAAAGGGAAAATTGATGTTGATACATCCTTGTCAAAACCTGAACTTGATATATCAGCTCCGGGACTGTCAGTGGACATGAAAGCTCCAACAACTGACATTCAAGCCCCAGCAATAGGTGTGGATGTTGATTCAGGAGACCTGAAGGTGAAAGGTGATGGCACTAAATTTAAAATGCCATCCATGAAAATGCCATCGTTTGGACTTTCACTTCCAAAGTTCAAAGGGCCGAAAGTGGATGTGAGTTTGCAGAAGCCTGATGTGGATATTTCACTTGAAAAACCGGAGGTGGATATTAAAGGCCCAAAGATAGATGTTGTAGCGCCAGAATGTGAAGTTGAACTGGAGGCAGCTGACGTAGACATTAAAGGAGGCGGAGGAAAAATCAAATTGCCAAAATTTAAAGGGACAAAATTTGGCGTTTCGGCTCCTGACATGAAAAGCCCCAAAATGAACCTAGATGTCAGCCTTCCAAAAGTTGACATCTCACTACCAAAAGCTGATGTGGATGTGAAAGTGCCAGCAGTGGATGTAAAACCAGGCAAGTTACAAGGTGATCTTAGTGTTGGTGCCATTGCGGTGGAGGGCCCTGATGCCAGTCTCAAAATGCCCGAGATAAAAAAGCCTTCAATAGATATTGGCATTCCAACAGTGAAAGGGAAAATTGATGTTGATACATCCCTGTCAAAACCTGAACTTGATCTATCAGCTCCGGGACTGTCAGTGGACATGAAAGTTCCAACAACTGACATTCAAGCCCCAGCAATTGGTGTGGATGTTGAATCAGGAGACCTGAAGGTGAAAGGTGATGGCACTAAATTTAAAATGCCATCCATGAAAATGCCATCGTTTGGACTTTCACTTCCAAAGTTCAAAGGGCCGAAAGTGGATGTAAGCATGAAGAAGCCTGATGTAGATATTTCACTTGAAAAACCTGAGGTGGATATTAAAGGCCCAAAGATAGATGTTGGAGCACCAGAATGTGAAGTTGAACTGGAGGCACCTGACGTAGACCTTAAAGGAGAAGGCAGAAAAATCAAATTCCCTAAATTTAAAGGGCCAGAATTTGACATTTCGGCTCCTGACATAAAAACCCCCAAAATGAACCTTGATGTCAGCCTTCCAAAAGTTGACATCTCACGACCAAAAGCTGATGTGGATGTGAAAGTGCCAGCAGTAGATGTAAAACCCGGCAAGTTAGAAGGTGATTTTAGTGTTGGTGCCATTGAGGTGGGAGGCCCTGATGCCAGTCTCAAAATGCCCGAGATAAAAAAGTCTTCAATAGATATTGGCATTCCAACAGTGAAAGGGAAAATTGATGTTGATACATTCTTATCAAAACCTGATCTTGATCTATCAGCTCCGGGACTGTCAGTGGACATGAAAGCTCCAACAACTGACATCCAAGTCCCAGCAGTAGGTGTGGATGTTGATTCAGGAGACCTGAAGTTGGAAGGTGATGGCACTAAATTTAAAATGCCATCCATGAAAATGCCATCGTTTGGACTTTCACTTCCAAAGTTCAAAGGGCCGAAAGTGGATGTGAGTTTGCAGAAGCCTGATGTGGATATTTCACTTGAAAAACCGGAGGTGGATATTAAAGGCCCAAAGATAGATGTTGGAGCACCAGATTGTGAAGTTGAACTGGAGGCACATGACGTAGACATTAAAGGAGGCGGAGGAAAAATAAATTTGCCAAAATTTAAAGGGCCAAAATTTGGCTTTTCGGCTCCTGACATAAAAACCCCCAAAATGAACCTTGATGTCAGCCTTCCAAAAGTTGACCTCTCACTACCAAAGGCTGATGTGGATGTGGAAGTGCCAGCAGTAGATGTAAAACCCGGCATGTTAGAAGGTGATCTTAGTGTTGGTGCCATTGAGGTGGGAGGCCCTGATGCCAGTCTAAAAATGCCCGTGATAAAAAAGCCTTCAATAGATATTAGCATTCCAACAGTGAAAGGGAAAATTGATGTTGATACATCCCTGTCAAAACCTGAACTTGATCTATCAGCTCCGGGACTGTCAGTGGACATGAAAGCTCCAACAACTGACATCCAAGCCCCAGCAATGAGTGTGGATGTTGAATCAGGAGACCTGAAGGTGAAAGGTGATGGCACTAAATTTAAAATGCCATCCATGAAAATGCCATCGTTTGGACTTTCTCTTCCAAAGTTCAAAGGTCCTGAAGTGGATGTGAGTTTGCAGAAGCCTGATGTGGATATTTCACTTGAAAAACCGGAGGTGGATATTAAAGGCCCAGAGATAAATGTTGGAGCACCAGAATGTGAAGTTGAACTGGAGGCAGCTGACGTAGACATTAAAGGAGAAGGCGGAAAAATAAAATTGCCAAAATTTAAAGGGACAAAATTTGGCGTTTCAGCTCCTGACATAAAAAGCCCCAAAATGAACCTAGATGTCAGCCTTCCAAAAGTTGACATCTCACTACCAAAGGCTGATGTGGATGTGAAAGTGCCAGCAGTAGATGTAAAACCAGGCAAGTTAGAAGGTGATCTTAGTGTTGGTGCCATTGAGGTGCGAGGTGCTGATGCCAGTCTTAAAATGCCCGAGATAAAAAAGTCTTCAATAGATATTGGCATTCCAACAGTGAAAGGGAAAATTGATGTTGATACATCCCTGTCAAAACCTGAACTTGATCTATCAGCTCCGGGACTGTCAGTGGACATGAAAGCTCCAACAACTGACATTCAAGCCCCAGCAATTGGTGTGGATGTTGAATCAGGAGGCCTGAAGGTGAAAGGTGATGGCACTAAATTTAAAATGCCATCCATGAAAATGCCATCGTTTGGACTTTCACTTCCAAAGTTCAAAGGGCCGAAAGTGGATGTAAGCATGAAGAAGCCTGATGTAGATATTTCACTTGAAAAACCTGAGGTGGATATTAAAGGCCCAAAGATAGATGTTGGAGCACCAGAATGTGAAGTTGAACTGGAGGCACCTGACGTAGACCTTAAAGGAGAAGGCAGAAAAATCAAATTCCCTAAATTTAAAGGGCCAGAATTTGACATTTCGGCTCCTGACATAAAAACCCCCAAAATGAACCTTGATGTCAGCCTTCCAAAAGTTGACATCTCACGACCAAAAGCTGATGTGGATGTGAAAGTGCCAGCAGTAGATGTAAAACCCGGCAAGTTAGAAGGTGATTTTAGTGTTGGTGCCATTGAGGTGGGAGGCCCTGATGCCAGTCTCAAAATGCCCGAGATAAAAAAGTCTTCAATAGATATTGGCATTCCAACAGTGAAAGGGAAAATTGATGTTGATACATTCTTATCAAAACCTGATCTTGATCTATCAGCTCCGGGACTGTCAGTGGACATGAAAGCTCCAACAACTGACATCCAAGTCCCAGCAGTAGGTGTGGATGTTGATTCAGGAGACCTGAAGTTGGAAGGTGATGGCACTAAATTTAAAATGCCATCCATGAAAATGCCATCGTTTGGACTTTCACTTCCAAAGTTCAAAGGGCCGAAAGTGGATGTGAGTTTGCAGAAGCCTGATGTGGATATTTCACTTGAAAAACCGGAGGTGGATATTAAAGGCCCAAAGATAGATGTTGGAGCACCAGATTGTGAAGTTGAACTGGAGGCACATGACGTAGACATTAAAGGAGGCGGAGGAAAAATAAATTTGCCAAAATTTAAAGGGCCAAAATTTGGCTTTTCGGCTCCTGACATAAAAACCCCCAAAATGAACCTTGATGTCAGCCTTCCAAAAGTTGACCTCTCACTACCAAAGGCTGATGTGGATGTGGAAGTGCCAGCAGTAGATGTAAAACCCGGCATGTTAGAAGGTGATCTTAGTGTTGGTGCCATTGAGGTGGGAGGCCCTGATGCCAGTCTAAAAATGCCCGTGATAAAAAAGCCTTCAATAGATATTAGCATTCCAACAGTGAAAGGGAAAATTGATGTTGATACATCCCTGTCAAAACCTGAACTTGATCTATCAGCTCCGGGACTGTCAGTGGACATGAAAGCTCCAACAACTGACATCCAAGCCCCAGCAATGAGTGTGGATGTTGAATCAGGAGACCTGAAGGTGAAAGGTGATGGCACTAAATTTAAAATGCCATCCATGAAAATGCCATCGTTTGGACTTTCTCTTCCAAAGTTCAAAGGTCCTGAAGTGGATGTGAGTTTGCAGAAGCCTGATGTGGATATTTCACTTGAAAAACCGGAGGTGGATATTAAAGGCCCAGAGATAAATGTTGGAGCACCAGAATGTGAAGTTGAACTGGAGGCAGCTGACGTAGACATTAAAGGAGAAGGCGGAAAAATAAAATTGCCAAAATTTAAAGGGACAAAATTTGGCGTTTCAGCTCCTGACATAAAAAGCCCCAAAATGAACCTAGATGTCAGCCTTCCAAAAGTTGACATCTCACTACCAAAGGCTGATGTGGATGTGAAAGTGCCAGCAGTAGATGTAAAACCAGGCAAGTTAGAAGGTGATCTTAGTGTTGGTGCCATTGAGGTGCGAGGTGCTGATGCCAGTCTTAAAATGCCCGAGATAAAAAAGCCTTCAATAGATATTGGCATTCCAACAGTGAAAGGGAAAATTGATGTTGATACATCCCTGTCAAAACCTGAACTTGATCTATCAGCTCCGGGACTGTCAGTGGACATGAAAGCTCCAACAACTGACATTCAAGCCCCAGCAATTGGTGTGGATGTTGAATCAGGAGGCCTGAAGGTGAAAGGTGATGGCACTAAATTTAAAATGCCATCCATGAAAATGCCATCGTTTGGACTTTCACTTCCAAAGTTCAAAGGGCCGAAAGTGGATGTAAGCATGAAGAAGCCTGATGTAGATATTTCACTTGAAAAGCCTGAGGTGGATATTAAAGGCCCAAAGATAGATGTTGGAGCACCAGAATGTGAAGTTGAACTGGAGGCACCTGACGTAGACATTAAAGGAGAAGGCAGAAAAATCAAATTCCCTAAATTTAAAGGGCCAAAATTTGACATTTCGGCTCCTGACATAAAAACCCCCAAAATGAACCTTGATGTCAGCCTTCCAAAAGTTGACATCTCACGACCAAAAGCTGATGTGGATGTGAAAGTGCCAGCAGTAGATGTAAAACCCGGCAAGTTAGAAGGTGATCTTAGTGTTGGTGCCATTGAGGTGGGAGGCCCTGATGCCAGTCTCAAAATGCCCGAGATAAAAAAGTCTTCAATAGATATTGGCATTCCAACAGTGAAAGGGAAAATTGATGTTGATACATTCTTATCAAAACCTGATCTTGATATATCAGCTCCGGGACTGTCAGTGGACATGAAAGCTCCAACAACTGACATCCAAGTCCCAGCAGTAGGTGTGGATGTTGATTCAGGAGACCTGAAGTTGGAAGGTGATGGCACTAAATTTAAAATGCCATCCATGAAAATGCCATCGTTTGGACTTTCACTTCCAAAGTTCAAAGGGCCGAAAGTGGATGTGAGTTTGCAGAAGCCTGATGTAGATATTTCAGTTGAAAAACCGGAGGTGGATATTAAAGGCGCCAAGATAGATGTTGGAGCACCAGAATGTGAAGTTGAACTGGAGGCACCTGACGTAGACATTAAAGGAGGCGGAGGAAAAATAAAATTGCCAAAATTTAAAGGGCCAAAATTTGGCGTTTCAGCTCCTGACATAAAAAGCCCCAAAATGAACCTTGATGTCAGCCTTCCAAAAGTTGACCTCTCACTACCAAAGGCTGATGTGGATGTGGAAGTGCCAGCAGTAGATGTAAAACCCGGCATGTTAGAAGGTGATCTTAGTGTTGGTGCCATTGAGGTGGGAGGCCCTGATGCCAGTCTAAAAATGCCCGTGATAAAAAAGCCTTCAATAGATATTAGCATTCCAACAGTGAAAGGGAAAATTGATGTTGATCCATCCCTGTCAAAACCTGAACTTGATCTATCAGCTCCGGGACTGTCAGTGGACATGAAAGCTCCAACAACTGACATCCAAGCCCCAGCAATAGGTGTGGATGTTGATTCAGGAGACCTGAAGGTGAAAGGTGATGGCACTAAATTTAAAATGCCATCCATGAAAATGCCTTCATTTGGACTTTCACTTCCAAAGTTCAAAGGTCCTGAAGTGGATGTGAGCGTAAAGAAATCTGATGTGGATATTTTACTTGAAAAAACTGACTTGGATATTCATGGCCCAAAGATTGATGTCGGAGGAGCAGAACGTGAAGTTGAACTGGAAGCCCCTGTCGTAGACATTGAAGGAGGAGGAGAAAAAATTAAATTGCCAAAGTTTAAAGCACTTAAATTTGCATCTTCTGCACCTGTGGTAAAAGCTCCCCAGACAAATCTTGACGTCAGCCTACCCAAAGTTGACATCACGTTCCCAAAATCTGATGTAGATATTTCCCTTGAAAATCCTGAGGTGGATATTAAAGGTCCAAAGATTGCTGTCGAAGGACCACCATGTCGTGTAGAAATGAAGCTGCCTAAAGCACCTGACGTTGATGCTGAGGCGAAAGTGACTGCTGTAAAAACAGAACCTGAAAAGTTTGTTGGTGAGCTCATTGATTGTGATAGTGAATTACAGGGCTTTGATGCCATGTTAAAAATGTCAAATGTACAAAAGCCATTAATTGTGCATCGTAATGTCCATGTTGATGCAAGCTGCTTGAAACTTGAAGGTGATCCAAAGGTGCCCGATATATCAATGCGCCTCGATAGTCCGGAGACTGTTATCCATGCATCAAGATTAAATGTGGATGCTGATTCAGTGGTTATTATGGCAGAAGATGTGGATCCCAGCATGAAAAAGACAGAGAAGAAAGTGTCATTATTTGGAGTTTCCCTTTCTAAATTTAAGTTTCCAGATGTGGATTTTGGCATCGAAACAACAGACAAAGTTATCTCACTACCTCAAGATCCTTATTTTGCCAAGGCTGTGACAAAAGAACCAGGTATTGATGTAATGGCATTTGATATTCAAGTTGGTAATGTGCAGATTAATTGTTAAGCCACATGATAATAATGAATCAATTTGAATTATTGGAGCTAACACAACTGAGATGTGGAATTGGTCTTTGGCTTGAGAGCAGAATGAGCAATAACAAGTAGGAACCTCTTTTACACACGCACAAGTTTCTTTATCAAGCAACTCTATGGAAAATAAAATCGGATGGGGTGCAAAACCGGCTGTTTTTTTATCGACTATTTTGCATTGCTATCCAAGACCAATGCCACCATCCCCACCCACCCCCGATTTCAGAAAGTATTTCATCCCAAAACTGTGCTTCATTTGGTAATGGATCAAATTTAGATAATAAATTAAATAGTGTTAAAATTAGCATTAATTTAGAAATGCTTACCTTCAGCATGAAGGTAAATGAATTATCACAGGTAATGTTGATATGAATTTGGCATAGTAGTAATTTGAAATAGATATTGTGAAAGAAAGGTGTGTATGAAACGTTCAGAATGTAATAATCAGTCATCATTGTTGACTACTATTATAGACACTAAAGAAACAAGAGGTACAAGAGACGACTTAATCGCTCCTGAGAAATAAAAAGAGATCTGTGAATTCACGCTTGAAAATGAATGCTTTCAAAATTCAGGTCCGTTCCTCAAAGAAAGCAACAGTGAACCATAGCAAAGAACTTGATTCATACCTCAAGTCTATAAATATTGCAATGTTACAGACAAAATTTAATGCTGTTACAACATAATCAATAACTCGATCAGTCATTTGTAGTAATATTATGTGCCCTGTTGCTGATGATGTAACTAAACAGAAGGGACATGCTAAGGCATTAGGAAAAGAACTGCAGGGTACAGAGGGAGAAAAGCTTTGGCCAATTATGAATGTACCTACAATGAAAGTATATACATTTGAAATTAAACAGCATGAAGAAGGTACATGTTAATGTCCAAAGTAGCAGTCTCGATGTTTTAATGCCCATTCATTCAGGGGAAAAAAACAGTATTAAAAGAATCTGTTGATAAACCATGTGGTAGAATTGAATGTTGATTAGACAAATGCAGGGGAGCATAATGATGAGGTTAGAATCTCATCATTAGATAAGGTTAAATTTAAATTCCCTAACATTCTTTTTTTTCTTATACATCTGATGTTTCAGGTGATTCAGTTCAAGAAAAAACTGGTGAGGATCTGAATAAAATGGTTCCTGAACTCAAAGGCCAAAAGGATGCTGAAGTAACAACAATAAATGATAGTTCCACATCAAAGGGGAAGACAAGTTGGTTTAAATTTCCAAAAATTAGCTTTTCATCACCTTGGAAAAAAGAAAAAGGCACTGATAGTGAGAAACAAGATGCACGTGAAACTCCAACATCTAGCACAGGACCAGTTAAATTTAGTGTTAAAACCACTGACATGAAAATTGATGGTGATGACAGTTTACCTAAAGGGTCTGCGGATGAAATATCACCATTAAACGTCTCTACATCAAAAAAAGAAGTCATTGTTGAAGGTACTGAAAATAAAGCTGCTGATGATGACACAACTCAAATGGTAACAATAAAGTGCAAAAACCCTGATACCACTGCAGCAGACACATATGTTTTAATGCCCAGCCAATTAGTGACATCAACTGCTAGAACTGAGCTCGCTTTACTGGAATCAGGTGATTTCACTACGAATGCACAGTCATCCAAGACAAGCAAAATTTCTTTGCCTGCATCTTCTCATCAAAGCCAAGTTTCAACCTGTGAAATTTCGTCTGGGCTACTTCAAACTGCTCTGACTGAAACAAAAATTACAAAAACAAATGAGGAACAACAAAGCATAGACAAACCAGGAATCTTTCAACTTCCTAACCTACCAATATCCTCACTACCTGAAGGGTCATCACATAAATATCCGACAGAACATTCCACAGTTGTCACTAAAGAATATGTTATTCAAGAACAAGCTGGCAGTGGGGCATCTGAACCAATGAGGTCTACCAAAGAACGTTCTTCATTCCTGTCTGAATTCCACTTACCCAAATCAGAATACACTGTATCTGCTGAAGGGCATGCCTTCACTAAGAAATACACCAAAACCGAAGGAACTGTAGTTGTCTTAACTGAGAGTTCCATAGTACAAGGAGACATCACTCCTGAAGCAACAGCTATTGATGATAAATCTAGTATTTCCCAAAGAATGAGAGAAATGATTCAGAGTGAACAAAAACAGTTCTCTGAAATATCTCAATCTTCAACAGTTTCCATCTCCATAACTGAATCTGAGACAAAACAGGTTAAAAAGACAGAAACTAAGGAATAAAAAATGCATTTACAGCCTTGTTTATAATTGTGATATGATGCTTTTACAGAGTAGTTATCTTTGCTGTTTTCTGCATTTAACTAAATATCAACTTGATTATTCTGTGCAAAGAGATGTTTTATAGAACAATAAGGATATTTCACATAGTATTACATGTTAGAGATCACACTTTCACATTATAATAAAACTTACTGTAATAACAAATTCAGAATTTAAAATATAGACGACTTCAGTAAATTATACATTATTTACATATCTATGTATAGGCTGCTCAATAATTACCTTTGACAAATATAATTGGGACAAAGCTTCACACCTTTAAATTTTCATTCAGTGACACAAAGCTTAATAACAGTTTTCAGTTAGTTAATATTGGCGACGTTTTGTCTTCACATAACTTGATCCTTTTCGAATAATTACCAGCATAGTTAGTTTTATGAATATCTAAGTGCTGATACTTTCTCAAGATTATTTGTACATCCAAATTATGTTAGACAGAAATAACTAATACAATAATAAATAAGAAAGCGTTAAGATTTTATCAGAGATGGTAACATAAAAATTGCCACAAACCATCCCTAATAATAAACCCTTCAAATTTGAATTAACTGTAAGTTCTGAACAAAAAATATTAAGAAATATGACACAACGACCTAGGTAATGTAATAGGATGTGCTTATAAAAGATGCTATGACAAAATTATTCTGGTACTCATCAAGGTAAGTGATGATAATGATCATGAATGGAATATCTTCCACCGAAAGCACCCAATGGCAGCATCAAACATTTTCAGCTGCAGAGTAAAGTTCCTTCCATTCAATTCACCTCAGCATTTAGAAGCTTATATCACAGTGCACCAGTATTGTATTTTTTCATTTCTCACACTAATCATCATTAGGTCTATCTGAGTGGCATTACCAATCCGTATCAATTTAGGAGCAATTTCCTGCTGTAGGCCTATATCAACTAGAATTCATTCCACATAGAATCATTACAGCCAGAAGGGAGAGGACACTTTCACCACATCAGTCTTGAATCCAGGTCTAATCCACTGCACCACCTAGTTTCCACAACACAATACTTCTCTAAAATGATTATGGTAGATTTCATGTCACTAATCTAATAATTGTAATACATAGTATCACAAACATCATGTTTAAAGCATGCATGTGAATAACAGTCCAAAAAAATGACAAAGGATTCATCACTCTTGGTAAATTTCAAAACGTCAGTGGAACTTAGTAGATAGAATTCAAAATTGTTCTTCTCCTGTAAATCCTAAAAATTCATTCAAATCTGTGTGAATATTTTTGTTGTAAATATGATTAACTGAAATTTCTATCCTGAAAATTGCTGTTGATTTATGCCACTATTACTGCCGAGTATTACTCATGTGGATTAATGATCGTGCTTTGCTAAGTTTTCTTACAGTTAATGCATTTGCTAACTTAGTGTATGTATAATCAATAAAATATATGTTTAGACATAACATTTTGAAAACTACATGGTTTGTTTGAAGTGGTAAGTACGGGCAGAATTTTAACACAGTGGGTGAGGCAGGCCAATAGCAGTTCAGGAACCCGATTGTTGCTGGAGCAGGCTCTGCTGTGGCTGCTTAACTCAGCCACGGCATTACCATCCCACTTGCTGATTTCCTGACCAATCGTAGAGTACAAGCGTGATGACGGCCCTCACCTGTCAATGCAATGACTTCTATATAAGTAGACCCAGCAGTCAGAATGGCTCCATTGCAGATTGATTCCTGCAGCTTAATCAACCACAACAATGGAAGTGCAACATGGGAAGGCTGCTCTCTGGTTCTCTGACTCTTCCCTGGAGGCCCTGCTGTTGGCTGTGAGGGCCCACAGAGTGGGGGAGGGATTAGAAAGTGAGCCAGTGGAGAGTGCACTGGGTAACACATAAAACAAACATGAATGTATTTATTAATGACTAGATAACACAATAGAGAGCCATATATCCAAGTTTGCTGATGACACAAAGATTGGTGGTACAGTAAGTAGTGTAGACTGCAGCATAAAGTTACAAAGAAACATTGATGCATTAAGTGAGTGGGCAAAACTGTGGCAGATAGATTCCAATGCAGGTAAATGTGAGGTCATCCATTTTGGACCAAAAGGAATTGATCTGAGCATTTTTAAATTGCAAAAAGCTAGAAATAGTGGAGATTTAGGGGCTGTGTGCACAGATCATTAAGGGTAGTGGTCAGGTACAAAAAATAATCATAAAGGTTTGTGGAATGTTAGCCTTTATAACTAGAGGGTTAGAATGTAAAGGGGAGCAAGTTTTGCTACAACTATACAAAGCCCTGGTTATTTGAAGTGCAGTGTACAGCTCTGGGCACTACGCTTTAGAAAGAATATATTGGCCTTGGAAGAAGTGTAGTGCAAATTCACCAGAATGTTACTAGGGCTCCCAGAATTAAATTATGAGGAGCGATTACAGAAATTTAGGGCTGTATTCCCTGGAATATAAAATATTAAACAGTGAATTGATTGAGTTTTTTTTAAGGATTTTTGCAATAAATTAATTGCGTAGAGAAAAACTTTTAATGCTGGTGGGGAAGGGGTGTCTAGGACAAGGGGACATAACCTTAAAATCAGAGCCAGACCATTCAGAAGAGAAGTTAGGAAACACTTCTTCGCGCAAAGCTTGGTAGAAGTATGGAATTCTCCCACATAAAGCAACAGATGTTAACTCAATTAATAATTTTAAATTTGAGATTGATAGATTTTTACTAGCCAAGGGTATTAAAGGATATGGAGGCAAGGCAGGTGGAGTTAGGATATAGATCAGTCATGATCTCACTGAATGGCAGAACAGGCTGAAGGAGCTGAATGGCTTACTCCCATTCCTATCAACAGAAGCAATTGGCAGTGACATATGAAGTGGAAAGTGTTGCTGGTCAGAGGATAAGGGTGCAAAACCTCTCCAGTGAAGAACCTGGGGATTTCAAACTCATGGGTCATTCTTTTTGCAGATAGCGGCTCAGGTGAAGGAGTCCACTAGCATCTTGTGCAGAACATTGGAGGCTATCTAACAACATGGACTGAATGCAGTTGACCTATGCAGAATGTGTAAGGACAGCACAGGACAGACAGAGGTGGAAATCCATGACAGTCAATCTTCTGGGAAGATGACACCAACGAACAACATGCAGGTCACCATGGAGCATATAACAGCTTCAGGGACATCTACAGTGGTGGCCCCATGATAGAGGCTTTAAGGGCAGTCTGTTCTTCCATGGATGCTCAAACAGCTATTATCGAGGCTGGAGTGCCAGGTTGGAGAAGGCTGTGTCTTCCAGATACAACAGGCTTGGCAATTGGGATAAACAACAATGAGGCAGTGTTTCACTGATCTCACTGGTACTGTACCACGATATCTGTTTCCCTACAGATCGTTGGCCATGTTTAATCGATGTCCAACACTAGTGGTGTGAGAGGAAAAGGCAAGGATGATGGTGTGTCTATCAGATTAACAGTAGACGTGTTCCCTTCCAACTGCCCCTACTGATGCAGTTACAACAGAAAGGAGGCAGGGCCAGGCAGTTGTACAAGAGATGAAGCCTGCAGCAGGTTCATTTCACAATTTAACTGTTGTTAACTCTGGCTCTCTGCATGTTTCATCTTTGCTGAGTGCACAAATATTGAGACATGCTACCGACTAATGCAGTATGTGATTTTATCCAGGTGTGAACTTGTGAACATGCTACCAGCTGCAGGTAATACAGTAATCTCTTCCTCTCTCAGTCAAACATTACAGGAAATGGCCCTGCATACTCGATGAGATCACCTCAAAGAAGACTGCAATCAGATGCTGGTGTGATCATGTGGAAGACCCATCCAGTCATTTTATTGATGATGCGAGGAAAGTTCCCCCACCCCCATCCCTGATATTTTAGGATGTGGTGCAGTATGGGAATTGCATGGCAGGTTTAAGCAGCAAGGGAAAGATCATTTTTCAGACACTAGTTTCCAAAATAGAATGAAAACCTCTGCCAGCAGATTCCTCTACATGTTATGGATTCACTAAAGTCGACCTTTATCAATTTATAATCCATTTTAAAGAACTAAAAAATAATATTCCACAGTAATCTGATTCATCAATTTTTGTTAATCAAATATTGCTTGAATGCATGAAGCTGCAATAGACTGAAACAATTCAGCTTTTTGATTATTCTGTGATTATCCATTGTTTCTCTTCAACATAATCATTAACAACTCTCACAAAAAGATCCTGTGATCCTGCAGGGCATTTTTTAAGTTTGAAAAGTTATTGCTCAATCCCTTGAGTCATTTTGTGCTCTTGGTAAACAAATAGATAACATAAACAATTGACAGGTAAACCCTGAGTAGGGTATTCAGCCTGCTCAAATTTCTAACTGAACGCTTGAACATGTGTGGCTCTACAGCAAGTCAGTAGTTTTAGTTTTAGTTTTAGAGATACAGCACTGAAACAGGCCCTTCGGCCCACCGAGTTTGTGCCGACCATCAACCACCCATTTATACTAATCCTACACTAATCCCATATTCCTACCACATCCCCACCTGTCCCTATACTTCCCTACCACCTACCTATACTAGTGGCAATTTATAATGGCTTGTGGGAGGAAACCGGAGCACCCGGAGAAAACCCACGCAGACACAGGGAGAACTTGCAAACTCCATACAGGCAGTACCCAGAATTGAACCCGGGTCGCTGGAGCTGTGAGGCTGCGGTGCTAACCACTGCGCCACGTAAATTTTAAATATTACTAATTGGGCTTCATATTATTTGAAGGCAATTTTTGAGTGGCTAGCATACTGGTGCAAATTAATTGAGATACAGTGGAGTGTGCCATAGAGTGATAGGACATAGGTTCACTCCCATGATAAGTTGCTAAATTCAGCCACCCCACAGTGGGTAGCTGTCAAGTGGATACAGAACATTTCCTCACAGGGAAAGGGAATTGAAGAAAGAGGCATCTACGCCATCCTTCTGCATTGATTCATTTTAAGTCGTTCCTCAGACATTTCTCTTCGGTTCAACACCAAATACCACTCCATGAAGCGTTTGATGCTCCCTACAAACCAAAGCATAGATTTATACACTCAATCCATGATAATGTAGTATTTCCTAGGGGACAAAACTGTCACGAGCCCTTGTCTTCTCCTAGGCTCCCACTAAGAATAACAAATGTCCCTTTAGGACATGTGAGATATGCTAAATGTATTAAAAATAAGAAAAACAAAAAATTAATATAACAGATGTTAATTGATTTCAGAGTTTTTTTTTTAAACTTCGTTTGCTTGGCACTAATAAAAATAAAACTTTCAACAGGAATGGAAACCGGTGGTGGCAGTTTGGTTGCCTTTGATACACCACGCTCAATTTTCTTTTCATTGACTCGAGGGCAGAGTGTATCAATCAACCATCACCAACTTTCCTCTGGAGGGTTGGTTGCGGGGAGGGGGTTGTTGGGGGAGCGGGGTTGTAAATTTTCATCTTCGCTGCATGTGCGATAATGTGGGATTAAACAACTCAGATTGAGGGAATGTAACAAAAGACTTAACTGGGTAATTAGCAAATTGAACTGCTGATATTTCGACACATGATGGCACATCTGTACTTTCATTTGCCCTACGTTCCAGGGAGAGATTTTCATATACTTGAATATGTACATCCAATTTGAAGATAAAGCATCGAATTTTAACCCAAAAAATCCATCAAGGTTTGAGTCGGGTGGGGGTTAAAGTCTTAAAAATCAGATACTCAACCTAAACCTGCATCCAACCTGCCCACCTCCAGCTTTGACTGAGGCCAAAAGGGAGGGAGGCAGATATAATGAGGCTGTGAGCCTCATTGTTATTCTACTTTTCGAGTTTAACTGTCCTCGGGAAACATGGCAGCTACATCCAGGCTAGGGCTTGGTGACCCAGGAGGTGAGTGACTTTACACCTACCCCCTGGGTCCAGCGTGACTGTTTGAGCCCTACCACCCTACACCACCCCCGCCCCCCCCCAGCTCTGACCTTCCCTACAAGCCCAGTGATCATATGCACCCCCCTTCCAGGCCTCCAATCCCCATACATTCAGGCCACCCCCACTACCCCCTTGGCCTCCAATAACCCCCAGCACCCTCTCTCACTGATTGTCCTCCCTTTGCCTCTCCCCAGAATTACTCCCTGCCCCCTCAATCGACCAAACAGGATTGCAGCTCTCCCCAGCTGACCCCCCAGGAAGGATCACCCTCCTCCCCAGTTGACAACCCCCCACTCCTGATCATCACCCCACCACCACCCCCCCACAATCTGCATGAAAATCCTGTCTTATGGGTTTCCTGCACCTTTCTGACCCTCCCTCCCACCCCCTGCTCCTGGCGAGTCAGGTAAGTAAAAGTGAGGTCAAATTGTGTCAACAGGACCAGTGAGGTTGGTTTGCTGATTATCTTTGAAAACAATTTGGGATAGTGGAAGATGATTTTCTCTATGCATTATAAAGTACATATTTACCATTTTACTACACATGGTCTACATAGGAAATTTCCCAAGTATATTACACGAGAGTGTCATTTTTCTAGTTTAGGCTAATTGTATTGTGTTGGTTACTTGCACATTTAATGAAAAAATATTATTGGTATTAAGTTTAAAATTTTCTTAGCAGTCTTGTCCTTTCCAAAAGTAAATGCAAGTAATCGAATGCACTGGAAATGCATCAATGCTGCATCTGAGTATCATGTCCAAGTGTAAAACTCTGGATAGTATAAAAGCTGGGCAAAAAATGGCAATTCATCACATATAGGTTTTGCTTTTCATTTTGTTTTGTCACATTCCAAACTCCACCCTGAAAGTATTGACTAATGTTGAGGTCTCTGAGCATTGGCAGCCCTCCAGTAACACACTCAAATGATCATATTTCATGTGTGGGTCTAAACAATAATTGTCAGCAGAATATTCAATCAATGGGGCATCACAGCCAAGTCTCATCCTATGCTCTCTACCCCACCCTCACATATACACATATTCTAGAAAACTACAGCTAAAATTCTAATGCTAATAGTGTCCACTAGGTACAACACTAGAGGACTGGATTTTCGACTGTAAGACATAAGTTCATTTCACAATTTTAACTGATGCTTGTACTTAACCTTATTCTAAAGATGTACCATTCCAAGTCAAGTCTCTGGGAGTTGAAGGTATACTGTTCAAGGAGGTATTACCCAATACCCCCTCCCGCCCCCACCATCCCTGCCACTGCTCAAGTGCACTTTGTGATAAGTTAACTAATCACTGACGACAAACACAGGTTTGACTGATTTTGCCCTGCCTGGCCTAAGACTGTGAGAGTAATTGTAATTATCCACTTTTGACCTCAGCAGATCATAGAATAATAGAATGATACAACACAGAAGGCCAGTCAACCCACTGTGCCTGTGCTGGATGTCTCAGCAAGGAGCAGGAGTTAAACCTGACCCTTCCTCATCTCCATGGCTCACAGAATGCACTAACTGGGCCACTGAGGAGGCTAAAAAAAAATCTCAATGGCTTAGTTAACAAATGCATCACAATGGTAATTCCTAAATCCACCACTACTGTAAACTGTCCTTTATTGAAGTGATCAAACATTTAGTATATTCACAGATTATGACATGTCTGTGTTCCGTCATAAATTCAATCTAATCCGTTATCTTCATGCGCAATAAGGCTTATATATGAGGCTACTTTTAAACTGTCAGCTTTATGTTGGCTGTCTTAGTTTTTTTTAAAAACCTGTTAGTCAGCTTTTGCAAATGCTCTCAGTTAGTTTGTAGCTGTGATCATGTTTCCTCAAATTTTCAACCTTTTCCCCAGGCATAAAACTGGCATTGGGGATCATCTGGCTTTGACAGAAAATCCTTGATTTTCAGCCCATTCATTCTACAAATGACGACAAATCTGTCTCACCAGTTTTACACGTGGGGTGCAAGTTGAAAATCTACCCAACTAAGTTGAACTGTTTGAAATGGTGCATGTTTCTAGCAACATATGATGCTGTGCCCCATACCCACCGACCCCATTTCCTAGTCTCCCTCACATCTCTCTAGACCAAGTCCCAATTCCAAGTCTGCCTCCCACCCCTAGCCAGAGCCGCAACCCTCTGGCCAAACTCCAATCTCCCTCTCTCCCCCCATAACCCGCAATCACTATTCACCAATCCCTAGTGTCCCTTCAAACGGCATCCTCGACCCTTTATGCATCACTCTCCCATCCCAAGCCCCCATCCCTCTCACATTCCAGTTTCTCTCTGAACTCCCATTCCACTTCCCAGTCTCCATCTCTCCCAAACCCCGATCCCCCAGACTCCCTTTCCTCGAACCCTCAATCTGCTGTCACCATTTTCCCCCTTCCTGGAGTGCCAATTTCCAGTCATCCTAGCCCTGTAACTCTCCCTGCTCCATCTCTTTCTAACCACCCCAATCAACACCGTCGGCCTTACCCAGCTCCCGTCTCTATCACCACAAAAGCAAGCCCTGTTTCCAGTCACCCCAAAGTGGAGGCCAGCTCTCTGCCATGCTGCGGAAGTGGCAGTACCAAACCGGGGACTTGTATGAGCAGCAGAAATTTTAGTTTTTAGTTTTAGTTTTAGAGATACAGCATTGAAACAGGCCCTTCGGCCCACCGAGTCTGTGCCGACCATCAACCACCCATTTATACTAATCCTACACTAATTCCATATTCCTACCTGTCCCCACCTGTCCCTATATTTCCCTACCACCTACCTATACTAGGGGCAATTTATATTGGCCAATTCACCTATCAACCTGCAAGTCTTTGGCATGTGGGAGGAAACCGGAGCACCCGGAGGAAACCCACGCAGACACAGGGAGAACTTGCAAACTCCACACAGGCAGTACCCAGAATTGAACCCGGGTCGCTGGAACTGTGAGGCTGCGGTGCTAACCACTGCGCCACTGTGCCGCCCCATAATAGGCAAAGATCTCCTGGGCTACCAGAGGCAGCACTTAGGTGATCCACACCATGTTCCAGGAGATTCCCAGGTAACATGGGAGGGTTGGCAATCTATGAGAGCTGTATGCCCACCAGTTTCAGGTGAGAAGCTGCTTACATATGCAAATCAAGGTCCTACACCGTTTGTAGGACTCTAATTGTTATTTTGAAGTACAGGTGGACAGAGTGCGTGCAGCGCACTGCCGATTTGCACCAGGCCGGGAGCAGCCCAACCGCTTAAATAATGGCCACCAAAAAAATTCTGTGTAGAATTTTTGTGGGGCCAGTAGCAGGAGTGTTCTGTGGCCCATTGCTGGCACATGCACTACTCCCTCCAAGACTGTCTTGCTGACCGGTTTAGTGTGGCAGATGGATAATTTCCTGCCTGCACCAGAGTGGTTGCAATCAAATTAGTTTGGGCTCCTGATGCTGACTTTGTGCTGGCTTTTGGATGGAAGTCAAAATCTGCCATGATGTTCTTGAAATTCCATGTTTGGATTGTGATAGAACATAAGCAAAATAAGGAAAGGGCTGAATTGATGGAGGAGCCAGCACTGAAATATTGTACTTGCTACTCAAGACCTGTAAATTCCCAACTTTGTTAATACCTGAAAGAAAACAAAACTAATTAAAAGCAAAATTAGAGAATGGAAGGGCAGGTGATAAAGGCTTTGCGTGCCAGCATCATAAAGAATTCAATGAATAAATTCAAACTTCATACCAGTAAAAGAGTGGCTAACAGGACTTAACAAATACAGTAATGAATGTAATGCAGGGAAATGACTCAGAACTTAAAATTCAGAAAAGCTCTAAATCACAGCATCCTGACCAATCAGATGCACTGTTTTATTTGGAATCCTGACTGTAATCCTCTGAAGTACATCACTCTGTATTAATGCCTAATATGGATTGAAGTCCAGTAGGCTGCTTTTCATGAGCAAACTTGGCAGGCTTGGTAGCACGAATCATGTAAACATGTTGGACTCCTCTGCATCTTTTACACCAAATTCTGTAGAGTTCTGTTCTGCTGCTGACCTTTTTCAGACAGCTTGTCACCCATTACCAGAACTGGAAACACTGTAAAACTGCGATCAACTTTTAAACTTCTAATATGTGTGCGTTCTAGCTTAAAAATGCTAAATATGGAAATGAAAACTGTATTCTGAAGAGATGCTGCTCCTTTACTAAATGGAAAATTCTATATTTAGCAATGAACATTTTTTAAAATATTCTCAAGCTATTACGTTTACTTTTTATAGTTTTTGTGACAATGTTATCATGGTAAATTCGAATGCTTTTTTCCACATTGAGACTTACTGGTGTTGATTCCTTCCCACATGCTACAACTGCTCAGTTAACACTTCACAGTTGTAGAGTGTGGAGTGAGTCTCTGTATGCAGAATCATAAAAGGACATTAAAAACTAACACTGAGATCCCAAGGGCAAAAAGTAGAGAATATAAATATTTACAAATCATCTGTGTCCTTTCATGATCAAATTAGGTATGTTACACTTCCCCATTGTATTTTACATAAGCTTTCCTCAAGATGCATTATAATACAAAATGTTATCTTAATCTTTCGGCTACTTGCAGCTCCAAGGAATCCAAGCTTCCTGGGTGAGCCTTTGTTAGATGACACAATATGATATCGAAGCAAGCTCCAATATTAAAATAATGAAGATACTGGTATCAGAAGTATCTTGACTACTATATTCTCTATTTTTGTAAAGTTAATGGGCCATAATGTGCTGCAGCAACACATTGAAAGGCATCAGCTGTTAGGTAGACTTGGTCTTGCAAGTTTAAGGTTTTTAAATTATTTTGCACGGTAAGTTTCTGAAAGTGTGAGCTGATAACGTTGAGTTGAGGAAAACATCTGGGACCTGAGTGAAGAGGGCAAACAACCATGTATCGCCTTGACCAATCAGATTGAAGGACTGAATGTAAACAGCACAAGGACTGTGAAGGAAGTTTAATTAGAGTGGGTGAATTCAATGTCAAATCAGGTACAGAAAAAGAAATAAAGAGATGGAAATATTTGATTAAGTGAGAGAGAAAAAAGTGACAAAAATTAAAAGTTAAAAAAAGCTGCTTCTTTTATACAATCTCCAACAATTAAAACCTGAAGGAATAAGCCTCCACACTTGTAATAGTTACTTTTTTTAAGTGCCAGAGGGGTTGACTAGCAGTAATTAGCAGTTATCATGTTGTTAAAAGTGTACTTAGACTGAAATGGACAAGACTGTGGCACATTTAGTTCATATCTACCATGCAAATACAGAAACTTCATGTCATTCAATGAATTTTGTTGGTAAGCGAGACAGTGATGCTAATGGTGGCGTGCTGCAACTTGAACAGTGTATTTTGTATATTGGAGTTTAACTGCATCTGCCCCTCGCTTGGAGTTGCTGCATCATTTGCACATAAATAACAATGAACGACATTAGCCTTGCTATTCTTTTGACAGCAAATTATGGCCCATTGATACCTCTACCTTTTTAATTAATATAACCTTATAATACAAAATCAATCATTTCATATCATACTTGTGATAGAGTGCCAAGCCAATAAATGGAAGTGCAAAGATGATGGCCACACTATACTTTTTGCAGGAAGCAATCACGAGTTCTCGAGTCTCCATTACATGTGGCCAACATTCTGCAGCATCTTACTGCGGGGTTTATTCTAATGTATCTGAAGATTAACTTGAGTCACTAATTCAGTTAATGTCAGACCACAGGCTCATACTCATACTAATTAGCCAGCACCTGTATTAAAAAAGCACTTCCAAAATTTATTTTATGTAACCACTTTCCCCTTCTATTAATTTTAGCTAGGCATTCACAAATTAATTCTCATAAGTACTTTCACTCTGAACAGACTCTGGTTTCCTAGACAACTAATGGATATTAGTGATGGAAATTATACAAGAAGCTGAGTCATCTTGATTTTCCAGGATTCCAAAGGTCATATACTCAATGTCTGAAGAGATACTGTTCACATTCGATTAGTATTCTTCAAATAGTTTCCATTTTCTATGATATTTTTGACTTATAGCAACAAAATGGCAGAAATCCAATGTGACTTTCCTATACTTTGTGATATGTGATCAGTAATATCAATGTTATTTAATTAATGAAGTGACAATGGCACTTTAGGTGCACAAACAAAAAGGACATCAGCATTTGATAAAGTGCATTGCCATAACACTGCCAGGTCTCTGAAGGTATTTGCATAATTAAATGATTGATGGCATGGTGAGTCTACTACATAATTGATTACACTGAAATTAAAATCTAAGGGAAAAAATCAACTTATCAATAAGATTGAAACCATCCTATTCTGCTCCAGCCAAAACTCTGCACCTTGGCTACCAAATCCATCCCTCTTTCTTGCAGTTAACTCAGGCAATGGTGCAAACTCAGTGTCCTTTTTACCCCTCAACTTAGCTTCAAACTCCATATCCTAGATTCCACAGCGATCATTTATTCCACCGGCCTACACGTCTACCTCACTCCCACTGCCACTAAAGTGCATAGTTATGTCTTTGTCATCTCTGGACCCAATTACTCTTAATGATTTTCTTGCTGTCCTCTCAAGTTCTGCCCTTCATAAATTCCAACTTGATCAAAATTCTATTGCTTGCATGCTATCTCACATTAAGTCTCACTCCCCTATTTTCACCAAATCTTCACTAACACTCATACCGTAGTGTCGCAACTTCAAATTCCTTGTTTCCAATTATAAATCCCTCCATTGCCACATCCCTTTCTACCGCTCCAATCTCTTTGGCAAGTCATCCTGTTTGGATTCTTATCTTACATGAAGTAAATTTCATTTCCATGTAGGGGAGATAGCAGCAGTTTATTAAATGTTATTATTGGTCACATGTTGTCTAAAGTGCTATGGCCACTAGGCAATCGGTTCCTCTGAGATCTGCATACTACAATCTGTTTCAAAGATGGAACTCCACTAAAGCAGGTCTTATTTTTTTCCTAAAATCTAGTTCTTTGCTTATAATTTGCAGTATTTGATTGTCTTGGTGGACGACGAGAATTATTTTGTTCAAAATGTTTACTTAATACATTCATAAACATTTTCAACAAAATAGATTTCAAGTTGTAATTGTATGTTGTATTATTGTACAGAGCTCGAAATTAGTCTTCACACATCATGTAGCATAATCCAAAAAGTGGTCAGTGCTTCCTCACATTTACAGTAGGTCTAAGATCTGTCACTTTACTAATTTTTATAACTATGACTCAAATTTGCCTTAAATCAGATTGGAATTGAATGGAAAAACAGGTTAACTCTTTGAAAGTTTAAATTTATTCAGTTTACAGGGGGAGTACAGCTGTAACCTCTTAACAACAGCACTGCCACATTTTGTTTCCTTTTCCTCCTTAAGGTTCATTGTGCTACAATTTCAAAGGCACCCACAGACTTCTATACCTTGTCCAAGTGGTTAATCATCCTTAAGCTTAGACAGCGAGCATTGGATGGTGCGGATAACAGAACTGAACTCTGTCTCTGTCCTAGGTCAAAACATGAGCACTTTCCAGCAGGATCGCTGGATGATAATTGGAACAGAAATCTTGTCTTTTTTTGTCTCTTGTTAAACTAAGGAGGTTAAGGGTTATTGTACTGATTGATTCCAGAGATGGGGGGCTTGTCTTATGAAGAGAGATTGAGCAGTTTAGGCCTTTACTCTCTGGAGTTTAGAAGAATGAGAGGAGATCTAATTGAGGTATATAAGATGATTAAGGGGATTGGCAAAGTAGACATAGAGAGGATGTTTCCTCCTGTGGGGCAAACTAGAACAAGAGGTCATAGTTTTAGGATAAGGGGTAGCAGATTTAAAACAGAGATGAGGAGAAATTACTTCTCTCAAAGGGTCGTGAATCTGTGGAATTCACTACCCCAGAGTGCAATGGCTGCTGGGACATTGGATAAATTTAAGGAGGAGATAGACACATTTTTAATTAGTAATGGGTTGAAGGGTTATGGAGAATGGGCAGGAAAGTGGAGTTGAAGCCAAGATGAGATCAGCCATGATCGTATTGAATGGCGGAGCAGGCTCGAAGGGCTGAATTGCCTACCCCTGCTCCTAGTTCTTATGTTCTTATGTAGTGCTCCTAATGATGCTGTCCAGGCTGAGATCAGCTAACTCAGCACAGATGAAAAAAAAACCTGAGACTTTTCTGGTCCACATGCCAGAATTGCACAGCATGCAGTGCATTTGCCAAATTAGCAACTCTTGCACTGGCACATTTTTCAAATGCATTTTTTAATCTAACAAAAGGTATAGGTCTTATAGAATTTCCTTTACAAAGAGCTCTTTAAAAAACTGCATTTATGAGGACTGGTCCCTGTATCTACTATATGCTAGCAGTTGCTATTCTTCCTGGGCACATTCTGGAGTGTGAAATGGAATAATATGTGCTTGTGCTGTGTTAATTAGATTCAGAATGTATACTTTCAAATAATTTCTTTAAAGGATGGTATCTAGTTGAAATATAAAATTTGTCTATGTGGCCAAGTGACTACTATAAGATTGTTTAGCAGTGTTCAAAAGGACCATGCTATGTTATCTGGATAGCCCAAGGAATGGCAGATAGAATTTAATGTATATAAATTTACAATATATAGGAAACAGCCCTTTACAGCCAATGAAGTCAGTGCAGCAACTGTTGTAGGGAAACACAGCAGCCAATTTTACAGAGCAAGGTCCCATTAATAGCAATGGGATAAATCACTAGATAATCAGTTTTACTGATGTTAGTTGATGGGTGAATGCTAACCAGGACATTGGAAGAACTTCCCAGCTCTTTTACATCCACATTTGCTGGAGACCATTCACTGAAGCATCAAGGCAATGTGAAGCTGTTAAAGCTAAGGAAACACTACGACACATCATGAGGCATTTGATTATGAGTTGAAGCAGGTTTCAAAGCTTATGACATGAATGATATATTAACCACAAGGTACTATCACATGCTAAAATATTTGATTCAAAATTACAGAAACTGCTATAGGGTTTACATACATATATTATACATTGCCAAAATAGGTAGGGGTCAATCTGTGTTGTTCATTGCAATAGTTTTGAATTTCCTTTTAAACCTGTAAAACATACATGATGAGAACTTGAATTTATATACAACCTTATCCTTTCTTCAGAACATGCTAAAGCACAGATCAATTACTTTAAAAGTACAGTTATTATTGCTATATAAGCAAATATGTTAACCAATTATGCACATGAAGGTTCCAGAAATAGTAAACGAAATAATAGACCAGTTATTTTAACAGGGGAGGGGGAAGGTAATTTGCTGCTGGTGTTGGTTGATATAATTATATTTCTGATGAATCTTGGAAATGGATTTTAATTACACAGCATACATGATTCATTAAATAGAGATTGGGCCATGATTTTGTTTTTTCAGTATCACCCAGCCTTAAATAGTGGCTTCATCTCAAACTAGCAAGCTGTCTTCCCTGAGCCTTGAAGAGTTCAGGACTTAAAACCATCTGAACCCTTTGCTGATGTTACTTCAGTCAATGGTTCATTTGTTTCCCATCCATTGTAACTTTTATTTAATGTTTAAATATATTTAATTATTGCATATCATGTATTTATAATGTAGATCAATGTATTCATATGAGTTTCGCCTCAAGAAAAACATTTTTCCCAATCATGAGATATGTGCTTACCAGAAGAATCATTGCATCAGTAAAGAACACACTGGAAACATTTTTTTTAAAGAAATGAGCCCATTAGGAATGTCAATAACATCTCAATCAGTGCCTTATAGTAAAGGCCTGCTCCTGTAAGGACTCCATTCCATTCTCCCAGTTTCTCCGTCTCCGATGCATCTGCTCTGATGATGCTACCTTCCCCAACAGTGCTTCCGATATTTCTTCCTTTTTCCTCAACCGAGGATTCCCCCCCACTGTGGTTGACAGGGCCCTCAACTGTGTCCGGCCCATTTCCCGCACCTCTACCCTCACCCTTCCCCTCCCTCCTAGAACCACGACAGGGTTCCCCTTGTCCTCAATTTCCACCCCACCACCCTCCACATCCAAAGGATCATCCTCCGCCACATCCAACGTGATGCCATTACCAAACGCATCTTCCCCTCCCTTTCCCTGTCAGCATTCTGAAGGGATCGATCCCTCCGTGACACCCTTGTCCACTCCTCCATTACCCCCACCACCTCGTCTCCTTCCCATGGCACCTTCCCCTGCAAGCACAGGAGGTGTAATGCCTGCCCATTTGCCTCCTCTCTCTTCACTATCCAAGGTCCCAAACACTCCTTTCAGGTGAAGCAGCGATTTACTTGTATCTCTTTCAATTTAGTATACTGTATTCGCTGCTCACAACGTGGTCTCCTCTACATTGGGGAGATCAAATGCAGATTGGGTGACCGCTTTGCAGAACACCTCCACTCAGTCTGTAAGCATGACCCTGAGCTTCTGGTTGCTGGCCATTCAACACCCCCGCCTGCTCTTATGCTCACATCTCTGTCCTGGGATTGCTGCAGTGTTCCAGTGAACATCAACACAAGCTCGGGGAACAGCATCTCATTTACCGATTAGGCACGCAACAGCCTGCTGTTCTGAACATTAAGTTCAATCATTTCAGAGCATGACGGGTCCCCCTTTTTATGTTTAGTTAATTTTTATTTTTTTATTTGGTTATTTTATTTTAGGTTTTTCGGTTTGTTTAGTTTGTTTCCACTGTGCTTACCCACTGTTTTGGTTTTTTTATGTTTGTGCTTGGAGTGCTCTGTGCTTTACAGTCATTCACGCCCTCTCTGTATTAATGCTTTGTCTTTCAGCACACCATGAACATACCATTTGCCTTTGTTCCATGACCTTCTGGTCAGTTATTCTCTGTGACCCTGTCCTATCAACACCTTCATCTTTGTTATCTCTTGCCCCATCCCTGCTTTACTTACTCAGAACCTTTTACATTTCTAATATTTGTCAGATCTGAAGAAGGGTCTCTGACCTGAAATGTTAACTCTGCTTCACTCTGCACAGCTGCTGCCAGACCTCCTGCTGAGTATTTCCAGCATTTCTTGTTTTTAATTTCAGATTTCCAGCATCTGCAGTACTTTTTTTTGAGATACAGCATTGAAATAGGCCCTTCGACCCACTGAGTCTGTGCTGACCATCAACCACCCATTTATACTAATCCCATATTCTTACCACATCCCCACCATTCCCCTACCACCTACCTATACTAGGGGCAATTTATAATGGCCAATTTACCTATTAACCTGCAGAGCACCCGTTGAAAACCCACGTGGTCACAGGGAGAAGTTGCAAACTCCGCACAGGCAGTACCCAGAATTGAACCCAGGTCTCTGGAGCTATGAGGCTGCGATGCTCACAACTGCGCCACTGCGCTGACCCACATTTTATTTTATTATAGTAAAGGCCTGCTACCCGACCCAAACCTGACGACGTGTGTCGGGTTCGGGTCGGGTCCATCTTCCGGATCCAGCTTTCGGGCTCAGGTCGGGTCGGGCCAGGCACACACTAAGTGCTCTGCTGGTAAGTATTGAAATTAAAAAACACCTGAGTTGGGAGTCCGGGACGAAACTGAGTCTGCGCAGAGTGAGTGACGTCACTATGACATCATCGCACATGCGCTGCAGCTTCGTGGCGGCTCCGTGTCCGAAGGTAAGGGTTGGTCGGGTCGAGTTGGGCTCGGGACAAAATCGGAGGGACTCGGGCCGGGTTGGCTTCGTGTCCGCTGTGGTTCGGTCGGGTTCCTTTTCCCAACCTGAGAAGGCCTTTACTTTATAGTATCTTGAATTCACATTGTGGTGGTTAAACTGAGAGTGAATCAGCCCCGACTTCACCGGGTTCAAGGAGCTAATCCATAATGATGGCTGCACAATCTGACCCGAGTTTGGTGCATTTTGCAGTCTCAAGCTGCTGATCACGGCAAGTTTATAACACTGACAACGAGCCGACAGGTAGTGTATTCACCAGAAGGCAGAGCGCATAGAAGGTGAGGCTGTCTGTAATGGAAGGGAACTGCTTGAAAAATCTTTGGGCGCAAATACTCCATTCGAATAAAAATCCGCTTTTAGCAGCGGCTGGGAGGAGCTTAACAACTGGTGAAGTCACCACATGGTAATATTATAACGTTTCAATTGCTCCCCATCTTGATTGAAATCAAACTGCTGAAGACCACATTTAGATCGCGGGCGAGGTGTTAAACCATTAGGTGCTTGGGGGGGGGTGTGGGTGGGTGTTAGAGATCTGCGTCTCCAGTGGAATGAGATCTGAGGTGATTACCGTTAGTTTCTGGTTAGACAAAACCTTCAATATCGCAGCAAAATGCAGATCGTTTTGCTGCAACATTTTAGTTGATGTGTGAACACAACCTTAGTTGTGACCCTACAGAATGACCTGAAACTCTGCTTCTCTCTTCGCAGATGCTGCCTGACCAGCTGAGTATTTCCAACACTTCATATTTTTATTTCAGCTTTCCAGCATCTGCAGTATTTTGCTTTTATATTACTACAAAATGACTCACTCTTTCTTTCATAACTTCCCATCAAGTATCTTTAGTGCAGAATAAAAGAAATGTAACAGTTTAGATAATTAATCTTAATTCAGTGTGTTTGTAATAACAGAAAAAGCAATGGCATTTTACTTCCAATATTCAAAGCGGCATTAACAGATTAACTTGTATTTATGCATATTGCAAGAAATTATTTCAATCTTGCCAGCAATAGCTCACTTTCTATAATATAATGCTTAACTTTTAAACAGTTTTCTTCTTCTTACTTCCAACACAATCCCTCCAGATATAATTCGTAAATGTGATTGTGAGGTTGAGGAGATTCCTTTTGCTGAAGACAACTACAAAGCATCATTTTGGTCCATTCATTTTAAATAGAAAATTGGAATGATCTTTAAAATCATCCAAGGTTACAGAATAGTTGGAATTCCAATCTCTTTGAAACAGACTCTTTAGTTGATGGTGAGCAGTAGCATCAGCTTCTTCATTATTTTCCAAAGTCTGATTAATAAGCAGACCCACTCCAGTTGTAGAATTGAAGTAGTCAAAAGACCAATTTGAAGTACCTGGAAGCCAAGAAGATTTATTGAATTTTTAAAAATTACATTTACAGATTGAAGCAAAACAGAAACCCCCTCCCTCCAAAATCTGAACAATGCTCATCTATGTATGAAAACAGTTGGGTATTGAATCTCTTTTGCAAGCCTAAAAATGCTTTGTAATTATGACTATATAATGGCAAGTGGAATCGTTGACTGAAATTTCTATAACTCATAGAAGGGATCCATGTTCAAAGCTCCACCTTGACTGACAATCAAGCTCATCTATATCCATGATCCATTTTCAACAGTTGTCAATCAAATGATCGGATGGAATGCATTGTGGTCTTAGAGTGAAGTTGGGAGAGGGGGTATGGTGGTGATAGGATTAAAATATATTTCAACAGATTAAAAGATATGAACAATGAGGTCTTCATTTTCAGGGATGTGACACATAAGCCAAATGGGACTTGGCAAATAGAGTTGCAATACTGTATTAATATCAACAGTTGTATTCTTGATTACAGAAAGCACAAGATGAGTAGGTTTTAAAGAGAATGGTTTGAAAAATTTAACCATGGGGAAATAAGCTCTAAGTTTTGAGAAAGAAAAATGAAAAAGAAAAAAGAGAAAACAAAAAAGGGAAAAAGCACTTGCATTCATATAGCACAACTACAAATACAGCCCTAAGGGATACAGATTTAACGTTTTAGGCAAGAGATGCAGGGGAGTGGAACTCACTGCCTACAAGGGTGATGGAGGCAGAGACAATGAATGATTCCAAAAGGAAATTGGAAGGCATTTGACAGAAATAAACTCGCAGGCCTGTGGTGACACAGCAGGGGAATGGGGCTGACGGGATTGCTGTACAGAAAGCTGACTTGGGCTTGATGGGTCAAATGGCCTTCTTCTGTGCTGTAATGGCTCTATGACTTTATGGGCTGAATTTTACTGGGATGGAAGAAGTCCTGCTTCAGCTGGCAACAGGGCCCAGGGTGGCATATTGCCAGCAGTGGCCAATTAAGTGGCCTTTTCCAGCCCTGCCATCCAATTCAGGACAGCGGCCTGCCCCCAAGAGCTGCCAGCCCAATCAGAGGGCTGGCAGCTCAGCAGCCTCAGCAGTGCCATGCCTAGTGGTGGCCATTGCTGAGGCTGCAACTCAGGCACCTTCAAGGAGGGTAAATGGGGGCAGGCCCCGGAAATTAGGGGACAGTACTGGCGGCACCGTTGCCACAGAGGCAGACTTTGTTGTCTCTTCTTGCTGTCCCTTGGGAAAAGGACCTCCTGCCATAGAGTGCCCAAAAAGGAGGCCCCCCCCCACCAGACCCCCGCTGGGAGATCACTAAGTTTCACTGCATGATCTCTGACACGGTGGCAGGCCCTGCCCCGATGTGGGCTGGAGTGCTGCTGGACGCCCTTGCCGTAGTGATGCTGGACCCTCTTGCCATAGTGCTGCTAGACCCCAATGCCGTAGTGATGCTAGACCCCAATGCCATAGTGATACTGGACACCCTTGCCATGGGGATGCTAGACACCCTTGCCGTAGTGATGCTAGACACCCTTGCCAAAGTGATGCTAGACCTCCTTGCTGTAGTGATGCTGGATCCCCCCTGCCATAGTGATGCTGGACCGCCCTGCACTCGTGCACAAGGACTGAGGACACAAGGAACTAACCGGGTGCCAATTGGGGCCATGTCCAAGGGCAGACACCGGGTGGCCCCACGGTTTAGCGATGCCTCCCTGGTGATTTTCCTCCAGGTTGCAAGGGAAAGGCAGGAGGTCCTTTTCCCAAGAGATGGCAAAAAGTGGGTCAATGATCTTCCATATTGATTTCCTCTTTGGGGCTTGCATGTGGCTATGTGGGAGGGTGTACTAAAAGGGGATGGAGTGATAACAAAGGCGGTTGGGTGGGGGGGGAGTGGGGGTGAGGCAACAGCAAGTCCTCTCAGATGCATGGCTGCATCTCGGCGACAACCAGCCTTCTGTCATAGTTTACTCCCAATGCATCTCTTGAGAGTGGACATGAGGAGGAGGCATTTGGGAATGCCCATCAGGGGTCGAGGGGCTGCCACCAACATAAGTGTCCTGCTGATAATTGTGCGAAGGCTAACTGTGTCCTGCTTTCTGCTTGCAGGAGAAAAGTGCCCACAACACCAGGGAGAGCGCGAAGACCGGTGGAGGGATCCCTGATATCTGCACTCTGACCCCGGCAGAGGAGGAAGCCCTGGAATTAGTGGGAGCCCAGAGCAGCTATTTAATCACAGATGATGAGACTGGAGTGTCCACACAAGAAAGTGAAGAGGTATTGTGTTCATGTGTCCTCCGCTGCACTTCTGGAGATCCACATTACACATGGTTGACATGAGGAGATATGAACAACCTAACCCATAAAGCTTTGTATTCTCTCATGTAGGTCTTGGCACTCCGGAGAGAGAGTCCGCCACAGGAACCTGGGGACTTTCATCCACTTCTGCAGAGGAGGAGGAGGAGGAACACTCAGAAGGTGTACCATCAGATCATTCCCCCTGCACCCTCTACCAGGACAGAGATGCCCATTTTGGTGGGTATGTGCTTGGGCTTAGTTGCAGGGTCACAAGCAGGTGACAACACCACACAGGCGTACAAGCACCGATGAAGGCTGTGACAGCTGAGGCCACTAACAGACAGAGGACTGGGTGGCCAGACCCATGCTGAGCCCCAGTCTGATGAGGAGCCTCTGTTGTCAGCAGCACAGAACATGCTGGAGTTGCAGCAAGAGGTAAGAGAACAACTGGCAGAGCTGCCAGAGGCAATTCACAGCCACGAGCAGACGATGGACGAGTCCATCCATGCCATGAGTGCAGCCATGTCTCAGGCATGTGAGTAAATGGCTTCCTCTATTGAGAGTTTGGCGACCCTCATGGAGAGTGAGATGTGCGTAGACCTGCGTACATCTCACCTTGTTCATGAGCTCAACGCAGCAGTGGCAAGGCAAAAGGGGAACAAGGCACCTGGAGTCTACACCTGGTCTTCATCCTTCTCTGGTTAGTAGGGAGGTTCAAGTGAGCCTTGAAAGGGAGGAGGAGAGACTGACCTCCACAGCTGGGGGCTCCCCTCGGGGCGCTCTGAGTGTGGACAGTGATTCCTCAGCCCCTCCTGCAATGACCCCATCTCCAGTAGCTTTGATGACTGAGGAGTCTCCTGTACCTGTGCAGGAAACCCTCAGCCATCCAGGGCCCTCCAGGCCTCAGACACCCAGAGGATGTCTGCCAAAGTCATCCCAGGCCATGGGGTAGTTTGGTCAGCAGCTTGCCTCCACTTCAGCTGCCAATGCAGGGGTCACACTGTGTAGGAGCATACAAAAGCATGGAAAGAGGAGCATCCAGAAGCACTTAGGGTTTCACGGGTGTGAAAAACTTGGCCTTGTTATTAGTTGTTCGAACAGTGAAAATAAATTGATGTCAAAGTCATTGTTGACAATTACTCCTGCTTTGATTTCTGCCTTGTCTGATGTCACCTTCACCCTTGCTTCAAAAATGGGCTCCCCTAAGCACAGATTGTGTTTGGCCAGCATCTCAGCTATGTGAATGTGCATGGTGAACCTGAGGACTTGGCACTGAAGGAGGTGACAAGTGGACTACATTGAGGTGAGTCTTTATTGCATTGATTTTGAGAGGGCATCATGGTGGCAGGAATTGGGTACGTATGAGATTGTCTCTAGCCTCCCTTGCACCTCTCTCAATGCCCCTCACCTCAGGTGGAAGGGGTACATCATCCTGTGCTGCCTGCTCAGCAGCCTCCTGCACATCCTGCTCGTCGGTTGAGGAGTGGTAATCAATCATGTTCTCTTGATGCAAGGCCTCCCCCTCCCCCCCTCTGCAGTGCTAGATTGTGCAGAGAACAGCAGACCACTACGATAGGCGAGACCCTCACTGGGGCATACTGCAGGGCGCCATCAGATCAATCCAGACACCGGAATCTCATCTTCAGTAGTACAACGGTCTGCTCGATCGTCGCTCAGGTGGACCCATGGCAAGCATTGTACCTCTCCTCTGCTGCAATGCGAGGGTTCCTCACAGGCATCAGTAGCCATGTCTTCAATGGGTAGCCCTTGTCCCGGAGAATCCATTCCCGAAGGCAAGTGGGCAGCCTGTGGCACCTGAGACCTTCGAAGTATGTCGGCCTCGTGCCTGCTTCCCAGGAACCGGGCACACACCAGCAGGAAACACTTTTGGTGATTGCAGACCAGTTGAACTTGATTGAATGGAAAGCCTTCCAGTTGATGAAGGCCGCTGGCTGCCTCTTGGGAGCAATGATGGCCACGTGCGTACAACCAATGATACCTTGCACCTGAGGAAAGCCAGCGATGCCCTGAAACCGATGGCTTTCTTCTGACAGTCCGGTTCGGACTGGAACTGCGCATCGTCACCGGCCTTCTTGGTCAAGGCATTGGCCACCTCTTGATGCAGTGGTGGGCTGCTGCCTGGGAGATCCATACATGTCCCCATTGGATCCATGGAAAAACTCAGATGCAAAGAAGCTGAGTGCCGCAGTGCTCTTCAGGGCCACAGGCATTGGGCGTCCACCAAAGCCCATGGGGCGCAACTCATCCTGCAGCATGGTGCATAAGTCTGTGATAGCCTCCCTGGAGAGCTGTAGTCTTCGCTGACACTGTCACTCGGACATTAGCAGGTAGTTGAGGCAACTACTGTCTGCCATGGAAAGGCCCTTTTTGGCTTGGCCGGCTGCTGTTGCTTCACTATTTGAGCTACACCGGTGTGCCCAGCTGGGTCCTGGCCCTCACTCCCTCTGAGCCGCTGCTGTGCAGTATGGGAGTCTACGAAGACTGGGTGTATGGGACCCATGGAAGTTGGTCTCTCCCCCTCCTGTGCACTGTCCTTGGAGAGATGACCTTGCTTTGGGATCTTTCCCTCGCTACTCCCCTCTGAACACGCAATAATGGTCCTCTGCACCCACTCTTGCAGAGGGCCCACCACTCAAAACAGTATCCACCCTTGCAGAGAGCCTTCCACCACAGGCTGACAATGGCCTCCACTCCACCCTATCCAATGGTTACCCTGGCTGCCTTCCCGTGGTGGCACTGAGGCCTCATCTCAGTGCCGCCACCTTTAAACAGCAGGGGATCTGAAGGCACATGATCCCCATGTGCCATTGAGTAAATTGGAAACCCACCATCAAATATGAGTCAGGTCAATGCAAATACATGCTAAATATCTGTTCAATTGTAATTACAGTCTCACCACATCGTAGCAGCAATGCCGCCTTGGACCTTTCCTGCCGCTGACAAAATCTGAAACCGACGTTGTGATGTCGGGTTTCTGGGTAAGCATGTCCCATCCCAATTTTTCGGCCCCTCACACATTCCAACCCCACTCATGCTGACCGCATAAAATTCAACTCAATAATTCACATTCTCAGGCCATTTCATAGCACATCAAAGAAAAGTATCCTATCAACAACTGGTATTTATATAGCACCTTTAATTTTGTAAAATATCCCTAGTAAAAAACTTTGTAGGAGCATTATCAAACAAAATTTGACACCGAGCCACATGAAGAGATATTAGGGCAGATGACATAAAGCTTCGTCAAAGAGACTGGTTTTAATGAATCTTAAAGCAGGAAAGAAAGATAGAGAGCTTTAAGGAGGAAATTGCAGGGCGTAGGCCCTTGGCAACTGAAGGCAGCGCTCCCCAATGGTGGAGCAATTAAAATCAGGATGCACACGAAGCCAGAAATAGAGTGCAGATATTTCGCAGGATTGTCGGGCTGGAAGAGATTACGGATACGGGGTGGTGGTGAGGGCATAGAGGATTTTGAAAATATATATGAGAACTTTAAAATTGAGGTATTGCTTAACAGGGAGGTAATGTAGATCAGCAAACACAGTAGTGATAGGCGAACAGGACTTGTGCAAGTTAGGACATGGCAGCAGAGATTTGGATGACCTCACGTTTACAGAGGGTAGAAAATGGGAAACCAGCCAGGAGTGCATTCAAATAGTCAAGTCCAGAGGAAACAAAGGCATGGATGAGGGTTTTAGCAACAGTTGAGCTGAGGCAGGGGCAAAGTCGGGCAATGTTATGGAGGTGGAAATAGATGGTATTAGCGATGGTACAGATATATGGTCGGAAGCTTATTTCATTGTCAAATATGACACCAAGGTTGTGAACAGTCTGGTTCAACATCAGGCAGTTACCAGGGAGAGGGATGGAGTCAGTGGTGAGGGAACAGAGTTTGTCATTGGCACAGAAGACAATAGCTTTGGTTTTCCCAATATTTAATTGGAGGAAATTTTTGCTCATCCAGTACTGGATGTCAGACAAGCAGTGTAACAGAGGGGTTGAGAGAAGTGGTGGTGAGGTAAAGCTGAATGTGAGCAGCGTACATGGGGAAACTGAGGCTGTGCTTTTGGACACATTGTTGAGGGGCACCCCCAGGTCCCACTGTTCCTGCACACTCTTTAGAACTGCACCATTAAGTATATATTGCCTCATCCTATGCTTTCTGCCAAAAGGCATCACCTCACACTTGTCAGGCTTGTGTGTTAGTGTGAGTCTGTGCGTATGTGTTTGTGTGTGTGTGGGGCAGAGGTGCGTGTGTACGTGTGTGTAGGTGTGGGGGGGGGCAGGTACGTGTGGTGTAGGTATGTGTGTGCATGTGTAGGTGTGTCAGCTGGAGGGTAGGTTGGGACAGTTGGTGTTACTGCTAATCACAAAGTCGCGATGTGCCTTGATGAGCCCTGAGAAGGATGTCAAGAGAGGCACAGAAGAAAGCTGTAGGCTTACTTAAGAGGGAGTCAACCTGGGGCAGCAGCAGGAGAATACAAATGTCGATGACTACTGAAGGGTTGGGGTAAGGATTTGGGAGAGCAGAGTACCCGAGAGGATAGAAATAAAAGGAGGCATGCTGACAGGAGAGAAAGGGGTCTGGAATGCCTAAAAAGAAAAGAAATAAAAAAGAGGGAGAAAAAAGTGGAAATAGAAGTGATGGGCTTGGTAGCAGCCAAAACGTGCATGCAAATGGATACAGGGGAAACAGCGGATAGTGACCTGAAATGTTAACTCTGTTTCTCTCTCCTCAGATGCCATCTGACCTGCTGCGTATTTCCAGCACTTTCTGTTCTCATTTCAGAGTTCCAGCATCGTAGTATTTTGCTCTTATTACCAGTAGAACCAGTTGGCAGTCATAGGCTCAATAGGTAACAGCAGCAGTGGGGGAAGGGTAGTAGGCTGATCAGTTATTTTAAAATTTAAGTAACTGAGCAGCAGGTCAGAGTCACAGCAGCAGTGTAGTCCAGTGCAGATGGAAGTCTTGATGTCCAGAGAAGTCCAAGAATTTGTAAGCCAAATTTGAGAAAAAATCCAGATCTCCCAAGGGGCAGGCATAATTGGGGGATGGGCAGTGGCAGTTTAAACTAGCAGTTAACATGTAGTTAGGGCTAAAATGTATCTACTATTAGAGCCAGAGGAACTTAAACAGTGGAAGAGAGGAGACTGGGGGAGAAAGGGCAAAGAATAACAGTGGATAGTTAAGGATAGAGGTGAATAGTAAGGAGCTCAAGAGGGAGATGCCAGCTTGGGAGTCATCTTGAAATCTATCCACAATAAAATTGGATAAATCTAACCAGGCCAATTACTTCATTATCAGCTTTCTCCCAATCATCAGTATAGTGTTGGAAGCATCAATAGTGCCATCACATGACACCTTACTCACCAGTAACCTGCTCACTGACAGTCAGTTCAGATTCAGGTTCTGCCAGAATCACTTAGCTCCAGAGCTCATGACAGCCTTAATCAGCACATGGACATTACAGCTGAATATCAGAGGAAAAGCGAAAGTAGCTGCCTCAGCATCAAGGCAGCACTTGACCAAGTATGGTCATCGCAGTCTCAGGGCATCACAGCAGCATCTCCTTACAGATGTGTCCTGGGCCCAACCACTTTCAGATGCTGCATGAATGACGTTATTTCCAGCAAAAGGCCAGGATTGATAATGTCAGTTTGCTGACGCTTCCCATTTTCAGCTCCATTTACAACAGCTCCAGTAATGAAGTAGCCCATGCCAACCTACAGCAGATCCTGGATAACATCCAGGCTTTCCTGATAATTAAGTAGTAGGTAACATTCACACCATAAATATTGATCATCTGGAATAACAGAGAGTTCAGCAATTTCCCCTTGACCTTCAATGGCAGCATTGGCACTGACTCACCCACCATCAACAACTTCGGGTCAACACTGAGCAGAAGCTGAACTAGCCATCTCAACACCACAAGTACAAGAACAGGGCAGAGGCTGAGTACTCGGCAATGAGTGACTCACCTCCTGATCCCTCAAAGCCGACCTACCATCGATAAGGCTCAAGTCAGTAGTGTGATGGAATATTCATCACTCATCTGCAGGGTACAACTACAACAACACTCAAGATGCTCAATACCAGTTCACTTGATTGGAGTCCTTCTCACCACGTGCAATATCCACTCTGCCCATCACTGGCTGCAGCATTTTCAATCTAACATATGAACGTATGAATTAGGAGCAGGAGTAGGCCACTCGGTCCCTCGTGCCTGCTCCGCCATTCAATAATATGGCTGATCTGATTGTAACCTCAACTCCACACTCCCAATAAATCCAAATAATCAACGTATAGCTGAAGTATAACCTCCCAGCTTTTGTATTCAATTCCCCTCACAATAAACAATAACGTTCTATTAGCTTTCCTTATTACTTGCTGTACCTGCTTACTAACCTTTTGCAATTCATGCACTAGGCCACCCAGATCCCTCTGCATCTCAGAGCTCTGCAATCTCTCACCATTTAGATAATATGCTTCTTTTTTATTCTTCCTGCCAAAGTGGTCAATTTCACATTTGCCCACATTATACTCCATTTGCCAGAATTTGCCCACTCACTTAACCTATCTACATCCCTTTGTAGTCTCCTTATGTCCTCTTCACAACTTATTTTCCTGCCTATCTTTGTGTCATCAGTAAATTTAGTAACCATACCTTCGGTCCCTTCATCCAAATCATTTATATATATTCTACAGAATGCACTTTCAATCTACAGGAAGCACTGCAGCAACTCACCAAGGCACTTTCATCAGCTGCAACCTTTCCAACCAAGAGGGACAAGATCATCAATGTTGTGGGAACACCATCAACCTCCGTGTCACAGGTTATGGGCCCCCCAAGATGGCTTCAGAGGTGGGTGGGTCCATAGAATTGTGATGGGAGGTGGCGGTGGGGGGTAGTGTGGAAAGCCCATCGCCTCCCCATCACAATGCAATTGTATTGGGGGCAGGGTAGGCCGAAGATGGCCTTCCCGCCCAAAGGTCAATTGAGGTCTTTAATGGGCCTAATAACAACCACTTAATGGCTTCTTGCTACCACCACTGGGATTTAACCAGCAGCGAGAGTGGGGGGGGGGGCCTTTGCCACATGGGGAGGTCACCCAGTAAAAGGGCTAGGAGCCCTCCTCTAAGGGCCCTGGGAAACCTGCACCTCCTGAACCACCCTCCCTCTGCATTAAGTGCCTACCACCACCACCCCCCCACCCTCACTGGGGTGTGCCAGTCTGGCCCTGGTGACCCTGCCTCACTTACCTTGGATCTGGGCTGCAGTGCTGGGCCTGGGTCCAAGGCCTCTCGCAGTACTGGCAGTGACCAACGCTCCCAGTGTGCTGCCGATTCTGCTGAGCCGCCGGTGGTTGACCAGCAGTTCTTGGAGGCGGGATCCCTGTCTTTAAAGGGACGGAGATCCCGGCGCCGGGTGTTAGTTGGCCTGGCACATAGAATCACTTTTGGGGAGGGTGGACTGCAGCTGGCTGAGGTGGGTTTTCTCCGCCTTTTCGGCCCAGCACCGGGAGGCCCGCTGGCACAAAATTGAGCCTGGACATACATCATCATTTATTCATTGTTTCTGGATCAATATCCTGGAATTCCTTATTGTGGGAGCGCCATCATCACAAGAATTGTAGTGGTTCAAGGAGAAACCCCACTACACTCTCTCAGGGCAATTAGGAATGGGCAATAAAAGCTATATTATCAATATCATTCACGTCCCAAGAACACATTTTTAAAAAGCCAATGAGTTATTTTCAAAGTCCAGTCACTTCTGCAACATAGACAAACGTTTTAGAATAATTCCAAAGCAATTGCAAAACTAGGATAGCAAAGACGTTTGTATTACCTGGAAATTTCATCAATGTTTTCACTCACCAATTTATTCTGAGATGTAGGTATTGAGAATTATTACCCAGTTTTTATTGCAGTAAACACCACTCATGCTCCAGTTCAGTTGAACTTTATTACTTATTACATGAATGCTGAATACATTATCCTTTAAATCTTTGAACGTTTATACTGTTATCTTCCCATGTTTTTCATTGTTATGGTTTAGGACACAGGAGCATTGTATGGAAGGTGAAGCTCTTACCTATATATGCAATATTTTCTGTTACAAAGTATTTGGTATGACACACTCTCGCATAAGGAATATTGCCAAACTTTCCCACAGGTACGATGAACAGTTTCTGCAGAAGGGTAACATTTGTGAGTTACTGTTAAGAAATCAACTCACCAATAGTTAACAATATGTACTTTATGCATAAAATGAACCAAAGCTTAGCACAACTACAAGAAACTTCCCACAAATATTTATGCATCTGTTCGAATTTTTGGAAGTCCTAAGAATTATAACCAAACATATTTTTTGAATAAATTGAGAGTAAATATAATTCCTCACAGCAACAGTTTATTGGCATCAGTATTAAAATTAAGTTGCTTCAGGTTACGAGTAAATAGTTTAAAAGACTGGTGTTTGTCCCCACATATAATTTGGCCTTTAAACAAATTTATAAAATTAGCTAGAATTAATAAACTTTCAGTAATTATCAACACTGCTAATAAAATAAAATGATAAATAAAAAATAAATAAATTCACCACATCAAAATGAACTTTCTTGATATTTCTTAGAGCTTGCAGTGACTGGAGGTAAACCAGCATGGATTTATCTGTATGTTTCCAGTAACCAATCAACATTTGAACGTGAACATGACGTTCAATAGCTGCTTTCCTCAATGTATCATCAATATGTGGCCAGTATCTAGGTTGCAAAGTGAGATTTAACATCACATACAAGTATAAGTTTCCAGTGAAATAAGTACTGCTATTGTGTATCCCTGGTGCACTGGTAAACTACATTACTTACAATACATGTCGTAGAAAACGTGATGTTGGAAAATATTCCATGACAGAAATATACAGAAACTTCTTTGCAGCATTGATACCACTGAGAATAGCATCAAGGTCAGTAGTCCGGCCCTTTGGACACATTATAGGAGGAGAGCTCTAGATAAAATAACAATTACAATTGGTGCTTGAGCATTTTTCCAGCCAATTACAATCCAGTGACTAATTGTTAATTAGACTTAATATCACCGTCTCTGTATAATGAGAATATATATAGTAACAAAGTTTCTATATAAATTGCACTCTCAATATCATCCTTGATCCTATTTCAAATGCAGCTCCTTCAAGAAACTGATGCAACTGAGGCATTAAACAGTGTCACAACACTTAACACTGTAGGATTACACCTGTCCCTAGCAATGTTACTCCAGATTGTTCCCAAACCTAGGGGCCAAAGAACAGGGAGGAGAGGTGAAGGAGGAAAGGAGCAGGGAGGGGCTAGAAAGGGAGTAAGGAGAGGAGAGGGAGTAAGGAGAGACAAAGGAAGTAAGGAGAGGCAAGGAGATTAAGGAGAGACAAAGGGATTAAGCAGAGACAAAGGGATTAAGGAGAGGCAACTGGAGTAAGGAAAGGCGAAGGGAGAAAGGAGTGACGGAGGAAATAAACAGTAGCGTAGGGTGTAAGAAGAGGCAGAGGGAATAAACAGTGGTGCAGGGAGTAAGGAGGCGGAGGGAGTAACGCAAGGTAGAGGGAGTAAGGAGAGCCAGAGGGATTAAGGAGAAGCAAAGGGAGTAAGGAGTGATGGAGAGAGTAAGGACAGGTGAAGGGAGTAAGGAGAGGTGAAGGGAATGAGAGGCAGAGGGAGTAAGGAGAGGAGAATGGAGTAAGGCGAGGCAGAGGGAGTAAGGAGAGGCAGAGGGAGTAAGGAGAGGCAGAGGGAGTGAGGGGAGGCAGAGGGAGTGAGGGGAGGCAGAGGGAGTGAGGGGAGGCAGAGGGAGTGAGGGGAGGCAAAAAGAGTAAGGAGAGACTGAGGAAGTAAATGGCACACTGAGTAAGGAGTGGTGGAGGGAATAAGGAGAAGTGGAGAGAGTAAACAGTGGCACAAGGAGTAAGACGAGGCACCGGGAGTAAGCAGAGGAGGAGGGAACAAGGAGAGGGGAGAGTGGGAAAAAGGATGGTGAAGGAGAAAGGGAAGAGTGAGAAACGAGGGGAGCAGGGAAAAGAATGGGAGATGGGAGGGAGAGACCAACGGGAGTGAAAGCGGGAGGGGTAGAAAGCGAAAGGTAGACAGGGAGGGGGCAGGAGCGGGGTATAGGGAGGGGAACAGGAGAGGGGAAGGAGAGAGGTCGGGTGGAGAAGTGGGAGGTTAACAGGGATGGATTAAAGCAAAGAAACTACCTCAGCAGTGGGCTATTGGCTGTCAAGTGTTGAGAGCAGTGTATTTCAGGTCCATCAATGTGACAGAGAAATTGGAGAAGTTCAGACTGGGGAAGTTGAGACTGGCAGGACCAATACTTTTTCAGGTGGTCTCTCTAGTTTGCATAGAGCTACATAGAATCTCCAGTACAGAAACTGACCATTCAACCCAACTGGTTGGTCTATACCAATGCTTATACTTCATAAGGCCTCCTGCTAATATAATTACCACTTCCCACCCTGCCTCCACAGGCTGGATTTTAAGCAGCCCTCGCACCGAGATCCGTGGCGGTGGGGGGGAGTGAAGATGGCTCTGGATGCCTGCTACAAACCTCGATGGCAGCAGGGCCCAGCCCGATCCTCCCAGTGGGGGCGAGGCACCGTGGCAGCCCCCTGCCAATGGGTGATGGGACCACAATCACCATATACAAATTAAAAAAATTAATGCATTTACATGTGCTTACCTCAGATCTTGAGGGTCCATTGTGATCTTCAGCACGGCAGCCGGCACTCCCATGCCTTCGGATCCCCGTCTGGGGAAACGAGGTGCCACATGAGGGGGGAGGGGGTAAGTTTATCAGTGCGGGGTTGGGGAAGGTCAAATACACGTCATGGGTGTAGGGGATGGTGGGAAGGGTTGTACTTTAAACTTTGTGCAGTTTGGAGGGGAAAGGTCAGATGTTGAATGTAAGTGTTTTGGGTGGCGAAAGGAGCAAATAGTTAATGTGATTGTTACTGGGGGGGCGGGGGTGTGTGGGAGAGGGGCAGAAGAAATGTATTTATTTAATTTTATTCAATATATCTTTAAAAATGACGTCAGCGCCTGCGCACAGGCAGCTGCGCCATTGCCGGACAACCCGCCCCGGCTATTAAAATGAGCCGCCATGCTTAAGATTGCAGTGGCTCTTTTGTGTGCAGCAAGCACGGACGACATTGGCGGCGAGCTCATATAATCCAGCCCCGTGTCTCTGAAAGTTGTCTCTTTGGTATGCTAAGGCATTCTCCTGTGAGAGAAAATATCCAGTCTGCTTAACAGGAGGTGGCTGATAGAATTAATGGATCTCAAACATACAAGAACACCTGCTCAGAAATTTATACCCTCAGGATGTCTGCCAAGATAAGGCTAGCCAGCACTGCACTATATCAAGTAGATGGGGAAAGTATCTAGCACACTAATTGTTTTCTCTGACACTCTGACTGAAACTCTATGCTTAACCCTCTGAAAGCAGCTTTTCTTAAACTTCTTATGCATGTCCACATCACAGCAAAATACACTTTATTGTTTTTGCTTAAAACTGTAACTGTTGTCCCTGGCCATTTAAAAAGGTGATTTCACAAAACAAGCTTCATTTATTACATATATGAATGACACTGAATGGCCATTTGTTTCTCACTAGTCCAAGTCTTCTCCTGACTTCTAACATGTCAACATTACTTCTCTATTTGCAGGAAAAAGCTGCTTATAACAGCAGAGACTGGAAGTAGAGGAGGACTCCTGCAGTTCAAATCCCTTATGCACAAGAGCATGCCATATTGGACCCATGAAGATAGACAATGTGAAGACTAGCAGGCTGGCAAAGGTCAGGGCTAGTGTCATTAATTTTTTCTTTGCCTCTCTCACTCACTCACATGCATACTTGCAACAAACCATATTAGTTATGTTAGCTTTCTTTCAGATGGTGCTTCTCAGCCATCGCATGGTTCTTCTTCCATAATGCCCCCTCACCTCCGCCACCCACTGAAGGAGGTGGTGCAAGCCTACATAACAGCACTGACACCATCATTAAAGTACACATCCTGTACCAAGCACTAGCACAGGTACATCCACTGCAGAATTTAGATAGGCCATATGAGCTTTGTTCACTAGGTGATAAGCATAGAAATGCAGAAGGTGCTGAAAGCAAATGTGAAGTAGCAGAGCTAGTCTCAGCTGCACAATCCAGTTACACAGACTTCAAGAGGCCTGTATTTAAAAGAAAGATGCAATCTGAGCAACACCATTTCCTGCAGTCATTATGGAATGTGCCAAGTGCCAAGCACCAAGCAAGGTCTAATGGCCAGTCCCAGAAATCCCCCAGTCATTGGAAAATATGCCCTCAAAGTTTTGTAGTTGAGTATAACAACACCAACATTTTCATGGATGTTGCAGGTTGTACTGTCAGTTGTATTCGTTTGAAAACATAGCATTTGTATCAACTCACTGAAAAGTATGCTTTTGCAGCAGTTCCATTCAGTTTTACTTCAAGAGGTGTTTCTTTGTTAAACTTTGTTGAATAAAAAGATGGCCATGGTGAAGGGATGGTGGCATTTGGCTGTCCGAGGCTCCAGTAAGCTTCAAAGATTTTGGAGAAATCATTGGCAAGGCAACTGCAGTTGTAAACCACAGCACCCAACTCTTTCACCTGTAAGAAATTACATTAAATGATCCGTGACCATTTTTGATTACATAATAAGTCAAATCACCCACATAATTGTTGATTTACTAATGCAGCATTTACACTACCAGACCATTTCCATATGTGTTTCAAATCAATTCATGTGGTTGATTTTCTCAGCATGATGCCTATGATCTGTGTCAAGAAAACACGATATGCCAAATGAGAAATATTACTTCAGCGTTGGAAACTTACAGTAGACTTTTAATGGAAAACATCCTACAAGTTAACTTTTTAAAAACTAGTAGCCAAGATGGCCACTGCAATTTGCACCTGAAATACCAGGAAACTGAACTGGGGACAAAAGTCTAACAAGAAGCCCAGCCAGAACAATGCTTTGGCCAACTGAGTAGATTACCCAGATCATCCTCATTGGCGGGACATTCAAAGTCATCCTGAGTTATTCATAAGTGGAGACGTCCCACCAAGAAGTAAACACTGACAATCCTACCTGAGAGAGGGTTTGGGTTTTAGAGTTTGGACCTCATTTTTTAAAAAGGGATTGAGAAAACCATGTGAGCGTCTGTCCATCTCTGAAAAACTGGGAGTTTTTTTACACTCGCAGAAAACAAGTAGTAACTGAGTGTGCAGCAGCAGAGAAGGCTGTGTGCTTCCCTCCCTCACTCTCTCCCTCCAGAAAACATCATGTTTGAAAACTGTCTGTGACTGTGGACCCTCCAAGCCTACAGACTGCTACAGCCAGAGACCAAACAACAATCTACCTTCAAGAAAACCCTGAGCAAAGCAGGCCAGCCACAAAGTGCACTTTGACCAACCAAGGACTTCAAGAGTACAGCTCCAGCCAGACAGACAATCACTGAATCATCCAACCTTAAATTGTGTATTTAACTTTTATTTATTCTGGACTTTAATCCAATCAAAAATCTACTTTCCACTTGATAATCTATTTGTGTGTGTGTGTGTGATTCTCGTGTGAATGTGTGCATGAATGAATAGTTTTTTAATTATTTTTAAATCTTGTTAGGGAAGTATAATAAACTTACCTCTTTCTTGTTTAAACTCAAGAAAACCTGTCTGATTGGTTCCTTCACGATCACAGTAAAGGGAAAAGGTAAAACATTCACAGAGGTGGTAAGCACAACCACTGTTTAAAAGGAATAAACCTTTTTATTTTGTGGTCAAATAAGAGGAAGAGCAAGAGGGGCAGCTATGACCCCCTCCTCACTTGGCCATAACATCTGTTTTTACTTGAGGAGACCAGTATTAGAAAAATACCTTTTACATTAGTCTGATTCAAATCACACCGATGCATGGTCAGATTTAAACAACTTGTGGTTTTTCTTAAACTTTTAAGGTGAATTACTACTACCATATTTGATGTAAAATTGTATCTCTTTTACATTGCTAGGAGTGACCAATGCCAAGCTATAACAAAAAAAATTCTCTTGCCTACCATCTGCTACAGTTTATGGTGACTAAATAAATGTATTGCTGGTTTTATTAAATACAATTTTAAGATTTTACCAGTTGTTATGACCAGGTGAGAAAGGGGTCTAGGGGTCCCGCTCAGCCTTCACCTTATCGTAACAGGGTTAATTTTTAAAACACCGTGTTTTTAGCTCCCCCTTGGTGAATCCTTGTTCACCGCTTTCCAACTATAAGGCAAAGAAACCAGCACAAACAGATTTTCTTAGGTTTAAAGAAGAAAGATTGAAATTTATTAAACTTGAACTTAAACTCTAATTTTGTTGATGCCTATGGATACACGATGCGCCCATGCTAGCATGCATACGCGATACACACATGCAAATAGAGACAGAAAAGAGAAGAAAAATAAAGTGGAAATGTTTGAGGCAATATCTGAAGAGTTTTTGTGATGGTTCTTCGAGCTCACTGTAAGTCCTTGATTGTAGGCAGATCTTGGTTTTCGTTGGAGCCCAGTATCCTTCTTAAACCTTGTTCGCTGTAGGAGACTTTTCTCTCTTGGGGTTCATGTGTCTTCAGTGAATTCAGAGGATTATGAGAAAGATATGGGAGCAGACAGGAGAGATCTTCTCAGTCCAGGAGCAAACAGTCTTTTCCAGCCACGGCTGATCTGTTTAACAAGTCATTTTGTTGCTCCGGCAACAGTTTAAAATCAATGTCCATGACAAAAGTAATGTGCCTCATTCTTGGCAGGTGGGGGCCTACATGACACCTCCACACCCAGTGGAATGAAATGCGAGTTGAGAAAAGTGCATTTCATTAAAAGGGTCGAGCGAAAATATAACATACAGAAAAAAACAAGCATTTCTCTCATTCATTCCCATTCATTCATAAATCTTAAAATTTATTACATCCTGTCTTTTCTTGGTGCCAGTGCTGCTTTAATTGCCCCCTTTTGACATCCCAGTAAACATGTGGTTCTTTGGGGAAGTTTTTCTTCAGTTTCCCCATTCCCATGGCTGCCTAGGGTCTTTGGGATGGTTAGGTTTATTTAGCCCTGAGTTGGAATTTTTTTTTTGGACAGTCAGTAATGGGTGGGTCTATCCTGAACTCTCTTTCAGTGCTTTGCTGAGTCATGCAAAGGCTTTTGACTTCAGGGGATGGGTGGTTTGCTTTTCCTCTGACTGCGGGGGAGGATTCTTTGCTAATCTCCCCTTTGTCCTCTGGGACACTCCTGCCTGCAGACTCTACTGCACTCCTCTGTGGCACTTTGACTAGGTGAGGCATCACCCTCATGGTTTCTCTGCCCACTAAAGGTCTTTATTTGTTGCTGCAGGTTCCTGTAAATGCTGGTAGCAACTCTGGTGGGGTGCTTCAAGTGTCTGCATTTACGTAGGAGGATGTGGCGTCTAACTTATCACATTTTTCGGGGTTGGCTAACCGGAGAGTAGAGGTTTCCATCCGGGATTCCTCCTGGAATTCCTTTAATCTGTCCTCTTGGTCACTTTTTCCCCTTCCCTGTCTAACCTTTTGCCAGCCTTGTGCCCGCCTGTCCCTTTTTGTTCTCAGCGGGGGTCCCTTACAGTTCACCAGCACTCTGCTAGAGGGTCCTCCTAACACTGGTACAGGACTTAAGGGTGCAGGTTTCAATGTAGATTGGGGTTTCCCCTCAACCTGGCACATATGGCAACTCCTGCACTACTTCACCACATCTTCGTGGAGTTTTGGCCAGTCTAACTGCTGTCTTATGCGGGCTTTGGTCTTTCATATACCGGCATGTACAGCCATTGTAGTCTCGTGGGCCCTTCTCAATACTTTTCTCCAGTAACTCTGCGGCACCACTAACTGGTGAACTACTGTCCACTCCTTGCTATCAGATCTGTGAGGAGGACTCCATTTCCTCATCAGTACCTCATTCTTTAAATAGTAGCAATCAGGGACTCCCTCTGCTTCAATTTCAGACTGGGCAGCCTGTGCTAACGCTTGCAATACTGGGTCAGCTCACTGAGCCTCAGCTAGGGAAGATTTATTTAACTCATTCCCTGGGTCTTCTAGCTTTCCAAAGAAAGTCTCAAATAGACAGACCTGGTCATCTGCCTGCAGTGTTAATTCAGTCGACTCTGGGGGAGCTGGTTTGACCATGGCCTGATCCACTACACATTTAGGAAACATGTCTCATGGCCCTGTCTCTCTGACTTCCTGCGGTCTTTCTTTCACCACTGGGGGGGCTACCAACTTCATCCCTGCCAGATCATTACCTAGCAGCAGGTCAGCCCCGTCCACAGGCAAACTAGGGACAATCCCTATGGTCACCAGTCCCGAAACATGGTCGCACTCCAGGTGCACCCGGTGTACAAATACACTGCCCTCCAATACCATTCACCACCATTCTGGTGTTCACTGCACTCTCTGGGGGAAAAGGTCAGGCCTATTCCCAGTAAAAGGGATCTAGTGGCCCCCGTGTCCCTAAGAATTACTATGGGCTTGCTTGCTCCACTTCGGGGGTATGGGGTTACTTTCCCTTCAAACACAAAACCCTGATAACCTTCATGAATCCTATTAAATTTTCCTGCACTTGCAGCCGTAAGCTTTCTGGGTCTCACTCTTACTGCAGTTAAAGCCACAGCTTGTTTTGCTGTGCTTTCCATCAGGTTCACTTCTTCACTGAGCAGGTGTGCCCTGATTAACCTGACAGGTTTTCCCTTTAGTTTCCAGCAGTCAGCTCTTAAATGCCCTGCTTTATTACAATGGAAGCACACAGGTCTCCGGGTCTCATTCTTGTTCCCAGCATCTTCCTGTTTGGCTAGAGGAGGGCCCCCTGTGTCTCCTGCTTTTCTTTCTCTCCCAGGACTACTTTGGCTCCTATCAACTTTCCACCCTTTGTCCTTTTTGGATTTGTGGAGGGGACTAGGAAAGGTTCTCCCCTGGAAACCGACTTATAAATTAAAGCAAACTCATCGGCCAGAACGGCCACTTGCCGGGCTCTCTGAACCCGCTGCTCCTCTACATGGGTCTTTATCGAGAGTGGGAGAGAGTGTTTAAATTCCTCTAACAGAATTACTTCTCTAAGATTTTCATTGCTGAGCTGTACTTTAAGAGCCCTCAGCCACTGGTCAAAGGCCAGCTGCCTACTTCTTTCAAACTCCAGATAAGTTTGATTAGCTTGCTCCTTGATGGTTCTAAACGTTTGGCAATAGGCTTCGGGTACCAATTCATATGCCACGAGGATAGCATTTTTTGTCAGTTCGCAATGTGATGAACTCTCATCTGGCAACAGGGAATAAACCTCATGGGCTTTTCTTGTTAGCTTGCTTTGTAATAAAAGAGGCCAGGTCTCAGCTGGCCATTTTAGCTGCCTTGCCAGTTTCTCAAAGTACACAAAAAAATCCCTCATTGAATTTTGGAATTAATTGAGCTAGTTTTAACAATTCTGCACCCAGCCCTGAATTACGCTCCTCCATATTGGCCACACTGGGGTTACTCTGTCACCCCCTAGTTAACTCAAGCCGCTTCAGCTCTCTTTCTTCAAATTCTTTCTGGAATATTCTTTCTCTCTCCTCTCTTGTTCCTTCTCTTGTCTTTCATTTTCTTCACATTCCTTCTGGAAGGCTCATTCTTTCTCCTTCTCTCAAAGAACCAAGAACGGTACAGCACAGGAACAGGCCCTTCGGCCCTCCAAGCCTGCGCCGATCTTGATGCCTGCCTAAACTAACACCTTCTGCACTTCCGGGGCCCATATCCCTCTATTCCCTTCCTATTCATAAATTTGTCAAGATGTCTCTTAAACGTCGCTATCGTATCTGCTTCCACCACCTCCCCTGGCAGCAAATTCCAGGCACTCACCACCCTCTGTGTAAAAAACTTGCCTCGCACATCCCCTCTAAACTTTGCCCCTCGCACCTTAAACCTATGTCCCCTAGTAACTGACTCTTCCACCCAGGGAAAAAGCTTCTGACTATCCACTCTGTCCATGCCGCTCATAACTTTGTAAACCTCTATCATGTCGCCCCTCCACCTCCATCGTTCCAGTGAAAACAATCCGAGTTTTTCCAACCTCTCCTCATAGCTAATGCCCTCCAGACCAGGCAACATCCTGGTAAACCTCCTCTGTACCCTCTCCAAAGCCTCCATGTCCTTCTGGTAGTGTGGCGACCAGAATTGCACGCAATATTCGAAGTGTGTCCTAACTAAGGTTCTGTACAGCTGCAACATGACTTGCCAATTTTTATACTCTATGCCCCGACCGATGAAGGCAAGCATGCCGTATGCCTTCTTGACTACCTTATCCACCTGCATTGCCACTTTCAGTGACCTGTGGACGTGTACGCCCAGATCTCTCTGCCTGTCAATACTCCTAAGGGTTCTGCCATTTACTGTATACCTCCCACCTGCAATAGACCTTCCAAAATGCATTACCTCACATTTGTCCGGATTAAACTCCATCTGCCATTTCTCCACCCAAGTCTCCAACCGATCTATATCCTGCTGTATCCTCTGATAATCCTCATCACTATCCGCAACTCCATCAACCTTTGTGTCGTCGGCAAACTTACTAATCAGACCAGCTACATTTTCCTCCAAATCATTTATATATACTACAAACAGCAAAGGTCCCAGCACTGATCCCTGCGGAACACCACTAGTCACATCCCTCCATTCAGAAAAACACCCATCCACTGTTACCCTCTGTCTTCTGTGACCGAGCCAGTTCTGTATCCGTCTTGCCAGCTCACCTCTGATCCTGTGTGACTTCACCTTTTGTACCAGTCTGCCATGCGGGACCTTGTCAAAGGCTTTACTAAAGTCCATATAGATAACATCCACTGCCCTTCCTTCATCAATCATCTTTGTCACTTCCTCAAAAAACTCAATCAAATTAGTAAGACATGACCTCCCCTTCACAAAACCATGCTGTCTCTCGCTAATAAGTTCGTTTGTTTCCAAATGGGAGTAAATCCTGTCCCGAATAATTCTCTCTAATAGTTTCCCTACCACTGACGTAAGGCTCACCGGCCTATAATTTCCTGGATTATCCTTGCCACCCTTCTTAAACAAAGGCACAACATTGGCTATTCTCCAGTCCTCTGGGACCTCACCTGTAACCAATGAGGATGCAAAGATTTCTGTCAAGGCCCCAGCAATTTTTTCCCTTGCCTCCCTCAGTATTCTAGGGTAGATCCCATCAGGCCCTGGGGACTTATCTACCTTAATGCTTTGCAAGAGACCCAACATCTCCTCCTTTTTGATAATGAGATGACTGAGACTATCTGCACTCCCTTCCCTAGGCTCATCATCCACCAAGTCCTTCTCTTTGGTGAATACTGATGCAAAGTACTCATTTAGCACCTCGCCCATTTCCTCTGGCTCCACACATAGATTCCCATCTCTGTTCTTGAGTGGGCCAACCCTTTCCCTGGTTACCCTCTTGCTCTTTATATATGTATAAAAAGCCTTGGGATTTTCCTTAATCCTGTTTGCCAATGACTTTTCATGACCCCTTTTAGCCCTCCTAACTCCTTGCTTAAGTTCCTTCCTACTGTCTTTATATTCCTCAAGTGCTTCATCTGTTCCTAGCCTTCCAGCCCTTACAAATGTTTCCTTTTTCTTTTTGACTCGGCTCACAATATCCCGTGTTATCCAAGCTTCTCTCTTTCCTCAAATTTAAGTTTCCTATATCCAGTTGTACCTTTGCTAACAATATTCAGTCAGAGTCTGCTTCTAACCCAGTTTCTGCTTCTTCAGATTCAAGGGAAAAAGGTTGGCCACCGGTCTTAGGAGTTCAGACTTTCTAGCCTTGCAATGTACAGTGATCCCGCACTACTCAGCCATTTTTCTCAGCTCGTCCATAGACATATTCAAGCACACACAACCACAAGAAAACCTGCATTGAAATCTTGCTCTTTTTGATTGGGAACAATTTGGCTTCCCATTTCCAATTTCTCTCATTTGTCTGTGGGTAAAATCCAGGATGGTAGCCCCCAAATTTCTGTTATGATCACGTGAGAAAGGGGTCTAGGGGTCTCTCTCAGCCTTCATCTGGTCTTACCGTAACAGAATTTAATTTTTAAAACAGCGTGTTTTTAGCTCCCCCTTGGTGAATCCTTGTTCACTGCTTTCCAATTATAAGGCAAAGAAACCAGCACAAACAGGTTTTCTAAGGTTAAAAGAAGAAAGATTGAAATGTATTAAACTTGAACTTAAACTCTAATTCGGTTGACGCCTACGAATACACAACGCGCCCACGCTTGCATGCATACACGATACACACATGTAAATAGAGACAGAAAAGAGCAGAGGAAAAATAAAGTGGAAAGGTTTGAGGCAATATCTGAAGAGTTTTTGTTACGGTTCTTCAAGCTCACTGTAGAGTCCTTGATTATAGGCAGATCTTGCTTTTCGTTGGGGCTCAGTATTCTTCTTTACTACCAGTTGAGAAAGGTGTCTATGTGTTGTGAGGATTACATTTCTTATTTTTGTCTGTTTAAAATTAGAGCCACTGACATATAGTAACTAAATAATTTAAGTTACATTTATGCCATTTTGGCAACTTCAGTCGTGATTCTATTCAACTCAGTAGCCTTTTCTATGATTATTTTAAAGTCTTGGGCAAGGTGGGAGGTTAAGGGTGTTAGGGTAGTCATTATCAAGAACATACACACAGTTTGGATATACATGATCTTTGTTTTTGTAAGCTGAGTTCAGATTCTGATTGTTAGGAAACCAGATATGTAGAAGACAAGCAAAATCAACACAAGAAACCTTGCCCCCTTGAAATTGGGTTCTGCTGTGAAAATGTGAATGTGTTCCTACGAGAGGGCAGAGATAAACATCTTCCTATAGGTGGGCATTTTTGCAAAAATATGGGTACTCAATATTTGAAGGACATTTTAATTTAAGGTTTCCGAAAATTTTGCAAGGATGACAATTTTGGGCTGCGCAGTGGCTAGCACCGCAGCCTCACAGCTCCAGCGACCCGGGTTCAGTTCTGGGTACTGCCTGTGCGGAGTTTGCAAGTTCTCCCTGTGACCGCATGGGTTTCCTCTGGGTGCTCTGGTTTCCTCCCACATGCCAAAGGCTTGCGGGCTGATAGGTAAATTGGCCATTGTTAAAAAAAAATTGCCCCTAGTGTAGGTAGGTGGTAGGAGAATTGAGGGAAGGTGGGGATGTGAGGGAAAAATTGGATTAATATAGGATTAGTATAAATGGGTGGTTGATGGTCGGCATGGACTCGGTGGGCCGAAGGGCCTGTTTCGGTGCTGTATCTCTCTATGACAATCTTATTTTCTTCGTAATGTAGCATTCTTCATATAACACCTGAGCATGACCAAATAGTACTGACAAGGCAGGCCCTTTCAAGCCATACCAAAATTGAAAATAGTTACGTTTGGTAAAAGTACAACAGTTCCCATGGCAATAACCCTGCAGCTGTTGTCCAGAGCAATTTTCTTAGAATTCGTGGAAGTTGTGGCAAAAGTTGGATGGTCTTTGATATTAATAAAAGATAAGAATTTGATAAGACTGCTGCTATCTTTACAATGGAATCTGAGATTGGGGATAAAAAGATGGAATAATGATTTCCTGTTACAAAAATATTCACACATTACTAACTGAGGGCTTGGGATGATGTTGGAGACTCAATAATTAATAGGAGTGCTTTACATTGGATTAGGTATTATGCTTACCTGAGTTAGTGCTCTCCAATCCATATTAGCACTGCCAATATAAATATGTTTCTTATCAACAATCCAGAGTTTTGTGTGAAGCACACCATTCATTAATTTTTGAAAATTCACTTTCCTTATATGAATTCCTGTAATTTAAAATACTGCATTCAAAATATGGAGCATCAGTTCCAAATTCTACATTATTTTATCCCCAGATAATACCAAATAAATACAACAGCTGAAGGTTTTTGGAAAGAAGAATCTTTATAAAAATGTGTCTGTCCATCAATTTTCTGTTTTACTAGTTAATTGTTTTTTAAAATTATTGTTCAAATCTTTATTTTTGTCTTTTCTAGTTGAATATTTTCCACTTTTTTTTTAAGTTCACTGCATTAGGAAAATCTTTATCCCCAAATTCAACCTTCTCCCTAAACAAATTCTGCCATAATTGTTCTACCAAATAATACTGCAGCAAAACATATGATTTTTTTTAGATATAGTTGACATAACCCTCCCCCATCCAAGCTGATATAGAAGGAAGGCTTTCAATGTTATAAGTACAGTGATGAGTGGATCATCCTATGTCTCTGGAAATAGAATACCAGAGAAACCACCTGCACAAATGTGCAATTCCATTTACCCACTTTTATGTAGAGATGCTTCAGCCTCCACAGCCTTGGACTCAACTTGAAAGAAAGAACTTGCAATTATATATTGCCTTTTACAGTCAATGAAGTACCATTGAAGTGCGGTCACTTTTGTAATGTAGGAATCATGGCAGCCAATATCCACGCAGCAAGTTTCCACAAAGCGCAATCTGATAATGTACCAGCTAATCAGTTCTCAGGTGTTGTTCGGAGATAAATATTGGCCAAAATACCAGGGAGAACTCCCCTACTCTTGTTTTTGTGATCAGAAGGGTGTTTCCAGTGGGATTCCACAGGGCTCAAGTACTAGGCCCCTTGCTTTTTGTGGTATATATCAATGATTTGGACTTGAATGTAGGGGTATGATTAAGAAGTTTGCAGACGATACAAAAATTGGTCGTGTGGTTGATAATAAAGAAAGCTGTAGACTGGAGGGAGATAGCAATGGACTAGTCAGATGGATCAAACAGTGGCAAATCGAGTTCATTCTGGAGAAGTGTGAGGTAATGCATTTAGAGAAGACTAACAAGGCAAGGGAATGCACAATAAATGGTGGAATTACTGAGAAGTGTAGAGGAACAGAGGGAACCTGGAGTGCATGTCCGAAGATCCCTGATGGTGGTTGGACAGATAGATAAGCTGGTTGAGAAGACATACGGAATACTTGCCTTTATTAACTGAGGCATGGAATATAAGAGCTGGGAGGTTATGCTGGAACTGTATGAAACACTAGTTAGGCTACAGCTGGAGTACTGCGTGCAGTTCTGGTTCCCACACTATGGGAAAGATGTGATTGCACTAGAGAGGGTACGGAGGAAATTTATGCAGAAGTTGCCTGGACTGGACAATTTTGAGGAGAGATCGGATAGGCTAGGGTTGCTTCCTTTGGAACAGAGGAGGCTAAGGGAAGACCTAAAAGTGTATAAAATTATGAGGGCTCTAGTTAGAGTGGATAGGAAGGCCCTATTCCCCTTGGCCGAAGGGTCCATTACCAGGGGGCATAGACTTAGGGTAAGAGGTAGGAGGTTTTGAGGGGACTCAAGGGAAATTTTTTCACCAGAGCATAGCAGGGATCTGAAACTCACTGCCTGAAAGGATGGTAGAGGCAGAAACCCACATAACATTTAAAAAGTACTTGTATATGTACTTTAAGTGTCATAACCTACAAGGTGACAGACCTAGGGTTGGAAGGTGGGATTAGGCTAGATGGCTCCTTGTTGGCCGGTGTGGACATGATGAGCCAAATGGCCTCCTTCTGTGCTGTAAATTTCTATGATTTCTACGATTCTATGATCTCCTCTTGTGCCTCTGACAGGTTCAAACGTTGAAGTAGAAGGACAAATTCCTGTGTCTGCACCAGGTAAAACGTTGCCAGAAGAGACCTCACAGCAAGCACAGTCACATCTTACAAGTGTACCCTCCGCCAGCTCAGATACAGTCACCCCGGTGGGTCCTTGAGCAGATAGATAGAGTATCACTGGGCGATAAGCATGTCAGGAGTGAGCAGAGGGAGGCGACAGAGGCGGAGGCAGCTGTGGACAGCACCCTCAGAGGATGGAGGGCAGACACAGCCCTGCTCAGCTGGGCACAGAATCAGGGCCTTGGGAGTCACAAGAAAGGAGGGTATACTTAGACCAGCAGCAATAGATGTGTTCCCACATGTCAGAGCTCCCTGAGGCAGTGCGAGGTCATGGACTGAGAATGAAGGAGTCCATTCATGTGTGCCACAATCGCTCAGGGCTTTGAACGCATGGGCTCCTCCACTGAGGGAGTGGCCAACCTCATGGACAGCCATATGTGGCAGCATTCGAAGTGCATGCAGGAACTGTGCACTGATGTTCACAGAATGCATGCAACACAATGTAGTATGGACCGGTCAGTGGTGCTGATGCTGCAGCGATGTTTGGAATGGATGTCAGTTACACCCCAGCTAGTGGTGGTCCCCTCCAGCAATTTGAAGCACCAGCCAAGGGCTGAGGCAGTCACCGAGGAGGATAACAGTGGTACCCCTCATGGGAAACCACCATCATTGGCCTCCTTGGCCCTTCTCACTGAGGAACCATCTGTGCAACAGGGCCCAGTGACAGAGGCTGCCCCTGCATTGACACCAGTGCAGCCGCCTGTGGAGGTGCCCCCTCACATTTCATGGGATGTGGGAGTCACTGGCAAGGCCAGCATTTGTTGCTGATCCTAATTGCCCCTGAGAAGGTAGTGGTGATCTGCCTTCACGACCGCTGCAGTCCATCTGGTGCAGGTGCCCCCACAATGCTGCAAGGGAGGGAGTTCCAGGATTTTGATCCAGTGACAGTGAAGGAACAGCGCTATATTTCAAGTCAAGATGGTATGTGGCTTGGAGGGGAACTTGCAGATGGTGGTGATCCCACGTGTCTGCTGCTCTTGTCCTTCTTGGTGAAGGAGGTCGCGGGTTTGGAAGGTGCTGTCAAAGGAGGCATGGTGAGTTGCTGCAGTATATCTTGTATATGGTACACACTGCTGCTACTGTACGTCGGTGGTGGAGGGAGTGAATGTTTAAGGTAGTGGATGGTGAGTGCAATCGATGATGCCCTGTACCTGGGGCAATCCAGTGATGGAAGCGAAACCCACTGTCCTTTGTGCCAGCGAGGCCCCATCTGTCTGGAATTTGAATGTATTGTCCAGTTCTCACAAATAGGACCTGCGAGATGCAATGGTGTCAGTTGTTTGTGAGACAGCAACAAGATCCACAGCTAATCCCTGAAAGGAACCACAGGTGAAGAAGCTGAAGACTTTGATGGCTACTGGCAGGGCATGCCGAACAGTGCTGCAAGGTGTGAGGTCTTCTATGCCGAGGGCACAAATCTCCTTGACCATATGCCTGGGGAGCCGTAGTCTCCTGTGGCACTGGTTCTCCAACATCTCCAGGTAGCTGCGTCTTCAGCAGTGCAGCCAATGCTGAGGGTGTGGCCTCCATTGCCTTCTTGCCCCACGTCCCTCTCCTCTGCCCTCCTCATGCCCAGGTCTCCGCTACTCCTCATTGCTACTGGACCCGAAATCTCAGAGTCGTGCTCTCATTGACAACTGCTGCCTGCCTTGCCCTCAGGTGGCCTCCCAATTGTCTTTGGAAGCCTTATACCCTCCTCTTATGCCCCCGGGATTCCAGGAGGGTGGCAACCTCCTGCACTGCTCTTGCACACACAGAACACTTTCCACGCAACCTGTGCACACCCGATGGCACCAGTGTGCCAATGGCTGTGTCCCCCTCTAAGCCGTTCTCTCTTTTATGTATCCATTTCATTTTCTGGGGCGGCCATGACTGGCTCCCTGTTGTGTTGCCACCTCCAAGCACCTGGACTGCCCCTGATGCAGCGTGCAGCCCGTGCACTCCCATCAACTTCTCAACATGGCCCTCTACCAGTTCTCAAAGAGCTCTTTAACTATCTTAATTGGAATCATTTGGGAATTGGGCAGGGTTCTCCGATCGGCCTCCCCCCACTCTGATGAAATTTGCCAGCAGCAGGAACAGTGAGGGGAAACTGGCACGCTGGCTGGCACTGCTATTTTCATCACCTGTCTTCCTCCGTTCCCACCCCAGCAGGACCTAAGAATGAATGTCCAGCACTCATCCGTACTGACCACATGATTGTTCTATTTCCTAACACAGCCTGTAACAAGCTTTTGATAAAGAATCCCAATGAAAATTAGATAGGTTGATAAGCATTCATAGTTCTCACCTTTCTCTTTCAGAATTTTGAGGTCAGTGGAAAGTTGATGTGGAAAAGAAAGCATACTTGCTGCAATGCGTACACTGACATTCTTTGATGGCAATTTCCCCAATTCATGAAGCAGGAATTCACCCTGTGGTAGCACAACACAAAATAATAAGATATTAAGAGTACAATACAGAAAAAGTCATTCATCCCATTCCTTCCATCAGATAATGTACAACATTGGAAATACACGACCCTCACAAGTGGCAGGGCGGAGTTTGGCATAAAGGCAAAATTAAAAGCATGAAGGTAAGTGAAAGTGAGCTACTACAATGCATCACAACTTAATGCAACCCCCAAAACAAGTCTTTGCTAATTCTTCAGTAATATTGTTCCATGTTTTCCACAGCATAACATTGCAAATGTTTAGCTCCAGCACTAATGGGAATAGAAAAGAATGCAATGTGTTCATTTTATTAAATAAGAGCAGGGTCATAGAACATGGAGCCAATGCTACCTAGTGGTGGAAATACCTAATTGTAATGCAGCGGAATTTTTAGCCTGCCAATATAAAAACATGCTGAGTTGAAATGAAAGAAAGCAAATTTGTACTAAATTTAGTGCCAGAGTAGATCGAAATTCTAGTCCAACATAAGTAGCCCAAATAAAAGCCCTTCAGTTTATTGATTTACCTTGTTCTCCTTAATACATAGAATCATACAGCACAGAAGGAGGTCATTCGGCCCATCATGCCTGTTTGACTGGCTATTTGAAAGAGCAGTCCAATTTAGTCCCACACTCCAGCTTTTTCCCAATACACTTGCAAATTAATACTCTTCAAGTACATGCTCAATTGCTTTTATAAAGTTCCTATGGAATCTGCTTCCACCACCCTTTTCGGTCGTACATTCCAGATCAACAACCGTCTGTGTGAAGGTGGGATTAGATTGGGCAGCTAGTTTTTTCAGCCGGTGCAGACACGATGGGCTGAGTGGCCTCTTTCTGGGCCGTAACTTTTTTATGGTTCTAGATTATACTGCCTCTTCATGTTGTTTCTCCCAAAGTGCATCACCTCACACTTAGCTGCATTAAAGTGCATCTGCCATGTATCTGCACATTTCAGTCTGTCTATGTCCTCCTGAAGTTTGCTACTATCCTGCTTGCTATTTACTGTGTTGCCAAGTTCTGGAACATCCCCAAACTTCAAAATTGTACTCACTACACCCAAATCCAGATAATTTATATATAAGAAAAACAATGATCCTAATGCCAACCCCTGGGGAGCTCACTGCATACTTCTCTATGATCAGAAAAACATCCCTTCACCAGTACTCTCTGCCTCCTATCCCGTAGCCAATTTCACACCTAAGTTTTCACAGTCCCTTTAATACCATGTGCTTCTATTTCCTGAATAAGCCTATTATGAGGTACTTTGTCAAATGCCTTTTGAAAGTCCACACATACAACATCTACTGCACTACCTTCATCAATCCTCTCTGTTACTTCATCTAAGCTAGTCGGACATTATTTGCCTTTCACAAATCCATGCTGACTGCCTCGGACTAACCCATGCTACTTCAAGTAAGAATTAATTTTGTCCTTGATAATGGTTTCTAGTAGCTTTCCCACAACTGACATTTGACTGAATGGCCTGTATTACCAAGTTTATCTCTTGCCTCCTTTTTGAACAGGGGTATACCATTTAAAATACTCCAGTTCTCTGGCATCACTCCAGTTTCCAAGGAGGATTGAAAGATTGTGGTCAGAGTGTCTGTTATCTCCACCCTAATTTCCTTCAGCAACTTAGGACGCATTGCATCTGGACCAGGTGGCTTGTTAACTTTGAGTGATGTCAACCTGTATCGCACCTTCTTTTTATCCTTTTACTTTTATCCTAATGCAAGTTTACATTTTGATTGGGCTCAAAAGCACAATACAGAGCACAGAATACAGCCAGGCACAAGATAAATCAGAACAGTTTTACTTACAGGCTTGGAGGTGGGATCAGTCACATTTATATCATGCCCAGTAAGTGTCCAATAAAAGGAGGCAATGTCCAGGCTGCTATTTGCTATATTGATCAGGTTTATCCAGGAGTTGTATGTCGATTGATATTTTGTAGCATTTTCCTCATAGATTAAACCATCTGGGACACTCTCTGCAACAACAAAACTGAAAGAACAGTGTGGTTCTTTATTAGATATTCTATGTCATGTCGTGGTATAATCTAGAAAGCAAATTTACCTGGATCTCCTCTGACCCAACGCTGGACCAGAAATGCCAGTAGCCATTAACATTGCTTGGGAGCAACTCGAGCTCTGGCCCACCCCTGGGAGGGTCCAGAACTGGCAGAACAGGAACAGCTGCACTGCAGGCCTCTGAGGCATGCAACTGAGTCAGTTCTCCAAGGTTGGGGCCTACTGGCTACTTTTAGGTTGTTGATAGAGATCAGCAGCCAGAAAGCCCCGAGGGGAGGATAAGCCTGAAACTTAAGATGACTGTCACCTACCCTACTTTGGCCTGCAGTATGTCTGGTCCGTAGAACTCTGGAGACAGGCCACAGTGATATTTTTCAAAGTCCACCCCTAAACATATGAATATATGAAAATAATGGACAGAAAAAGAGCACTGTCCTAATAGAGCACACCAGCTAATTCCTTTAAAATAAAGTTTTTCAACTGGTCATTTGTGGACAACTGCATATGTTGAGAAACATCTACCCATGGAAATGTATATGTATTAAAAGTTGCACATAGCATAAATCTTAAATACAAAATCGTATTCTAATTATGCAACTCATTCTGAATACTTTTTCAGAATGTGGTTACTTAAAATATTTTTCTTAAAATGGGAATATCTTCAAGACAGGTTTTGCATTTTTGGGCATTCACAGCTTTGGGGTGCTGATTGAACAGAATGCTATCTATCATCTTTGGAATTGCCCTTTAGCTTGTCTATTTTCATTAAAGTACTTACAAAGCTTTGGGCTCTTAGTAAATGATCAGAAGCCCTAGGATTTTTCAGAGGCTCCATCTTTTCTGTGTGATCCTGTTGTTTGTAATTGCTATAACAGGATTTGTCTTTTTTGGAAAGCTCACATTTTCCAACCTTATATACAAGCATATAGTATGTTCCCATATTAGGCTTTCAAAGCTGATGATTATAGGGTATGAAAAACAATGAGAAAAAGTGCAATGAAGGAGGAGAGAAAAATAATTTAGTGGTGTGAGCAAATGGTGACAGATATAATCCAATGTCAAGAAATGTGAAGTGGCACATTTTGGGGGAAGAAAATGGCATGCAGAGATTTTCAGGTGCAGATATAGAGATTTTTAATGGTGGGAGAAAGGGTCAAAAAATTAAATGTGATTCTAAGTTTTGTTTGTAGGGGCATTAAATACAAAAGTAAGGAACTAATGTTGAATGTATAAAGAGAGATTTGAAAAATTTGAACTTTTTTTCTATGGAACAGAAACATTTAAGGGAAAGGTTTTAGGAGGATAAATAGTGAAAGACTTTTTCCACTTGTTGGCAAATCAGTAAAAATGTGGCATAGATTTCTGATAATTGCTGGAAGAATAAAGAACAAATATAAAAGAATACTTTTTGCACAGTGCTATTGAAGCATCCAATACAAGTGATTACTCAGACAGACATTATGGGGCCAATTTTCTTGACCTTTGTCCCCAGAAAATATCGATTCTCCATAAACAAAGGACATTAAGATTGGGGTAGACCCTAGTTCTGGCAAGTTTCCATTTCCTTTAGACTCCACTATGATTTCTGAAGGGGAGGAGGTATGGAACAGGACAAGAGCAGGATCAACAATATCATGTGAATAAGGCAGGGTGGGGGGTGGTGGTGATGGAACCCAAGCTCTCCGGCCTCAATTTCCTAGCCAGCAACTGTTCAGATCTACAACTGTGCTCCATTTGCCTCCCCTGTTTTCCAGGTCCCCATTAGTGGCCAGAGACTCTGCAATCAGCCATAGTTCTATGTGCTTTAGGTGTGCTGTTCTTGTCCAGTACCAAAGCAGAAAGCCACCAGGAAAATTGATCCCTTTAACATCATTTAAGAGTTGCATATGCATTTGTGTAGAAAGAATGCAAAGGAAAATGAGAAAAGACCATTAAATGATATTGGCATTAAAATAGATAGAACCAGGTGAGGAGCCAGCACTGGAAAATGCACAAAGGGCTGAATGTCCTTTTTGTTCTTTAATTTGCATAATTACAGAAAAAGCTGATTTTTCTTCCAGTCTTTATAGTTTTAATTTCATAGTTACCTTTCAATTGAATCATGTGATCCTTACAACTTACCTACAGTCATCACAAGTTGTACTATGCAGATCTTTCCAAGCTTCTTTTCCACCTAATGATTGCTCCATTAGCTTGCGCATTAACTGAATAATTGTAAAGGCGATCAGGCAAATGGTCACGAGTGAAAGGCAAATAATTGGTCCTTGCCACTAAAAATTAATCAGAATATACAAACATTTTTTTTTTAAAGCAGAAGCAAGAGAACAATCAACAATCTGAGATTTGTTTTTTCTGTATTTTTTTCCATTGTGTTTTTGGCTGGTAGGCATGGGCCGAGATTTTACCCTTAGCGGACAGGAGCTGTCCCCCGTCTGAAAAGTTGGTGGCGGACTCACTTCCACCTGGCCTGGGGTTCTGACCCGCATTTTGCGGGTCGCCGGCCTTTAATTGTTCTGAGGCAGGACTTCTACCTGCTCGAGGCAGAAAGTCCTGCCTAATAGACATGCCGGCCAATCAGTGGGCCGTCAGCTCTTCGTCCCAGGAGTGCTACTGGGAGCGGTGGCCACTGCTGGGACTGTAACCCAGCTTTGAGACAAAGATGTCAGGGAGCCTAGAACCAAGGTAAATTTTTATTGCCTTGCCGGGGGTGATCGGTCGGGCCCAGGGGAGGCAAGCGTGGTTGATTGAGGGGATGGGGGGATGGGGCATGTTGGGTGTTGGGGTGGTTGGGGCAGCGGGGGTGGCCCTCCGTCGGGCACAGGGCACCCGATCATGAGGGCTGCCTCCCAAGCCTTCAGAGAGCTTCTTGCTTTTGTCAGGCGGCTTTTCTTGGGCCTGGGCCGCCCGCTTGTCAAGGGTAAAATCCCTGTGGTGGTGGGCGGAGGCCCTTAAGTGGCTGTTAACTGGCCATTTAAGGGCCTTGATTGGCCTGGGGCGGGTGGGCCGATTTTTGGCGCCGCTGCCCTGCATAAAGTGGTGGCGAAGGCAGGAGCAGTTGAGAAGGGCCCCCTGAGCCTCCCGCTCCACGTTACGCAACCCCCCCCCCAACCCCTCCACCACCTTCCCGCTCCTTGGGGGGGCGTAAAATTCCAGCCCATGATCTCTGATCATACAGGTCAATCACTCAAGTGTCACTGAAGCCAAACATTTATTAATTTGTTTTGTATGCAGGATGGAATGAGGACAAATGCAAAGGGTAGTTATATTAAAATTTTGAAAGAATATATTACCAAGCATTATGTTAAAAATCCTGACAGTTTATTACTAAAAAGCCCTTTATAATTTTCATACACTTTACAATACTGAAATTAATATTTTGTTTGGAGCAATATTACTGGACCTATTTTTATAGTATTACTAATGTTCATAATTTTTATGGTCGACTTTTGGGAGGAGTCACCAAAAGCATAACAATTATAGATTGTCTCTAAGTCAAGATTGACATGAGAGTCATCTCCCAAAACTTTGCATCTATAATTTCCAAATTTCAACAACAGTTCCACAAACAGTTCTCATCTGCAGGGATTCAAGTTTATTTGTAATGTGCTGCTGCATTATTTTACTCCTTCACCCTGTCAATAAATATGGCAAACTAATCAGAGTAATCAATCTATGTACTAATTTCAACCATAAGGTGCTTTAAAAGCACTTAGATTAAGCAATAAAAACACCTCCCCTATTTTTATTTTATGCCAATCAAAAGCATCGGAAATCTTTTACCAAAATCAGCAGTAAATAAAAATACTGTAAATAAAACTATGCAATGCCTGTCACAGTTTCCGAGCTTTACCCCTCATAGAGATTCCCCAGCTCTACTTTCACACAGCAAAAAGAGGGCAAACTTGACACAAATACCACAGAATTGTACTAACTGTTCATTTAAATATTTCTGCATCAATTTGTGTGGCCTTTAACAAGGCTATGGCACAAAATAGATACAAGTACTTTAGCTAATTTAATGCAGACAACTATTGAATTACAGTTCAGTAGGTAACTCCACAGAATCTGCTTTCCCTTCCTATTGGTTACACACCAGCTCTCCCTGACTCGCAGGAAATCTGTATTTGATCCCTATTTTCTATTATTTTGCTGACTGAGTTGAAAAAACAAATAAAATGGAAAACTACAAGTAATTGATACTATTGCTTTGGTTTCAGGCCTGCTGTTGATACTGTATTCAGTACAGTGGCATCAGTCACTTCCATTAGTGATCTGAACATTTGGGTACAAAATTTGGATGCGTAGCACTCATTTTTTGGGAGCTATGAGTGGCCAAAGAGGTCCAAAATGGTGTCCGTGATGCGTGCACACTTCCAGTGCTAGTCATGCTGGATGGCATTTGGTAAGGGCATTAATGTGCGCACAGTGAGTGTCCACCAAAAGTATGCAGATCACAATGTCAGTCAGCACATAATGCTGATTTGACATCAACAGTGTTATTTTGGAGCTCAGCACTTCACTAACACCATCTCTTAATCATGCATGGCTGAATGCACATTCAGCAGCAGGAAGGACCCTCCACCAGTGTTTTTAATGGCTATTTGCTGATTGATTTCTACTAGCTGTTGCTCTGAATGTACAAGTGTTTGGTGCTTTCTAGAGTTTTTTAGGGTTGCTAACGTCTACCGGGCATGGTGTGGCAGGTGCTGAAGGATTTGGTCCTGGCTTCAAGACCTCTGCCCAAATCAGTTGCTTCCACACATGGGTGCAGTAGTAAGCATTCCACTTGGACTACAGCATGACTGGGTGAATGAGCATAAGTGACACAGAACAGGGCAAGCTGCTAGAATAGGAAGGAGGAGGACTCTCAGCAGGAGGCCATATTCAGCCAGAGTATTCAGCAATTCGCACACCTGAATCTCAGTGAGGAACATTGTGTGATGTTTGCACTTCATTCCGGACGTCCTCATAGAAATCTGACACCTGTTGCAGCCAGAACTGCAACCTCAGAGCAGGTTGAGGACTGAAATTGCCAGAGGCTGTGAAAGGTGCCCATAGCGATAACCTTTTATAAGTTGGGAACCTTCCAGGCTGGAGCTCAAGATATTTGTAACATCTCAGTTTGTCATCCACTATTACGTAAGGAAGGTCACTGACACTCTCTATTCAAAGAGAACGGATTACATTTCATTTACTCTTGCCAGATAGTAGCAGGTGGAGTAAGCACATGGCTCCATAAGGATTGCAGGCTTCTCCATGGTTCAGGGCGTCATTGACTGCACCCGCATTGCTTTGTGGGTGCTGCATGTCAATTCTGAGATGTAACGCAACATTCATTTCCTCAATGTCCGGCTGGAGTTCAACCATAGGCAGAGAATCATGCAGATCAATACCTGGTATCCTGGCAATAATCTTGATGTCTTAATTCTGTGTCAGGCCACTGTACAATTAGCATTTGAGCCACCACAACAAACCAAAGATTGGCTATTGGGTGACAAGGATATCCTTTGACACATGGCTCCTGACTCAATGCACAACCCATGCACATATGGGCAGTATGCATACAATGAAATTCATACTATCACATGAAATGTGATCAAGCAGATAATTGGCATGCTGAAACAATGCTTCCACTGCCTGGACCGCTCTGGAGCAGCCCTGCAGTACTCGGCAGAGCGAATGTCAAGATTTGTGGTCGTCTGCCGTATGCTGCACAACCTCGCCATCATGAGGGCACAGGCCTTGCCATCAGCTGAGGAAGGAGGAGGAGGAAGAGAAAGGGAGAAGGCAACCAACACAGCCCTTTTCTGGCTGGGCTGTCCGCGAACAATTCATCCAGCTGTGATACCAGTTTTTGCAACCCCAATTCCCCATTCACTGACAGTCCCAGACCTTATCTTTCTTCTGTCGCTGACCATTGCAGCTCAGCTTGGCCACAAGCTCGGCCACAATGCAAAAATACAATACACCACAAAATTTGTAAATGTAAACATGCCATATTGCATACAAACATTAACTAATAACTCTTGAGCATTTGTGCATTTCTTAGTGCCTGTTTTCCTTGTGCCTTTGCCTGGCCTAGCGCTTCTATGCAGTACCAACCCAGTGGCTGCAGTACGGTGGAAGGCTGCTGACTTTCAATGGGGGAAAATGCAACTGGCCTTGGGGGATGCTCTTGAGCAGCTCTGGGCTTGCAAGGCCCAGCTTAGGCAGCAGCAGTATGGGCTGGCTAGCTGATAAATAACAGCAAGGGCACTGGCACAGTGACAGTGGTGGGAGCATGAATACTGTCATCCTGAGAGAGGAGAGCAGATTTGTGCTCAGTGGAGCCACTGCCACTCCTAGGGTTGCGCTTCAGCAATAAATGCTGGCATTGCCAGCGATGCTCACATCCTGTGAACTAAGAAAAAAAGAAGCAATTCTAGCGATCAGTTAGAGAACAGATTGCTGGACTGCTGTGACACCCCGCAAGAAGACGTTTGGTATCCGCAGCCACGACAGCAGTATTCTGAGCTCATGTGGCAGTCAGCTGACCTTGCATGACTTCAGTCTGAGCTTCCACTGCAACAGACATCAGCCATCAGAGGCTGCATAATAGTTTGGGTCCACAAGTTTGCTAATGGAGTTGGCAACCACTTCTATGCTGGAATGGATGGGCTCCAAGCTCTGTGCAATCCCTAGGCTGGATTCCTCTATGCTTCTTGACATTGCATGCAGACTTTCTAGTAGGCTTGCCAAAGGTCCAAGCATTTCATTGTGCATACCCATCAGCCTTCTTCTGTAACCTGGCCCATTGAAGTCCTCATGTCTGAGTCCTTTGCAGCAGAACTCGTGTACGACCTCGCCCTCCAAGGACCCAGCACCTGCGCTACACTTGCCCTGTGCTCTGGCTGTAGGCTACTCCTGCCTGGTGACTCACAATGTGTATATCAAGTCTCTAAGGCACCCTCTTGATTACACTCAGTGTCAGAATCTGATCTGTTGGCTACGTGTGAGAGTGAATGATGGTGTTTGTTCTTCATCGCTGTCTTCTGGCTGTTCCACCTGTCACTCTTCCACCACTACCCAGCTAGGTTGCAGCTGTTGGGTATCTGAAAGGAGAAAGGTACAAGGGTAGGGTTGTGGTGAGGGAAGAGGGGGAAAGTGAGAGGTACATGCTCATACCACCTGCAGCTTGTAAATCAGAAGAGATTGTGGAATGAGTGGGGGGGAAATGGGATATGAGAATGAGGAATAGGTATGAGAGTACAATCATCTTCTATCGCTTCAGCCAGACTGCTGACCACAGCCTCAGTACCAGCTACTCCAGTGATGGTGATTACGGTCTCCTCCATGGGGGTAAGGACATGTAGGTGTGCCTGTCCATTAGTGTGGCTGCTTCCAGTTATGTGCTACTTTGCCCTGCAAGAGAGAATGAGGGTGGCACAAGTTGGGTGATATGGCTGTCATGGTTGAATAGCTGGTAGTGTGTGCAAGCCGTGAGATTTTGATGTGAGGCTGAGGTGAAATTACGAATGTTAGGTAATAGCTGCGATTGATAAAGATTGGTGGTAGCTGAGTGTGGTGATTTGAGCTGTGTGTGAGGTTAGTGGTGCAGTTGGTAGGATATGACATTTGAAGATGCATTCACTGACCTTGACCACTCGTGTGAGGTCATTAAACTTTTTGCAGCATTGCATCCAAATCCTCAAGACTTGATTCCTGACATTACCAACCAAGACTTTCTGTTCTCATTGCTGCCTGGAAGTTTGTCTGGAAACCTTCCTGGCCCCCTGATTTTAGAGTACATCGCTCCTCCTCTGCACTTCCCTGAGCAAGGCCTCCAGTGCGGTATGGGAAAATCGTGGAGACCACGCTCTCGTATGGTGTATCATTCTTGTGTCTTTTCCAGGTCAAAATCAGTTTTAGAATGACTGCCAGCACCTGCTGCAGTCACAATGCACCTCCCTTTTAAGAGGGGAAGCTGGCTTTAACTGATGCTAGCCTTTCACTATTTTACACTCCTGCTGATGCATGCAACTGCTCAATAGTGCAGTTAGCACTAGCTGCATGCTACAATCATGTCAATGAGTAGGTGGCATAAGTTGGCGTGCTGCCAGCATCAGAAGTTTCGGCTACAGGTTAGTCGCGCAATTCCTGTGCCTTTTTTGGGAGTTATTGAATTTCACTGCCCTTATTTTTATAGGAGTTGACTCGCCCTGTCCCTATATTACTTGTACAATAGTATAACACAGCAAGGTAACAATAGCATCTACCTGTGATCTGGGCTTGATATTCGTGTCCTTCACACTTGTATTTTTAAAAATCCGAGCAAATACTTGATGAGATGAGGCTTTATACAAATCGTTAAACTGTTTTATATCACAACAAGTGATCAGTTATGATGAGATTCACTTAGTTCAATCAGTGCAACTTACTTGTACGTTGTTACGACCGGGTGAGGAAGGGGTCTCAGGCTCCCCTCTTGCCCCTTTCCTGGTTCAGCCATAACAGAGTTTATCTTTTAAAACACATTGATTTTAGCTTACCCCCCTCAGTGAGCCCTTGCTCACTGTACTCTAATTACAATTGCAAATGAACCAATCAGACAGGTTTTCTTGAGTTTAAAGAAGAAAGATGTAAGTTTATTAGTCTTATCACTCTAACTCGGTTAAAATTACTAAGATACGCGCTGTATCCACGCTAACAGGCATACGAGAGGCACACATACACAACTAGATACAGAGGGGAAAAAAGAGTTGGGGATGGTTGAAGTAGAGTTTGTAATAAATGGAATACAGATACAGTTCTTAATGGCCTTGGTACGATGTTCTCAATTGAAGTTAAGGTCTTAGAGTCTTTGCTGGGGCCACGTGCACAGTTTCAGGCTTGCTTCTCTGATACCAGAAGGCTGAAGAGAGGCTTTGTCTGTAGTCTTGAAGTGTAGAAGTTGCCCCCGTGATTTTCCTGGGACTTTGCTGGAGAGAGAGACAGAAAGATGACTTCTTCTTGGGATTCAGAATTGCAGTCTTTTACTTTCTGAGAGGCACAATTCAAAAGCCCCAGTCTTACCAGCAGGTAAGTCATGTGACCATCTCTTTGTTTGAAACAGCAACTTCTTGAAGAGATGTTGAATTTCAAACTCTTTCAGACATACTCGGGGGGTGGGGGGGAGGGGTGAAGTTTGGCTCCTACAAAGTCAAAGGGTGTTGATCGCCACTATTGCCAAGACCAGTCTTTCTAATTGAATCAAGGAGCACCCCCCATTGTCTCTCTATTCATCTGACTCTCAGCCAGCCCTCGTCTTCTCAGAATGCAAATGTGAAACCATGTTTTCAGCTGTTCACTTCTGCTTTTTTCAAAAAAGTTATTTGCAATGCCCAGTAAAAATTTTCAAGCAGTGTCCCATAAGAGAAAATTAATATGTTTCCATTTGGCAGGTGTGATTTCCGTCAGAGCGTAATGATACAAAATAAAGAACATGCCACAGTTCCCCATATCAATGTGTTGTCTTATGTGTTCCAACATTTCTAATCTCTTCACTTCAGTACAGGTCTCACAACTTTCTCCTTCACAAACCTGATCTGGTCATGTAGCCTTCCTGACTTTTTTTCTGAGCCTGCCTTTTGTGAGGCCTCTGTGATCACAGAGAGATCGTAGGGGTTTTCAAAAAAAACAGTGTTTTTTTTTTCTGACTCCCCAGACAAGCTAGAGCATTACTTGTTCTTTAGTCTCTGTGGAAAACAACTTTTATTTAGCAATTACCTCTCATCTAGGAGCTTAAAAAAAACTTGAGAATATACTTTTGCTTAAAAGAATTAAATGTAACCCACATTTTCAAATTATTTCTGTGGAAAAATGGTCAAAACATCCCGAACAGTGAAAACTGTAGAAAAAAACAATTAAAAGCGAAGATCAAGCAAAATCTAACAATGGGCCAAGTGACCTCTTTCTGTGCCATAAACTATCTATGATTCTATCTGTGACATGCATGCCAGTCAGAATATGCAAAATACAGACTCTGCCTGATGCTCTGGAGCCATTTGCTCAAGAAGATAACAGAAGTATTTAAAACTTGACCATAATCCAAAGCTGACTGTAGGGGAAAAATATATAAATACAAAATAGCATACTTCAACGTACCAACGTTTTCTGAAGTATCGTTTTGTATTACAATACAAAGAGTGATATTACAGAAACAGAAAGTCATTTTAATTACAAATCTTAACTAAATACCACGCTTTATAAAACATTTGTTTTTATCCAAGTGGAACTTCCATTAACCTTGGTAATTGGTGAATAATGAATTGTCCCCACATTTTGGTTATGAATATGGGACAGGAATACCCTAGGCATGGACATGAAGCCAAGTAAATAAAAAAGAAACACTTGTATTTTCCATGTCTTATGTAAGATTTTGGCCTGTTATCTGGCAGAGAATCAGAACACTGAATAATTGGAGTTCAAATGAGAGTTCCACTGTATTTTGCAAATGAGCACGTGCCAAATTTATTTATTACTTAAAAGTGTTAAACCTATCAGACTCTTATATAACAGCATGTGATGTAGGTCTTGCATTATTACCTACCCATTTGTCTTTGCCTTTCTTTTGCCTTTTAACATGCAGCATGTGTAAGATTCGTTGCACTAGGTTTCTCAGGGGCTTCATCTGTATGACAAAAAAGGTTACGTATTTCAACAGTGCAATATGTTGTTATATCTACAGTTCTCCAAGATAATCAAGGACACAAACAGAGTAAATCTGTTACCATTAGTGAAAAAATAAATATTTAATAACTCAAATTATTCTCTTTAGTATTTTGTAAAAACATTGCAAGTTGTTTCCACCTCTATGAAACAGAAGGGGTTATAATCTTCTATAACACTAGGTGGCAGGTTGTAGCCACAAATACATCAAACAAAAATCCTGTAACCTAACAGATCAAGGCCTACATTTTCACATCGTTATATGGTAGTAACCTGTTTAAAATGAATAGGTTAATCAAATGACATCCTTACAATTGGAACAACAAGTTCAAACAGTCTATTCCTGTTAAATCACAGTCGTTTAATTTAAGCCATCGTCAAATTTATATTTTTAAATATATTTTTTATTATAAATCCAATTTTGGACAGTGGAAACTTTAGTTACAGAGGAAAAAATGCATGAAAATTATTTCAAAAAGCATTTTGAGTGATTTCATTAGTTTAATGAGCAAGATTTGGTGGTTTATTACAAACATGTGGGATATAGGGTTTTCCAATTGTAATTTTGTAAATGGGGAGGGGGTGGCTTAGTGGTATTGTCACTGGACTAATGCTGGACTATAGACCCAGGGTATTGCTCTGGGGACATGGGTTCAAATCCCACCACAGCAGAAGGTGGAATTTGAATTCAATTAATAAATTTGGAATTAAAAGCTAGTCTAATGATGGGCCATGAAACCATTGCCGATTGTTGTAAAAACCCATCTGGTTCACTAATGTCCTTTAGGGAAGGAAAACTGCGGTCCTTACCTGGTCTGGCCTACATGTGACTCCAGACCCACAGTAATGTGGTTGACTCTTACATGCCCTCTGAAATGGCCGAGCAAGCCATTCAGTTGTACCTAACCCCTACAAAGCCAATAAAAAGGAATGAAACCTGAGGGACCACCCGGCATCGACCCAGGCACCGGAAACGACAACAGCAAACCCAGCCCTGTTGACCCTGCAAAGTCCTCCTTACTAACATCTGGGGGCTTGTGCCAAAGTTGAGAGCTGTCCCACAGTTTAGTCAAGCAACAGCCTGACATAGTCATACTCACGGAATCATACCTAACAGACAATGTCCCAGATACTGCCATCACCATCCCCGGGTATGTCCTGTCCCACCGGCAGGACAGACCCACCAGAGGTGGTGGCACAGTGGTATACAGTAGGGAGGGAGTTGCCCTGGAAGTCCTCAACATCGACTCCGGACCCCATGAAGTCTCATGGCACCAGATCAAACATGGACAAGGAAACCTCCCTCAGCTGATGAGTCAGTACTCCTCCATGTTGAACAGCACTTGGAGGAAGCACTGAGGGCGGCGAGGGCACAAAATATACTCTGGGTGGGGGACTTCAATGTCCATCACCAAGAGTGACTCGGTAGCACCATTACTGGTGGCCGAGTCCTAAGGGACATATTTGCTAGACTGGGTATGCAGCAGGTGGTGAGGGAACCAACAAGAGGGGAAAACATACTTGACCTCATCCTCACCAATCTGCCTGTTGCAGATGCATCTGTCCATGATAGTATTGGTAGGAGTGACCACCTTGTGGAGACGAAGTCCCGCCTTCACATTGAGGATACCCTCCATCGTATTATGTGGCACTACCACCGTGCTAAATGGGATAGATTTCGAACAGATCTAGCAATGCAAAACTGGGCATCCATGAGGCGTTGTGTGCCATCAGCAGCAGCAGAATTGTACTGAACCACAATCTGTAACCTCATGGCCCAGCATATCCCCCACTCTACCATTACCATCAAGCCAGGAGACCAATCCTGGTTCAATGAAGAGTGCAGGAGGGCATGCCAGGAGCAGCACCAGGCATACCTCAAAATGAGGTGTCAACCTGGTGAAGCTACATAGGACTATCTGCGTGCCAAACTGCGTAAGCAGCATGCGATAGGCAGAGCTAAGCGATCCCATAACCAACGGATCAGATCTAAGCTCTGCAGTCCCGCCACATCTAGCCGTGGATGGTGGTGGACAATTAAACAACTAACTGGAGGAGGTGGCTCCACAAATATCCCCATCCTCAATGATAGGGGAGCCCAGCACATCAGTGCGAAAGATAAGGCTAAAGCATTTGCAACAATCTTCAGCCAGAAGTGCCGAGTCGAAGATCCATCTTGGCCTCCTCCTGAAGTCCCCAGCATCACAGATGCCAGACTTCAGGCAATTCGATTCACTCCGCGTGATATCAAGAAACGACTGAAGGCACTGGATACTGCAAAAGCTATGGGTCCTGACAATATTCCGGCAACAGTACTGAAGACCTGTGCTCCAGAACTTGCCGTGCCCCTAGCCAAGCTGTTCCAGTACAGCTACAACACTGGCATCTACCCTGCAATGTGGAAAATTGCCCAGGTATGTCCTGTACACAAAAAACAGGACAAGTCCAACCCGGCCAATTACCGCCCCATCAGCCTACTCTCAATCATCAGTAAAGTGATGGAAGGCGTCATCAACAGTGCCATCAAGCGGCACTTGCTTAGCAATAACCTGCTCAGTGACGCTCAGTTTGGGTTCCGCCAGGGCCACTCAGCTCCTGACCTCATTACAGCCTTGGTTCAAACATGGACAAAACAGCTGAACTCGAGGTGAGGTTAGAGTGACTGCCTTTGACATCAAGGCAGCATTTGACCAAGTATGGCATCAAGGAGCCCTAGCAAAACTGAGGTCAATGGGAATCAGGGGGAAAACCCTCCGCTGGCTGGAGTCATATCTAGTGCAAAGGACGATGGTTGTGGTTGTTGGAGGTCAATCATCTGAGCTCCAGGACATCACTGTAGGAGTTCCTCAGGGTAGTGTCCTAGGCCCAACCATCTTCAGCTGCTTCATCAATGACCTCCCTTCAATCATAAGATCAGAAGTGGGGATGTTTGCTGATTATTGCGCAATGTTCAGCACCATTCGTGACTCCTCAGATATTGAAGCAGTCCATGTAGAAATGCAGCAAGACCTGGACAATATCCAGGCTTGGGCTGATAAGTGGCAAGTAACTTTCGTGCCACACAAGTGCCAGGCAATGACCAGCTCCAACAAGAGAGAATCTAACCATCTGCCCATGACATTCAACGGCATTACTATCGCTGAATCCCCCACTATCAACATCCTAGGGGCTACCATTGACAAGAAACTGAACTGGAGTAGCCATATAAATACCGTGGCTACAAGAGCAGGTCAGAGGCGAGGAATCCTGAGGCGAGTAACTCACCTCCTGACTCCCCAAAGCCTGTCCACCATCTACAAGGCACAAGTCAGGAGTGTGATGGAATACTCTTCACTTGCCTGGATGGGTGCAGCTCCAACAACACTCAAGAAGCTCGACATCATCCAGGACAAAGCTGCCTGCTTGATTGGCACCCCATCTACAAACATTCACTCCCTCCACCACCGACGCACAGTGGCAGCAGTGTGTACCAGCTACAAGATGCACTGCAGCAATGCACCAAGGCTCCTTAGACAGCACCTTCCAAACCCGCAACCTCTACCAACTAGAAGGACAAGGGCAGCAAATGCATGGGAACACCACCACCTGCAAGATCCCTCCAAGTCACACACCATCCTGACTTGGAACTATATTGCTGTTCCTTCACTGTCGCTGGGTCAAAAACCTGGAACTCTCTTCCTAACAGCACTGTGGGTGTACCTACCCCAAATGGACTGCAGCGGTTCAAGAAGGCAGATCACCACCACCTTCTCAAGGGCAATTAGGGATGGACAATAAATGCTGGCCTGGCCAACGACACCCACATCCCATGAAAGAATAAAAATCAAAATTTTCCATTGTGACTTGTGACTAGGCTGGAATTTTATGCCACCCCAACGAGCCGCATAGTGCGGGGGTGGGTGGAGGGTGGCGGCGCCGTAAAATGGAGCGGGAGGCTCCGGAAGGCTTTCCCCACCCACCCCCGCCTCCGTAGGGTTGTGGGGTCGGGTGCCAGAAATGGCCTGTCCGCCCCAGGCCACTCAAGCCCTGAAGTTGCCACTTGCATGGCAAGTGGGGGTCCTGGAGCTGGGGAAAGCTGCCTGGTAAAAGCAGGCAGCTTCTCAGCGTCCCCGGGGGGGCCCTGCTCCACGGGCACAGGGTGCCTGATGGAGGGCCACTCTCACTACCCAAACCACCTCCAGCACCCAACACGCCCTCCCTTCCCCCCAACTGACCACCCTTGCCTCGCCAGGGCCCGACCGATTACCCCCGATGAGGCAACCAAAACTTGCCCGCCTTCCCAGCTTCCGGGCATCTTCTGTGCACACTGGACTGCGGTCCTAGCAGTGGCCACCACTCCCGGTGGCACTGCTGGGGCTAAGAGCTGCCAGCCCGCTGATTGGCCGGCAGCTCAATGAAACGGGACTTCCGCCCTCAAGCAGGTGGAAGACCCGCCTCGGAACAATTAAAGCCTGGGGACCCGTAAAATGTGGGTCAGATCCCCAGGTGAGGTGGAAGCAGGATCGCCACCAACTTTTTAGTCGATGGCCGGCTCCCGTTCGCCCAACGTGAAATAAGAAACAAGTTGGGTTAATATGTACAAGGAGTGTGCATCATCCAGCAGACAATAATATGCCAGTGTATCTCCTTTGAAATTAGTCACAGTGAGTTAGATGAAATATTGTAATATGTTAGATAATTTATATAAATATTAATTATTGATTGATTGCCTTGGTTTTGCACATGGGGATCAAGACCAAATATAGTCTTCAGTTGAATTGAGATTAAAGGGTGGGGAACATTTGAACAAAGATTTAGATGTAATTCAGTCCCCATTTTAAAGTCAAACATTCAGTGCTCATTTTTATATATTGTGATTTTATATTGTTAATGAAAATTAAATATCAAAACTAATGACAATTTGGGGTGCAGAAAGGGAGGGCTGCTTGGAGTATTGGACTTGCTCAGTTGTACAAGCTGAGTTGCTGAGAGATGCTACAGTGCCACTACTGATAGGAGCAAGTAATTACTGTTTGACAAGTTTAAATAAATATTTTCTATTATGACATCAGAATTTATAATTAAAAAGCTGACAAAAATGAAAAAAATGTGATAACAGAAAATAAAGTTTTGTAGATAGGAAGAGTATGTAGAGCTTTTTAAAAATATTGTATAGATAGTCTGTAAAGAAGCAGTGGAATGGCCATCGGAGGCATCAAGATTTAAGCACTGAGGCTACAAAATAAATAATTTTAGTAGTGAGGTGGACAGCATTAAATTTCAAGCACACGGCAGGAAAACAAATTAATATTTTAATCAAGATGATAGATAGCAGAAGGCTTAAAAATTTAAGCAGTGGAGATGTCAGAAAAGGCTATGAAAATCAGTGGACTGCTGGGAGAGATAGTGAGCTGTTCCGAGCCAGTCTGGAGAGGTTGCAAAGCCAAGTGGATGAGTCAGAGAAACCGCAAATACTAGCAGGGTAACTGGGTATGCTCTACACAGAAAACTTTAGGAAGAGAGTGGGCTGGCTAGGGGAGGTTGAGAAGATAAACAGGACAGCTGGAAGATGCCTGGAGCAGTGTGGCAGATCTCAGTGGGTAAAAGGAAAGAGCACTAGGGTAGCAGAGCAGGAAAGGAAGCCAGTAACTACAGAGAAGCAGGGCTGTGGATGGTCAGAAGAAGCTTAAACAAAAATACAAATATATAAAAAAGAGATACTTATTTACAAAAACTTATTTGATGAATCAGAAAATAGCAGGTGGATATGGGCGCAAAGCATTAAAGACCCCTACAGATATGCAGTGAATAGAGACATCATTCCAATTTATTTTTGCTATACACCCACACACTGTAGAAACTGTGTCAAGATTGCAAAATACATCCCATGAAGGTTGCTTGCAGCCAGCAAGAGACTATCTAGGCTGGATTTGAAGCATGTCCCAAGATGAAGATGGTTGTCTACCAAACCATCGCACTAATCAGTCCTTAGTCAATAAATGCTGAAGAAGTCTTGTTGAGATTGAGACAGAAATAGAGCTCCATCCTGCTGTGAATGGTAATTTTTTTGTATTATATTTCTATGTACCCAGCCTGAAAAAATATTGTGGAATAAAAATGGACTTCAGTTAGCTTTACCCCTGAAAGAATCTTTTTTTGTGTGGAAGGAAACAATGCCTAAATATTTTCTAGCGATATCTATGGACGGGCAAAGGGCAAGGGAGTGAGACTAGTTAAATTGCTCTAGCAGACAACTGGTATGGCTCAATGGACCAAATGGCCTTTTTCTGTGCTGTAACCATTCTATGATTCTATATCTGGTCCGGACAGCTTTCTGAAGAGATGTTGTTGCATATATTCATTAGACAATTACTTCAGACATTCCTTAGTGTTTTCAAACAATCAATACAAGACTCATGTTGGACACTCAGGATTGTTCTTTGAGACAAGCTGACTGCTGAAGAGTAGGTACAATGTATAATGTGCTGTGGAAGTCAGGTACCAAAAGAGCATGGAATCATCAGAATGGCTGAAAGACTGCTGTTACACCCTAGATTCTCGGCTGCTAGTGATAAATGATTGAATTGAATATCAATTTTCTTTCTAGTGGAAAGAACTGCTTCGATTTTGTGTGTGGAAATTTATCTTTGGAGTTACTGAGATGTGAGTTTTCCCTCTTTCTCCAGTCCTTATATATTGGTTATTGCAGTGGTGAGAGGAGCTCTGTTACACCATCAATAAATCCATTAGACACTCAATTAAAAGATTCTGCTAGATATGTTAAGATTTTAACTTCCATAATTTTGGCTGGGATTTCACAAAGAGGTGGCGGCCCTACCCATCGTTTGGAATGTCAGGGGCGAGCCCGCCTTTGTCGACCCTGAAAGCCACGACTGTATTTAATGGTCCTCTGGCATTTAATTGCCTGAGATCGTGGCTTCTGCCCATCTGAGGCAGGATGTCCTGCCTCCAAGAGCTGCCTGCCAATCAGAGGGCTGGCAGCTCTTCAGTCCAAGCAGTGCCACCGGGTGCCGCAGCCACTGCTGGGACTGCAGCAGTCCACGGACCTGGCCAGCGATGGAGGCCGGAGAAGAAGGCAAGTGGGGTTGGGTCCCGCCAGGGCTACTCAGCCAGGCCTTCGTGGGATGTGAGGTGGGGTCGATTGCAAGAGCAGAGGGGGAGGCATGTGCCACTGGGAGGGCCCTCCATGGGGCACAATTGCCCGATCAGAAGGGACCCCCCCCCCCACCGCCAGTCCTGAAGTAGGCCGCTTGTTTTAACTGGGCAGCCTCCTCAGGTGGCCAAGTCCCCATCTTGGTAAAATACCAGATGTGGCAGGAAGAGGCCCTTAAGTGGTCATTAATTGGTCACTTAAGGGCCTCAATTGGCCTAATGGCAGGTCGGCCGCCTGCCATCTTCCCCGCCGCTGATAAAATACCAGCGGAGGCAGGTAGGCAACGGGCACGGCAAACCGCACCATCCCACCTAATGTTACGATCCCCCCCCCCACAACCCCATCTCCCAAACCGCTCCTGGGGTTGGGGGGTGGGGGGCAGGAGTTAAAATTCCGACATTTGTTTCAGGTCACTTTAACTAATATGCAAGTCAAATATTAATTACTTGCAGTCAAGAATTGTTTACTACTTGTATTCTTCACTTTCTGTAATTATACTCATTGTGAATTAATTTGACTTACCACATGGTCTGACAGCACAGAATTTTTTTTTGTCTCAGAGAGCATGGTGGACAACCCATATAATGTATGGTGTAAAATACCAAGGTTCAAGAATAATTGTTAGCTCTGTAACATGTTATTCCCATTCACATTGCATATCAAATTAGGAATAATGAAATACAGGAGTCCTGACAAGAACATCTTAGAATCTAAGTATTAAATAAATGCAGAAATCTGACACAATTTGGTGATTTTCTTGTAGGCTGGAGGGAGAAATAAATATGAAATCCTACTTTTTTCCTTCCCTTTTATTTATCCTTTGGCAAATTTCTTCCCTCGTTCCTGATTTCATCCTCAGATATGCTTCAAAGTTCCCTATTATCCTTTAGTACTTCAGCAAATGTCATTATTCAATTAGTGTTGGCAGGATATTCAACTATAAGAAGTCATCATAGTCGTCATGTCAAATAATTAGAAAGGACATGGAATCCAACATCTCACCTGTGAGTCAGAAGGTTTTGGGTTCAAATCCCACTCCAGGGGCTGAATTTTATAAACGCACCACACATTGCGGCTGCCCGCTTTGAACTCAGCGGCCTTCTGCCATGGGGGTTTATTTAAATGGAGGGGTGGAGCAGCCACCCCCAATGACAAGAGGGTGCGGCCACTCCATCCCCAGCAACAGCGTCCAGCGCCACTGTGCCAGCGCCATTTTTAAAGGGCTTCAAGCCCTTATGAACAAATTAAATTCTGAAAGTCACATTGTGGGCAAAGTAAAACGGAAAACTTTATTAACAGATCGAGGCCCCTCCCCCACCTCCAGAATGGCCATTTCATGTTATTTACACATCAGAAAACCTCTTCTTCCTAATCATCAACTTTGCCCCTGAACATGGTAACGTTGCCCCTCAACCCCTTCCCATCATCCCCACAACCAATAGAAAAGATTTTCCCCGTTCCCCACCACCCCCCACCCTGATAATTTCATTCCTCCCCCCTCCCCACCAGTGTCTCACCTTGGAACTTAGTCCAGAGTTCCGAAGGCATGCGAGTTGCGGACGGCAGTGGTAATATCGGCATAGGACAGCAGCCAGGCCAGGGTAAGTATATGTAAATTTATTTGCATTGATTTTACAATTTAAATGAAGGCCCCGCCACCAAGTGGTGGTCGCACCGAGGCCTCACTGCTGCCACTAAAATGCGGCAGGACCTTCTCGACATCGGGGGTCGTGGCGGGTCGCTCCTGCAAGTATTTTTCGGGCCCCCCCCCTACCACAACCCCACGTCGAGGGGTTGGTAAAATTCAGCCCCAGGACCTGGGCACAAAAATCCAGGCTGGCATTCCAGTGTGGTACTGAAGGAATGCTGCACTGTCAGAGGTACTGTCTTTATGGGGAGACAGCAGCATAGTGGTAATGTCACTGATCTAGTAATCTAGAGGTCCAGGCTAATGCCCTGGGGACCCAGGCTCAAACCTCACCAGGGCAGCTGATGGAATTTAAATTCAATTATTTAATTTAAAAATCTAGCATTGACCGTGGTGCCATGAAACTGTCAGCGATTGTTGTAAAAACCCATCTGGTCCACTAATGGAAATGGAAATGTGCTGTCTTTAGCTGGTCTAGCCTACATGTGACTCCAGACTCACAGCAATGTTGTGAGTTGACTGTTAACTATCCTCTGAAATGGCCTAGCAAGCCACTCAATTCTCAAGGGCAATTAGGGATTGGAAACAAATGTTGGCCTTGCTAGTGATGCCCATATCCCATGAAAGCATAAAAAAAGTTATAACCAGTGGCCCACTTCATTCCAAGAGGTAAGAATGGATGGTTAAGAGATTGCTGATAAATATCAAAGAAAGTACTGTTTACTGTGCAGCTATAGTATGACCTTAGCTATTCTAAAAGGTGGGGACAATCATCATTTTGGAGAAAGATCCACTAAATTAGATTAGATTAGAGATACAGCACTGAAACAGGCCCTTCGGCCCACCGAGTCTGTGCCGACCATCAACCACCCATTTATACTAATCCTACACTAATCCCATATTCCTACCAAACATCCCCACCTGTCCCTATATTTCCCTACCACCTACCTATACACTAGTGACAATTTATAATGGCCAATTTACCTATCAACCTGCAAGTCTTTTGGCTTGTGGGAGGAAACCGGAGCACCCGGAGAAAACCCACGCAGACACAGGGAGAACTTGCAAACTCCACACAGGCAGTACCCAGAATCGAACCCGGGTCGCTGGAGCTGTGAGGCTGCAGTGCTTACCACTGCGCCACTGTGCCGCCCTTTAATATTAAATGCTTAATATTATTTTCATCAGGTCTGTCAGAAACAATATTCTAACTTTGTGAAATTAATTATTGCCTTGCATTAGAAAATAGAGGGGAAGTGCCTTCCCAGCAATTCAGCAGAGAAATTGTTGCATCTTTAAGTAGCAGCTTCAGAACTAAAAAAAATTATATGGGGGCATGCAACCTTCTTGTTTGCAGTTTGTCAGCACATCCAGTACCAGTGTTATGTTTCATTTGATACATAATGTGCAGTAAATAATTTTTTTGGGCCGTAGTTCAAGTCTGAGTTTTCTCAGTTGAGTTTTGATTGTTTACACAGTAGAAACAACTGAACCAACCAGATATTTTATTTAGCTCCCTTTCAGCCACACCAGTCCCCTGCTTCAATCTGCATAGCAAACATACAAAAATGAAGAAGTTATAACTCACTGACATACCGCGTACCAACAATTTCCTGACAACATCGTCACCCAACATCACTTCGGGCCCAACCTCCTCATCTCTCTCCCCATGTTTCCGATCGCTTGCTCCCCAGGCCTTCAGTTCTCTTCCACATCTTAGTCCCTTTCTCCCACTCATTCCTTGCTCTGCTTCAGATCCACCATCTTAACTGTTCCTGGACCTTCACTCCTTCAAGCAACCCCATGGGAGACGCACCAGTATTTAAAACAAAAACTTAATTTTTACAAATCTCAAAAATAAGAAAGTCGGCTTACCTTCTGGCATACACTTGTAAAGCAAAATTCTGGAGTGGGAATGAAGGTTCTGATCCTGTGTAGCAAATGTGAGGTCTCCTCTGAATTCTGAACCTTTGAAACCAAATGTAGAGGTGAGAATGGAAGAAACAGCACTGAAGCAAAACTTATACTGAAAGTAGAGGACAGAGATTTAGAAATCTGGCAGTTGTGAAACAGTGCCTCAGAATGAGTCAGTGTCTTGAGACAGCACATTAGAAAAGAAAACTCAAAACTGTTACATAGAGAATAAGCAATGCCTGAGTCTGAATTACATGCTCAAAGGATTCTAACAATAATACAGGCTATGATATCCATAGCTAAGATAGGACTTCCAATGTTCAAAATAGAGACTTCTTAAAATGAGGTATGTATAAACTTAATGGACTAGCAAGAGCTGACCTGGAACCGTACTTTAAGAAACACTAAAATAAAAGCAAAATACTGCGGATGCAGGAAATCTGAAACAAAAACAAGAAATGCTGGAATCACTCAGCAGGTCTGGCAGCATCTGTGGAAAGAGAAGCAGAGTTAACGTTTCGGGTCAGTGACCCTTCTTCGGAACTGACAAATATTAGAAAAGTCACAGATTATAAGCAAGTGAGGTGGGGGTGGGGCAAGAGATAACAAAGGAGAAGGTGCAGATTGGACCAGGCCACATAGCTGACCAAAAGGTCACGGAGCAAAGGCAAACAATATGTTAATGGTGTGTTGAAAGACAAAGCATTAGTACAGATTAGGTGTAAATACACTGAATATTGAACAGCAGCAAGTGCAAACCTGAAAAAAAACCTGAAAAAAACAGTGGGTAAGCAAACTGAACAAACTAAGATGAAATGAAATAAATGCAAAAAAAAGATTGTAAAAAATGTAAAAAAGAATGTAAAAGAAAAGGAAGAAAAAATAACTAAAAATGAAAGTAAAATGGGGGGCTGTCATGCTCTGAAATTATTGAACTCAATGTTCAGTCCGGCAGGCTGAAGTGTGCCTAATCGGTAGATGAGATGCTGTTCCTCGAGCTTGCGTTGATGTTCACTGGAACACTGCAGCAATCCCAGGACAGAGATGTGAGCATGAGAGCAGGGGGAAGTGTTGAAATGGCAAGCAACCGGAAGCTCAGGATCCTGCTTGCGGACTGAGCGGAGATGTTCCGCAAAGCGGTCACCCAGTCTGCGCTTTGTCTCCCCGATGTAGAGGAGACCACACTGTGAGCAGCGAATACAGTATACTACATTGAAAGAAGTACAAGTAAATCGCTGCTTCACCTGAAAGGAGTGTTTGGGGCCTGGGATAGTGAGGAGAGAGGAGGTAAATGGGCAGGTATTACACCTCCTGCGATTGCAGGGGAAGGTGCCCTGGGACGGGGACGAGGTGGTGGGGGTAATGGAGGAGTGGACCAGGGTGTCGCGGAGGGAAAGATCCCTTCGGAATGCTGACAGGGGAAGGGAGGGGAAGATGCGACTGGTAGTGGCATCACGCTGGAGGTGGCGAAAATGGCGGAGGATGATCCTTTGGATATGGAGGCTGGTGGGATGAAAAGTGAGGACAAGGGGAACCCTGTCACGGTTCTGGGAGGGAGGGGAAGGGGTGGGGGTAGAGGTGCGGGGAATGGGTCGGACACGGTTGAGGGCCCTGTCAACCACAGTGGGGGGAAATCCTCGGTTGAGGAAAAAGGTCATATCAGAAGCACCGTCATGGAAGGTAGCATCATCAGAGCAGATGCGTCGGAGACGGAGAAACTGGGAGAATGGAATGGAGTCCTTACAGGAGGTAGGGTGTGAAGAAGTGTAGTCGAGGTAGCTGTGGGAGTCCGTGGGCTTATAATGGATATTGGTAGACAACCTATCCCCAGAGATGGAGACAGAGAAGTCGAGGAAGGGAAGGGAAGTGTCAGAGATGGACCATGTAAAGGTGAGAGAAGGGTGGAAATTGGAAGCAAAGTTGATAAAGTTTTCTAGTTCGGGGCGGGAGCGGGAAACGGCACCGATACAGTCATCAATGTACCGGAAAAAGAGTTGGGGGAGGGGGCCTGAGTAGGACTGGAACAAAGAATGCTCGACATATCCCACAAAAAGACAGGCATAACTAGGACCCATGCGGGTACCCATAGTGACACCTTTTACTTGAAGGAAGTGTGTGGAGTTGAAGGAGAAGTTGTTCAATGTGAGAACAAGTTCAGCCAGGTGGAGGAGGGTGGTGGTGGATGGGGACTGGTTGGGCCTCTGTTCCAGGAAGAAGCGGGGAGCCTCCAACCATCCTGGTGGGGGATGGAGGTGTAGAGCGATTGGACGTCCATAGTGAAGAGGAGGCGGTTGGGACCAGGAAACTGGAAATTGTCAAAATGACGTAGGACGTCAGAATGTTTAATCCACTGCCACTTCTCTTCCAGGAATGCCTACCTTGAAGAAGTTCTGCTCTTCTCTCCGACGGGATTTTCGTTTGTCTCTTTTACCTTGTTCACCTTCATTGCTTTCTATTTCCCTCCTGGTGTTTGATAAGGTATCTACCAAAACTCGTTTTCACAGCCACATCTCCTTCCTCAGTGACTGCCTCCGGCTCCGACTTATTCCACGTGGATTCCAACAGCAGTTTCACCCATCATGCTTTGAAACCACCCAGGATCACAAGTATCTCCGAGAAATACAACATTCCTCGGACTGCTACTCTCGCCGCATCCTGAGATCCACACTCAGTGCTATGCGCCGCCACATGCACACACTGGACCTCTCTCTCCAGCAGCACCGTCTCACCTTATCTCAAAGCTGTTCTACTCCGCAGTTTCATCTCATCTTACGACCAGGAGTCCTCCCCCCGACCAGCGGACCCATTCACCCGCCTCCAGCATTCTCCCTCTACCTGGACCCCTCCCCCTGGCCTCTTACCCGCTCTTGATCTCTTCAATGAAAACTGTCGGCGAGACATTGGTCGTCTCAATTTCTCTGCCCCCCTCACTCACTCTAACCTGTCCCCCTTTGAACTTGAGGCACTCCATTCTCTCAGGTCTAACCCCGACATGGTCATCAAACCTGCAGACGAGGGTGGTGCTGTTGTTGTATGGCGTACCGACCTCTACCTTGCAGAAGCTCAACGCTAACTCACAGACACCTCTTCCTACCTCCCTCTGGACCATGACCCCACCACCGAACATCAAGCCACCATCCAAAGGACTGTCACTGACCTCATCTCCTCTGGAGATCTTCCCGGTACGGCTTCCAACCTCATAGTCCCACAACCCCGGACAGCCCGCTTCTGCCTCCTTCCCAAAATCCACAAACGGGACTGTCCCGGCAGACCCATTGTGTCAGCGTGCTCCTGCCCCACTGAACTTATTTCTTCCTATCTAGACTCTATCTTTTCTCCGCTGGTCCAGTCTCTTCCCACCTACATCCGTGACTCTTCTGACGCCCTACGTCATTTTGACAATTTCCAGTTTCCTGGTCCCAACCGCCTCCTCTTCACTATGGACGTCCAATCGCTCTACACCTCCATCCCCCACCAGGATGGTTTGAGGGCTCTCCGCTTCTTCCTGGAACAGAGGCCCAACCAGTCCCCATCCACCACCACCCTCCTCCGCCTGGCTGAACTTGTTCTCACATTGAACAACTTCTCCTTCAACTCCACGCACTTCCTTCAAGTAAAAGGTGTCGCTATGGGTACCCGCATGGGTCCTAGTTATGCCTGTCTTTTTGTGGGATATGTCGAGCATTCTTTGTTCCAGTCCTACTCAGGCCCCCTCCCCCAACTCTTTTTCCGGTACATTGATGACTGTATCGGTGCCGTTTCCCGCTCCCGCCCCGAACTAGAAAACTTTATCAACTTTGCTTCCAATTTCCACCCTTCTCTCACCTTTACATGGTCCATCTCTGACACTTCCCTTCCTTTCCTCGACTTCTCTGTCTCCATCTCTGGGGATAGGTTGTCTACCAATATCCATTATAAGCCCACCGACTCCCACAGCTACCTCGACTACACTTCTTCACACCCTACCTCCTGTAAGGACTCCATTCCATTCTCCCAGTTTCTCCGTCTCCGACGCATCTGCTCTGATGATGCTGCCTTCCATGACGGTGCTTCTGATATGACCTCCTTTTTCCTCAACCGAGGATTTCCCCCCACTGTGGTTGACAGGGCCCTCAACCGTGTCCGACCCATTCCCCGCACCTCTACCCTCACCCCTTCCCCTCCCTCCCAGAACCGTGACAGGGTTCCCCTTGTCCTCACTTTTCATCCCACCAGCCTCCATATCCAAAGGATCATCCTCCGCCATTTTCGCCACCTCCAGCGTGATGCCACTACCAGTCGCATCTTCCCCTCCCTTCCCCTGTCAGCATTCCAAAGGGATCGTTCCCTCCGCGACACCCTGGTCCACTCCTCCATTACCCCCACCACCTCGTCCCCGTCCCAGGGCACCTTCCCCTGCAATCGCAGGAGGTGTAATACCTGCCCATTTACCTCCTCTCTCCTCACTATCCCAGGCCCCAAACACTCCTTTCAGGTGAAGCAGCGATTTACTTGTACTTCTTTCAATGTAGTATACTGTATTCGCTGCTCACAGTGTGGTCTCCTCTACATCGGGGAGACCAAGCGCAGACTGGGTGACCACTTTGCGGAACATCTCCGCTCAGTCCGCAAGCAGGACCCTGAGCTTCCGGTTGCTTGCCATTTCAACACTGCCCCCTGCTCTCATGCTCACATCTCTGTCCTGGGATTGCTGCAGTGTTCCAGTGAACATCAACGCAAGCTCGAGGAACAGCATCTCATCTACCGATTAGGCACACTTCAGCCTGCCGGACTGAACATTGAGTTCAATAATTTCAGAGCATGACAGCCCCCCATTTTACTTTCATTTTTAGTTATTTTTTCTTCCTTTTTTTTACAATCTTTTTTTTGCATTTATTTCATTTCATCTTAGTTTGTTCAGTTTTCTTACCCACTGTTTTTTTCAGGTTTTTTTTCAGGTTTGCACTTGCTGCTGTTCAATATTCAGTGTATTTACACCTAATCTGTATTAATGCTTTGTCTTTCAACACACCATTAACATATTGTTTGCCTTTGCTCCGTGACCTTTTGGTCAGCTATGTGGCCTGGTCCAATCTGCACCTTCTCCTTTGTTATCTCTTGCCCCACCCCACTTGCTTATAATCTGTGACTTTTCTAATATTTGTCAGTTCCGAAGAAGGGTCACTGACCCGAAACGTTAACTCTGCTTCTCTTTCCACAGATGCTGCCAGACCTGCTGAGTGATTCCAGCATTTCTTGTTTTTGTTTAAGAAACACTAATGGGCACAGGCTCAGAATTGTAAGGAAAATTTAGGGCAGATGTCAGAAGACATTTCTTTGCCCAGGTCAACAGCTGCAATGTATTCCCTAAGACTGGTTGAGGCTAGGATAAAGGGCATAATTAAGAAACAGCTAAGATCCTGTAATTGTAGCATTATGGGCCAAAAGGCCTTCATTCAAATCTACTTGTGAACAGCAAACCTCAAGCAATATATGGACTCATAAGAAAGTAAATTTCAGCCATTAACAAGCTCCTAACCATTATTTTAATTGATTTTCTTAATATGTTTTGGAACTTGGTTGTTAAAAGTCTTTACTTTCCATTTTCTAATTCAGTTGTTCAGATAATTTGTGGTCTCTCGCTTGCATTGGAAAGGTGCTGTTCTTTACAAAATGTTGGCACTCGACCAATGTTATAATGCCAGCTCACTGGAAGAGCATTTTATTTCAAAATAACACAGTGCGGTAATTTTGCAAGGCTTCACTGCTAGCATGGAACTTCAACAGATGCAATCAGAGATTAGATTGAAAACACTACTGCCTGATTATCCAACCAACAATCACTGATCAAGAGGTCCTGAATCAGCAGGAGAATCTCATGAAAGATTGTATTTTATGAAGGAAAAACATAATATATATTAAATTGCACAACTTTCCTCACTCTGTAATTTTAAAAATAATTTATACTAAATAAGGCAATATATATGCTAGCCAAACAGAACGCAAGCATTTTAGTGAGAAATAGTACCTTCCAGTAGCATATAAAAAAGACTTGCATTTATGTAGAGCCTTTCATGACCAGAGGATGGCACAAAACACTTCACAACCAATGAAGTAATTTTGAAGTGTAGTCACTGTTGTAATGCAGGAAACAAGACAGCCAAGTTGTGCACAGCAAGTTCCCACAAACAGCAATGTGATAATCAGAGAATGGTTACAGCACAGAATAAGGCTATTCAACCCATCATGTCCATGCCAGCTCTCGGGAAGAGCATCTCAGCTAGTTCCACTCACCCGCCTTTTCCCAATCGTACGGCAAGGGATGGTAGGGTGAAGGAACCTTGGATGACAAGAGATGTGGAACAGCTAGTCAAGAGGAAGAAGGAAGCTTACCTAAGGTTGAGGAAGCAAGGATCAGACAGGGCTCTAGAGGGTTACAAGGTAGCCAGGAAGGAACTGAAGAATGGACTTAGGAGAGCTAGAAGGGGACATGAAAAAGTCTTGGCGGGTAGGATTAAGGAAAATCCCAAGGCGTTCTACACTTATGTGAGGAACAAGAGGATGGCCAGAGTGAGGGTAGGGCCAATCAGGGATAGTGGAGGGAACTTGTGCCTGGAGTCAGAGGAGGTAGGGGAGGTCCTAAATGAAAACTTTGCTTCAGTATTCACTAGTGAGAGGGACCTGGTCGTTTGTGAGGACAGCGTGGAACAGGCTGATATGCTCGAACAGGTTGAGGTTAAGAGGGAGGATGTGCTGGAAATTTTGAAAGATATGAGGACAGATAAGTCCCCGGGGTCAGACGGGATATACCCAAGGATATTACGGGAAGCGAGGGAAGAGATTGCTGCGCCTTTGGCGATGATCTTTGCGTCTTCACTGTCCACTGGAGTAGTACCGGATGATTGGAGGATGGCAAATGTTGTTCCCTTGTTCAAGAAAGGGAATAGGGATAACCCTGGGAATTACAAACCAGTCAGTCTTACGTCGGTAGTGGGCAAATTATTGGAGAGAATTCTGAGAGACAGGATTTATGATTATTTGGAAAGGCATGGTTTGATTAGAGACAGTCAGCATGGATTTGTGAGGGGCAGGTCATGCCTCACAAGCCTTATTGAATTCTTTGAAGATGTGACAAAACACATTTATGAAGGAAGAGCAGTGGATGTGGTGTATATGGATTTTAGCAAGGCGTTTGATAAGGTTCCCCATGGTAGGCTCATTCAGAAAGTAAGGAGGCATGGGATTCAGGGAAAGCTGGCTGTCTGGATACAAAATTGGCTGGCCCATAGAAGACAGAGGGTGGTAGTCGATGGAAAGTATTCAGCATGGAGCTCGGTGACCAGTGGTGTTCCACAAGGATCTGTTCTGGGACCTCTGCTCTTTGTGATTTTTATAAATGACTTGGATGAGGATGTGGAAGGCTGGGTTAGCAAGTTTGCCGATGACACGAAGGTTGCTGGAGTTGTGGATAGTGTGGAAGGCTGTTGTAGGTTGCAACGGGATATTGACAGGATGCAGAGCTGGGCTGAGAAGTGGCAGATGGAGTTCACCCTGGAAAAGTGTGAAGTGATTCATTTTGGAAGGTCGAATTTGAATGTGGAATACAGGCTTAAAGACAGGATTCTTGGTAGTGTGGAGGAACAGAGGGATCTTGGGGTCCATCTCCATAGATCGCTCAAAGTTGCCACCCAAGTTGATCGGGTTGTTAAGAAGGCGTATGGTGTGTTGGCTTTCATTAACAGGGGAATTGAGTTTAAGAGCCGCGAGGTTATGCTGCAGCTCTAAGGCCCTGGTTCGACCGCACTTGGAATATTGTGTTCAGTTCTGGTCGCCTCATTATAGGAAGGATGTGGAAGCTTTAGAGAGGGTGCAGAGGAGATTTACCAGGATGCTGCCTGGACTGGAGGGCATGTCCTACGAAGAAAGATTGAGGGAGCTAGGGCTTTTCTCATTGGAGAAAAGATGAGAGGTGACTTGATACAGGGGTACAAGATGATGAGAGGCATAGATAGAGTGGATAGTCAGAGACTTTTTCCCAGGGTGGAAAGGGCTATCACCAGGGGGCATAATTTTAAGGTGATTGGAGGAAGGTTTCGGGGAGATGTCAGAGGTAGGTTCTTTACACAGAGAGAGGTGGGTGTGTGGAATGCGCTGCCAGCGGTGGTAGTAGAAGCAGATACATTAGGGGCATTTAAGCGACTCTTGGATAGGTACATGGATGATAGTAGAATGAAGGGTAGGTAGTTAGTTTGATATTAGAGTAGGTTAAATGTTCGGCACAACATCGTGGGCCGAAGGGCCTGTACTGTGCTGTACTGTTCTATGTTCTATGTTCAATTCTTATTTATTCGAGCATGGGATGAGGGCTAGGCCAGCATTTATTGTCGATCCCTAATTGCCCTTGAGAAGGTGGTGGTGAGCTGCCTTCTTGAACTGTTGCAGTCTATGTGGGGTAAGTACACCCACAGTGCTGTTAGGAAGGGAGTTCCAGGATTTTGACCCAGCAACAGTAAAGGAACAGCGATATAGTTCCAAGTCAGGATGGTGTGTGGCTTGGAGGGGAACTTGCAGGTGGTGGTGTTCCCGTGCATTTGCTGTACTTGTTCTTCTAGGTAGTAGTGGTCATGGGTTTTACTATTCAGATAATTATCCAATTCCCTTTGGAAAGTCATGATTGAATCTGCCTCCGCCACACTCTCAGGTAGCACATTCCAAATTCTAACCATTCACTGCGTTAAAAAAAGTTTTCCTCATGTTGCCTTTGGTTCTTTTGCCATTCATCATAAATAGGTGTCCTCTGGTTCTCGACCCTTTCCTTAATGGGAACAATTTCTCCCTATCTACTCTGTCCAGACACCTCATGATTTTTAAATAGAAACAGAAAATGCTGGAAACACTCAGCATCTGTGTAGAGAGGAACAGAGTTAACATTTCCATGAAACCTTTTGTTATTTAATCGGTCCTGCAGTCCAACCCATCACAGACAATACTCAAGAAGCTCGACACCATTCAAGACAAAGCAGCCTGCTTGATTGGCACCCCATTTACCACCTTAAACATTCACTCCCTCCACCACCACACACAGTGGCAGCAGTGTACACCATCTGCAAGATGCACTGCAGCAACCTAGCATGCCTCCTTCAACAGCACCTTCCAAATTCGCGACCTCTACCAACTAGAAGGACAAGGGCAGCAGGAACATGGGAACACTACAACCTATGAGTTCCCCTCCAAGCCACACACCATCCTGACTTGGAACAATATCGCCGTTCCTTCACTGTCGCTGGGTCAAAATCCTGGAACTCCCTTACTAACAGCACTGTGGGTGTACCTACACCAGATGGATTGTAGCAGTTCAAGAAGGCGGCTCAACACCACCTTCTCAAGGGTAATTAGGGATGGGCAATAAATGCTGGCCTAGCCAGCGATGCTCTACAGCCCATGAAAAAATGAAAAAAAAACCCTTCATTTGTTCTTCTTCCCACCCTCCCCTCTTTCACTTGCTCAAAACCTATTACATTTCTAACTTTTCTCAGTTTTGATGAAAGGTCACAGACTTGAAATGTTAACTCTGTTTTGCTCCACGAATGCTGCCAGACCTGCTGAGTGTTTCCAGCATTTTCTGTTTTTATTTCAGATATCCTGCAACCATCATTTTGACCAGATAATCTGTTTTTGTGATGTTGATTGATTTTTGCACTCAAGTCCTGGAGAGAAATCCACAACCTTCTGACACAGAGACAAGAGTGCTACCCACTGAGCCAGAACTTACACCAATAAATATAAAAGTCACAAGGCAGGTATCACCTCCTGTCTTGAGAAACTATCCGCTTCAAATGCTGTTGTATCATGCAAACTGAACCCCCATTTTTTAATCTCAATATTAAATATTTAATATTTTCTCCCCCACTGTTTCTCTCGTTCTCAATTTTCCTTCGCTTTTTTCTCCTTACCTTTACTGAAGCTGGTGACTGCTGGAGAGTATCTGCTAGTACCTTGTCCATATCAATATTTGTTATATGCAGTAGAGCCTGGATAGGAGTCAGAAAGTTACTTTGACTATGTAGTTCAATAAAGCTGAACCTAGTCAGGCTCTCATTTGATGTCCACATGTGTGCACTTCTAATAAGGGTTGCTAAGGAGTGATCAGGAGTGGAAACTCTGAACAATTTCCCCGCCTTATCTTAAAATTCTGAGCCCTATTGTAGCACCACTACAGCTGAGATTGGTCAACTCAATAGAGAACAGAAATCAGTAGACACATGACCTCTTCCTAGGCTACTGGCAGTATTATGCTACATCTCAACACAAGAAGTTACATGGAAATGGTTAGGCCAAATTGCTCATCACTTTTGCTTGGTGCCTTCTGATTGCATCATTGCCCCCTACATCCCTTAGGGATTCCCCTGTAGAGAATTCAAACTCATGAGGAGTCTGGACAGAGTAGATAGTGAGAAACTGTTCCCATTGGTGGAAGGATCCAGAACCAGAGTATAGCAATTTAAGGTGATTGGCAAAAGAAGCAACGGCGACATAAAGAAAGATGTTTTTATGCAGCGACTTGTTAGGATCTGGAATGCACTGCATGAGAGTGGTGGAGGCAGATTCAATCGAGGCCTTCAAAAATGATTTTGATAATTAGCTGAAGAGAAATAATTTGCAGGGCTATGGGGAAAAGGCAGGTAAGTGGGAATAGGGGAGTTGCTCTTGCAGAGAGCTGGCACAGACACAACGGGCCAAATGGCCTCCTTCTGCACTGTAACCATTCTATGATTCTACAATTGTGGCATTTTTCTCATAAAAAAAAAATCAAATACATGAAGAAAGTTCTGAACATCAGCTGAACACCTAGTTAATCTATCAGCTTGTATTTGTAGAATTTTCATTCAATAGTGGAAACAATTTAAATGCACATGACCTCTAAACAGGGCTAAAGCAACAGAAGTCCAATAATAATAAAGAATTAGTGTTTGGACCATCCAAAATACACCCAACAGTGAATTAATCAACCTACTGAATAGTTTGTGTCAGAGATCACCAATAAGAATTCAAGCAAAAGCATACTTGAGATTTAAACTTGTTAGTCAGAGTCAGCAAAGGGAATTTGAGAAGTTCTCCGATATTTCCTGTTTTATTTATGCAATGTAGTGGTACTATTTTTACTAACAGTTTAATTTGTTACATGGAAATCAGATGTCAAAAATAAGCCTTCATCATAATTCAATTGAAAAACATTCAAAACCGGTACTGTATCAATACACACTCAGTGATTTTACAATAGTAGCATTTTGTTTTGTGCAGTATTGTATCAAAATGATAGATCTTTGTATTGAAACTCCCTAGCATATATAAAACTGTAGTAGAATATTTTTGCATACATTGTGGCCAGTACTGTAACATTACATCATACAATGTTCTCTCCTCCTTTTCTGAAGGCCAGGGTGCAGTTCCAATGGTTGTGAGCAGTCCTTCCATACTTTAAGCAAGTGGCCATTCTTTACACGTGAAATTTGACAGTGATAATCTGCAAGGTATTCAACAAAGGGAGGGAGGAGGGGGACAAGCATCGTAGGTAAGCCCAATCTTTATGTCTGCTCACATGCAATTTCCAGGAATCACTAAAAGATAGGAACCATAGGCAGATTTTTGGCTTCCCTCAAGCCTGCTGCTAATTTTAGCCACCAAAGCTAATTAAACATAGTTGAGGGCTTACATCTAGGATCTGCTGTCCTGTACAACTCAGTATCAGAGCCCACTGTTCATTTACTCACTCAGTGAAAAGAGGCACATGATGGCTCTACACACCCAGTTTTCTGAAATTGTGGTTCCACGTGTGATTATGGTTAAGAGCATCCACCATTTTGGGCTTGCCTTACTACACACTCTTAACACACTTAACTCTGTTCAATCTAGCAGTTTCACATACATTAGAGGCTGAATAAATGAAACTATTCAATTACCATTTCATATCCAATCACAACGTAGGCGGGAGCATATTAATAGATGTTTACAGTATTGCAACAATGAATTCAGCTACTTTAAGAATAGTGCTACTGCTGTTAACAAAAACTTAAAATTAAGGACATGTTAAACCCAAACTTTGTGGTGCTGTTCATTTGTAATTAATTAATTTGATATGTAAGAAATGATTTTGAAACACAATACATACTCAGATATGAGTTTTAAGATAGTGCAAATGATTGATAACAATTTCCAAAATGGTAAATCATGCCAACAATTTTAAATTATCTAATTAGATATCAAAATATATTTTGTGTTCATAATTGGCAAATGATATACAGATACATCCCAAAGAAGTGTGATCAGAAAACAATTTTTACCATAGACCAACTATACTTCTGTTTAATAAATTACTAGATTTTACAGCCTTTTCTTGGCACATATAGTTCACTTCCTGTTTCTTAAATTGCAGGTTGATTTGATAAGCAGAACTTTCCACCCTGTTGTAGTGATTTGGTTTAAAAAGAGGAAGTATGTTCGCCTGCATCTAACCATGCATGATATTCTGGGGATCTCTGTGCACTTAACTGCTATTTTTCAGATTTTCAAAAACTGTTGGGTGCAGACATTTTTGTAGAATCACCTTTAGTGTTGAGTGAGGATGGTGGTCTGGGCAGCACTCTTAATGCAGGAGGTCAATAAATAAAAAGACAATGACAAAGGCAGACACACGCATGAAGGATTATGAGAAAATTCAGGTGCATCTACTTCCCTTTGCATAAAGTATTTTAACAAAATGCTACAGCTCACATACAGCCAGTCTTTGAAAAGATCAGAAATTCCCAAGTTGTAAATCATTCCTATATTTTTATTATCTCCTAATTATTTGTTGATGCATCGAGATATGGATACTGAATTTGTTGCAAAGCTTATGTGTACAGTACAAAATCCGATACTGTAATTGAATTGTAATAAATGTTCTGCAGTCGAATTCCAAACTATGTAGTAGACATGATCTGAGGATTTTCTTAACCATTTAATTAATTTTCTGGGTTTAGATCGTGTTTTGCTATTGGTACATCTGTACACAACAAAGCTCCTTGCACCCTCTCATTACCTAATTCTCAGTAGCCAAATAACAGACTACGGATTATCATATCCACTGGTCATGAATTGATGACCGGTTTTCAACAAATGGGGTTGGTTACAAAATGAATTACCAAGAAAGGCATGCCAAGTTCAATTATTTTACAGCTGAGCCCATAATTTAAAAATAAATTCTTGGTCACAACAAATACATAGCAGCTCATTCCTAAGCAGTAGAAGATGATGGACCCATATGGACTTGCTGTGAACAAGCACCTATTGGAGTATTGTGTGGGTTTTGTCCTTTACAAATAGTAGTAATAGGAAAAGGTTTTTGTGTTGCAATGCCAATCCAATATAACAGCTAAAACAAAATTGCAGCATGTCGAATTATGTTGATCTTCACAGCTATCATCAGTGCCTATGGGTACTGGAAATGTGTGCATTAATTTCAAGAAATCCAACTTTTAACATTTATAATTAGATTGTATCAATATGTTGGGACATCTCATGAAAAGCATTTAGAAAGTTTACAAAGAGCACAACATTGGGTGAGTTGAATGTACCATCCGTTTTGGTCCACCCAAACTAAAAGCTTTTGAGAGATAAAGTCCAGCGAGTGCACCTTTTCAGGAGTCTGCACAAATTAAAAAAACATCTTTGATTTGTTCTGCAGAAGATGTATCAGGATTTGTGAAGAGCCCCGATATACGATGTTGGTCATATTGCATTAAAATAAGAAGCTTTAGACATACTGCACAGCCATCTCATTTATACTCTTTAAATTCATAATACATTTTGAAACAGGAACAATGTAAGATATTAAGTTAAATATACACCACTGGAGAATTCTTACCACACCATATCAATAAAGTTAGCTACTGCCACATCTTGTCCATGAGGGAAAGCTAGTGTTAGTGAAAGAAAAAAATACTGCCTTCTCCGAAATATCCTCCACTGTTATTTTACACACCGGTCACAACCAGATGTGCTAGCATGGGAAGCTATTTAACAGAAATGCTGTTTGATCATATCCATTAAGTTTTAATTATGCCTCATGCAATCTATTGCATGCAGCAAAGAATATGGGCAGTTTTTTGCCTCTGGGGACGGGAAACAAGAGTTGAGACTGTTTCTGTGTGCTGAACCTGCCCCCAGGGGAAACAGTCACTCTTTGGGATTTTCACAGAGGCACTCATTAATTGGCATGGAGACAGGTTCCCTGTCCAATAAAGGGTAGCAGCAGGCAGGCTCTCCAAGAGTCAATCAGAGGACTTCCAGCATGAGAGGAGCAGCAGACTGCAGTAGAGGGTAAGTTAACTGAAGTAACTTCAACATGAAGGTGTCCTTTCATCAACTTTAAAAAAAAACGTCAATTAAAAACAGATACAGTAACCAGGCCACCACTGTGGGGTGTGGTTGGGGAGTGCCTCTACAGGGCAGACTTTGACTGCACCTACACACAGGCAGGCATGGAGGGCCTCTAGATCTGCCTGGAGCTCCGGCACCCCACCCCAGCCTGCTGCTTGGTGCCCGTTTTCAAGCAGTTAAATTGCCCCAGCCAGTTTGGGAAACTGGAGGCTGGCTGGAAAATTCCAGTCAGCCTCCTTTAATTGAAGTTAACAAGGTTGTTAATGAGCCTAAACCACGAACCACTGCGTGTGGGGGGTGCGTAGTCCTGTTGGCAAAAATGGTTGGTATTGTAAACGGGGTCGGAAAACCAATATGTTGGCTGGCGCCAGCCAGTATTTTCGGGCCCTGCCCGCCTCTGTATCTGCCCCGATGGGGCCCAAAGGTCCTGCCTGATACCTCTACTGAAAATAACACAAGCAGAGCAATGTAAGCTCAAACGTTAACACGTCAGCAGATTTAACATATTAAAGCTTAATAGTCTACTTGTTTTTTTCTCTGTGTCTGCATTACTTGCAGGTACCAGTTCATTAAGAAGCTGTTGTCCTTGCTAAAGAGTGCAGCTCCACAATATTTTTACTCGCCTAATGGTTCAACAAGTTTATCGATCGAGTAGCTGAGTTGTACAGAACAGTAAGGTCACAGGCTCAATTCCCAGCTTGTGGTGATTTTTTTAACCTCACAGGCGTGGTGGTTGAGTTACTACAATTTACCTCAGCTCCTGTGTTCGGGAGAAGAAAATCTGCAGTCTGCCAGGGTTCCTGCTATTAATCACTATCCACCGATGCCTTGTGAAAGTGCGAGTGTGTAGACATTTGGGGCAGGAATTTCCCTATGCGTTTTTGAACTTCACTGTTGGGCTGAAATATGGGTCAGAAACATGGGTCAGAAACCCAAACTGTGTGTGAAACAGTCACTCATTGTGACTTTCCACGGGCAGCCAATCAATTAATTAATTAAGGATGGTGGAGGGCTAATCAAAGATCTTTCAGCTTGAAAAGAGCAGCAGGATGCAATGGAAGGTAAGTGAGGGAGAGGGCACGTCAACTTTTTTAAAGTTAAATTTAAAAATAGCTTTTGCATCTAAGCCACCACTGTGCTGTGGGGCGAGGATTGGTGGAGGCAGAGGGGAACCCCTCTACAGGGTGGCCTGTGGTGGCTGCTGCATCCAGGCAGGCAAGGAAGCCTCTAAGTCTGCCTGGAATGCTGGTCCCCCGGTTTGCCACCAGGCAGTTAAACTGGCCCCCACTGCCTCTGGGAACCTGGAGGCTGACTGGAAAATCCCAGTCGGCCTCCTTTGATTGCCCTTAATAAGGCCTTAACGAGCCGTGTTGGCTACCAACCGCATTCAGGCAGGTAACCCTGCTGCCTCCCCATCCCTCCTCCACAAAAATGGCCCTGGGGCACGATGGAGCCGGGGAACTGGCACGCAGGCCGGTAGGGCTACTTTTAGTGCCCACCCAGCTCCGATCCCAGCCCCGGCAAGGCCTAGATAATCAAGTCCTGAGTGAGGTTAGAATCAAGCTTAATTGTGTTGACTCATAGTCAAATACCTCCAAATTGTGCAGTCAACACTAACATATAAATTGCAAGGTACTAACTGTCTGTGGAATTATTTCCCTGCAAGGAAATAATGTATTGTGTAGAGGATGGGGCAAAAGTTAAAAATAGTGAAGTAAATTCACCAGGGAAAAGCACAATCTCTTCGAAAATACATGTTGATTCTACAGTGAATATATAACTATCATCTGCACACTTTACATTATAAGGTAGATCAGTTGGCCCTTAAATATATGCTTCGACCGCAGGGAATACGTCCTGGTTACAATATTTACAGGAGTAGGCATGGCCTATACCGCACCTCACCCACAAATATTTGGGGAGAATCTCACTTCAATGATTAGTTTCTACAGAATTGTAACTTCACAAAACTCTATTTAATCTAAGGATAATGTCCCCTTTTTCACTAAAAAAGGTGTTTTTTAAACAAAATTAAAACTTTCAATTTTAGGAACGATCCATGCAGAAAAAAGGGAAAGTGAACTGATAAAGGAAGCAGTGTCAAAACACAGGAAAGCAAAAACAGTTTTAAAAGAAATTCGGTCAGGAAATAAACTGTTTTAAGGAAGTGATGTATTGAACTACATACAGACAAATATTTCAAATCAACATTGCAAAATGCAAAAATAATGTATGAACTTACCAGTAATGAAATGAAAAACGGTTTGACTTTGCTGGTAGTTGTGTATCTAGTTTACAGAGAATGACGGCTTCGTTCAGACCAAACAGCTATTATGACGTGATGAAACTTTTAGTAAAACAGTCACTCAAGTTTCGATTACTTCCCTTTTAAGTTTTGAATACTTCTGTAAAATGGTACCATATTACTAGCTTTTGGCACTTAACTTTTGGTATTTAGCTTCTAACTTGTTTCTGGGGTATATTGTCACTAACTGCAATATCACTCTCATTTGCACTAAGTATTAGCTTGATTGCTTTGTGATTATTCTTTTCTGATAATGCATTTAAAAAAAATATTTATTTCGGTTAAATAACCAGAACATGTCAGGTAATGAATAATGCACAAGCAGGAAGCTTATAATTAATGTTTTCAATTTATTTGAAGCAACATTCAGTAAGCTTCATACAAAGACATATTTGTTAAAAAATATACTTTTCCTGGTGCTCAATGTTGGCATCAAAACACATCCATCAGTTATAGTTACTTCAGGAGAACAGCCTCTACTGAACCAGTGAGAATTTTCCATTCCCTGTACTACATTTCTGGTTGCTCTCAGTCAGACCATAAAATTATCAGGAAGAAGTTTAAGTTATACTGGGAAGGGATCTTGCTTCAGGAGGCTGCAGATATTAGCAGCAATCTGACAGTTGTGAGTCTTTGGAACTCTCTTCCTGAAAAGGCAGTGGAAGCAGAGGCAGTGGTAGATAGATTCTTGATTGGCAAGGGAGTGAAAGGTTATCGGGGGTAGGCAGGAATGTGGAATTGAGGTCACAATCAGATCATCCATGATCTTATTGAATGGCGGAGCAGGCGCGAGGGGCCGAATGGCCTACTCCTGCTCTTAGTTCGTATGTTCGTAAGTTAAGAGAGGAAATGAAAAGGAAAATAAGACTGGCAAAGCAACAATATGAGAATAGAATGGGAGTTAACATAAAAGGGAACCCAGAAATCTTCTATCGGGCATGTAAATAGTAAGCAGGTAATGTAGATTGTTTTGTGGTGCTTAGAATTAGCTTTATATTATTCTTTAACCTTATACAAACACATTAATTAAAGGAGTCAGTTTTATACCAGTCACAATTAATCCTAAAACCTTGATTGTTGTATAAGTTCTATATGTATTAACTTGTGTATGCTTTTATTATGTAGCTTTAACAATGTAGGTGTATTACCTGTGTCATTACAAAAGAATTGTGAACCCTGACAACCTTCATCAAGCCTAGCGAACAAAGAATCAGTTTTTGTACAAACATCATATTGTCTGTGTCAGCACAAAGGGATGATATTCAAGTGAATAGAGCCTTTCACAGCTTCTGAAAGGTATCCTATCATCTAACGTCCCATGTCATGAATAGATGCGAACTCCCCGTAATTGTGTTTTGTGCATTTGTGTATTAATGTCAACCGCCATTTTATCCATCATGTTTTAAGTTTTACTTTTATGTTCCGATTGTCCAAATGGAGGAGACAGGTCAGGTGGGACAGCAACTTGAAAAGGGTCTAGCTTTAGGACCCAGGAAACCCCGATCCAACCTGCCTGGACTTGACACTGTAACAATTTGTGGGTACAGGCTGTCTTCCATTACACAGCTGCTGTATGCTACAGAGACTTTCCCTGAGTGCTCTCTGCAAGAAGCAGAACTGTCTTCAAGCTGCATTGAATTATTTCTCTGAGGACTTTTCAACAAGAAAAAAACTTAAAGAGAAATCACACTTTGAAAAATCCAGCAAGAAATGAGCCAACCCCAAGATAAGCTGCAGTAACAGCAAAAATGTCCGATTCCTACCAGTTTCGTCTCTGTCCAAACAGGTGACTTCAGCAATTTAGCTGTCTCCATTAATACCCTTGAGAGTATAAAGATAAAGGAAATTTGCAAGAGAAGAGATATCTCCAACAGCTCCTCCCCTATTCAGCATTTCTAATTGGTGATCTCCAATCTTTGGACTTTTTTTGATAGTTAAAAAAAGACTCTAGTTTTAACTGAAATCCATATTAGCTAGTATTAGATAAGTTTCTATTTAATAAATGTCCTTTTTATGCCTTTAACCTTTCCCCGAATGTTTGTAAGCGTGTGTGGCAAGGTTAAACCCCTTCCCAAGTTTAAGAGTGTGTTAATAAACCCTACTTCTTTGTTTTAACTTTAAAATCTGTATTGTTGAAGCAGTCATTTATTATTAGCGGTTAAGGGAGGGAAAGAAATTCAATCACTAATCTAGTTATGGACAAGTGTTTGGAAAAACAGGGAAATTTGATCAGAGAAAAAAAAAAGATTAACTGAAATAGGCAAGCAACCGACATCACAAAGTCCGAGCCAACCATCAGGCCAAACACAAAGTAGCCAGATTGTCAAAAAGGGTTAAAAGTTAGGGTCTGCAATGCCTCATTGCACAGAGAAGAGGATTCCCAGAAGTGAAACCACAGAAGTAGAAGAACTCCAGCACGTGGTATGGAGAGAACAAAAGAACCATTTAGATTAGATAGACTGAGAGGGTCTTTGTTTCGCCTGTTGAGTATAACTCATTATTTCTCAATAAAGTTTTCCTGAATTACTACACCAAGTATCCTATTGCCATATTGGTCATAGTCTTATATAATAAAAGCAAAATACTGCAGATGCTGGAAATCTGAAATAAAAACAAGAAATGCTGGAAATACTCAGCAGGTCTGGCAGAATCTGTAGAGAGAGAAGCAGAGTTAACGTTTCAGGTCATTCTGAACAATGTTTCAGAACATTCTGATGAAGGGTCACTGACCTGAAACGTTAACTCTGCTTCTCTCTCCACAGATGCTGCCAAACTGCTGAGTATTTCCAGCATTTCTTGTTTTTAATATTGGTCATAGTCTTGTTAGGACAAGAGTTAAGAGTGAGAGTCAAAGAAAAGATATCTTCCTTATAGTGGTAAGAGGTGGGGTGGGGTCTATTAGGGACAAAGAGGGTGTTATATGCTTAGAAATGCAGGGCAAGGCTAGAATGAGTACTTTGTATCTGTGTTTACTAAGGCAGGGGTGCTGATAAAATACTGGTAGCAGCAGAGATATTAGAGGTAATGGATGGGGTGAAAATTGATAGGTGTGATGTATCGGAAGGGCTGGCTATGCTTAGAGTAGATAAGTCGCCTGGTCCAGATGGCTTGCATCCCAGGTTGCTAAAGGAAGTGGGAGTGGAGACAGCGCAAGGGCTTGCCATAATTTTCCAATCTTTCCTTGACATGGGGGAGGTGCCAAAGGATTGGAGAGTGGCAAATGTGACATCCTTATTCAAGAAAGGGTGTAAGGACATTCTTAGTAAATACAGGCTAGTCAGTTTAACATCAGTGGTGGGTAAAGTTTTGGAAACAATAATTAGGGAAAAAAATCAGCAGGCACTTGGAGAGGCTTTAGTTAATTAAGGATAGCCAGCACAGATTTGTAAAAGGCGGATTGTGCTTGACTAAACTAATTCAATATTTTGATGAAGGGACAGAGAAGGTTGATGAAAGGAAAGCAATGGATATTGTCCATATGGATTTTAAGAAAGTGTTTGACAAGGTACCACATAAAAGGTTGGTTAACAAGATTGAGGGTCATGGAATAGGAGGGTCAATGACAGCTTGGATAAAAAAAAATTGGCTTAAGGACAGAAGTGAGTTGTGGTAAATGGTTGTTTTTCAAAATGGTAGACACTGGTGTTCCCCAAGGTCAGTGCTAGGATCACTGTTTGTGTGTGTATATATTATATATATAAAACTTGGTTATTGGAATACAGAATAAAATTTCAATGTTGCCAATGATCCCAAACTTGGAGGAGTGGCAGATAGTAAGGAAGCAACAGGACATAGGCTAGCAAAATGGGCAGACCAGTGGCAAATGGAATTTAATACTGAAAAATATGAGGTGATTGATACATTTTGGCAGAAGGGATAGGGAGAGGCAATATAGTCTTAGGGCTGGATTTTACCAGACCCCCAACATCAGGGGTCATGGCGGGGGGCCCATAAAATACCTCTGGGAGAGGCCTGCCACAGGCCTCGGCGCTGGGAAAGTCTCGCCCCTCTCACCAGCGGCAAGGTCTTGTGGCGTCTCCCCAGATTTGGCGCTAGGAGCCCGAGTAAAATACTTTATTTAAACAAAGTGATTCCTGACAACGCAGCTCCCCACTGACGTCATCAGGCTGCGCCGCGGAGCGCAGATGCGCAGACGGTCTCCTGCTCTCTGCGCATGCGCTGCGTTCCGGCTTGCCAGGACTGGTTAGCACATGCACCGATGATGTCATCGCGTGACGTGGACATCCTCGGGCAACGCGCCTGGTCGGCCTCTGTGCATGCGCTTTATGCAACGCCAACGGGTATTCACACGTGTCAATCTTCCGATATTCACGCATGCGTCAAATCTTTGGCGCGAGTTCTGAAAGTGGAAGGAGAGGTTTCACCGGGCATTTTCTTGCATTTTATCGCAATTATTTAGTCGTTTTGGAGATTTCAGTCTGCTTCATTTTTATTAGACAGAGGAGATTGCTCCAAGTTAAGTTGCTCTGCTGTTGTAAGCTGCTCTGAAAATATTTCCATTGTCTGGGGCACTGCATGTGCTCCAGTCCACTGCACTGCACTAAAATCCTTTCCATTGTCTGGGACTGTGTGCAGGCAGTACATGTGCTCCAGTCCCTGTTGTAAGTTGCTCTGAAAACATTTCCATTGTCTGGGGCTGTGTGCAGGCAGTACATGTACTGCAGTCCGGTGAACAGCTTTCCATCTAAATGGTCACTTTCGCTTTTGTAACGTTTCAATGGAGTGCATTCTGTATTTCTTATCTCATCTCATGTTTCCCGTGTGGTCCCTTAATAGCCTTCCTGAACTGCAAATGTCGATGATGGCAACTTCAGTAGATTGCACAGAGCAGTTCCTTGCCAACTTCACAACCCAGGAGTTCGAGAGTTATGACGACTTCAGCAGTAAACTTGAGATGTTTCACAGGTAGCATGAAGGAACGCATCTCAGCGCTGATCTTCCACAATAGTGTCCTGGATCGGGAGCGCTCCTATTACACATTCCTGCAGGGAGCCTCTTTCAAGCGCATCGCAGAGGCACCAACAGAACTTCAATCATTTTACACAGGATTCACCAGTCACGCTGTGAAGCTGATGCATCAGGATCACAGCCACATTCATCGAGTACATGTCAAGCAGCAGGATGAAGGCACAGTGACTGTGATTTCTGGCGCCAAACAGTACACACTGCAGATACATGATGGCCAGGCTACCTGCAGCTGCATCTTCTCCATTCAGACTTTGTTGCCCTGCAAACATGCTATTGTTGTGCAGAGGCATCTGGGTCTGTCTTTGGAGAGGCTTGCCCCCAACTGCCGCTGGCGTGCATCTCAGACACCGACAACGACAGGCATGGCTGCTGCCATTGTGATTACAGACGAACAGCCAAGGCCCCTCAGCTACAATGAAAAATACCGCTTGCTTTCAGATCAATTGTATCAGCTATAAGAGGTCGTTCTGCAGAGTGGAACGGCATCATTCATGTGGAAACTGGACTGGCTGCAGCGACAGACTCTCCGCTGGCAGCAAGGATTGGCTGATGAGATGGAGCCAATTAACTTGCCCAACAATTGCCCGGAGGCACCTTCGGATGGAGGTGGTTACGCATTGGACATCAGTCACGTGTCACAATCCATGGATCCTGAGCGTTTCACCCCCTGGCCTAACGATGTAATGGACCATACATACGCCTGCCTGTTCAAAGCTCCACTTCCCCCACCTGCGGTACCCTCTCCTTGCTGTTCAGTTACACAGCAACCTGTTCCTGCACCCATCCGAGCAGTGCACATGGACACACAGCCACCTGTTCCTGCACCCATCCGAGCAGTGCACATGGACACACAGCCACCTGTTCCTGCACCCATCAGAGCAGTGCACATGGACACACAGTCACCTGTTCCTGCACCCATCAGAGCAGTGCACATGGACACACAGTCACCTGTTCCTGCACCCATCAGAGCAGTGCACATGGACACACAGCCACCTGTTCCTGCACCCATCAGAGCAGTGCACATGGACAGACAGTCACCTGTTCCTGCACCCATCAGAGCAGTGCACATGAACACACAGCCACCTGTTCCTGCACCCATCAGAGCAGTGCACATGGACACACAGTCACCTGTTCCTGCACCCATCAGAGCAGTGCACATGGACAGACAGTCACCTGTTCCTGCACCCATCAGAGCAGTGCACATGAACACACAGCCACCTGTTCCTGCACCCATCCGAGCAGTGCACATGGACACACAGCCACCTGTTCCTGCACCCATCAGAGCAGTGCACATGGACACACAGTCACCTGTTTCCCCATCCGCCCTTGAAACAACCATGCAGAGCCTTGTGATACTCCGCAATTGCCAGCTGCTGCCTGTCAAGCAGAGATGGCATCCAAAGGGGTCAAGCACTTGGAGAACAGTCAGCAAGAAGAGACTGAGCACTAAAAGAAACAAGCATGCCGTGTCCAGTGGTAGCACGAATGTGAATGCTCTTGCTGCGTACACAACTGGTGAGGTGGGAATGCAGCCACACCGTTCTCCATCCCCAATGTTGCTTTAAGGCAAAGGTAGAAAGAAATGGAAGGTGACGCTGATAGCAGTAGGCAGGATTAAATGGGAGCGTATAGGAAGGCGCAGGAGTAGCATAACCACGAGCAGGGAACAGCTGGGCTAAATGGCCTGCTTTATCTTCATAGTCCAAAAGAAATGTGCTCCTTTTTCCAGCACCCTCACATCATTCATGTTTTCCCTGAGAGCAGCATTGAACCATCACGAGATAGGGGCAGTTACATCATTCTGACTCCTACAGCTGAGGTGGGTACTAAGTGATTCATTGGCGGTGTTATCAGTACATGCCTTTGCTGCAGAACATAAAGCATGGTCAATGGTAATTTCATTGGAGGGAGGGAAGCTCTGACACTCCTGTTCTTTCCTTATTTCTTTTCATGTAAAATGTGCCCTTGAGAAAACAATCCTTGAGACTTAAGGACGGCTTGCAAGCAAAGGAGGCAGTGCAGGAGAGGACGCAAGGATGTGCTGATTCCTGCATCTGAGGTGGGTAATAAGTGCTTCATTGGCGACGTTATCAATTGGTGCCTTCACTGCAGAACTTAAAAAGGTGTGCGCAACAGTAATTTCAGTGGATGGAGGGAGGCAAGCTCTGACTCTGATTTGCTTTATTTCTTTTCATGTAAATCATGCCATCGAGAAAACAATCTTTGAGACTTAAGGTCAGCATTCAAGCAACGAAGGCAACTGAATCATGCTGCGGAGCTTATCACGATGTGAAAAGGAACATTGCATTTATGGATAAAGTGGGAGTGCACATTGGGATGCGCTTGGGGAACATTCACCAAGAATAGACTGAGCTCAGACTCTTGTGACTTTGCTTTCTTCACATGGACAATACAGTAGTGGAATAGAGAGCCAAGCGTTCATTCACCACAAGGCTCTCCAGGAACAATCTCTTTAGCTGTGCATAGCAGAGACTCGGCCTGTCTGTCTAACGGGAATGCTGGAAACACAACACTCATGTATCCATGCACAGCAGTGCCTCGGATGCTTAATGAACTTAATAAAACTTCTCAATAATTAAACCCAGAATTGTTGAGGTTTTGTTTTGGATGCTATTTCCCCGACTTTGCAACTGCACTTCAGATATTCAACTGTGGTGGAGTGGTGGGGGTAGGGGGGGGGGGGTGGAGGGAGGGGAGAGTGGAGGGAGGGTGGAGGGGAGGGTGGAGGGGAGAGTGGAGGGGAGGGTGGAGGGGAGAGTGGAGGGAGGGTGGAGGGGAGAGTGGAGGGAGGGTGGAGGGGAGAGGGAGGGGAGAGGGAGGGGAGAGGGGAGGGGAGAGGGAGGGGAGAGGGAGGGGAGAGGGAGGGGAGAGGGAGGGAGAGGGAGGGGAGAGGGAGGGGAGAGGGAGGGGAGAGGGAGGGGTGGGTGAAGAGGGAGGGAGGGATGGGTGAAGAGGGAGAGGGGGATGGGTGAAGAGGGAGAGGGGGAGGGAGGGAGGGAGGGATGGGTGAAGAGGGAAAGGGGGAGGGAGGGAGGGAGGGATGGGTGAAGAGGGAGAGGGGGAGGGAGGGAGGGAGGGATGGGTGAAGAGGGAGAGGGGGAGGGAGGGGTGGGTGAAGGGGGAGGGAGGGGTGGGTGAAGAGGGAGAGGGGGGGTGGAGAGGGGGAGGGAGGGGTGGGTGGAGAGGGGGGGGGTGGGTGGAGAGGGGGGGGGGTGGGTGGAGAGGGGGAGGGGGGGTGGGTGGAGAGGGGGAGGGGGGGTGGGTGGAGAGGGGGAGGGGGGGTGGGTGGAGGGGGAGGGGGGGTGGGTGGAGGGAGAGGGTGGAGGGGGGTAGGGGAGGGGGAGGGGAGAGGGGTGGGTGGAGAGGGGGAGGGGGGAGAGGGGGAGGGGGTAGGGGAGGGGGTGGGTGAAGAGGGAGAGGGGGAGGGAGGGGTGGGTGAAGAGGGAGAGGGGTGGGTGGAGAGGGGGAGGGAGAGGGGTGGGCGGAGAGGGGGAGGGAGGGAGGGGTGGGTGGAGAGGGGGAGGGAGGGAGGGGTGGGTGAAGAGAGAGAGGGTGGAGAGGGGTAAGGGGGAGGGAGAGAGGGAGGGAGAGGTGGGTGGAGAGGGGGAGGGGGAAAGGGTGGGTGGAGAGGGGGAGGGGGAAAGGGTGGGTGGAGAGGGGGAGGGGGAAAGGGTGGGTGGAGAGGGGGAGGGGGAAAAGGGTGGGTGGAGAGGGGGAGGGGGTGGGGAGCGGGGAGAGGGGGAGTGGGTGGGGAGGGGGGAGAGGGGAGGGAGGGGTGGGTGGAGAGGGGGAGGGGGAGGGACGGAGGGGTGGGTGCAGAGAGGGTGGAGAGGGGGAGGGAGAGGTGGGTGCAGAGAGGGAGAGGGAGGGGGAGGGAGGGGTGGGGAGAGAGGGAGAGGGGGAGGGGGAAGGAGGGGTGGGTGAAGAGGGAGAGGGGGAGGCTGAGAGAGGGGGTGGGGGAGGGTGGAGGGAGAGGGGGAGGGAGGGTTGGGTGAAGAGGGGGAGGGAGAGGTGGGTGGAGAGGGGGAGGGGTGGGTGAAGAGGGAGAGGGGGAAGGATGGGTGAAGAGGGAGAGGGGGAGGGATGGGTGAAGAGGGAGAGGGGGAGGGATGGGTGAAGAGGGAGAGGGGGAGGGATGGGTGAAGAGGGAGAGGGGGAGGGAGGGGTGAAGAGGGAGAGGGGGAGGGAGGGGTGGGTGAAGAGGGAGGGAGGGAGAGGGAGAAGAGGGGGAGGGATGGGGTGGGTGAAGAGGGAGGGAGGGAGAGGGAGGGAGGGGGGTGTGGGTGAAGAGGGGGGGGAAGGAGGGGTGGGTGAAGGGGGGAAAGGGAGGGGTGGGTGAAGGGGGGAAGGGAGGGGTGGGTGAAGAGAGGGGGGGAGGGAGGGGTGGGCGAAGAGGGGGGGAGGGAGGGGTGGGCGAAGAGGGGGGATGGTGGAGGGGGGAGGGTGAAGAGGGGGGAGGGGCAGGGTGAAGAGGGTGGAGGGTGAAGAGGGTGGAGGGGGAAGGGTGAAGAGGGGGGTGGGCGAAGAGGGTGGAGGGGGAAGGGTGAAGAGGGGGGTGGGCGAAGAGGGGGGAGGTGGGAGAGTGAAGAAGGGGGAGGGGGGAGGGGGAGGGTGAAGAGGGAGGAGGTGGGACGGGGTTGGGTGGAGGGGGTGGGTGAAGAGGGGGGAAGGGTGAAGAGGGGGAGGGGGACGAAGGGAGAGGGTGAAGAGGGGGGAGGGGGAAGAAGGGGGATAGGAAGTGGGAGGGTGAAGAAGGGGGATAGGAAGGGGGAGAGGGTGAAGAGGGGTAAGGGGGGGAGGGGGGATGGGGGAGGGTGAAGAGGGGGTAGAGGGAGAGGGGGAGGGGGATGGGGTAGGATGAAGAGGGGGAGGGCAGGAGGGGGAGGGTGAAGAGGGGGGAGGGGAGAGAGAGGAGAGGGAGGAGGGGAGAGGGAGGAGGGGAGAGAACGGAGAGGGAGGTGAGGGGGGAGGGGAGAAGAGAGAAGGGTGAGGGGAGGGGGGAGGGGGGAAGGGGGTGAGGGGCGAGAGGGGAGAAGAGAGGGGGAAGGGTGAAGAGGGAGGAGGGGAGAGAGGGGGGAGGTAGGAGGGGAGAGGGGAAAGAGGGGATAGAGGGGAGAGGGAGGAGGGGAGAGAGGGGAAAGGGAGGAGGGGAGAGAGGGGAAAGGGAGGAGGGGAGAGAGGGGAAAGGGAGGAGGGGAGAGAGGGGAAAGGGAGGAGGGGAGAGAGGGGAAAGGGAGGAGGGGAGAGAGGGGAAAGGGAGGAGGGGAGAGGGGGGAGAGGGGGGACGGGAGAGAGGGTAGAGTGGCGAGAGGGAGGAGGGGAGAGAGGGGAGAGGGGAGGGGGAGGGTGAAGGGGGAGGGTGTGGGTGAAGAGGGGCGGGGGAGGGTGAAGAGGGGGAGGGTAGGGGGGCAGAGGTGGAGGGGGAAGGGTGAAGTGGGGGGAGGGTGAGAGGGGGGAGGGTGAAGAGGGGGGAGGGTGAAGGGGGGAGGGTGAAGAGGGGGGAGGGTGAAGAGGGGGGAGGGTGAAGAGGGGGGGGTGAGGTGGGGAGGGTGAAGAGTGGGGAGGTGAAGAGTGGGGAGGGTGAAGAGTGGGGAGGGTGAAGAGTGGGGAGGGTGAAGAGTGGGGAGGGTGAAGAGTGGGGAGGGTGAAGAGTGGGGAGGGTGAAGAGTGGGGAGGGTGAAGAGTGGGGAGGGTGAAGAGTGGGGAGGGTGAAGAGTGGGGAGGGTGAGAGTGGGGAGGGTGAAGAAGGGGGAGGGTGAAGAAGGGGGAGGGTGAAGAAGGGGGAGGGTGAAGAAGGGGGAGGGAGGAGGGGAGAGAGGGGAGAGGGAGGAGGGGAGAGAGGGGAGAGGGAGGATGGGAGAGAGGGGAGAGTGGGGAGAGGGAAGAAGGGAGAGGGGAGGGGGAGGGTGAGAGGGGGGAGGGTGAAGAGGGAGGGCGGAGAGGGGGGAGGGCGGAGAGGGGGGAGGGCGAAGAGGAGGGAGGGCGAAGAGGAGGGAGGGCGAAGAGGAGGGAGGGCGAAGAGGAGGGAGGGCGAAGAGGAGGGAGGGCGACGAGGAGGGAGGGCGACGAGGAGGGAGGGCGACGAGGAGGGAGGGCGACGAGGAGGGAGGGCGACGAGGAGGGAGGGCGACGAGGAGGGAGGGCGACGAGGAGGGAGGGTGACGAGGAGGGAGGGTGACGAGGGAGGGCGGGAGTGTGAAGGGGGATGGGAGAGGCTGGTAAGTGAGGGGAAAGAGGGGGGAGGGAGGGGGAGAGGGGGAGGGGGAGAGAGGGGAGGGGGAGAGAGGGAGGGGGGGGGGAGAGGAGGAGAGGGAGGGGGGAGAGGGGGGAGAGGGAGGAGGGAGGAGGGGAGAGGGGGGAGAGGGAGGAGGGGAGAGAGGGGAGAGAGAGAGAGGGAGAGGGAGAGAGGGGAGAGGGAGGAGGGGAGAGGGAGGAGGGGAGAGGGAGGAGGGGAGAGGGAGGAGAGGGAGAGGGGGGAGAGGGAGAGGGGGGAGAGGGAGAGGGGGGAGAGGGAGAGGGGGGAGAGGGAGGAGGGGAGAGGGAGGAGGGGAGAGGGGGGAGAGGGAGGAGGGGAGAGGGGGGAGAGGGAGGAGGGGAGAGAGGGGAGAGGGAGGAGGGGAGAGAGGGGAGAGGGAGGAGGGGAGAGAGGGGATAGGGAGGAGGGGAGAGAGGGGATAGGGAGGAGGGGATAGGGAGGAGGGGAGAGAGGGGAGAGGGAGGAGGGGAGAGGGAGGAGGGGAGAGGGAGGAGGGAGAGGGAGGAGAGGGGGGAGGGTGAAGAGGGGGGAGGGTGAAGAGGGGGGAGGGTGAAGAGGGGGGGAGGGTGAAGAGGGGGGGAGGGTGAAGAGGGGGGAGGGTGAGAAGGGGGGAGGGTGAGAAGGGGGGAGGGTGAGAAGGGGGGAGGGTGAGAAGGGGGGGAGGGTGAGAAGGGGGGAGGGTGAGAAGGGGGGAGGGTGAGAAGGGGGGAGGGTGAGAAGGGGGGAGGGTGAGAAGGGGGGAGGGTGAAGATGGGGTGAGGGTGAAGATGGGGTGGGGTGAAGATGGGGTGAGGGTGAAGATGGGGTGAGGGTGAAGATGGGGTGAGGGTGAAGATGGGGTGAGGGGTGAAGATGGGGGGAGGGTGAAGATGGGGGGAGGGTGAAGATGGGGGGAGGGTGAGATGGGGGGTGAGGGTGAAGATGGGGGGAGGGTGAAGATGGGGGGAGGGTGAAGATGGGGGGAGGGTGAAGAGGGGGGAGGGTGAAGAGGGGGGAGGGTGAAGAGGGGGGAGGGTGAAGAGGGGGGAGGGTGAAGAGGGGGGAGGGTGAAGAGGGGGAGGGTGAAGAGGGGGGAGGGTGAAGAGGGGGGAGGGTGAATAGGGGGGAGGGTGAATAGGGGGGAGGGTGAATAGGGGGGGAGGGTGAAGAGGGGGGAGGGTGAAGAGGGGGGAGGGTGAAGAGGGGGGAGGGTGAAGAGGGGGGAGGTTGAAGAGGGGGGAGGTTGAAGAGGGGGGAGGTTGAAGAGGGGGAGGGTTGAAGAGGGGGAGGGTGAAGAGGGAGAGGGTGAAGAGGGAGAGAGGGTGAAGAGGGAGAGAGGGTGAAGAGGGGGGGGGAGCGTGAAGAGGGGGGTGGTCGAAGATGTTGGAGGGGGGCTGGGTGAAGAGGGTGGAGAGGGGGTGGGTGAAGAGGGTGGAGAGGGGGCTGGGTGAAGAGGGTGGAGAGGGGGGTGGGTGAAGAGTGTGGGTGGAGGGTGGAGAGGGGAGGGGGGGTGGAGGGTGGAGAGGGGAGGGGGGGTGAAGAGTGGGGAGGGGGAGGAGGGAGGGTGGTGGGTGAAGAAGGGGAGGGGGGAGGGGACAGTGGGTGAAGAGGGGGGAGGTGGGTGAAGGGGGGGGAGGGGGGCGGTGGGTGTAGAGGGGTGGGGAGAGAGGGGTGGGAGAGTGGTGGGTAGGAGAGTGGAGGGTGGTGGGTGGGAGAGTGGGGGGTGGGAGAGGTGGGAGAGTGGGGGGTGGGGGAGGTGGGAGTGGAGGTGGGGGGGGTGGGAGAGTGGAGGGTAGGGGGGGTAGGAGAGTGGAGGGTGGTGGGTGGGAGAGGTGGGAGAGTGGGGGGTGGGGGAGGTGGGAGTGGAGGGTGGGGGAGGTGGGAGTGGAGGGTGGGGGGGTGGGAGAGTGGAGGGTAGGGGGGTGGGAGAGTGGAGGGGGTGGGGGGTGGGAGAGTGGAGGGTAGGGGAGGTGGGAGAGTGGAGGGTAGGGGGGATGGGAGAGTGGGGATGGGAGAGTGGAGGGTAGGGGGGGTGGGGGGGTGGGAGAGTGGAGGGTAGTGGAGGGTTGGGGGGGTGGGAGAGTGGAGGGTAGGGGGGGTGGGAGAGTGGAGGGTGGGAGAGTGGAGCATGCAAAAGGCAGGGACCAGACAGTTGCAATGCCTGAAGTAGGGGAGAAAGCAACTGGATTGGGGATCCGCAGCTGGAGGGAACGACTGGATGGAGAGGGCCGGAAGCGAGAGGCCATAGAGAGCCGCGGGAAGCGAGCGGCCGAAGACTTTGGTGTCGCTGGGTGCGGGGACCGGCCAGTAAGTCTTTTTCTGTTGTGTTTATGGCGCATGCACAGCAAAACGCACTCCTCCTCCACTCCACTGCATCCTGACCGCACTGCTCTCCCCGCCCCAGTCCCCCGCGCTGCTCTCCCCGCCCCCCTCCCTCCCTCTGCTCTCCCCGTCCCACCCCCCCCCGCACTGCTCACCCCCCGCGCTGCACTCCCCCCACCCCACCCCCCGCACTGCTCGCCCCCCACGCTGCAGTCCCCTTCCCACTCCCCCCCCCGCTGCACTGCCTTCCTCGGCCCGCGCTGCTCTCTCACTCCAGCCATTGTCTGCTGCCACGTGTTTGCTAGGTTGCCTCTGTGTGATTCTTTGAGCAGCGCCATCTTTAGTCCTGGCAGCTGCTACAGTCACAATCTGTGACGTTTTAGTGGCACATGCTGTATTTGTGCATGTGCCACAACAGCGCCACCTACCGATAGCATTGTCAACAAATGCAGTCTTATTTAAATTGCACGAATAAGGACCTACCTTGATGCGGCACAGTGGTTAGCACCGCAGCCTCACAGCTCCAGGGACCCGGGTTCAATTCTGGGTACTGTCTGTGTGGAGTTTGCAAGTTCTCCCTGTGTCTGTGTGGGTTTCCTCCGGGTGCTCCGGTTTCCTCCCACTGCCAAAGACTTGCAGGTGATAGGTAAATTGGCTGTAATAAATTGCCCCTAGTGTAGGTAGGTAGTAGGGCATATGGGATTATTGTAGGGTTAGCATAAATGTGTGGTTGTTGGTCGGCACAGACTCGGTGGGCCGAAGGGCCCGTTTCAGTGCTGTATCATTAAATAAAAAAAAAATAAATGCAACAGCTGTCCCACTCCGATATCCCAGCTGGTTGCCGGAACTCCCGCGCCTTCGGATCTCCAAACGGAGATCCGAGGTGGAACTCTGGTGGGGAAATGGTGTAAACTCCTGCTATTGGTTGAGGGGATGGTGGGAAGGGTTTGAAGGGTAAAGTGAAGAAAGTTCGGGGCGGGTGGGGAAGGTCGGGACCGTGAGCTGACTTTTTTGGTGGGCAATTAATAAATTTAAGTAGTCATTGGGGAGGTGGGAGAGGGGAATGAAACTGCTAATATAGGTTTAAAATTATTTTTTAAAGACCTGTACCTTTAAAATTTAAATGGACCTGAAGGGCTTGAAGCCCTTTACAAATGGCACTGGTACCTGCACGGTGGCACCAGACGCCGTTGTTGGGGGCGGACGTTCCACCCCCTCCATGTAAATGAGCCGCAGCGCTAAATATTGCAGCGGCTCAGCAGTACACATCCTGCGTGTGCACCACACCATTTTTGAAGTTTGTTGCCAAGAAAAAGTCAGCCCTTTGTGACACAGTTCTAACGAGTATGCAGGGTCAGAGGGAGCTAGTGGTTCATATGCACAGATTCATGAAAGTGGGAGAACATATTAAGAGAGTAGTTCGCAAAGCATATGCGACGTTGGGCTTCATAAATAGAGGTATTGAGTACAAAAGCAGGAAAATTATGCTGAATCATTATAAAGTTCTGGCTAGGCCACAACTAGAGTATTGCATTCAGTTCTGGTCGCCACACTTTAGGAAGATCTTTGAGAGGGTGCAGAGAAGATTTACCAGAATAGTTCCAGGGATGAGAGATTTTAGCTACAAGGTTAGGTTGGAGACTCTGGGGTTGTTCTCCTTGGAGTAAAGGAAATTGAGGGAAGATTTGATAGAGGTGTACAAATTATGACAGATTTGGATAAGGTAGAGAAAGAAAAGCTGTTCCCATTAGCTGATGGTACAAGGACTAGGGGCCACATTTAAAGTTTTGGGCAAGAGATGCAGGAGGGATGCAAGGAAGAACTTTTTAATGCAGCAAGTGGTAATGACCTGGAACTCATTGCTTACGGGGGTTGTGGAAGCGGAGATGATTAATGGTTTCAAAATGAAAACTGGATGGGCACTTGAGGGAAATAAACTTGCAGTGTTGCGGCCTTCGTGGTGGGGAGAGACTGACTGGATTGAGCATGGGCTCAATGGACCGAATTCCCTCCTTCTGTGTCATAATGCTTATATGACTATACGATTGTGGGTTCAAATCCCATTCTTGGACTTCAGGACAAAAATCAAGACCTTCACTGCAGTATTGAGGGAGCGCTGCACTGTTGGAGTGCCATCTTTTGGATGAGACTTTAAACCGAGGCCCTGTCTACCCTCTCAGGTGGATATAAAAGATTCCATGGCATTATTTGAAAGAACAGCAGGGGAGTTATCCCTGGTGTCCTGGCCAATATTTATCCCTCAATCCACATCACAAAAACAGATGATCTGGTCATTATCACATTGCTGTTTGAGAGAATTTGCAGTGCGCAAATTGGCTGCTGCATTTCCTACATTATATGACAGTGACTACACTTCAAAAGTATTTGTTCATTGGCTGTAAAGTGCTTTGCATCATCCTGTGGCCATGAAAGGTACTTTATAAATGCAAGTCTTTCTTTTCATAAAATGAATTTTCAGTTTTTCCCATATTATCACTGGAAACTGTACAACATGAAATGGTGTACAATAAAATTAGAAATCAAAGTCAAACAAATATATATCTATTTTCTAAATAGTTTAGGCAACACAAATACTTAATATATCCTTTTCATCTTGAAGGGAAAATAAAAAGCTAAAGTTTGTCCTACACGCCCCATACCCTAGAATACCAGTAGCTCGTGTGACGGAAACCACACCTGCCAAAATGAGACATATTAATTTTGTCATATGGAACATTATTTTTGAACTGTTACTGGACTTGAAATAACTTGTTTAAAAAGACCACAACAGTGGCTGAAAACATGGCTGCACATTTGCTTTCTTAAAGACACTTGCATGGAGAAGATAATAGGAGTACACCCTGATTCAATTATCCAGTTGGATTTTATCCATAGTGATGATCAAGAGACATAGAGAGTCATTGAGCCAGCATACCACTCCCCCTCAGAGTGTCTGGTGAAGGAATCCACAAATCTCGGTGAGGCTGACCTAGACAAGGAGCTAGTCACATGACTAACCTGCGGGCCAACCTGGAGTTAATTGAATTGTGCTCACAGAACAAGCTTGGGAAGAGACTGCAACTGAACTTCAAGAAGAGAGCATCTCTCTCTCACGCAGAGTTCCATGGACTCACTGAAATAATTTAAGCCTCAAGACAGAAGACTAGCAAAACAAGTTTGAAAGCATGCACTGGCCCCCAACGAGAACTGCAAGACTTAACTTCAATCAAAGACTTTACATCCAGTCCAGAACCAATAACTAAATTCCATCTACTGCTTCAAACCTTTCCACTTTTATTCTTTCTCCTTTTCTGTCTCTTATTTGTGTGTGTGTTTATTCCGTATGCATGCTAGCATGGTCGCGTTGCGTATTTTTAGTAGTTTTAACTGAATGAGTTTTAAGGTTAATAAACTTACACCTTTCTTGTTTAACTCTGAGAAAACCTGTCTGTAATTGCAAAGAAATCAACCAATTAGAGAGCAGTGAGCAAGAACTCACTGAGGAGAAGCTAAAGACACAGTTTTAAAAATTAAACCCTGTTACGGCCAAACCAGTAAAAGGATTCCATAAACCTTCCAAAAAGGGTACTAGGCCACTTTAAGCACCCTATGGTGCAATTTTCCTCTTCCCAATTACTGAAAATAGACTTGTGGATATGTTTATATTACAATTTAAGATATTGAAAATAAATGCAAACAGGTCCTAGTTCTCAGGCAGGTGCAGGTTAGTGTAGTGATAATAAAATTAACATGGGAGAGATAGACCTCTATTTCTTTAAAACTGCTAAATAAACATAGGAACGTAGGAGCAGAATTAGGCTATTCAGTCCATCGAACTTGCTCCGCCATTCAATTAGATCATGGCTGATCATCTACCTCAACACCACTTTCCCGCGCTATCCCCATATCATGTCATTGATGTCATTAGTATCCAGATAATTATCGATTTCTGTCTTGAACATGCTCAATGATTCCACAGCCTGCTGGGGTCGAGAATTCCACAGATTCACCACCCTCTGAGTGAAGAAATTCCTCATCTCAGGTTTAAATGGCTACCCCTTATTCTGAGACTATGTCCCCTGGTTCTAGACTCACGAGCCAGGGGAAACATCCTAAATAAAAGCAAAATACTGCGGATGCTGGAAATCTGAAATAAAAACAAGAAATGCTGGAAATACTCAGCAGTTCTGGAAGCATCTGTGGAGAGAGAAGCAGAGTTAACGTTTCAGGTCAGTGACCCTTCTTCAGAACATCCTATCTGCATTCACCCTGTCATGCCCTATAAGAATTTTGTAAGCTTCAACGAGATCACCTCTCATTCTTTGAAACTCCAGAGAATACAGGCCCAGTTTCCTCAATCTCTCCTCATAAGACAATCCCGCCATTAGTCTGGTGAACCTCCATGCACTCCCTCTTTGGCAAGTATATCCTTCCTTAAATAAGGAGACCAAAACTGTACACAATACTCCAGGTCTGGTCTCACTAAGGCTCTATACAATTGCAGCAAGACTTCTTTACTCCTGTACTCAAATCCCTTTGCGATGAAGGCCATTTGCCTTCCTAATTGCTTGTTGCTCCTGCATGCTAGCTTTTAGTGACTCATAAACAAGGACACTCAGGTCCCTTTGGACATCAACACTTCCCAAACTCTCATCATTTAAGAAATACTGTCTTTCTGTTTTTTCTACCAAAGTGGCTAACTTCACATTTATTATTCCCATTATATTCCAACTGCCATGTTCTTACCCATCCCCTTAAAGCCTCCTTGCATCCTCCTCACTGCTTACATTTCCACCTAGTTTGGTGTCATCAGCAAATTTGGAAATATTACATTTGATTCCCACATCCAAATCATTTATATAGATTGTGAACAGCTGTGGCCCCAGCACTGATCCTTGCAGTACTCCACTAGTCACAGCCTGCCATCCTGAGAATGATCCGTTTCTTCCTACTCTCTGCTTTCTGTGAACCAATTCTCAATCCATGCCAGTATATTACCCCCAATCCTTTGTGCTCTAATTTTGTTTACTAACCTCCTGTGTGGGACCTTATCAAAAGCCTTCTGAAAATCCAAATACACCACATCAATGGGTTCTCCTTTATCTATGCTATAAGTAACATTCAAAAAACGCCAACAGATTTGTTAAACATGATTTCCCTTTCATAAATTTATGTTGGCTCTGCCCAATCATATAATTATTTTCCAGGTGTCCAGTAATGACATCCTTTATAATAGCTTCTAACATTTTCCTGACTACTGGTGTCAAACTACCAGGTCTGTAGTTCCTCGTTTTCTCTCTCCCTCTTTCTTAAATAGCGGGGTTAGATTTGCTACCTTCTAGTCTGCATGAACTTTTCCAGAATCTATAGAATTTTGAAAGATAACCACTAATGCATTCACCATCTCTATAGCCACCTTCAACAGTCCAGGATGTAACCCATCTGGACCTGGGGATTTATCAACCTTCAATCCAGTTAATTTTTCAAGTACTACCTCTTTATTAATACTAATTTCTTTCAGTTCCTCATTTTTACAAGTCCCTTGGTTGCCTAGTATTTCTGGGAGATTTTCTGTATTTTCCTCCGTGAAGACAGACACAAAGTAATTATTTAGTTTCTCCACCATTTCCCTATTCTCCATTATAAATTCTCCTGTCTAAACCTGTAATGGACCCACATTTGTCCTTGCTAATCTTGGCCTTTTCACATACCTAGAGACGTTTTTACAGTCCGCCTTTATGTTTCTAGCTAGCTTGCATTCATATTCTCTTTTCCCTTTCTTTATCAGTTTCTTGGTCATCCTTTGCTGGATTCTAAATTGATCCTAATTCTCGGGCTTACCACTTTTTCTGGCAACCTTATATGCCACTTCCTTTGATCTAATGCAATCTTTAGCCTTTTTTGTTAGCCACGGTTGATTCATCTTTCCTGTTGGGTTTGTATGTCTTAGACGAATGTATGCTTGTTGCAGGCCATGTAATACTTCTTTACTGTTAGCCATTGACTACCGTCAAATCTCGGAGTGTATTTTCCCATAGCCAACTTGCCCCTCATATCTTCATAGTTTCAGAATTAACTATAGCACAGTGGCGCAGTGGTTAGCACTGCAGCCTCACAGCTCCTGCGACCCGGGTTCGGTTCTGGGTACTGCCTGTGCAGAGTTTGCAAGTACTCCCTGTGACTGCGTGGGTTTCCACCGGGTGCTCCCGTTTCCTCCCACAGCCAAAGACTTGCAGCTTGATAGATAAATCTGCCATTATAAATTGCCCCTAGTGTAGGTAGGTGGTAGGAGAAATGAGGGAAGGTGGGGATGTGGTAGGGAATATGGGATTAATGTAGGATTAGTATAAATGGGTGGTTGATGGTCAGCACAGACTCGATGGGCTGAAGGGCCTGTTTCAGTGCTGTATTTCTATAGCAATTTCAAACTTAATGTAAAATTCTATCATATTATGATCACTATTTCCTAATGGCACCTTTACAGCAAATTTAATCTAAAATAGCCCAATCTCTAGTTAGTTCTTCAACATACTGCTCCAGAAACCCATCTCGCACATACTCCAGGAATTCATCCTCCATAACATTAGTGCTGATTAAGTTTACCCAGTCTATATATAATTTGAAGTTGCCCATTATTACTGTATTATCCATGTTACATGCACCTCTAATTTTCTGATTTATACCATGCCCAACAGTACCACTACTATTTGGCTGTACGTCCCAAAGACTGGTGGATTTTATCAAACAACATGACCCTTCTGCTGTTTGCAATGGGAAAGGTACAACTCCCACCAATGTTTGCTGTTCCTTGCTGTTTCTTAGCTCCATCCAAATTGACTCTACATCTTGTTCCTTCGAAATCTAAGATCCTCTCTCACTAATGCACTGATCTTGTCCTTTATTAAGAACATTACCCACCTCCTTTTCTTTTTTGCCGATCCTTCCTAAAACGTAACCATATCTCTGTAATGGCAATTAGATCATACTCATTTACCTCTATTTGTGCCTTCAAATCATCTACCTTGTTGTGAATGCTGCATGCATTTAGATAAGAGTGCCCTTAACTAGTCATTTTAATATTATTCTGCATTCTGATCCTATTTGTTGCTTGCCTTCGCTTGTCTGTCTTCTAATTTCACTTACTACTTTTCTACTTCCGTTACCAGTTTTACTTTCCTCCAATCTTCCCTTCCTGTCACACTCAGACTAACAATTCCTTTATTGCTACTTTGCACTCTTGTCTTCTCCTTTCTCTCTAAATTATCACATCTTCCCTCACTTGATCCCTTGCCCTCACTATTTAGTTTTAAGTCCTCTCTACCACCCTAGTTATACGACTCACCAGAACACTGGTCCCAGCACGCTTCAGGTGAAGACCATCCCAATGGTACAGCTCCCATTTTCTCCAGTACTGGTGCCAGTTCCCATGAATCGAAACCCATTTCTCCCACACTAATCTTTGAGCCACGCATTTAACTTTCTAATCTTATTTACCCTACTCCAATTTGCTTGTGGCTCAGGTAATAATAGATTACGACCTTTGAAGTTCTGCTTTTTAAAAAAATTTAGCCCCTAGCATCTCATACTCCCTAGTCCTATCTATGTCACTGGTACCCATGTGGACCACGACAACTGTATCCTACCTCTCCCACTGCAAGTTCCTCTCCATCCCTGAGCAGATATCCCAACCCCAGCACCAGGCAGGCAACACAGCCTTCTGGACTCTCACTCTCGGCTGCAGAGAACTGCAGGTGTCTATCCACCTGACTATACTGTCCCCTACTACCACTACATTCCTATTTACTCCTCCTGCTTAGAGTCATAGAGAGATACAGCACCGAAACAGGCCCTTCAGCCCACCGAGTCCGTGCCGACCATCAACCACCCATTTATACTAATCCTACATTAATCCCATTTTCCCTCAATTCTCCTACCACCTACCTACACTCGGGGCAATTTTTTTTTTTTTTACAATGGCCAATTTACCTATCAACCCACAAGTCTTTGGCATGTGGGAGGAAACCAGAGCACCCAGAGGAAACCCACACGGTCACAGGAGAACTTGCAATGCTTCCTGTACCAGGGTGCCATGGTCAGTTTGCTCATCCTGCAAACCTCACTCTCATCCATACAAGCTGAAAGAACTTCAAACCTGTTGGAAAATTGTAAGGGCTGAGGCTCCTCTACTTCTTCCTTCTGGATCCTCTTACCTGCCTCACTCAGTCACACCCTCCTGTCCCTAACCATTGTCCAAATCAGAAGATGCTATCCTATGGGGTGTGACTGCCTTCTGGTACAAAGTGCCCAGGAAACTTACCCCCTCCCTGATGCATCACAGTGTCTGTAGCTTGGCCTCGAGCTTCGGCTCAGAGCGGATGAGCTGCTCTAGCCGCAGACACTTATTGCAGATGTGGTTGCAGTGGATCACACTGGTGTCCATCAGCTCCAACATGCTACAGCCACAAGACATCACCTGCCCTACCATCTTTGTGTTTTCATTAACTATTTGATTAATTTATTTATAATTAATAAACCCCACTACAACTAAGCCCCACTCCTAATAATCTTTACTACTGCTGGTAAACCTTACTATTACATTACCTGAGTTTCAGAAAATTCTTATTCTTCTTATTCCAATTAAATTCCTTAGTTTAGCTAAGAGAAAAAAAGAGAAACTATTCACCAACCAATCACTAACCTTCTTTGCTGGAACATCATATGTCAATTCCTCTTTCCCACGTGAACTGAATTCCCACGTGAACCAAGTTCTCACCTTCACACTCTGACTCCGTTTCACTCTGTTGAACTCTCCACTCTGTGCGCTCCTTACTCCATCCAGTTTGAAAACCTGATTGCTTTTTGAGAGACTCTGATGAGTCACTAGCTAGCTGCTACAGTAATTAACACCTATTACACCAACTACTTTCAGCTGATTGACAGGTAACTGCCAGTCAAGTAGCTCTCTGTTTAACAAGGCAATTTAACTAACTTGAAGTTTGACAGTTTTATGTCAAAGCCTGACTCTTAATCTAAATTGAACTGGAGAAAAACTTACCAGAACTTACCACGTGAACCAAATTCCCACCTTCACACTCTGACTATGTCTCTCGACATCGAAGTATCCACTCCATGCACCCCTTACTCCTTTTGTTTCTTTTTGTAGCATTGTCAGTACAGTATTGCAGTTAACTTTGATTACCATGACACAAGACATTTCACTGCTATGCAGAATGTTTTATTACAATCAACTTCCATGGAAAAATTAAATAGTAATTCAAAATTATACTATGATGTGCAAAACAATTTAAAAATCAAAAGTACTTTCATCCTAACAAAATTTACACGTGATTCATTATAAGGCAACAAAATAAATTACAACTTTGAAACCAGCCAAAAATGGACATAAGCTCATTATTTTCAGCTTTATATAACTGCAAAAAGTGAAATATACACCTAATTGAAAGCTGGAGAGCGTATGAATAGTACAAAAATGGCATGATCCAGCTGGAAATAAAAAGCTGTACGGTTTGCATTTTTCATGTAAATCCAGTTTGTTACAAGCAAAATAAATGAGCCACTAAAGAAAAGAAACAGCATCAGCAGGCTAGCAACAAGTGCTTAGACAATTCAGCACAGGACCCCACTTATGAACAGAGTACAGTAATAGTGAAGGAATTACATTTTTCTGCATTTGTGAAAATCTAGTGTAAGCAGACTACAGTCTGACTTTAAAATCAACTAATCATTTCAGATATCTGCTCCTCACTCAAGTTCTTCCAGATTGCTTGGCAAAATTGTAATCAGTTAACTATTAAAATAGTAAAGTCCTCCAAAATTTAAATTATGAACATACAAGAGACACTGTTTCTTTAGCAACATACATTAAATATATTCAGAAACTGCTGCAATACACTTGTGATACTAGTAGCAATATTAACTTCTCATTTAAAGCAGCTGACAATCTTTTCAAAAAGTCACGGTGTTTACTGTGATCAATCATACAGCCAAATCAAGTCCAAGCCTAAAAGGCTACAATTTGTTTTTATTTAAATCTAACTGGAAAGCATCTGAATATTTGCTGCACATAATCAAAAATAAACCAAGGCTTGAATAATAAACCTCCACTACTTTGTCACTATTCAAAACGATACTCTGACTAGAGTAGAAGATGGAAAAGATAAAGGCAACACCATCCAGCACTTTTAATGCAACACCCACCACAAAAGGCTTCTTGTATTAATACACTCATACCTCACAGATTCCCACAGTACATACAACATAAAAGGTAACACTGGTAAGCGCAGAACACAGGCTACATACTGGGGAGAGATGAAGAAGAATCCACATCATACATACAGTTGCTGTACACCTGTAAAAGGTTGGACCTTGATAATTGCCTCCCTCCAAAATAACTTGCTCCTCCTCTCAAGTATCAGCTCCTATGATATGGTCAGTAGACAAAATTGTCCTGACACAGCATAATTGCAGCATACATAGAGGAATTGATAGACATGCACAATCCATACAGTACACAGATACCAATTATGTGTTCATTTTTTTTTATCTTGTGTACTATAGGTAGTCTCACATTCTTATTTACTCAGTTACTATATCTTAAAAACTGGTATATGAAGATGCATGATTACTGCAAGAACTGTTTCATGAACCTTTGGAAGCCTGTTAAATCAACTGATTCATGAGGCAGACTGATTTAAAAAAATATAAATGCAAAGCTAAGAGCATGTCATTTCATCTTTGGTTCTAGTATTGCCTCAGGTGGGTTGATTGGCTGTAATGATGACAAACTTCATAAGAACCAAGCATTTGAAATAATTGTGTCACTGTAACAAGTATTACTGTATGTACAAATTATCATTCCAACAATCACAGAATTTTTGCTGATGTTTACACAATATATTAACAATACCAGTCATTAAGGGTATCCTGAGATATTTGTAACCAATTATGATCTTTCTGTACCTTTTGCCTGCACAAAAATCCAATATATTTTTCAATTTTTTATAGACAATGAACACAGAATGCATTTTAATATGCTTTACACAGTTCAGGATGTTTAGAGATAGCACATTAATTTCCTGACGTTCAACACAAATGTTAAGCATTAATACAAACTTATGTGCTTATATCCATTAAAGTACAGAAAATATTTCCATAGCATAAAGTAAAAAATAAAACTTTTCTAAGATCAATATCAATTTTGTTACTTCCCAATACTTGGAATAGTATGATAGCTCTCAGATTACAGCACTAAATTTTCATGTGAGGTTGCCCCAAACTTCAAATGTCACTCAGGCAAACTTTTCCAAAGAGTCTGAGAGAGTTCTGTGATTTTAGGCATGAGAAATTAGTAGAGAAGCCCTGTTGTGCAATAAAACAAGCTACCAGTTAAGCAAAGATAGTGGCAACAGCAATAACTATTGAGAAGTTCATGGGCCAAAATGTGGACCCTCCCAGCTGAAGGAGGGCCACATACTTGACCTGAATACAGCTAGTCACCTATTACACAAATATATAAGTAGATGAAGATTTGATAAGAGGAAAATGACTAATTTTTCCTTCCCAGAATAATTAACCAATATTTAAACCATCACTGTGAGTTAAATATTAGGCTATCCCTGCCATAACATGATATAAAAAAGCAAGAAACTAAGAATGCAACAACTTGCTAAATATGTAGCCATTGTTCAATCATTAAGTTTGTGCTGAAACCTGGCATGCAAAAGTACAACCTGTGCAACTAGTATATTCTTCAGTGCATGATAATGTTAGAGTATTCAAATGGCACAGCTTGGCCTAAAACTGAAATAATGCTTCTCAGTTTAGCGATATTTTACCTTGCCTCTATGCTGAATGTATGTTGCTAAAGTGTTATGCAGCCTGACTAAAATAATCATTTTTTGCTAACTTCCATTTCTCAATAAGCTTTTTTGTGCAATATATCAGTCACTTACATTATTCTATACAGCTTTTACACAACCACCCTCACAAGCAACTATGACAAATGCACACTGGTCAAATAATGGCCAAAAAATCATTCTTTCAAAGCATAGTGACTGTATCTTCCATTTTTGGCTCAATCATGGTATATTGAGTATTGCACTCAGAGTCAGAGTCAATGCTGTCTGTATCTGAAGACAGCTGAGATGATTTAGAGCCTTGGTGGGCACACTCCTTTTGTAGTTGTGCTGATGATTTTGGCAAATCCTTTGAGGAGACCACAGTATTAGCAGTCCTTTCTTTCATGTTCATGGCTGAGGCAGAACTTGGCGAGATTTGATTACCAGTCAAGGCATCCAGAGATCCATCAGGATCTATGATTGTATTGATTGCTATGAAATAATAAATATATTAGTGTATCTACATCTCTTGCCAGATAGAAAATTTTTATCTGAAGAAAGTCAATTACTATGTGGTGTACATTACATAACAATGTGCATCAGGGTGACTATTTTTAAGACAGCTCTTGAATTAATTAAATAACTTCTCTTCATGTAACTCTCCATGAATGACAGTTGATGGAAGAAAAATCAGTTAACGTGGCAAACCATTAATTACAGCAAGAAGTTCAATTAATTTTACTAACCATCTAATTGTTTCTGAACTCTTCTCAAGTCTTTAAAAATAGAAGATATTTCCTAGAATAGAAAGTCAAGTTAACAATCAGATCACTTTTTTGGTACATTTAAAATATACTTTTGAATTGGGATTAGGATATCAAAGAAATTTTTTGGGAGGAGTTACTGTGAAATGAGGCTTGACAAATTGCTGCACGGCATTTTGTAGATGGCACACACTGCTGTGCCGATGGTGGGGGGAGTGAATGTTCAAGGTGGTGGATGGGGTTCCATTCAAACGGGCTGTTTTGTCCTGGATGGTGTTCAGCTTCTTGAGTGTTGTTGGAACTGCACCCATCCAGGCCAGTGGAGGGTATTCCATCACACTGTTGACTTGGGCCTTGTAGATGGTGGACAGGAGGTGAGTTACTCACCAGAGTTTCCAGCCCCTGATCTGCTCTTGTAGCCACAGTATTTATATGGCTGTTCCAATGCTAACCCCCAGGATGTTGATGGTGGAGATTCAGCAATGGTAATGCCAATGAAGGTCAAGGGAAGATAGTTAGATTCTCTCTTGTCAGAGATGGTCATTGTCTGGCACTTGTGTGGCGTGAATATTATTTGCCACTTATCTTCCCAAGTCTGAATGTTGTCCAGGTCTCGTTGCAGATGGGCACGGACTGCTTCAGTATTTGACGAGTTGCAAATGGTACTGAACACTATGCAATCACCAGTAAACTGATCAGCAAACATTCCCACTTCCGACCTTAAGATGGAGGGAAAGTCATTGATGAAGTAGCTGAAGATGGGAGGAGAAACTCCTGCAACAATGTCCAGGGGCTGAGATGACCCGGGCCTCCAACAATTACAACCATCTTGGCCCCTGGGAGCCTGCTCCGCCATTCAATGAGATCATGGCTGATCAAATTGCGGCCTTAACTCCACTTTCCTGCCTGAACCCCCATAACCCTTGACTCTCTTGTCAATCAAAAAATCTATCCAACTCAACCTTAAATATATTCAATGACACAGCCTCCACTGCTTGCTGCAGAAGAGAATTTCAAATACTAATGATCCTCAGAGAAGAAATTCCTCATCTCCGTCTTAAATGAGAGACCCCTTAATTTGAAACAGTATCCCCTAGTCCTAGATTCCTCTATGAGGGGAAACATCCTCTCAGCATCTACCCTGTCAAGCACCCTCAGAATCTTATACGTTCCAATAAGATCAACTCTCAATCTTCTAAACTCCAAAGAGTATAGGTCCAACCTGCTCAACTTTTCCTCATAAGACAAACCGTTCATCCCAGGAATCAGCCTAGTGCATCCTTCTCTGAACTGCTTCCAATGCAAGTATATCCCTCCTTAAATAAGTGACCAAAACTGTACACAGTACTCTAGCTGCGATCTCACCAATGCCCTGTACAGCTGCAGCAATACTTCCCTACTTTTATACTCCAGCCCCCTTGCAATAAAGGCCAACATTCCATTTGCCTTCCTAATTACTTGCTGTACCTGCATGCTGACCTTTTGTGATTCATGTACAAAGACACCCAGAATATACCACAGAATTCCGCAGTCTCCCTCCATTTAAATAATATTCTGCTTTTCTATTCTTCCTGCCAAAGTGGATAACCTCACATTTTCCCATATTATACTCCATTTGCCAAATTTTTGCCTGCTCACTCAACCTATCTATATCTTTGTATCCTCCTCACAACTTGATTTCCTACCTGTCTCCATATTGTCAGCAAATTTGGCTACAATACAGTCGGCCCCTTCATTCAATTCATTAATATAGATTGTAAATAATTGAGGCCCCAGCATTGATACCTGTGTCACTCCACTAGTTAGTTAGTTTTCCATCCTGAAAATGACCCATTTCTCCTGACTTTGTTTCCTGTTAGTTTGCCAGTCCTCTATCCATGCTAATATATTACCCCCAACATCATGAGTTCTCACTTTTGTGGCACCTTATCTTTTGGAAATCCAAATACATTACATCTACCGGTGCCCCTTTATCCACCCTGCTTGTAACATCCTCAAAGAACTCTAATAGGTTTGTCAAACACGATTTCCCTTTCACAAAATGATGTTGACTGTGCCTGATTGTACTGTGATTTTCTAGATGTCCTGCTGCTACCTCTTTACTAATTGATTCTAGCAAGGATGACTTTAGCACAGGTGAGAGATGACCTTAGCTCGAAAGAGCAAGATGTAGAATCGGTTTGGGTAGAAATAAGAAATAGGAAAGTTAAGAGGTCACTTGTGGAAGTAGTTTATAAGCCCCCTAACAGTAGTTACATTGTCGGACAGAGTATAGAGGAATAAATAAATGGGGCGTGTAAGAAAGGTACTGCAATAATCATAGGTGATGTTAATCTATATGTAGATTGGGCGAATCAGATTGGCAAAGGTAGCCTGGAACATGAGTTCATAGAGTGTATTCAGGACAATTTCTTAGAGCAGTACATTCTCGTGCTAACTAGGCAGAAGGCTATCCTAGACCTGGTAATGTGCAATGATACAGGGTTAATCAATACACTCATAGTAAAGGAGCCTCTAGGCTTTCACGTTCAGTTTGAAGGTGAGAAGTGTGGGTCTAAGACTAGTGTTTTAATCCTAAATAAAGGTAATTATAAGGGTATGAAGGCAGAGTTGGCTAAAGTGAACTGAGAAACCAGGTAGCAACAGATGACTAAAAAGATAATAAAGAGGGAGAAATTAGAGTATGAAAGAAAGCTGGCTAGAAATATAAAAACAGATAGTAAGTATTTAAAAGAAAAAGAGTAACTAAAGCGAGTGCTAGTGTTCTAGAGTGTGTGTCTGGGGAATTAATAATGGAAAACAAGGAAATGGTGGTACAGATATTTTGTGTCTGTCCTCACTGTAGAAGACTTAGAAAACTTCCCAAAGATACTTAGAAAATCAAGAGGCAAAAGGGAGTAACTTAAAACAATCACCATCACCAGGGAAAAGGTACTGGGAAAACTATTCGATTTAAAGACTGACAAGTCCCTAGGACCTGATGGCTTGCATCCTGGGATCTTAAAAGAAATGGTTTCAGAGATAGTAGTTTGTAGATTACTGGTTGTAATCTTCCAAAATTCCTTAGATTCTGGAAGGGTCCCATGGATTGGAAAATTGCAAATGCAACAACACCTTTATTCAAGAAAGGAGGGAGACAGAAAGCAGGAAACTAAAGGCCAGTTAGCCTAACATCGGTCATAGGGAAATTGCTAGAATCCATTATTAAGGAGGTTAAAGCAGGATACTAAGAAAATCATAATGGGATCAAGCAGAGTCAACATGGTTTTGTGAAAGGGAAATTGGTGTTTAGCGAATTTATTAAGAGTTCTTGGGCGGCACAGGGGCGCAGTGGTTAGCATCGCAGCCTCACAGCTCCAGTGACCCGGGTTCGATTCTGGGTACTGCCTGTGCGGAGTTTGCAAGTTCTCCCTGTGTCTGCATGGGTTTCCGCCGGTGCTCCGGATTCCTCCCACAGCCAAAGACTTGCAGGTTGATAGGTAAAATTGGCCATTGTAAATTGCCCCTAGTGTAGGTAGGTGGTAGGAGAATGGTGGGGATGTGGTAGGGAATATGGGATTAATGTAGAATTAGTATAAAAATGGGTGGTTGTTGGTCGGCACAGACTCGGTGCGCCGAAGGGCCTGTTTCAGTGCTGTATCTCTCCATGAAGTAACAAGCAAGGCAGATAAAGGGCAACCTGTAGATGTCGTGTATTTGGATTTCCAAAGGGCATTTGATAAGGTGCCACGTCAAAGGTTACTACACAAAGTAAGAAGTGCATGGTGTAGGGGGTAACATACTAGCATTGATAAAGGACTGGTTAGCTAACAGGAAGCAGAGAGTAGGGATAAATAGGCTTTTTTTAAGGTTGGCAAGCTGTAACTAACGGAATGCCACAGGGATCAGCACTGGGGCCTCAACTATTTACTACATCAATGACTTGGATAAAAGGGACTGAATGTATGGTCGCTAAATTTGCCGATGACACCAAGATAGGTAGGAAAGTACGTTGTCAAGGGGAGGTAAAGAGTCTAAAAACAGATATAATTAGGTTGAGCGATAGTGCAAAAATTTGGCAGATAGAGTTTAATGTGAGAAAATGTGAACTTGTCCACTATGGCAGGAAGAATAGAAAAGCAGTATACTATTTAAATGGAAAGAGATTGCAGAACTCGGTGGTACAGAGGGATCTGGGTGCCCTGGTACATGAATCTAAAAAAGTTAGTATGCAGGTACAACAAGTGATTAGGAAGGCAAATGGAATGTTGGTGTTTATTGCAAGGGGAATCAAGCATAAAAGTAGGGAAGTTTTACTGCAGCTGTTCAGGGCCCTGGTGATACCACATCTGGAGTACCGCGTAGAGTTTTGGTTTCCTTATTTGAAAAAAGATATAATTGCATTAGAGGTAGTTCAGAGAAGGTTCACTTAATTCATTCCTGGAATGAAGGACTTATCTTACGAAGAAGGGTTGAACAGATTGGGCCTTTACCCATTGGAGTTTTGAAGAATGAGAGGTGATCTTATTGAAACATACAAGATCCTGAGGGAACTTGATAGGATGGATATTGGGAAGCTGTTTCCTCTTGTGGGGGAGACTACAACTAGGGCACTCAGTTTAAAATTAAGACGGAGATGAGAAGAATGTTTTTTCTCTCAGAGGGTCGTTAGTCTGTGGAATTCTCTTTTTCAGAAAAAAGTGGAGGCTGGATCATTGAATTTATTCAAGGCTGAGTTAGATAGATTTTTGCTAGACCAGAGAGTGAGGGGTTATGCAGGACACACAAGAAAGAGAAGTTGAGACCACAATCAGATCAGCCATGATCTTACTGAATGGCGCTGCAGGCTCGAAGGGCCGAATGGCCTACTCCTGCTCCTATGTTCCTATTTTCCCAACGACAGACATTAGGCTCACTTGCCTATAGTTTCCTGCTTTCTGTCTTCCTCCTTTTTTTGAATAGAGGTGTTACATTTGCAGTTTTCCAATTCGCTGGGACCTTTCCAGAATCTAGGCAATTTTGGAAGATGACAACCAATGAATCCAGTATTTCTGCAGTATCCTTTAAGATCATTGTACGCAGGCCATCAGGTCCAGGGAACTTGTCAGCCTTTAGTCACATTAGTATTTCTATTACTTTTTCTGTAGTGATAGTGATTGTTTTAAGCTCGTCCTCTATTTTACCCCTCCCCCCGATTTTCTACTATTCTTGGAATACCTTTTCTGTCTTCTACTGTGAAGACGGATACAAAATACTTGTTCAAAACCTCTGCCATTCCCTCGTTCCCCATTATTAATTCTCCAGTCTCACCTTCTAAGGGACCAATGCTCGCTTGAGCTACTCTTTTCCTTTTTATATATTTGTAGAAACTTTTACTGCCTGTTTTTATATTTCCTGCTAGTTTTCTCCCATAATCCAATTTCTCCCTTTTTTTTTAAAAAAAAGCCTTCCTTTGCTGGTTTCTAAAATTTTCCCAATCTCTGGCCAACCACTAGTCTTTGCAGCACTGTACGTCTTTTCTTTCAATTTGATACCATCCTTAACTTCCTTAGTTAGTCACGGATGGTGCATCCTTCTGATAGAGTCTTTCTTCCTAAATGGAAGATAACTCTTTTGCATTATGAAATAGCTCCTTAAATGTCTGCCAGTGCTTCTCTACCGTCTTACCTTTTAACCTATTTTCCCAGTCCACTTTAGACAACAACCATTATACCCTTGTAATTTACTTTATTTAAATTTAAGACACTAGTTATGAACCAACATTTCTCACCCTCAAACTGAATGTGAAATTCTATCATGTTATGATCTTGTCTAGAGGATCCTTTACTTTGAGGTCTTCAATTAATCCTTATTACACATTACCATGTCCAAAACAGCCTGGTCCCTGGAATGTATTGTTCTGAGAAACTGTCCCAAATACACTATGAACTCATCCTCCAGGCTACCTTTGCCAATTTGATTTATTCAATCGATGTGAAGATTAAAATCACCCATGACTACTGCCTACCTTTCTTGCAATCCCCTTATTTCTTGATGTATACTCCGTCCTATTTTGTAGCTACTGTTAGGAGGCCTATAAACTACTCCCACTGGTGACTTCTTTCCTTTGCTATTTCTTATCTCTACCCAAACTGATTCTACATCTTGATCTTCTGCACCAAGATCATTTCTCACTATTGTACTGATCTCATCTTTTATTAACGAGCTACTCCACCTCCTTTTCTTTTCCTCCTGTCCTTCTGAAATGTCAAATACCCTTGAATGTTCAGGTCCCAGTCTTGGTCATCTTGCAACCATGTCTCTGTAATGGCTATCATATCGTACTGATTTATTTCTATTTGTGATATCAATTCATCCATCTTATGAATGCTGCAAACATTCAAATATAGAGCCTTTAATTTAGTCTTCTTACCATTTTTCCCTACTCAGACCTTATTTGCTGGTGACCTTCTTTGTATGCTCTGTCCCTTCCTGTCACACTGATTCTCATAACCCGTATCATTACCTTGCACTGTTTGCTTGTCCTTTCTCTAACTTTCCAAATCTCCCCTCACGTGAACCTTCCCCCCCCCCACCCCCAACTAATTTGTTTAAAGTCCTCTCTACTGCCCTAGTTATACAATGCCAGAACACTGGTTCCAGCATGGTTCAGGTGAAGGCTGTCCCAATTGTACAGTTCCCTCCTTCCCCAGTATTGGTGCCAGTGCTCCATGAGTCGAAACCCATTTCTCCCACACCAATCTTGGAGCTATGCATTCAGCTCTCTGACCTGATTTACTCAATGTCAATTTGTTTGTGGCTCAGGTAGTAATCCAGCGATTATTACCTTTGTGGTTCTGCTTTTTAATTTAGCCCCTAGCTGCTCATACTCCCCAAGCAGAACCTCTTTCTTAGTGCTACCTATGTCGTTGGTATCCACGTGGATCACAACAACTTGATCCTTCCCCTCCCACTCCAGCCCCGAGGAGATGTCCTTAACCTTGGTACCGGGAAGGGAACACAACTTTCAGGAATCACGGCCTCAGCTGCACAGAACTATATCTATCCCCACTAACAATACTGTCCCCTACCGTACATTCCTTTTCACTAATCCCACCTGCACCATGGTGCCATGGTCAGTTTGCTCAACCTCCCTGCAGTCCCTGCTCTCATCCACGCAAGCTGCAAGAATATCAAACCTGTTGGACAATTACAAGGACTGAGGCTTCTCCAGTGCTACCTGCTGGATTCCAATACCTGTCTCTCTTGCAGTCACACCCTCCTGTCCCTGACCACAGAACAAATCAGAAGTACCTAGCCTAAGGGGTGCGAGTGCCTCCTGGAAAAAAGTATCCAGGTAACTTTCCCCCTCCCTGATGCATCATTCCGACTCCAGCTCATCAACTCTGAGCCAAAGTTTCTCAAGTTGCAGACACTAACTGCAGATGTGGATCACACAGGTGTCCATCAGCTCCCACATGCCACAGCTGCTACACATCACCTCCCTGCCATCTTTACTGTCTTTTATTTAACAATTAGGTTTAGAAATATCACTCAACAATTATCTGTAATTATATCTAATGGTTTAACTAGTTAATGCAATACTTATATCTCCCCAGTACCAGTTATACTACTGCCCCTGTTTAGAGAGAAAAAAAACTTAAAACTCACCAACCACTTGCCTACCTGCTCACTTAAATTTATGTTTCTGGGCTTCAGCTCTCATGTCTCACTGCTAGTCTCCAGCTCCCTTTCTCAGACACTCCTTTTTTGTAAAAGGTCAGAACAGTACTTCCTTCCTCACTGCACTGAATTCCTACACTTACCAAATTCCCAAGCTCCCATACTGTCTCAAGCTGCACTCAAGTCACGAGCTGCTACCTTTGTGCCTGCTAACTGTGCATGATTAGCAAGAGCACCTGTATTTATACTAGCTGAAATTCTACAGAGGTGAGTCATACACTGCTCACTAGAGAAACCAGTTCAAACTAGATACCTAATTAACTGTAGCTGCCTCTCCAGCAGGGAGCTGGTTTATCCCTGACTAAGACTGAAAGAAACTTAAACAGTAAATTGTAGCTAAATGCAAATTTGACTAGCTTTTAGAAAGAGATTAACCCTTAAAATTCCCACCTTACTTAGCAAATTACCAAATTCCCAAGCTCACACTCTGTCTTGAGCTGCATTCAGTCACGAGCTGCTACCTTTGTGTTAGGTATGACTCCAACTATTGGGAGAGTTTCTCCCCCGATTTCCATTGACTTCAATTTTACTAGGGCTCCTTGATGCCACACTGGGTCAAATGCTGCTTGATGTCAAGAGCAGTCACTCTGACCTCACCTCTTTTGTCCATGTTTGGACTCAGGCTGTAATGAGGTCTGAAACTGAATGGCCCTGGCGGAAGCGGAACCTGCATATTAACTTTCTGTGCTCCTTGTATAAGTGCACCCAAGTCTCTCTGAACAGTAACATTTAAAATTTCCACGACTTTTAAGAAATATTCTACTTTTCTATTCTTATTACCAAAGTGAATAACTTCATACTTCCCCACATTATGCTCAGTCTGCCACCTTGTTGCCCACTCATTTAACCCATCTATCTCTCTTTGCAGCCTCTTTGTGTCCTCCTCTTGAAGCCTATCCCTATCCTCCTCAGTTAGTTCACTATACTTCCAAGTTTTGGATCATTTGGAAATTTTGAGTTTGTGCCAAGTACACCCAAGTCTGAGTCATTGATATAGATCAAGAAAAGCAATGGTTTTAGAACCGACCCCTGGGGGACCCCACTATATGCCTTCCTCCAGTCTGTCAAACAGCCGTTCACCACCACTTTCTGTTTCCTGTCACTTAGCCAACTTTGTTTCCATGCTGCCACTTTCTTTTTTATTCCACAGGCTTCAGCTTTGCTGATAAGCCTAAGTGGCACTTTATCAAATGCCTTTTGGAAGTCCATGTACACCACATCAACTACATTACCCTCAGCAACCTTCTCTGCTACCTCATCAAAAACTGGACACACTGGCTTTTCTTGAGGACAAAACCATGGGTCCAGATGGATTGTATCCATGGATAATCAAGGAAACTAAGGGGGATATAGCAGAGAGACAAGTATTCTACATGGAGCAGAAACACTGCATAGACTAGTTGGGCTGAATGGCCAGTTTCTGTTTCATAATTCAATGTAACAATGTCGGTACAATGGACAGTGATAAAACAGTTCCAATATTTTTCTTAACTCTTCTACCTTCAGGAATATTTAAAATATTTATTTTAAAGAAAGTAACACGCTGACATTATGACATTACAAGAGTAAGATAAATAATGTGACATTAACCGAACCCAATGTGGAGTCTGCTCAAATCAATTATTCTGAAACAGAGTAAACATTTAAGAACATAAGAAATAGGAGGAGTAGGCCATATGGCCTCTTCAGCCTGTTCCACCATTCAGTATTATCATGGCTGATCTTCTGCCTCAACTCCGCTTTCCTGCCTACTGCCCATATTCCTTGATTCCTTGAGGGACCAAAAATCTATTTTAGCCTTAAATATATTCGCCAATGGATTACCCACAGCCCTCTGGGATACAGAATCCCAAAGATGCACAACCCTTTGAGTGAAGATGTTTCTCCTCATCTCAGTCCTAAATGATCAACCCATTATCCTGAAACTGTGCCCCTGTGTTCTAGATTCCCCAGCCAGGCGAAACAACCTCGCAGTGTCTACCCTGTTAAGCCCCTTCAGAATCTTATATGTTTCAATGAGATCACCTCTCATTCTCCAAAACTCCAGAGAGTATAGGCCCAATTTACTCAGTCTTCCAGCATAGGAAAACCCTCTTATTCCAGGAACCAATCTAGGTGAACCTTTGCTGTACCACCTCCTTAGATATGGAGTCCAAAACTGCACACAGTATTCCAGGTGTGTCCTCACCAAAGTCCTGCACAATTGTAGCGAAGCATCTTATTCTTGTACTGCGATCCCCTTGCAATAAAGGCCAATGTGCCATTTGCCTTCCTAATTGCTTGCTGTATCTGCATGCTAACTTCTATGTTCCTTGCATAAGTACATCCAAGTCCTTCTGAACATCAACATTTACCAGTTTCATGCCTTTAAAAAAAATTCTGCTTTTCTATTCTTACTACCAAAGTGAATAACCTCACACTTCTACTTCTGCCACCTTGTTGCCCACTCACTTAGCCTATCTATAATTCATTGCAGTCTCAGTGTCCTCTTCACAGCTTACATTCCCACTTGGCTTTGTAACATCAGCAAACTCAATACTCTCTGTCTCTTCATCTAAGTCATTAATACACATGGTAAAATCTGAGGCCCCAGCACTGATCCTTGCAGTAAAGGCCTGCTAACCGACCCGAACCCGATGGGACCCAACGATATGAATCAGGTTCAGGTCGGGTCGGGCCCCTCTTCCGGATCTGGCTTTCCGGCTTGAGTCCAGGTCGGGCCAGACATACACGGTAAGTGCTCTGCCAGTAAGTATTAAAAATAAAAACTTACCTGAGCTGGGATTCCAGGACGAAACTTCGAGTCTGCGCAGTGAGCAAGTGACGTCACTATGTCATCACGCACACGCTGCAGCTTCCTGGAGGTTCCGAGTCGGAAGGTAAGTCAAGGGATGGCCAGGTCGGGCTCGGGTCGGGTTGAGTCGGGCTCAGGGCAAGATTGGAGGGACTCGGGCTGGGTCAGGCTCAGGTCCGCTGTGGATCGATTGGATTCTTTTTCCCGACCTAAGCAGGCCTTTACCTTGCAGCACTCAACTAGTTACAGCCTGCCAACTTGAAAATGCCCCATTTATCCCTACTACTTGCTTGCTGTCCATTAACCAATCCACTATCCATGCTAATATATTACCACCAGTCCCATGCGCCGTGTGGCACTTTATCCAAGTATACTATATCTACTGGTTCTCCTTTAGCTACCCTACTAGTTACATTCTCAAAAAATTCTAATAAATTTGTCAAACTCGATTTCCCTGTCGTGAAAACACATTGACTTTGTCTGATCATGATTTTTTAAGCACATTAAGACTTCCTTAACAAGAGATTCCAGCATTTTCCTGATGACTGATGTCAGGCTAAGTGGCTTTTGTTCCCTGTTTTCTCTTCCTCCTTTCTTGAACAGCGGTGTTACATTTGTTTACTTCCAATCTGCTGGGACCGTTCTAGAAGCTAGGGAATTTTGGAAAATCATAACCAGCGCATGCACTATCTCTATAGCTACCTCTTTTAGAACCCCAGGATGTAGGCCATCAGCTCCTGGGGATTTGTTGGCCTTTAGTTCCTTAGGTTTCTCCAATACTTTTTCTCTGCTGATATTAATTACCTTAAGTTTCTCACTCTTATTAGTCCCTTGGTTACTGTCTATTTTTGATATGTAATTTGTGCCTTCTAGTGTGAAGACAGACAAAATATTTGTTCACTGTCCCTGTCATTTCCTCATTCTCCATGATAATTTTTCCTGTCTCTGCTTCTAAGGACCCAATGTTTACTTTAGCTACTCTCCTCTTTTATATATACTTGTAAAAGCTCTTACAATCTGTTTTTATATTCTTGGATCGTTTACTCTCATTTTACTTTTTACTTTTTTAAAAATCAGTTTTTGGTCACCTTTTGCTGGTTTCTAAAGCACTCCCAATCCTCAGGCTTACTGCTATTTTTGCAACACTATAATCCTCTTCTTTTGATCTAATAATATCCTTAACTTCCCTGGTAAGCCACAGATGGATCCTTTTTGTTGAGATTTTGTTTTTTAATGGAATGTATTTTTGTCGAACATTTTTAATTGATTCTTGAAATGTTTCCCACTGTTAATTTATTGCCATTCCTTTTAGTCTATTTATCCAAACAACCTCAGCCAGCTCTCTCCTTGTACACATGTAACTGGCTTTGTTTAAGTTTAAGACTGTTGTTTGGGACTGGAGTAATTCACTTTCAAACTTAATATGGAATTCAATTGCATTATGATCACTATTTCCCAGAAAACCTTACACTATTAGATCATTAATTAACCCTGCTTCATTGCACGATACTAGAACTAAAATAGCTTCATCCTTGGTTGGTTCCACAATGTGTTATTCCAGGCAATGGTCATGAAAGCATTCTACAAACTCATCTTCCAGAGTACCTTTACCAAAGTGATTTGTCCAGTCTAAATGAAGACTGAGGTCCCCCACAATATTAGTGTCTTTGTTCCAAGCTCCAATTATTTCTTGCTTAATGCTCTATCTGATTGTATAACTACAGTTAGGGGGCCAATAAACTACTCCCACCAATGTTTTCTGACCCATGTTAATCGTAATCTTTTTCTTATCGCGCCACAGCCCTAATTGTACGATTCACCAGGACCCTGATTCCAGCCCGGTTTATGTGCAGCCCATCCCAACACAACAGCTCCCTCTTTCCTGAGTACTGATATCAGTGTCCCAGTGAATCAAAACCCCTTCTTCCCACACTACTCTTTGAACCATACGTTTAATTCTCTTATCTGCTTGACCCTATGCCAATTGGCATGTGACTCAGGTAACAATCCAGAGATTATTACTTTTGAGGTTCTGCATTTTAATTTGGACCCTAACTCCTCAAACTCTCTCAGCAAAGCATCATTCCTAGTTCTAGCTATGTCGTTGGTTCCTACGTGGATCACGACAATTGGATCCTCCCCATCCAACTCCAAGCTCGTCTCCAGCTGCGAGGAGATATCCTTAACCCAAGCGCAGGGCAGGCAACACAACCTTTGGAACTCCCGGTCACAGCTGCAGATGTAAACTTACATAGTTCATTTTAACCAATCTTTTCATAATCTCAGCTCATGAATAATTGTGTTTAAATTAACTTACGTAGCATATTCACCCCTTTTTCTGTAATGTTCTCTACCATATTTAGCTATTTTTGCCATTCCTTTTATATATATATATATATGCAGATTTATATCCTAGTGTATAAAAATGGCTACTTCTGTCTCAGCTTTCTTTAAAAATAGGCAACTGCCCATTAATCACTGATATTTTTATTGATTTTAATTAACATACACTAGTCCTTTATTATGCAACATTAGGAACTCCCCCGATAGTAAATTAATTTAAGCAGCAAGCAACTGGATTCTACAGAATAGAAAGTCCACAGGTTTGATCACCATTCTGTGCTTAGTTAGCTGATCTCAGCCACGGTGGACGCAGGGGTGCTGGCTAAGGAAATGGAGCACAGGATGGTAGATGTCAGATGAGAAAAGAATAGAGTTCAGTTATAATAGCATTGACAATGGCTATCTAAGCTGACATATGATTGAACAGCATTTGGGTGATGTATCTGAAGTGGCCAGCACCAATTAAATAACAGCAAGAAGTCAGCATCTTCACAAGAGCAGGAAGGCACAGGCAGAAAGTAATAGGGAACAAACGTATTAGAAAATGAGTTTGGAACCCAGAATATGGAGCCTTGCAACACTGACATGGACCAAGATCTTGCTTCAGCTATTACTCTGAAGTGGCGCATAAGCTTAAAACATACACAAGCAAAAGTAAAAACAGAAAGTTACATTTTAGTAAGATTACCTTATTTGATGTTTTGAGAATTGGCACTTCATTTTCAGAATTTATTTTGGCCTCAATTTCTTCCCAATTTCTGTCCTTGTTTTGGAACAGAATTCTAAAAGCAAACAACAGAGGCAGCTTTTACAAGAGACATTAATAGTATCAATGTATAGTACTTCACAAGTCATCATTTACACAATATGTTACTACACACTAGTACCAAGAATTATTCCATTGTATAATGTTATGCAAGTGCGCACGTGAAGAAATTTAACAAGTTGGTTCAGCAGTGGATATAAAGCTGGAAAAAAAAATTGAGCAGGGTGTAAAACAGGCTGCCCCTGAAGTAACTTTCACCCTCCAATTCCTATCCTTATTAAGACCAATCACCCAAGGGGGGGGGGGGGAGGAGAAGAGGAGAAAATTTACCAGCTTCAGTCTGGTCTAAGGGAAGCCAAAATCTGGTCGAGGGAAGGACTATATTTTGCTTCACTCAGGTGCCTCTCCTAACACCGACAGGCCATGGAAATAATTTTGGTTTGCAAAACAGGAAAACATGCAAAAATGTGAAAATATCCACTTGAAAAAGTCACATTTAAATCTGCGTCAGTGAGGGATCATAGTACAATTTCTGTCAGTAAGAATGTGAATTACTGAATTACTAAACTACCCAGGCATACTACATGCATTCTTCTTACAATACATAAGCTTCAGGAACTCGCATTGTAACTTTCCCTCCTCTCAATTTTCTATCATAAGTTAGAAGTATTTAGAAAAAGTAAACTACACTAATGAACCATGCAGACAGCAAGGTAATGACTGCCTCATCCAGTTTAACCTCAATACTGCCTACAAGATTATGTAACAGTATCATGCTTTGTCACTGAGTTATAGAGAAGTTTAAGAGTATAATTATCTACAGTTACATAAAACAAATACTTTAATATTCCTAATCATGAATAATAAATCATCATTACTCACTTTATCTTGGCTGCAGTTTGCTCCATACTTTCTCGTATGAACTGTGACAGCTGGGATACTGAGTTCCACATCAAGTTATCTAGTATGACCTAAAATGTGACACATGCTCAGTATGTGTTTGTGCCTTAAACTAAAACATTCAATATCAGTCACATAATTGAAAGAGAAAATATTGCGTTTATCAGGAACTATAGATTAGTTTTAGTTTGATAAGGGTTTTATGAGTCAGAGTCAGAGTTTTACAGCACAGAAACAGGCCCTTCGGCCCAAAGAGCCTATGCCGACCATCAAGTACTGTCCTAACTAATCCCATTTCCCCGCACTTGGCCCGTAGTCTTGTATGTTATGGCATTTCAAGTGCTCATCTAAATATTTCTTGAATGTCGTGAGTGTTCCTGCCTCTACCATGGGAATGAAGCAATTTACTGCAAAAAGTTAAGGGGAATGTAACTGCATGGACAGTTATATATGTATTCAGAATAGCTTGTTAAAATGCCCTGTGTGGCTTTCAAGATATCTAACAAGGATATTACAAGGGCAGAAACAATCATAAATATAAAGGTCACACCTGCAACTGAATATATGAGGTCTAGCTCAAGATAAAACAGTGCATACTGCACCCTACAGATGCTTTACAAATTCCATGTCTTCGTTTAGAGAAATGGGCTGGAGAAACTGTGGCTAGTCGGACAAATTATTGCCTACATTTTAGACTTGTTTCAGCATTCAAAAAAACAGTCCGAGAAGCTACAAACAGCATGGTGCATCTCACAATCTTTGCAGAACTCAGGCCTATGCCTGCTGGATCTGATTACTGAAGTGCAAATCGCTTCTACAATGCACAGGCTAGCACAACCACTCGCTGCAATATGCATTTTTACTCACAACACACAGATGGGTGAAATATATGCCAATGGGGGCAGGTCAAGAATTGACTCCACCTGGAACTCAAATGATACCAGAAAATGTGCAATTATTTCCTGGCAGCCTACACAACTACAGCACGATGGAATGACAAATTATTGACCCTTTCTCATCACCCCTCAATAAGTAGCAACCCTACCCTGCAGGTAGACAGGCAGTTGATGTCGCCAACTCAGCCAAACCTCTGGGATTTTTCAAATTATATAGACACCCTAAGAATATTCAGTTCCCAGTGAATGTGTAACCATACCAATAATCCTCAGTGTATTTACCTGAATGTACAGTGTGCCAAAACATACTTAAATAACTTTAATAAAAAAAGTCAAATGTCAAAATAGTGCTCAAAGAAGGTTGAGGAAATAATGCAAAATCTGTTTTAAAAATCTCATTTGGAAAATAGTCAACTTAGAACCATAGAAAATGTACAGCACAGGAGGAGGCCATTCAGCCCATCGTGTCTGCGCCGACCAAATAAACTATCCACCTTCCTCCTTCCAGCACCTGGTCCATAGCCCAGCAGGTTACAGCACCTCAGGTACATGTCTAAGTAACTTTTTGAAAGAATTGAGGGTCCCTGCCTCCACCACCATTCCTGGCCACGAATTCCAGACACCCACCACCCTCTGGGTGAAAAAGTTTCCCCTCATGTCCCCTCTAATCCTTTTACCGATCACCTTAAAACTGTGTCCCCTGGTGTTACGACCGACCGCTCAAGTCAAAGCCCCCAATCAAAATATACAACTCTGATTGTGGTGGGAGAAACGCACTGTTGATTCAGTCCCGTCCCTCCACAGACCGCCTAACATATCATTTTAAACTTTCCAAATTAAAGAAATACCCAGCTGAATTGTACCATTTATTAACCCCCTAATGAGGCTAACCAAACCAGGTGTCTTTAGATCAACAAATTAACTGTCTAATTAGAAAAACTAAATTCTTCAACACTACTAAGATATAAACAACATTTAAAATAGAAATATTAGTGTTCTTGCATATTTATGCTCCTGCCAAAGTAAAATCTTCCAATGTGGAATAGTCCAAGGTTGCTTGAAGCCCTCACAGCTGTCCGATAGGGGGAAAAAAAAGGTTCTCCAACAACAGAACAGTCCCTAGTCTAATTCAGCAGTTGAATTGATGCTCTTCTTTTCCAGCGATGAATTTCAACAATTACAGTTCAGTAGTTAAAGGAATTTGGTTATTTTCTTTTAAGAAATTAATCTGGCTTGACATCAGAATTCTGAGAGTTTAATAAATAGGGTTTAAATAAACCAAGAGAGAGCTCTCATTTCCGTCAGTATATGCTGGTCCAGCTGTCTGTGTATCTGCGAGTTAGAACAGTCTGTTTCCACTATAAGCCAGTTCAAAATTAAATTATAACATTGTATTTCTTGATCTTCAGTCTCTGAGGGGCAACGAGAATGCATTCTTTGCCTCAGTCTCTGGAGCTTGTTGCCTTAAAGCTGTACTACTCCTTTTCCAGCCTTAAAGGCACACCGCATTCTTCCCGGAAAAAAAACTACAGGATCATAACACCTCCGCCCCTGGGGGAATGAAGCGCCATTCCTGAAATGCGTTTCATTACAATGTTCAAAAAATTCAAATTTAAAAAACGTCAACACATTTTTTTTTGCATTTACAGGCATACATCTTTTCAAAAAGTTAAGACTACAACAACAAGTTCCACCAGAACATTTCGGCTTTAAATTTTCAAAAGGTTGTCCCAATGAACCCATTTCAAATTTCCAAGCATAGTCTTCCAATTGTTTCGTGTTTTCCTTCCACATGTCCCTATTGTCCATCACCTCAGCCAGGTGAAGTGCACTGGTGGGAGCACTGACCACTACTTGGTTCACTATTCTCTGAGAAATTTCTCGAGTACCCCCTAACCTATGTGGCATCACTTGAAACTGGAAAATCCTGTCGGGTGTAACAGAAGGTGATTTTTTTCTCACCCTGGGGCGTCAAAGGAATTTGACAGGTTTCCTCCAACACATTTGTCTCTTTAAGACACATGGTGTTGCCCACTCTGTCCATACAGTCCTTTAAATGGAAATTTGGGTAGGAATCAGCCTTCTTTACCACAGTGACTTTTCTAGAGTCTATGCCAGTTTGAGCCGCCCCACAGGGTTTAGACATCAAGACCATCTGCGAATTCCAGCTGTCCTGACTAGGTTCAACTAAGCTGCCCTTCAGCATGCATTGTACCTCTGCTTCCACTTGGGCCTGTCTGACTAGACCTAAGCGACAAGGATGTTGTTTTAAAGGGATGGTTCCCCTATACCCACATCATGTGTGGCTAAGGTTGTACATCCTGGCTTATCTCTACAAACCTTTTGAAACGTTGTGAAAACCCTGTTTAGGACTTCACGCTGTTTTGCCTCCAAGTGCAAAAGCCTATTGTTTAATTTTCCTAGCCATTCTGTATTCGCTAATCAGATAGTTCGAGGTTCAATCTGAGGATTTCCTCAGCCTGCTTCTGCCTCTATCCTTCACTATCCTTTTCCTTCTCAACAGTCCCGATTACCTGACATACCTGTACTGGCTTAACCTCCTCCCTGCAGTAATATTGTTTGTGCATATTAATGTGACACAACTGGTTCTTCTTCCGGCGATCAGGGGTGTCAAACATGTAATCTACCATACCCACTCTTTTGATCACTCTATATGAGCCACTGAACCGTGCTTTTAATGTTTCTCCCTGTGATGGCAACAACACTAATACTTCATCCCCTGATTTTATGATAGGTTGAGGTTTTCCCACCAATTGACAGGTATGGCATGTCCTACAAAATTGTGTCTTATCCTTTGTAAGACCTGACCTAATGTTGGCTTATGTGTGATTTGGTCTTCCGAATTTCTCTATGTCCTGCAAGAAGAATGTCGTGTGCTAACCTTAATAATCCTTGTCGATATTTAGGGGGTACCACTCTCTGTTCAACAACTGTCCAGTCTTCGTCGGTAGGTCTATGAGGCGGTCTCCATTTCCTCCTCAAAACCCCGTTTGCCATATAATAGCCTTCCGGAACTCCTTCCGCCTCAGCTTCTGACAGACCCGTCTGGCTATTCGGTATATCTCTGGATCAGCTGGCTGTGCTGCAGTGATAGATGATCTATTAAAACATCTCATTTGGATTATCTAAATCCCCAAATAAGCTTTCAGATACTTGGCTATCTATTTATGGTGCCCCTTCTACTTCTGACAATGGATCCTATTTAGCCATTGCTCGGGTGACTACACACGTAGGAAATATTCCCGGAACGCGCTCCTATAATTGCTCCGTTTCCTTAGTTGCACTTGATTCCTCTTTAACTATAGGAGAAACTGATACTTTTGATCCTGCCAAATCATTTCCTAGGAGTAAATCAATTCCCTTTACTGGTAAGCTGTGGACAACACCTACAGTTACTATCCCAGATATTAAGTCACTCTCTAGGCGTACTCTATACAAAGGTAAGGGTATATACTCTCCATCAATTCCATTAACTAAAACTTTAGCGTTCAAGGCACTCTCTGGTGGAAACCTCATATCTTTCCCCAGCAAGAGTGTTTGGGTTGCTCCTGCGTCCCCGAGTATAATGATAGGTTTTCCTGCCTCACTTACAGGATACGGAGTTACTCTCCCCTTTGACAAAAAAAAATCATTATAACTCTTAGGTATTTTATTCTTAACCTCTACATTCCTTTTAGTTTTAGTATCTGGTTTCACATTCACAGCTGTCATTAAAGCTATAGCCTGGTCTGCTATACTGTCAGTCAGAGTCTTTTCCTCTGCACTAACTTTGCGTACCCTAACAAGTTCTATGGGTTTACCTCGTAATTTCTAGCACTCTGAATGAAGCTGACCCATTTTGTTGTAATGATAACACTTTGGCTTGCAAACCTCACTTCTACCCTCAGCACCTTCCTTTCTGACCTGAGGTGGTGATCCTGGGGCATTCCCAGCTGTTCCTTCTTGTCCCCGGCTACTTGCCTTCCTTTCACTCTCCCACTTGCTATCCTTCTCAGGTTTATGGGGGTGATGGACAAAATAGGTTGGCTTATTCACAAGCTCAAAATCATCAGCAATCTCTGCTGCTTGCCTAGCTTTCAAAACATTCAGGTTATCTATATAGGAGCTCTCACTACTGAAGGAATGGAGTTTTTAAATTCTCGAAAGTTCTCATATGTGGTTTCTATCTTTAATGCCCGTATCCAACGGTCAAAGTTAATTTGCTTCATCCTCTCAAATTCTATATATGTCTGCCCAGCCAATCTCCGTAGGTTCCTAAACTTCTGACGGTAAGCTTCAGGAACTAACTCAATTGCCGCGAGAATAGCCTTTTTTGCCATCTTATAATCTGCAGAAGCCTCTTCAGGAAGCCTGGCTCTGCCTACCAGTCTGCCCCGAATAAGCAGAGTCCAGCTTTCTTTTGGCCATTTCATCTGTTTGGCTATTTTTTCCAAAAGATATGAAAAATGCCTCTACGTCCCTTTCCTCGAACTTAGGAACAGTCTGTAAAAATTTAAACAACTTTTCACTGGGTCCTGATCTAAATTCAGATTCTTCCTGACCAGGATTTTCCCTGGATTCAAGACTTTGTCTTAGTTCCATCTCTTTTAACTTAAATTCCCTCTTTCTGGAATTCAAGCTTAAGTCTTTCCAATGCTATTGCTGTTTCTTTCTCTTGCTCAAGTTTTCTTATTGCTATTGCTTTTTCCCTTTCTTCTTTGTCCAATTCAAGTTTTCTTAATTCTTTTTCTGCCTCAAGTTTTTTTTTGTTTCTAACTGAATCCTAGCCAATACCACTGCAACACTCTCGGACCTACTACCTGCTTGTCTCTAGTATTCCCTTTCTTGTTCCTCGTATTCCCCTTCACCTTCATTATCATCATCTTCTACTAATTCTAGATGTTTGGCTATCTCTGCTTTTTTGGTACCTGATTTCAATTCCAACCCCAATTTCACTGCCAATTCTTTTAATTTTGTTTTTAGTTAAAGTTATCAAGTCACTCAGGGAAACATTCTGCCTTCCCAAAAACTCTGCCACAACCACTATGTCATTACAATGGTATAGCCTATACCTTAAAAGAGACCTGGTTCTTTTATTTCTTTGTAATTGGTGTTAGATTTAGATACCAACAATCGAGTTTCCAATTGATATAATCCCAGACGCGAGCGCAATTAAATATGATGCCAAACACAAGACCCCAAATTAAATATGTTATCCCAGAGGCGAGTAATTAATATGATTCCAAATGCAAGCCCTCCAAATTAGTCTGATTCTGATCCCAGATGTGAGCCACTGAATTAAACATGATTCAATTTCGAGCAAGTCCCCAATTAATATGATTCAATCTCACAGACGAGCCCCCAATTAACATGATCCAACTGACCACTCAAGTCAAAGCCCCCAATCAAAATATTAATTCTGATTGTGGTGGGAGAAACTCACTGCTGATTCAGTCCCATCCCTCCACAGATCAGCTAATATCATTTTAAAATTTCCTAATTAAAGAAAGACCCAGCCAAATTGTATCATCTATTAACCCCTGAATGAGGCTAACCAAACCATGTGTCTTTAGATCAACAAATTAACTGTTTAATTTGAAAAACTAAATTCTTAAACACTACTAAGATATTATCAAGATTTAAAATAGAAAAATTTGTGTTCTTGCATATTTACGCTCCTGCTGAAGTGAAATCTTTCAATGTGGAATAGTCCAAGGTTGCCTGAAGTCCTCACAGCCGTCCGATGGGGGGGGGGGGGGGGGGGGTGGGGAGAAAGATTCTTCAACAGTAGAACAGTCTGTGGTGTAATTCAGCAGTTGAACTGATGCTCTTCTTTTCCAGCGATGAATTTCAACAATTACGATTCAGTAGTTAAAGGAATTTGGTTATTTTCTTCTAAGAAATTAATCTGGCTTGACATCAGAATTCTGAGAGTGTAATAAATAATTTTAAATAAACCTAGAGAGAGCTCTCATTTTCTTTAGTATATGCTGGTCCAGCTGTCTGTCTATCGGCAAGTTAGAACAGTCTGTTTCTACTGGCGGTTCAAGCCAGTTCAAAATTAAATTACAATGTAACATTGTATCTCTTGATCATCAGTCTCTGAGTGGCTGTATCCTGGGGTAACGAGAATGCATTTTTTGACTCAGTCTCTGGAGCTTGTTGCCTTAAAGCAGTGCTGCTCTTTTTCCAGCACACCACATTCTTCCTGGAAAAAAAACTACAGGATCATAACACCTGCTAATGGACCTCCCCACCACTGGAAACAGGTCCTTCCTGTCCACTCTATCTGGGCCCCTCATCATTTTGTAACCTCAATCAAGTCACCCCTCAGCCTCCTCAGTTCCAGGGAAAACAACCTTAGCCTATCCAATCTTTCCTCATAGCTGCAACCTTAAAGCTCTGGCAACATTCTCGTAAATCTCCTCTGTACTCCCTCCTGGCCAATTATGTCCTCTTTGTAATGTGGTGACCAGAACTGCATGCAATACTCCAGCTGTGGCTTAACCAACACTCTATACAGTTCCAGCATGACATCCCTGCTTTTGTACTCTATACCTCGGCTAATAAAGGAAAGCAATCCATTTTTAAAAATTTATTCATGGGATGTGGGCGTCGCTGGCCGGGCCAGCATTTATTGCCCATCCCTAATTGCCCTTGAGAAGGTGGTGGTGAGCTGCCTTCTTGAACCGCTGCAGTCCATGTGAGGTAGGTACACCCACAGTGCTGTTAGGAAGGGAGTTCCAGGATTTTGACCCAGCGACAGTGAAGGAACGGCGATATAGTTCCAAGTCAGGATGGTGTGTGACTTGGAGGGAAACTTGCAGGTGATGATGTTCCCATGCATCTGCTGCTCTTGTCCTTCAAGGTGGCAGCGGTCGCGGGTTTGGAAGGTGCTGTCTAAGGAGCGTTGCTGCAATGCATCTTGTAGATGGTACACACTGCTGCCACTGTGCATCGGTGGTGGAAGGAGTGAATGTTTGTGGATGATGTGCCAATCAAGCGGGCTGCTTTGTTCTGGATGGTGTCAGGCTTTTTGAGTGTTGTTGGAGCTGCACCCATCCAGGCAAGTGGAGTGTATTCCATCACACTCCTGACTTGTGCCTTGTAGATGGTGGACAGGCTTTGGGGAGTCAGGAGGCGAGTTACTCGCCGCATGATTCATAGCCTCTGACCTGCTCTTGTAGCCACAGTATTTATATGACTACTCCAGTTCAGTTTCTGTTCAATGGTAGCCCCTAGGATGTTGATAGTGGGGATTCAACGATGGTAATGCCATTGAATGTCAAGCGGAGATGGTTAGATTCTCTCTTGTTGGAGATGGTCATTGCCTGACACTTGTGTGGCGCAAATGTTACTTGCCAATTATCAGCCCAAGCCTGGATATTGTCCAGGTCTTGCTACATTTCTACACGGACTGCTTCAGTATTTGAGGAGTCGCGAATGGTGCTGAACATTGTGCAATCATCAGCGAACATCCCCAACTCTGACCTTATGATTGAAGGAAGGTCATTGATGAAGCAGCTGAAGATGGTTGGGCCTAGGACACTATCCTGATGAACTCCTGCAGTGATGGTCCTGGAGCTCATCCATATGCCTACTTCACCACTCTATCTACCTGTCCTGCCACCTTCAGGGACCTGTGGACATGCACTCCAACGTCTCTCACTTCTTCTACCCCTCTCAATATCCTCCTGTTTATTGTATATTCCCTTGCTTTATTTGCCCTCCCCAAATGCATTACCTCACAGTTCTCTGGACTGAATTCCATTTGCCACTTTCCGCCCGCTCAACCAAAACATTGATATCATTCTGGAGTCCACGGCTTTCCTCCTCACTATTAACTACACGGCCAATTTTTCTGTCATCAGCAAATTTCCCAATCATGCTTCCCACATTTAAGTCCAAATCATTAATATGTACCACAAACAGCAAGGGACCCAACACTGAGCTCTGTGGAACACCACTGGAAACAGCTTTCCATTCATAAAAACATCCATCGACTATTACTACCCTTGGTTTCCTGTCACTGATCCAATTCTGAATCCAACCCGCCACCTTCCCCTGTATCCCATGGGCTTTCATTTTACTGACATGTCTGCCATGCGGGAACTTGTCAAATACATGTAAAAATCCATGTAAACCACATCCACTGCGCTACCCTCCTCAATCCTCCTTGTCACTTCCTCAAAAAACTCAATCAAGTTAGTAAGACATGACCTTCCCTTAACAAATCCATGCTGACTAGCTCTGATTAATCCATGCCTTTCTAAGCGACAGTTTATCCTGTCGCTCAGAATAGATTCTAACAATTTACCCACCACCGAGGTCAGGCTGACTGGCCTATAATTACCTGACTTATCCCTTGCACCTTTTTTAAACATTCGCAGACCTCCAATCATCTGATACCTTGCCTGTACCTAGTGAGGATTTGAAGATGATCCTTAGCATATCTGCTATTTCCTCCCTGACTTCCTTTAACAACCTGGGAGACAATCCATCCGGTCCTGGGGATTTATCCACTTTCAGGGATGTCAGACCCTCAAGCACTTCCTCACTCATTATGTTCATCATATCTAATATTTCACACTCCTCCTCTTTAACTACAATGTCTGCATCAACCCTCTCCTTTGTGAAGACAGACAAAAAAACTCATCAAGAACCTTGCCCACATTTTCTGCATCCACGCATAAGTTTCCCTGTACATCTCTGACAGGCCCTACCTTTTTAGTTATCCTCTTGCTCTTAATGTACTGATAAAACATCTTCGGGTTTTCCTTGATTTTACCTGCCAATAATTTTTCATGCCCTCTCTTTTTGAATTTCCTTTTTTACTTCACACCCCTGCACTTTCTATACTCCTCTAGCCTTTCTAAAGTATTAAGATATTTGTGATCGTCATAAGCTTTCTTTTTATTACTTTAACTTACCCTGTAAACTTTTAGATAACCAGGGGTCTCTAGATTTGGCAGTACCCACCCTTAATCTTCTAATTTTCTTTTTAAATGTGGTAGTGCAATCTGGGTTCTGCTTGCAAGCCCTTCTTAAATGAATGTTTTGCACTAGCACTAAACACTTGACCATTTCCTAGAACAGGGAATTACTTAAGATTCATAGAGTTATACAGCACAGAAACAAGCCCTTCGGCCCATCGTGTCCATGCCGGCCATCAAGCACCTATCTATTTTAATCCCATTTTGCAGCAGTTGGCCTGTAGCCTTGTATGCTATGGCGTTTCACGTGGTCATCTAAATATCTCTTAAATGCTGTGAGGATTCCTGCCTCTACCACGCCTTCAGGCAGTGTTTTCCAGATTCCACCCACCCTCTGGGTGAAAACACTTTTTCCTCAAATCCCCTCTGAACCTCCTGCCCCTTGCCTTAAATCTATGCCCCCTGGTTATTGACACCTCCGCTAAGGGACAAAGTTTCTTCCTATCTACCCTATATATGCCCCTCATAATTCTGTATACCTCAATCATATCTCCACTCAGCCTTCTCTGCTCTAAGGAAAACAACCCTAACCTATCTAGTCTCTCTTGATAGCTGAAATGCTCCAGCCCAAGCAACATCCTGGTGAATCTCCTCTGCACCCTCTCTAGTGCAATCACATCCTTCGTGTAGTGTGGTGACCAGAACTGTACACAGTACTCCAGCTGTGGCCTAACCAGCATTTTATACAGCTCCATCAGAACCTCCCTGCTCTTATATTCTGCGCCTCAGCAAGTATCCCATATGCCTTCCTAACCACCTTATCTACCTGTGCTGCTGCCTTCTGTGATCTATGGACAAGTACACCAAGATCGCTCTAACCCTCTGTACTTCCTAGGGTCCTACCATCCATTGTATATTCCCTTGCCTTGCTAGTCTTCCCAAAATGCATCACCTCACACTTCTCAGGATTAAATTCCATCTGCCAGTGCTCTGCCCATCTTACCAGCCCATCTATATCATCCTTAAACTAAGGCTTTCCTCCTCACTATTTATGACACCACCAATTTTCCTGTCATCTGCGAACTTACTGATCATCCCTCCAATATTCACGTCTAAATCATTAACTACAAACAGCAAGCGTCCCAGCACCGGTCCCTGCGGTACGCCACTGGTCATAGACTTCCAATCGCAAAAACAACCCTCGACCATCATCCTCTGCCTTCTGCCACTAAGCCAATTTTCGATCCAATATGCCAAATTGCCCTGGATCTCATGGGCTGTTACCTTCTTGACCAATTTCCCATGCAGGACCTTATCAAAAGCCTTACTGAAGTCCATGTAGACTACATCAACTGCTTTACCCTCATCTACACACTTAATCAGCTCTTTGAAAAATTCAGCAAATTTGTTATACACAGGGCTGGATTTTACCATAGGCAGACGGGAATTCGCCACTGACGTAAAGGTCGGTGGCGAACCCGCTCATGTCTCGCCCGGGGGATCCGTCCTGCATTTTACAGGTCCCCGGGCTTTAACTGTCCCAAGGCGGGACTTCCACAGATTTCAGGAAGCAAGTCCCGCCTCAGTGAGCTGCTGGCCAATCAGCGCACTGGCAGCTCTTAGTCCCAGCAGCGTCACCAGAAGCGGTGGCCACTACTGGCACTGCAACCCAGACGACAACATGGAACCAGGAGCGAAGGGAAGTTGGGCATGCCTTACTAGGGGGATTGGTCATGCCTTGGCGAGGCTAGGGTGGTCGTTCAGGGGAGGGGAGAGCGTCTTGGGTCCTGGGGGTGGGTTGGGAGGCGAGGGCGACCTTCAATTGGGCACCATGTGCCCAACTGCCATGACACCCCCCGGCGCGCAGAAAAGCCGGCAGCTATTGCTGGATGGCCTTTCATGTCCCCAGCACGCCTGCTTGCCACTTAAGTGGCCACTTAAGGCCCTTGATTGGCCTGGGGCTGGCGGGTCACTATTCCCCACCCCACCTCCCCCGCCCGACTGCCGTAAAGTTGGCCAGAGGCGGGAGTGTGGTTCGAAAGGCTCCTGGAGCCTCCCGCTCAATTTTGCACCGCCCCCATGCCACCATCTGACCCGCTGGGGCGGCGTAAAATTCAGCCCATGATCTCCCCCTGACAAAGCCATGCGGACTATCCCTGATCAATCCCTGCCTCTCCAAGTGGAGATTAATCCTGTCCCTCAGAATTTTTTCCAATAGTTTCCCTACCACTGATGTTAGACTCACTGGCCTGTAATTACCTGGTTTATCCCTACCACCCTTTTTGAATAATGGTACCACATTCGCTGTCCTTCAGCACCTCTCCTGTGGCCAGAGAGGATTTGAAAATTTGTGTCAGAGCCCCTGTCATCTCTTTCCTTGCTTCACATAGCAGCCTGGGATACATCTCATCTGGGCCTGGGAATTTATCCACTTTTAAGCCCACTAAAACCGCTAATAATTCCTCCCTTTCAATGCCAATTTGTTCGAGTATATCACAATCCCCCTTCCCTGATCTCTACACCTACATCGTCCTTCTCCATAGTGAACGCAGATGAAAAGTAATCATTTAAAATCTCACCCACGTCTTCCGGCTCCACACACAGATTGCCACTTTGGTCCCGAATGGGCCCTGCTCTTCCCCTGGTTATCCTCTTGCCCTGAATATACTTATAAAACACCTTGGGATTTTCCTTCATCTTATCCGCCAGTGCTTTTTCATGCCCCCTCTTCGCTCTCCTAATTTCTTTTTTTTTTTTTAAATACCCCCCCCTATACTTTCTATACTCCTCCTGGGCCTCCGCTGTTTTCAGCCCTCTGAATCTGTCATAAGCCTCCCTTTTTTCCTTATCCAATCCTCCATATCCCTTGACATCCAGGGTTCCCTGGATTTACTGGCCCTACCCTTCACCTTTACGGGAACATGTTGGCCCTGAACTCTCACTATTTCCTTTTTGAATGACTCCCACTGGTCTGATGTGGACTCTTCTACAAGTAGCTGCTCTCAGACCACTTTGGCCAGATCCTGTTTTATCATATTGAAATCGGCCTTCCCCCAATTCAGTACATTTATTTCCGGTCCATTTTTGTCCTTTTCCATAACTACCTTAAATCTTAGAGTTATGGTCACTACCCTTGAAATGCTCCCCCACTGACACTTCTTCCATTTGTCTGGCTTCATTCCCTCAGATTATGTCCAGGACCGCCCCTTCTCTTGGCAGATTTTCAACATGCTGGCTCAAAAAGCTCTCCTGGATGCACTTTAAGAATTCCGCCCCCATTAAGTCTTTTGCACCAAGACTATCCCAGTTAATATTGGGGAAGTTGAAATCCCCTACTATTATTACCCTATTATTTTTACACTTCTCTGCCTACATATCTGCTCCTCTATCTCTCCCTGACTGTTTGGAGGCCTGTAATACACTCCCAGCCAAGTGATTGCCCCCTTTTTGTTTTTAAGTTCTACCCATATGGCCTCATTTGAGGAACATTGTAAGATATCATCCCTCCTTACTGCAGTAATTGACTCCTTGATCAACAGTGCAATGCCACCTCCTCTTTTACACCACTACACCACACCCCCCCCCCACCCGCCCCCATGCCTGAAGATTCTATACCCTGGAATATTGAGCTGCCAGTCCTGCCCTTCCTTCAACCATGTCTCTGTGATAGCAATATCATATTCCCATTGTTAATCAACGCCCTCAATTCATTTGCCTTACTAGTAAGACTCCTTGCATTAAAACAGATGCAATCGAGCCTTGCATTATTCGTTTGTGCCTGAACAGGTCTATATTTGCTCTGCCTTCCAGACTGACTTAGTTTCTCTTTTATTTTTGGCTGAACGTTACCCCCTACTGTACTTCTACTCTGTATCCCATCCCCCTGACAAATTAGTTTAACCCCCACACCAAACAGCACTAGTAAACCTCTCTGCAAGGATGTTGGTCCCACTTCGGTTCAGGTGCAACCCGTCCAACTTGTACAGGTCCCACCTTCGCCAGAAATAGGTCCAGTGATCCAGGAAACTAAAGCCCTCCCTCCTGCACCATCTCTTCAGCCACGCTCTATCCTCCTTTTTCTATACTCACTAGCAGGTGGCACCGGGAGTAATCCAGAGATTACAACCTTTGTGGTCCTGCTTTTTAATCTGATACCTAGCTCCCTAAATTCTTGTTGCAGGACCTCACCCCTTTTTCTACCTATGTCGTTGGTACCGATGTGAACCACGACCTCTGACTGTTCACCCTCTCCCTTCAGAATGTCCTGCAGCCGCTCCGTGACATCCTTGACCCTGGCACTCGGGAGGCAAAATACCATCCTGGAGTCACGTTTGCAATCACAGAAACGCCTATCTGTACCCCTTACGACAGAATCCCCTATCACTATAGCTCTCCCACTCTTTTTCCGCCCTCCTGTGCAGCTGAGCCACCTGTGGGTGCCACAGACTTGGCTCTTGCTGCATTCTTCTTACCTATTTGTTTGTCCTCAACACTTCTCAACCAAACAGAAGCACAGTTAATAGTAATGTGATGATATATAGGTGGTTCTAAACTATGCTTCTTCAAAATATAAAAGGTGTTTTAATCTCTCAGATAAGGAGTGTGAAAAACAAATATTTCAGACTTGCTTTACTCTTCCAATTCCTGTAACTACAAAAAGTCTAAAGACGAATAGTTCTCGTCTTGAAGGATATTTAAAAATTTGGCACCACTTTGAAGTTGAACATAATTAACATTTAGTCAACTGAAATTTATGGTATTCATATGGACGTTCCATAACATAATCTCTCTTGCATCAGTGAAATAAGGGAATTAAAACTAATGTTCAAATTTCTAATACTAAACAAAAATGTAGAATTAGAGATTGAAAATCCACAAAACATTTCTTCAATAAATTAATCATCAATGTTTTCCATTCTGGCACAGAAATCCTGCAACATTAACTAACGGGTAAAAACATGACAATATTAGTGCTATTAATATATGGTGCATTTCCAATAATGTTACATTATTGGAATGTAATCGCACTGTTGATTACCTAACTATGCAGAAAAACCATCTTATTCAGGAATGAGCTGGTCATGACTAGTTAGGATACAAATGTTAGAATGCTAGGCCTAATTAGCTGGAAGAAAATAGTTACTGAAGCCAGTTTGCAGCCAAAGGTCATCTTGTTGCTTTTGGATACCATCTCCAAAATGGATGATAGGACCCCAGAAGACTGAAACAAAAATATTATGGCCCAGATTTTGCAGGAAAAAGACTGCATCTGAATGATGCATGCCATTATTAATGCCCAAATCAGTCAATAACTCATGGCAAGGAAGAGGAACCCATGACTTGCAAATCGCCATCAGTTGTTGGCTGATTTGTGCTGCTCCGCCGTTAAGTTTGCAAAAACAGCATGTCGCGCTTAACCTCCTCATGATTTTCATGAAGTTGCTGCATTTGCACCTTATGCAATAAACTAGCTACAGAAGGTTAAGTCTCGTAATTAACAGTGCAAGTGCCCTTTTATGATATAATAATTGTTAATAAGTGCCAATCAACCTCTCTTGCCCAGAAAGTAAACAATAAGTGTGGAATCTCATTCCTTCAGGTTGTGAATTTTTTAAAGAGATTTTTAAAATGTCAAATTTAAAGTACAACTTTTTTCTCACTCCATCTCTTTTTCTCATGCTTTCTTTTTCGCTCACTTATCTTTCTATATCTAATTTGACTTTGAATTCTCCCATTCTAATTCATTCTCTGCTTATTTTTCAATCCTTTAATTTTTGTAGTTGTTCCCACTACTCACCATTGCTCCCAGATTCCCCATTGCCCTCACTGCACCGTCAACTCACACGTCCATCAACTTTATGGGCAAAATTTAAAACTTGATCATGCAATTGCAAGTCTAACTAACAGGACACACTGCAAGATGCCTTGCAAAATCCGGGCCAACAATCCTCTGAAGGTTTAGAATAGATAGCATAAAGATATTAGACAGAAATGAAGTAGCTAAAAGAAATAGGAGAATGGATAGACAAGAAAGCAATCAGATGCAAGAAAAACATTAAATGAAAATGGTATGTTTACTGTGCATTTTTGTGTTATTGCAAAGATAAAGTTATTTCTGACATTTAGTTTTCATTTCTGTGACCTACGTTAAAAACCAACCCAGATTTTTGGAATTGAAATATACTCAGGTCTGCCTGCTATAAAGGACCCGAGATTCAAAAGAGATATAAAGTGATAGGAGTGTGGATAACCTCAATCCAGTTCATGGTGTCTATAGGCCCATAACAGCACACTGTCCCTAATTTGGCATGAATTGGCTCTTGGTGGCCACCAGATGGTTGGTGCAGGAAATGGAAAACTGGGCAGTTGGAGGTTCTGCTCTGAGATTGTGGCTGAGTAAATTTTTTTTTTAATTCGTTCATGGGATGTCGGTGTCACTGGCAAGAATAGCATTTATTGCCCATTTCTAATTGTCCTCGAGAAGGTGGTGGTGAGCTGCCTTCTTGAACTGCTGCAGTCCATTTGGTATAGGTACACCCACAGTGTTGGTAGGGAGGGAGTTCCAGGATTTTGACCCAGTGACAGTGATTTCCAGGGCAAAGTAAATATTCAGCTTGCAGCTAACCATGCTATACAGGGCTTAGTGCCCATAATGCAAGGCGTTCCATTCCTCAGTACTAGCATCCCTCACTTGCAGAGGGCAAAACTTCACAAAAAAAGAATTTTTTGATTTAAGTTGTATGTTAAGTGTTCACTTTTGTAGTATGGGATTAGTATTGCATTAATGAAGCCTTCCAGACTTGCAAACAGCTATATTACTGTAATAAGTGTTTGTTTTAGAATCACACTGTTAAATCAATTTTATAAACATTTTATAAGCTCAAGGACTTTTCTATATATCCAGCACACCAGAACCTTAATGAGGTAACAGAAAGGGCAAATCAGGGCAGTGCAACTGCTGTGTGTATGGACTTTCTGAAGGCATTGTTGTTAGCAAAATTGAAGCCCATGGGATAAAAGTGGCCAAAGAATAGAAAACAGAATGTTATGGTGAATGGCCAGTTTTCAGACTGGAAGGAGGTATATTGTGGTGTTCGTTAGGGTTCAGTACACAGACCACTGCTGTTCTTGACATAATTAGTCTCTTGGATTTAGTGATAAAGGGCACAATTTTGAAATTTGAAAATAACATGAAAACTTGAAAGTATAGTAAACACTGAGGAAGATAGTAATAGACTTCAAGAGGACACAGACAGGTTGATGGAATGGGAGGAAACATGGCAGATGAAATTCAATGCAGAAAAGTGTGATGTGATACATTTTGGGAGGAAGAATGAGGATAGACAATACAAGTTAAATGGTACAATTTTAAAAGAGGTGCAACAACCTGCACAAATTGTTTTTATACATAAATATTTGAAGGTAGCAGGACAGATTAACAAAGTGGTTAATAAAGCATATGGAATTCTGGGTTTTTTAAAAATAGAGGCATAGAGTATAAAAGCCAGGAAGTTATGTTAAACTTACTTAAAACACTAGCTTGGCGCCAGCTGGAGTGTTATGTTTGATTTTTGGCACTGAACTTTATATAAAAGGACATGAAGGCTTTGGAGAGGATACAGAAGAGATTAACTAGAACTAGAATGCTGGGATGAGGGATTACAGTTATGAAGATAAGCAGAAAATGCTAGAATACTTAGCAGTTCAGGCAGCATCTGTGGAGAAACAAGCACAAGTTCACCAACCTGATTCATTAACTCTCTTTCTCTCTCTACCAATGTTGCCTGATCTGCTGAGTATTTCCAGCATTTTCTGTTTTTATTTCAGATTTCCAGCAAGCGAAGTAATTTGCTTCTGGAGAAGGTGGGGTTGTTCTCCTTGGAGCAGAAAAGGCTAAGAAGATTTGATAGAGGTGTTTAAAATCATGAAGGGTTTAGATTAAGTAAATAAAGAGAAACTATTTCCAGTGGCTGACGGGTCCATAATCAGAGTGCACAGATTTGAGGTGACTGGCAAAAGAACGAGAGATGACAAGAGAAAAAACATTTTTTATGCAACGAGTGTTTAGGATTTGGAATGCACTGCCTGATAGGGTGATGGAACCAGATTCAATAGTAGCTTTCAAAAGGGAATACATGAAAGAGAAAAATGGGGAAGAGCGAGGGAGTGGGACTAATTTGATTGCTCTTCGAAAGAGCCGGTGCAGTGGGCGGTCGATGGGTGAATGGCTTCCTTCTGTGTTGTACTATTCTATAATTTGATGATACAATTTTCCACAGGTAAATTAATATCTTCTGTATACTTAAATCAGGTCTGTACACACTGGCATATGTAACTATGAACTCATTCTATACTTCTCTAGCATATTTCATGATTAATTGCATTTGTTTCAATATAAATTGCTGATATGGGTTGTACAGATATACCATTTACAAAACATCTAAGGCTTCATGTAATGTACATTTTATGATGACACATTCACTTGTAATAAACATTGCAGTTAGCTTTACAATGCCTTACAAATTAGTTCAACCCCATAGTAGTTAATATAAAATGATGCACCCACACTTCTGAGAAACAAAGGCAACTCATGGCATTTCTTAAATATAAAAAAAAACATAGATAACCTCTTCTCTGTTCCAGCTTCTTCTTTTTGAATCTGGATCTTTGCTATCATTCATATTTTGATCCAAATCTTTCTTAATTCCTGAAGATTCTGGGGGAACCTTCTGGAAGTTCAGACTTGCTTCAGGAATGTGCTGTACCAACTAAAAAAATGTGTAAACTACATTTAAAATCTTAGTTTAACGATGTGCGTTCTTAGTGTGTAAACATAAATAAAATCACATGTTCTAAAATGAAAGATGGAAACTGAATGATGCACCTGTGATTTATGAGATGTCCGTGATGATGATTTTGGAATCTGAGTTTAAGAAAAATTAAATAAGAGACAACATATTACTTGGTGAGAACATCCATCAAAATTTAGCAGTAAAAAGATTCGAAAGGAACTGAATTGTCTCAAAGTTTGAAACATCCATGCAGAACAAATAATGACAAGACTATAAAGAAGCTCTAACTCTTCATACAGGAAGAGGTTCAACAGTAAAGCAAACAAAACAAAAATCTAGTAAATAAGAGTCACCCGTGTGGTTTCTCACATTCAGGGCATTTCGAAAAGCACCCTGCCACCCCACACTAAAAGTTCTTTAATATTAGAAAAATATTCACAAAAGTTTCATTGTAAATGAGTAAAGTTGATTAAAATGCTTCTGATTCAGATTTGGTTTGTGGTATGCAGAGTCTAATCAGCTTCATTAATAATTTGTTTTCAATGCAAAAAAAATGTCCATAGCTTCTACTTGCAATATCTGTACTTGTTAATTTTCCAGTCTATATTGAGCATTACAAAAAGATAGTGCCACACAATGTTTTTGAGTGAGAAGTATAATTGATGCTTTAGCAGGTGAAAATGAATAAACAAGGCTTTGAATTAATTGGATTTCACTAAATTCTTAGAAATCTTCGAGAATGCATGTTTCTGAAAGCCTTGTGCAAATACTTTTGTATTCATGCTTTCCAAATCATTTACCGTCTTCCTAGTTACAAATCTAACGACTCTTTAATATTAAATATCCTATAATCATACAATAGGGTCATCATAATAATTTAAATGCCTTTTATTACTGCTTACATTTTTAATATACTTATATGTACTCTGCTAGAGCGTAGTGGAAGTAGTTTAAAACTGTGATCTTACCTCTTCCCTGGCTGAAATTGTGGAGCCAAGGGTGGATGTTAGTGGTAATGAAATAAAAGAATCTCCATCTCCCGCCACATCATGAATCTCCCTAGCAAGGATTGCCAAATCTTTGGCTAAATCTTGGCTGAGTCTGAAAAACAGAATAATTATATTCATTGCTAACAAAAGTTTTTAAGTAGACACATGTAGCAACTGATTGTGAATTTGTCAGGGGAAAAAGAACGTTTAATTGTATAGCATCTTTAACCATAATAAAACATCGCAAGGCGCTTCACAGGAGCATTATAAAACAAAATATGACACTGAGCCACATAAGGAGTTATTAGGTTCAGATGGCCAAAAGCTTGGTCAAAGAGGCAGTTTTAAGGAGTGTCTTAGAGAGGTGAAAAGGCGGAAAGATGTAGGGAAGGAATTTCAGAGCTTAGGGCCTAGGCAGCTGAAGGCACAGCCACTAATGGTGGAATGAGTAAAATCAGGGACGCTCAAGAGTCCAGAATTGATGAGTGCAGATATCTCGGAGTGTTGTGGGGCTGGGGGAGATTACAGAGAAATGGAGGGATGAGGCCATGGAGGGATTTGAAAACAAGAATTTTAAAATCAAGACATTGCTTGACTAGCAGCCAATGTAGGTCAACAAGCACAGGGGTGATAGGTGAATGGGACTTGTTGCGAGTTATGACACGGGCAGCAGAGTTTTGGATGACCTCAGGTTTACTGACGGTAGAATGTGGGAGACCAGCCAGTAATGTGTTAGAATAAAAACAAGAAATGCTGGAACCACTCAGCAGGTGTGGCAGTATTTGTGGAAAGAGAAGCAGAGTTAACGTTTCGGGTCAGTGACCCTTCATCGGAACAGTGTGTTAGAATAGTCAAGTCTAGAGATAACAAAAGCACGAATGAGGGTTTCAGAAGCAGATGAGCGGAGATGGGGGTGAAGTCAGGCAATATTATGGAGGTGGAAATAGGAAGTCTTAGTGATGATGTGAATATGTGGTCAGAAGCTCATCTCACGGTCAAATATGACACAAAGATTGTGAACAGACTGATTTAGTCTCAGACTGTTGCCAGGGAGAGGGATGGAGTCGGTAGCTAGGGAATGGAGTTTGGAGCAGGAACCAAAAATAGTGGCTTCAGTCTTCTCAATATTTAACTGGAGGAAATTTCTGCTCTTCCAGTATTGGATGTTGGATAAGCAATCTGATTGAGCAACAGTGGCGGAATCGAGAGAGGTAGTGGTGAGGGAGAGCTGGGTATTGTCAGCGTATATGTGAAAACTAGCGCTGTGCTTTCAGATAATGTCACCAAGGGGCAGCATGTAGATGAGAAATAGGAGGGGGCCAAGGATTGATCTTAGGTGGACATCAGAGATAATGATATACGAATGGGAAGAGAAGCCATTGCAAATGGTACTCTTGCTACCATTAGATAGATAAGAATGGAACCAGGTGAGAGCAGTCCCACCCAGCTGGATGATGCTGGAGATGTGTTGGAGGAGGATGATGTGGTCAACTATGCAGACAGGTCGAGAAGGATGAGGAGAGATAGTTTACCTTTGTCACAGTCGCACAGGATGTCATTTGTGACTTTGATAAGACGAGTTTTGGTACTGTGGCAGGAGCAGAAACCTGAATAGAGAGATTCAAACATAGAGTTCCAGGAAAGATGGGAATAGATTTGGGAGGTGACAACACATTCAAGGACTTTGGAGAGGAAAGAGAGGTTGGAGACGGGATGATAGTTTGCAAGGACAGTGGGGTCAAGGATTGGTTATTTGAGGAGAGGGAGTGTTGATGGCAGATTTAAAGGAGAGAGGGACAACACCTGGAGAGAGAGAACTGTTTACAATATCGGTTTGTAGATGGGGTCCAGGAGGGGAAGTTGGGTGATTAGCAGTTTAATGGGAATAGGATCGGGGGAACAGGAGGTGGGTCTCATGGACAAGATGAGCTCAGAGAGGGCATGAGGAAAGATAGGAGCGAAACTAGAGAATGATACAATTTCAGGGCTAGGGTATTAAAGGAAGTTTGGCCCTAGTGGAAGGGAGGGACACAGCAGAGGCAGCTGATTGTACGGTCGCGATCTTAGCGACATAGAAGTCCATCAGCTCCTCGCACTTATTGGTGGAGGTGAGGGTGCAGGAGACAGGGTAGAGGGGTTTAAGAAGATGGTTTGCAATAGAGAAAAGAAGCTAGGGATTATTTTTGCTTTCCAGGATAATCCTGGAATTAGACCATGGCTACGCAACCCGAACCAGACGACACGCGTTGGGGGTCTGGTCGGGTCACATTTCCGGGCCTGGCATTTGGGCTCAGGTCGGGTCGGACAAGCTCTATCACCACCTCCGGTAAGTGGCTCCAATGTTAATGTACTTTTTGGACTTGAAAGTTGGTTTTGTTACAGTTATTTTATTTTAAGCTTGTGCAGATAAGCAACCAAATGAAAAACGGAAGGTAGGTTAACTGATGGGTCGGGTTGGGAGCGGGAAAAAAATGAAAGGACTCGGGCCGGGTTCGGCTCGGGGTCGCATGTGGTTCTGTCGGGCTCGGGTCGGGTTTTATTTGCAGGCTCGAGCTGGCCTTTACCTGGAATAGTGAACAGTTTTTGCAGACATGAGCAGGACCCGATAGTGCTTTATGTGGTCCAGCCAGATCTAGCACTGGATGGCTAAACCAGCTGTCCGCCATGTCCTTTCAAGCCTGTGTCCCGTGGACTTAAGAAAGCAGAGATTAGGACCATAATGAGGGAACGGCCAGGGTGAGAGAGTGTAATGGTTTTATTTTCCACTAGGGCATTAAAGCTGAAAGTGAGAGTGCGGTCGAACAAATCAGTAGCTGCTGAAATATTGCGGCAAACAAAGGGCCAAAGGCGAGACAATTGGGATTTTGAAAGTGCAGTTGTAAGTAAATTGGAGGATAGTTTTCTCCAGGGGTGGATACAGAAGGAGGGAGGGTTGGGGTGTGGAAATGGGATATGGGTGGAGAATGATACAAGGAAGTAATCAGAGGTGGCCTTATCCGTAAGCGATACAATGGCACTAGCAAGACCACGTGAGATGGCAAGGTCAAGGGGGTGGTCGTGAATATGGATTGGTGAGTTTACATGCAGGGAGAGATTTAGAGAGGATAAGAGGGCAGTGAACTCAGAGGAGAGAGAGCATGATGAGTTAAGATGGAGATAGAAATCACCTAGGATGAGACATCATTTGGTGCAGATGCTGAGGGAGGAAAGCAGAGAAGATAACTTGGCAGCAAAATTTTTAGCATACTTGGGAGGGCAGTAGGGAATGATGATTTTGAAAGATAAGTGAGGGGGCGAGATGCTCAAAGGAAGAGAAAGCGCCAGAGGAGTAGGGGATCAGTCCAAGGTCAAATTTGGTATTAAGAGCTACACCACCACAACAGTCTTGATGGGGCAACTGGTGAAATTTATAGCCAGGTGGGGAGGCTTCATTAAGGGGAAAGGTGTCATCACCCCTCAGCGAGGTTTCTGTTCAGGCCATGATGTTGAAGCAATCATCCACAATAAGTTAAAAGCAAAATAATGCAGATGCTGGAACTCTGAAATGGAAACAGAAAAAGCTGGAAATACTCAGCAGGTCTGGCAGCATCTGTGTAGCGAGAAACATAGTTAACATTTCAGGTCTGTGACCTTTCATCAGAACTGGCAAAAACTAGAAATGTAACAATGTTTGAGCAAGAGAAAGGGGGGAGGTGGGGGGGGAGAAAGAACAACAAAAGGGAAGGTCTAGGATACGATGGAGGGCAGGAGAGATTAAGTGACAGAGATGCCATGCAATAGAATGCAAATGGAGTGCTAAATAGTTGTAGTAAAAGACAAAGTCTGAGTCCAGAAAGAGTACTAATGGCTTTCTGATCCCAATCCACAATAAGTTCATGAACAGCAAGGTCCTTGTCCACAAGCGGGCGGACATTCTGGAGGGAGATTATGTAGAGGGCTGGTGAGAACACAATCCATTGGGTCAGCAGTGGGAGGGATATGTTGTACAGGAAGGAGATTAGAAAGATTAGCTCCCAGTGGGTGCACTGGGTAGGAGAGGGTGGGATGGGGAGAACTGGGGTTTCTGCTGGTAATGAGCCAGCGCCGAGTGCCTCGATGAGCCCTTTGGAAGATGCCGAGAGAGGCAAAGTGGGAAGCTGTAGACTTAACTAAGAGGGAATCAAGTCTGGGACGTCAGCGAGAGAGCAGGAAGGTCGAGGAGTACTGAAGGGTTGAGGTAGGGCATTGGGAGGGTAGAGCACCTCAGAGTGGAGAAGTGAAAGGAGGCATGTTGATAGAAGAGAGGGCTTGGAGAGGTACACAAGTTTTTTTAAAAAAGTGAAAGTGGAAACAGAGTGATGGGCTCAGGTCTGGAACGGTAGCCAAAATGTGCATGCAAATGGACTCTGGGATTCACAAATCACAATGAACCCAATACACTTTAATCATGTGCCAAAGTAACTCCTACACAATACTCTTAATTTTTTTACTCTAAGTGTACCCATTACCAAAACCAATTATGACTGGCACTTGTTAAAATCAAATTTCGGGAGATTGGTTTCCACAAGCTGGCTCCCAGGTGTTTACACTACTAAATCCAGATGAATTTCTCTAGTGGCAAAATCAGTTGTGTGGTCTTATAACTCGGACACTGGTATAAGGAAGTTGGATTTAGTGATGTAAACAGTGGGAGCTGCCTCACAATGCTGCTCTCCTAGAATCCAAACCAAGAAAGCCCCAGTATGAAAGCAACAACAGACCTATAACCAGGCCTTCACCCAATATTCTAAAACTCAAAATGTTCTCTCTAGATGCAGTTCAAGCTTGGAAGTCCAAGATCAGATTTTGTACTGTTGTGTTAATTTTATAAAATCTGAACATAATAGGCTAATAACTGCCTGCATTTCCACAGTGGCATTAAGATAGAAAGTGCTTCAGCAAAAAGAAAGAATGGATACTAAGCCACGGTATAAGGTATTATGAAGGGCGTCAAAAACCTCGTCCAAAGAGGTTGGTTCTAAAGAGGGTTTTAAAGGAAGTGAGATAGGTGTAGAGGGGGAGAGATTTAGGGAGGAAATTTAAGAGCATATAGCCTAGGTGGCTAAAAGACATGGATGCTGATGGCAAGGTGAAAAGTAGCGACAATGCACAAGCAGCCAGATTTGGAGGAACACAGAATTCTTGAAGTGTTACAGAAATAGTGAGGCCTTCCCTGAGTTGTTACCATGTTACAAAGAATGCAATCAGGCTTATAGCCTGATGCAGCACAGAACGATTTAGAAGTTTTGAATCAATGCCAAGACTATAGTAATTTGAAATTCAACTGTTCCTGTACCAGAACTTCTCGTTTCCTCTATTTCATAAAACTGTCAGCAACACTCCAGCAACATTGATTGAATGACATTACATTGTGGCAAATTAATTTTTCCTGTAGTTAACTGTGATATTGATAAACACGTCATCGATTAAACTGTAGCGTCAGCGATGTACTGGATTTTCAAAAATCAGGTTATAATTGTCACCTGAGCCCTGAAATTAGATTACAACCTTAAAAGAAAATCACTCTATATACCTATTTTTCAAGTACAGAATTTATACTGACATAACTGATGATTGTTTTTCACATTTTATAAAGGCAATCTTATTAATGGAACTATTTTCCTTTCATCTTTAATTTTAAGAATGCTCAAATATATAGCATTCTCAAAACATATCAGGCAATAGATAAACTGATACTAATGTTACCTTAGCTGATATCTCTCACCAGAAAAAGATCTTTGGAAAAGCATTTATATCTCATTTGAAGGGCTTACCTTAACTAGCAATATTGTTGCTTGCAAATTATCTGGAAAACCACTTATAAGATATTAGTGGTCTTCTTAATGCAACCTCTATTGACAAACATAATGGTTTATTCCATTTGGAAATATTTCATGTCCCATTGGCTGTCTGGGAGATACCCAAAAAAAGGGAAAATCCAAAGTACTGAGGTAAAAACCTGGGATAAGTGGCTTTGGAACAGATTTCATTGTCTATGAAGCTTGAATATCTGGTGGCTTTTAGTTTATCAAAACTACAGCTGAATACACAGAATTTTTACTGGAAGTATGAATAATGTTAGTTCAAACATATATCTTTTGTTCTTAACTATTTATTACCTGTGATCTACAACGCTGATTGAACTCATTCAAAAAGCAGGCACATGAAGAGAGCGTTTACCACTGTGCACTAACTGATGTCAACAAGCCTGTCTCCAGCCATAAAGCCAGCGGACAACAGAACAAAGCTTAATCTCCACTCATGTCACAAACCAGAGGGCTATGATAGTGATTTTTTTTCCTTTTTCAAATATATTTTAAACGACACTGAAATGTTAGTGTTATTCACCCTCCACAGAGAAAGTTTGCATCAGTTTCAAAGCAAGAACCATGAGCTTAATCAGGGAAAAGAATTTGAGCCACTTCTTTTGTTTGAATTTCATTCAAGAGTTCTGCAACGATTTACATGGCAAGTTTCATCCGGGCTCAGCAGACCTACAAAAGTGAGAACACGCCACGAGGGGTGACAGACAGTACTCCGTTCCAAAGTTAAAGCATTAGTGACAAAACTAGCGAAGGAATGTGTAGCCTGCTTTCCCTGGAAGAAGACTATGTGCTGATTAAAGGGAGAAAAATTTCAAGGTTTAGAATATATTTTGTTCAAAGTACTCCCTTTCTATAGAACATAATAGACTTAATTTAAACCACTTACATACAGAGCTGCCATGTCTGAGTGAAATAGATGGGGTCATAACTTCAAACAGGCACAAGAACCAAGAGCTATGGAACCTCTAGGAAACCACACTATTGACTAGGACAGCAGAGTGATTATCAGGCCTGATCAAAGTTACAAAATTTGTTTGGTATTTGGATATCTTCTGTAATTGACATGACCACAGAGGCCTTGTGCTTAAGGGTCTCCATGCCAGCAATAAAACTATGCTTAAAAATTCTGGCAAGTCTATTATTTTCTTCTATAAAAGGAAGGTATGCTTTAAACAACGTATACTCAACCTAGCCGTTCCTTGCTCTTTATGTAGTTATGAGCTACAAGTACGTATAGTAGGCGACACAGTATATTGGTACTCTATGTGTGTTCCTACTTTTATCTACAAATCCTGACTTTGATGTCAGCCTTGCTACTGGGGGATAGACTGAGCATCTTGGCATTTTCTCAGAGGAAGATATCAGACAGCAAGGCACTGAATGCATCTTTTAGCAGCTGGATCAACAGCAATGTTAGCGGCACTTTGGGAACTGGTCACTAGCCTGTGGTCTTGATTTTAGAATGGTGTGTAATAATGATTAAGATCAAAGAAAGGAAGAAAAACCACACCAAGTATGAAATCAAAATGATCTGCTTAACTGCTTGTTTTCCATTTTTATGCTCTATAGTACAAAATACAATACCTTGCAATTTCTGCACTGTGTGTAGTCCAATTTTCATACGGATCTTCATCATCATCCACATTTTGTCTTGTTCTTCCTGAATTGGAAGACGGGGCTCTACTGCTGTGTGTGGCTGTTGAAGTATGTAAGCGGTTGTGTTTAGGAGAGGTGTGATTTGAGTTATACTCCTCCTCTGAAGTAGAAGTGTAATCTGAAGTTTGTTGTCTCCATCTTGAGTCTTGTAAAAGAATTAGTTTCAAACAAAGAGAAAAGTAATAAAAGCAAAAAGTAGAAAAACCCAAGTTTTAAGACAAAGCACATGATTCCTACAAAGGGAGATTGTTCAGAAACTTGGAGCAGAGGTCAGTGCACACATATCAGGAGTTCAGCTTAGACCTTTAAAATAAAATGTAATTATGCTTCTTTCTGAATGTTCTGTAAAATGAATTTTCCCATTCAAAAACATTTGATATGCTTTGGCATATCACTGGCATGTGAAAGAAGGCTGAGCTCTTGGCCACTGAAACAAATTCTGCTGCATTAGCAAAAGGATCAATCCAGCTTTTTTTTTTAAAACATGGTGAAAAGTTCAGAACAGTTTAGGTCCAAAAAACATAAGAACATAAGAAATAGGAGCAGGAGTAGGCCATATGGTCCTTCGAGCCTTCTCTGCCCTTCAGTAAGATCGTGGATAACCTGATCTTGGCCTGAACTCCACTTTTCTGCCTGTTCCGCATAACCCTCAACTCCCCCAAAGTTCAAGACTTCAAAGAGATTTAGGAGTCCATATACACAGGTCACGAAAGATAGTAGTCAAGTACAAAAATAATCAAAAAGCTAATGGAGTGTTTACATTCTAACCCCCTAGTTATAAAGGTTAAGGGGAATAACTTTTGTTACAGCTATCCAAAGCTCTGGCTAGACCACATCGGAGTACTGTGTACAGTGCTGAGCATTGCACCTTAGAAAGGACATACTGGCTTTGTCTAAGGCTCCAAAGGTTAGATTATGAGGAGAGATTACATAAACTGGATTATTAAAAGGTTAAGATTTAATTGAAGTTTCTAAGAATTTGAAATGAATTTATGGGGTAGATAGAGAGAAACCTGTTCTGCTGATAGGGGAGTCTAGGACAAGGGAGCATAACCTTAAAATCAGAGCGAGGCCATTCAGGAGAGCAGTTAGAATCACAGAAAATTTAAGGCACAGAAAGAGGCCACTTGGCTCATCGTGTCAGTGCCGGCCGAAATACGATCCACCCATTCTAATCCCACTTTACGACATTTGGTCCGTAGCCCTGCAGATTAGGGCACTTGAGGTGCATATCCAGACTCCTGAGTGAGTTGAGGGTTTCTGCGTTAACTACCCTTTCAGGCAGTGAGTTCCAGACCCCCACCACCCTCTGGGTGAAAAAGTTTTTCCTCATCTTCCCTCTAATTTTTCTACCAATCACTTTAAATCTATGCCCCTTAGTCACTGACCTCTCTGTGAAGGTGAATAGACCCTTCACATAAACTCTATCCAGGCCCTTCAAAATGTTGTACATTTCAATCAGATCTCCTCTCAGCCCTCTTTTTTTTTTAAAGAGATACAGCACTGAAACAGGCCCTTCGGCCCACCGAGTCTGTGCCGACCATCAACCACCCATTTATACTAATCCTATACTAATTCCATATTCCTACCACATCCCCACCAGTCCCTATATTTCCCTACCACCTACCTATCCTAGGGGTAATTTATAATGGCCAATTTACCTATCAACCTGCAAGTCTTTGGCATGTGGGAGGAAACCGGAGCACCCGGAGGAAACCCACGCAGACACAGGGAGAACTTGCAAACTCCACACAGGCAGTACCCGGAATTGAACCCGGGTCGCAGGAGCTGTGAGGCTGCGGTGCTAACCACTGCGCCACTGTGCAAGGAAAACAACCCCAGCCTATCCAGTCTTTCCTCATAGCTGCATTTTTCCAGTCCTCTGTACCCTCTCTAGTGCAATGACATCCTTTCTGGAATGAGGTGACCAGAACTGAACACAGTACTCAAGTTGTGGCCTAAACAATGAGTTATACAGTTCCGGCACAACCTCCCTGCTCTTTTTTTCTATACCTCGGCTAATAAAGGAAAGGATTCCATATGCCTTCTTAACCACCTTATCGACCTGTTCTGCTACCTTCAGGTATCTGTGGACATTCACTGCAAGGTCCCTCACTTCCTCTACACTTGTCAGTATTTTCCCATTAATCGTGTATTCCTTTGCCTTGTTTGACCTCCCCAAATGCATCACCTCACACTTCTCTGGGTTGAATTCCATTTGCCACTTTTCTGCTCATCTGACCAGACCATCATATCTTCCTGCAGCCTACAGCTATTCACCACAGGGCCAATCTTTATGTTGTCTGTAAACTTCTTGATCATGCCCCCTACATTTACGTCCAAATCGTTTATAGCTCAAAAAGCAGGGGACCCAGTGCTGAGCCCTGCGGAACACCAGTGGAAACAGCCCTCTAGTCACAATAACACCCGTCAACAATTACCCTTTGTTTCCTGCCTTTGAGCCAATTTTGTATCCAATTTGCTGCATTTCCCTGGATCCCATGGGATTTTATTTTTTAAACCAGTCTACCATATGGGACCTTGTCAAAAGCCTTGCTAAAATCCATGTAGACCACATCAACTGCACTACCCTCATCTATCTTCCTTGTTACTTGCTCAAAACATTCAATCAAGTTGGTCAGACAAGATCTTCCCTTAACAAATCCATGCTGACTATCCTTGATTAAACTGTGCCTTTCTAAGTGACAGTTTATCCTGTCTCTCAGAATAGATTCCAATAATTTGCCCACTATGGAGGTTAGACTGACTGGCCTGTAATTATTCAGTCTATCCCTCGCTCCCTTTTTAAACAGAGGTACAATGTTAGCAGTTCTTCAATCCTCCGGCACCACACCTGTATCCAGTGAGGACTGGAAAATAATGGTCAGACCTTCCGCTATTTTCTCTCTTGCTTCTTTTAACAGCCTAGGGTACATTTCATCCGGCCCTCATGATTTATCAACTTTCAAGGATGCTGATTCCATTAATAATTCCCCTCTCCCTATTTTTATCACATCCAATACTTAGACCCCACTTTCTTCACTACAATATCTGCATCGTTCCCCTCTTTTATGAAGACAGAAGGAAAGTATTCATTAAGAACAATACTAACTCTTCTTTATGCAAAGGAAGGTACAGATGTGTAACTCTGTCCCACAAGAAGCAGTAGATGCTAGCTCAATAAATAATTTTAAATCTTAGACAGATAGATCTTTGTTAGCCATGGATATTAAGGGATACGGAACCAAGGCAGGTGGATGGAATTAGGATACAGATAAGCCATGATCATACTGAATGGCAGAACAGGTTTGAGGGATTGAACATTTCCGTTTCTATATTCCCACGAAAAGCCAGCTTTTTCACTGCAACAAGCCAGATCTCTTGCAAATATGAGGACAAAGCTTCTCAATGACTTTCACAGAATAGAACACAGAAGGCGACCAGTCATCGAGCCTATGCTGGCACTTTTGAAGAGCAATCCAGTTAGTCCCACTGTCCCTCTCTTTCCCCATATCCCTGCAATTTTTTTTCCCCTTCAAATATTTATCCAACTCCCTTTGAAGGCTACTAATGAATCTGTATTCAGCATTTTATCAGGCAGTGCATTCCAAATCTTAACCACTTGCTGAGTAAAAAAAACTTTTCCCTCATGTTGCCCCTGGCTCTTTTGCCAATCACCTCTATCAAATCTCCTCTTCAGTCTTCTCTGCTCTAAGGAGAACAATCCCAGTTTCTTCAGTCTATCCACATAACTGTAATCCCTCATCCCAGGAACCATTCTAGTAAACCTCTTCTGTATTTTCTCCAAAACCTTTACACCCTTTCTTAAGTGTGGTGCCCAGAATTGGACACAATACTCCAGCTAGGACTAAACTTATGGTTTATATAAGTTCAGCATAACTTTCTGGCTTTGTATTCTATGCCTCTATTTATAAAGCCCAGGATACCATATGCTTTGTTAACTGTTTTGTTAGCTTGTCTTCTCTTCAAAGATTCAAAGAAAAAAAACGCATGAAGATTTATTCCCAATATTTCAAAACATGCATCTGAACCAACTGTGATGTTCATTAGTCACGGAGCATACCAATACGGTACTTTATGCAGTTGCGCACAGAGATACAACTCTTTTCCCTCCCCACTTGTCCCCAGACTAATGCAGTGTTACTTTTTAAACATCTTTCCAGCTTGTTAAGCCAGCCAGGAAGTAAAACTGCATTTAAAACAAATTTTAAAATATGGCATTGTTTTTGAAGCATAAGACCAATCTTTTAATCTCCATTTTGTAGGAACCTGGTTATAAAATAGCCAGAGGAGTTAACATACACTAGTGTAAGAGAAAGCAAAACATAACTTTCATCAAGCTCAATAAGCACCACACATTAAGTTTCTTTAGTAAGAAAAAGCAAAACATAAAACTTTCATCATGCTCAATAAGCACCACACATTAAGTTTCTTTAGTAAGAGAATCCCATGAACTCACCACCAAAGTAAGTGTTAATAGTAAACACAGACGTTGTTACAGTTAATCTGATTTGTGTGAGTATACCAGATAATAAATTTCATTATATATTACCGTAATAGGATTAGAAGTGAGTGAAATAAAATTCTAAGTCTTTAACAAGACACTGCGAACAATGACCTTTTTCAGTTCACACCTATTTTATTCCAAGGGTACTGTAAAGATGGAACCAATTATTGTGCACAGTTTATAAAGTTTATATGCTGCTATATCAATTACAAAACTAGAAAAGAATATCAAATTATTATAGAATTCAAAATATCTTTGTTATTTCCTCCTTTAGATTCATCTGCCCCACTCACCATTTTGCAGCTGAAACACCTATTAAGACAACGTTTCCAAAAGCCTCTTCCAACTGTACTCTGGAATTGATTACTCAAGATTTATTCACCTTTCACTCATCTCTCTCCCTGTAAGCAGATATTTCAGAACACTCCTCTTACAGAACAGTAACTTACTACATGACTATGTAAATATATCCTACTACTCTGGTGTACTGACACACTGTACACATTGTGTAGGGCCTCTCGGAAAAGTTGTGTTGTTACGATTTAGTGCAGCATTCATCAAAATAGAGTAAGTAATACTCTATGCCCACACTGGTCCCATGCTCAAGAACGTATCCCAAATAGACAGCCCCAGATGCATTTTTTTTGAAAACAATGTTTAACTCATCACAAGGTAACAGGGCTGTTGATTTGGTTCACAATTCCAACTGCATTCTGATGCTAGATCTTGAAACATGTGTCAACATGTCTTTGCCTACTTTTCCTGCAATTAATAAGTAGCCAAGAATAATGGCAGCCAAGGGCAAGTAAAGTCACTGTGGGTAGAATTCTCCTCCCATTGGCAGGTTGCCTGCATTTTCCTTCTAGCTGGGAATAAAAAGTAGGAAGCTCTATGAGAGGGTCATTCAGGCTTCTGGAGGTAAATGGTAGAAGTGGTCATCTCCACTAGCTTAAGAACCGCCAAACAATGCAGGAAGAGATTCATCTCCTCTCAAGGGGAGCTATTGCAAGTCAAGGCATTGCTGTCAATTCACAATCTCTATCAGCCTTCACACACCTCGAGGATCACCCTGAACACACTTGCTCAGAGACTCCAAGATCCGAATGGAAATTTAATCCATTTGTAATGACATCAACCAGTAGCACCTCTGAGCCTGTGTCCAGCACCAGTACATTCCAAGGTATAGTCACAAATGTCACTGCCTTTCCAGAGAATGGCATTGAGCCTACTTCCTTAAGGTGCCCTTTGAAGCTTGCATAAGAAAACTTCAGATCTGGACCCAACACCTCTCTGCCACTTCAGGAGAAAGACTACTGAAAGCTAGTTCTGAGACAGCTGGTTCTCTGAGACAAGAATAACCTCGGTCTCTAAGGCTCCAGTAGAACCATCGTCGCTTCCCACTACGCAACCTCATCTGATTCAAGAAGCATCTTGTTGAAGTGCTGGATTAGAAGCTCAAGCAAGCAAGTTAACTGACAAAGGGTAGACATTATATGAATAAGTAATTATGTTAGGGTGAGTATTGTTATGGAAAGCAAACAATGCTCCATCACATGGAGTTATGAGTTCATTTCTGTGTATGCTTGCAATCTTTTAGGAGTAGGATAATGCTGGTGACCTTTGGATTTCTGTTTTATGAAGAAAATTGTCTGAGGTCTTCGACAATGAGTAATTCAATGGGGGTGTTAGGGGAAAACAGGCAGGTGCCAAGTGCCTTTATTTGATATTTCAACGTTTATTCATTGAAAACACAGTCGTGTCCTCTGTTCTTTGGTTCCTGGCTGTCCTGAGCTACTTCCTCTGCTTCCTTTACACATTCTTCATGTTGTGAGGATAGAGACACCTATCCCACCACACACCCCCCCCGCTTCTGCATAAATCCCTTCAGCTTCTGGAATTAGCAAGCCTTTCTTCATTGTGATATTCTGCAGTAGGCAGTAAGCTGCAAAGATTCCAGAAACCCTTGCTGGGCTGTATTGCAAGGCTCCACCAGTTTTAGCCAGGCATCCAAAATGAGACTTGAAGATGCCTAGTATCTGCTCGACAGCACTTCTTGTAGTTGCATGTGCCTCAGTCTACCTGTTCTGCCTCCTTTTCTGTAGGTTACTGGATTACTGGTGTCATTAGCCATTGCTGCAGAGCTACCATTCAGCTATTAGGGTACTGGGCATTCATTCAGAGTAAAATGATTGGCATCTTACACTAGTTGCACATTAATAGAATGCAACCCTTTTCTATCCATAAAATTGTCATATGGGGTGTTAAGTTCCACATTGATCTGTTACCTGATCTGGTAATCAGGGGAAAAATTCAGCGTGCAGCAGATAACAAAGATTTTGAAAGAGAGGTGAGAGTAGAACTGTTTTAGTGATGTTGGTTGTGGGATAATTATTGAGGGAACTTCTCTGCTATTCCTTGAAACAATGCCATGGGATCTTTACCACCTGAGGGGGTAGACAGGGCCTTGGTTTAACACTGTATCTGAAAGTCAGCACCTCTAGTAGTGCGGCACTATCTCAGTACTGTACTGGAGAGTCAGCCTAGACTTTGTGCTCAAATCTCTGAAGTGGGACTTGATCTCACAACCTTCTGACTCAGGGGTAAGAGTGCTACCACAACTGACAGCTATAAATATCAATCTATGATTTGGTGATATGGGCCACTGGGAGAGTTTGGATAGGGTGGGTGATAGAAATTAGAGACAGGTGGTGAGGCTTCAGCAAGGGGAAAAGTCACCATCTAGGAGTTCATATAATCATCCATAAGTAGGTTGTGGAAAGCAAGGCCTTGTTCATGAATGAATGAACATTCTGGAGGGGAATGCAGAGAAGAGCAATGATTTTGATCTGCTGGCAATGTCCAAGGGGTTAGTTGTGGGTAGGCAAGAATGACAGAAGGGGTTTGGTGAGTTTATCTGGTCTGGGGGGTGGGGGGGAATGCCAGCAAGAGGGAAGTGAATGGGACAGTTAAGCAGTGTCCAATACCTTGGTCAGTTCTTTGGAGAATGCTGAAAGAGGCACAGAGTACTTGTGGGCTTACTCAAAGGATACTCAAACTTGACAGAAGAATCGGAAGGCAAAGGGGTAACGATAGGTTTGGGGAGGGATTGGGAGGACAAAGTATCAGAGTGGGGAAATGAAAAAAGTCACTGGGTGACAGGAAGGGGTGCAGTAAGGAACAGGGGCCCAAAAGGGACTGGAAAAATAAAAGGGGAGACAGAACTAACAGGCTCAGATCCAGAATGGAAGTCACCACCAATGCACACTGATGGTGCACTAAGGAAAACATTTGTTTTATTTGTACATTCCAAAGATCTAAGTTGAGAATGTTTAACCTTAAATTTTCATTAAAAAGCTCCTACAACAATTAACAATATTGTGTTGTGTGTTCACTATTGGAATAGTTTGCCAGAGTAATGATGTACTGGATGTTTTTTTAACGTATACTCACTAGATGATGATTTTGCTCCACTAGCACGGACTCGTGATGTCTGCTTCACTGAACTTCCAGTACTTTTTCTAGATGTAACTTTAGCATCAATACTAGATGCCTTTCGACTGGCAGTAGTTACATCAATGCTTCGTGCACTAAAACTGCTTCTTATTACTGAAGTTTCTGTGTCACTGTTTACAGTGAGTGAACCTGCTCGTTTCCGTGGCAAAGCTAACAGGTCAAGCCGTGATAACTTCTTATCTGCTGGTTGCTTTGAAGAAGTTGAACTTGTCGTGGATAGTTCCGAAGCCAGTGAAGCCTTGTCCACGTCAGCGCTTTCATTATCTGATGCATCTCCAAGACGAGCTCGCCGCAGCAGAGATGCTCTGGTTGGCCTGGGTGTTGAAAGACTATTTGAACGGGTCAGTGTTGTTTGTACACAAGATTTTGCTGCCTTGCTGGAATCCCCTTTTGTGCGCACAGAACTAGAAAATTTTTTACGTAGCAGAGATTTACTGGTCTGAGAGTGCTCCTGATCAGAAGAGCCTATATCAGCGTTTGGTAAATATGGAAGGCTGGAGGATCTCTCATCGTCTGTAAAGTCTGTAGAGCCACGAGAACCTGTGCTGCGTTTCAGCTGAAAGCGCCTGTAGTCTGGTTTGCTGGTTGTATCTGAAAGCTGGGCTCTGCGCTTCTCTGTCAGCCTTTCACGAGCATTGGCTTGAAGATGGTCTGGAGCTGACGCAGCAGTTTTTCCTTTGTGTACACTACTAATATTCTTCTGCCTCTGTGCAGAACTTGTGACACTTTTACTTTTCAAGCTTACAGAACTTGTTGTGTCATTATCTGACTCTCCAGAGAAGGAATCACCTTGGACGTAGGAATTACTTTCATGTTGGCTAAAATGACGATCTTGAGACTGCAGTTTTGCCTGTAAGGCTGCCATTGCAGCTTCAGTCTCTTTCAGAATGAGGTGTGTATCTTCAGTGCAATCCACACTATAGAATTCTCTTCCATGATCTTTAAAGGGTGGCTGGCTTGAAATATTAGGAACTTTATTTGTTGCATTATCAATACTTGGTCTGTCTTTAGTAAAACTTTCTTGTCTGAAAACAGGTGTACGAGAATCTTTTGTAAGAGTCTTCTTTCTTTCTTGTGAGGGGCTCCTATTAGTTACTCGACCCATTTTACCTGTAGAGTAGATTGCATCTGCGTTTCCTGTAACAGCTTGGATCGTATATGGGACAGATGACCATCTTGTGGAGGACGAAACAATTGCTGATTTTGAGCTAAACTGTCGATCCTTTGGCTTTCGCTCAAAGTTAGTTAACATTATTTGAGTTATCGACGTTTGTTGTGAAAGGCTTTCCAACTCTTGTTTTTCTTTTGTAGTGCTATAGGAAGCAGATTTCAGATCATGTTCTTGGGAGCATACAGTGCTACTCAGAGCTGGAAACCCTTTGGTTGTACTTTGTGTACTGGCATCGGTTATCTGTTGCCCAGCCTCAGATCTGTCATGATCATTCCATGTCTGCTCCTGATGTAATCTTCTGGTGACTTTTGATATTCTACATTTTTTACCCTTCCCTTTTATAATGTGTGAAGAATCATCAGACTTATTATCATCACTCAAACTGTCAGGCTCCAAGTCTTTGTCCTCACATATACATAATTTTTCATGATTTTGTGGAAAATGATGCAATTCCAGTTCGAACTTCTTTATTGATTCAGTGCTGGGGAAAGAACGCTGCTGAAGGAAATCTTTTGATTTTGGACTGTCAAGCTTTTCACTTGGTGGCAACTGTGGAAGTGTCCGACGTTTTCGTGAGGACTGGCTTGTTGTTGATGCTGCATCTGAATCCAGCGTTTCTGTATTCTTGACATAAGTTCCAATATCAACCGCAGCTCCATCTTTTAAGAAGAAACAAATAAAAACAGTGGAGTCCCAGAAGAACAAAGCAATCCTGCAGTACATTACAAATTTATCTAAGAAACCATTTAATACTCACTCCCTTGATGAAGGTCATGCAATCCACTAACTGGCCCAGCACCATTATAGCCATCAGCAAGACTTGCCCATCTGGAGACCCATTTTTGTGTTCCATGGGATACAGGACCTACTGGACGCATCTGGATGTTTGTACCAAGAGAAGAGGATACATATACTGAATATATTGATTTAAAAAACTTTGTATAACAAAAAGGCATTTGAAATTACATCAAATTCTCATCCATACTGAGCCCAGAATTGCCTGAAATGGAGTAACCAGCAAGTATTACTGAAATTTATGGCAATCGTCCTGTTGTCAAGATTTGAGAAATTTCCTGATATGTAGCACATGCCAGAACATAAAAAAAGTGCAAAACAAGTAGAAATCAGCATTAACGATCGGGACTCAAGCAGAGTACAAAATGTATGCCATATTCCTGCCTACAGTCCCTGCATGCATGAAAATTAAAATTTGAAGCAAACCATTTCAGCACATTATGCACAATATGTTTAATAAAATAAAATTGTGGAACCTTGCAATTTATAATACAAATGATTCAGATGTCAAAGACACATTCAAAAATACAGAAAATACATTGTAGCTAAAGAGAATGTTTTTTTAAAATTGCATATATAAAGACAAAATTCACCATAAAACTGCAGAAATATGCCTTTGGATCCAATTGTACCTGAAATTCTAGACATAACTTTACAGACTTTTCAGAACTGGCACAAATTCAAGAAATCTACATGAGCTACACTTTTCCACGTTACTGAACAGCAGAGGGTTTTGGTGGAGTTCCACAGAATTGGCACAAACAAGAGGCATTAAGCACGAGCACAGAAAAGGCAAACATTCCAGGCAGATGGGAGTCAATGAGTAGGTGCTAACGGGACTGGGGAGGTTGGATTCTTAAACAAGGGGTATCAAGAATTCGTATTCAGTGCTTTGGAGGTAGCAAGATGTAGTAGGAGGGTGGTGAGGCCACATCTTCAAGTAGTGAGCACTTGTTGAGGAAAGGGAGGGTTGCAACAAGGACTAAATGCCATTACATGAGGGAAAGAAAAACATGAGGTGGGGTGACCATCAAACTTCGTACCAGATACCTTGTAGATGTAAAAAATATTTCAGAAGCTGGGATGACTAAAAGATGAGTGCAATTTACGTATGTAGGAACTTAAACTTCACCAGAGGATAAGAAAAAGGAGAGCAGGCTTGCAAAAGGGGAGAAAGCAAGAAAGGAGGGGGGGGGAAAGGAGAAAGAGATAGAAGGAAAGAGAGATGGAAAGGAAATTATTTGGTTTTACAGCAACTTAATGACATTAGAAGTATATTCACTGTTGTGACCCAGACTGTTCACAATCTCAGTGTCTCAGAGTTGCAGAAGTTCCATAGCTTCTCCATCACAAAGATCACCTATTTCCATATCTCTAACATCACTGCCTGCAGCTTTACCACAATCCATCTCTTGCTGAAGCCTTCATCTTTATTTTTCTCCTCCAGACATGACTATGCCAATGCTCTCTTGGCTGTGCTCCCTTCACCTACTTCAGGGTTGTTGAACACACCTGGGCAAGCATCCAGCCCGCCAAAGGTTTCCATACGGCCCGCAGATGTATTTCAGAGATGAGAAATTTTCCAATGTCTTCTTCTTTCAGACCGGCTTTTAAAAAATCATGCTGCTATCAGTTTCACAGCCGGCAGGTACTGACATCAGGAACAGCGGTTTCGGAACTGCAGACAGACTTGGGGTTTTCCGGCAGGTTCTGACTTTTTTTTTTTAATACAAAAAGGCCGCCGGAAAAAGCCCGAATCTGTCCAAAGTTAGGAAACTTCAGACGTCAGATGTCAGACGTGTCAGTCGTGAAAGTGACAGCAAGATGTTTTTAAAAATTGATTAACCAGGGAGCTGCTGTGCTGAGCACTCCCACTCCCTGCAACTGTCAGAAATAGAGAGCGAGGGGGGTGGGGGAGGGGCAGGGCAGCAAAAGAGAGAGAGAAAGGGGGGCAGAGAGTGGGAGACAGGGAGTGGGAGCAGGAGACAGGGAGCAAAGAGTGGGAGAAGAGAGACGGGGGTGGCAGCTAGAAGAGAAAGGCAGCGGCAGGGTGCCGAGGACAAGGGGACGGGGGGGGGGGGGGGGGGGGGTGGGCGGGGGGAAAGAGAGAGAAAGAGAGAGAAAGAGAAAGAGAAAGAAAAAGAGAGCGAGAGCGAGAGCGAGAGAGCAGAGAGCAGAGAGATCGAGGGTGGATAAAGAGGGGGGTGGCGGGTACAGACAGAGAGAGTGATCAAGATCACTGCTGACAGATGGACATCTATGTGGAATACTCTGCATCGCTCCAAATGTGCAGACAAAACATTGACTACTTGTGCAGGCAAAAAACAGCTCAGTATCTCACTAAATAAGTCTTCTCATTTAAAGCTTCTTCACAAAAAGGCACATTGGTTATTGTTTTGATTAATAGCAAGATAAATTTTTAATATCTTTATCTTTCTGAAATTGTCTCATCAGCCCCGTGTAAGACAAAAATTGTAATGTGCCCCCCCCCCCCACCGACCCCACGTGAAAAGGTTTGACAACCCTGATCTATTTCATAAACTACAAATCATACTTAATTCTTCTGTCCATGTCCTAACCCGCATCAACTCCTGCTCACCCATCATCCCTCTTTGTTGACCTACATTAGCTACCTTTCCCCCCAGAACACTCCGTGCCTCCAATTCCGAAGTCTTTCATAATCCCCCTTTGGCTTCATCCCACTACTGGAGGCTCTCTGGACCCACCCCCGCCCCCCAGAAATTCCCTCCCCAAACCTCTCTGCCCTTCCTCCTAGAAGCCCTTCCTGAAAATCCACCTCTTTGACTAAGCTTTTATTCATCCTAATATTTCATCCTTTGAATCAATTTTCATTTTAATTGTACTTCTGTGACGTGCATTGGGATGTTTTACTACATTAAAGATCTACATAAATGTAAGTTGCTGTTGTTGTTTGGTAAGCAAAGACATTCAATTTGCACAAAAGATCTCAAACAGTAAATGTGATAAATGACGTTAATCTGTTTTGATGGTAGTGATTGAGGAACAAATGTTGCCCAGAGATATCAATACCGAGGAATAACACCTAGTCATAATGGTAACAGCATTATGTGGCTTTCCTGTAAACATGGCAAATGTATGTTGTACATAAAATGTTTACTATATTATAGATGGATAGATGCACTGGACTCTGAAATCTTTGTCTCCCTGTCCAATTGTTACAAAGTAACTTCCACTAGTGTAATGGCTAGATATCTAAAAACTAAGTATTAGTCATGTATCAATTACCTGTGCCACTGTATCTGAGCCACTAATGGCTGTAGTATGATACACCTGTAATGAAGGGGTTTGCTGATAAACAGTGCTAGTGGTCTGGTTACACACATTATGTTCATCCCTTAGTGTAGGTGAACTTTCAGCACATATTACAGGTCTATAAATTTCAGAGTTGATCCGAGAAAAGTCCGGTGATTCAAAAACACCAAACACCTGGTTAGAAATAAAAACAAAAATGAATTAGTAAGCTACTTACTGTTTCAAGCAAGCAAAATGCTAACATAGTAGGCACATAGATAAATCAACCATTGAGAGATGTAGAATGTTCACCTTTAGGAATAAAATAAATGTCATAAATTTGCATAGCACCCATTCTGAACTTCCACATCTTTTTTTTTTCTAAGGTTAACTTTAAAGTTTAAATTGAAATTCATATTCAAGCTACTGGTCAGAGGAACTGTTTGGGATTGAAAAGATGATAAAATATTGATCCATTCTCACGAACCAGTTATTTCAGAATCAAGTCACATACGTAACTACGAACATACGAATTAGGAGCAGAAGTAGGCCATTCAGCCCCTCTAGCCTGCTCCGCCATTCAATAAGATCATGGCTGATCGGTTTGTGTTTCGAATTCCACACGCCCATCTATCCCCGATAGCCTTTGATTCCCTTGCCCAACAAGAATCTATCTACCTCCACCTTAAAAACAGTGACCCCGCCTCCACCACCTCCTGAGGCAGAGAGTTCCAAAGTCACACAACTCTCAGAGAAAACATTTCTCCTCGTCTCTGTCCTAACAGGACGACCCCTAATTTTAAAACAGTGCCCCCTAGTTCTGGACTTACCTACAAGAGGAAACATCCTTTCCACATCCACCTTGTCAAAACCGTTTCGGATCTTATATACTTCAATCAAGTCTCCTCTCACTCTTCTAAACTCCAGTGAAAACAAGCCCAGTCTGTGCAACCTTTCCTCATAAGACAACCCACTCATTCCAGGTATCAATCTAGTAAACCTCCTCTGAACCACCTCCAAAATACTTAGTCTTCCTTAAATAAGGAGACCAAAACTGCACACAGTATTCAAGATGTGGTCTCACCAATGCCCTGTATAACTGACGCATAACATCCTTACTTTTATTTTCAATTCCTCTCGTAATAAAGGATAGCATTCCATTAGCCTGCGTGATTACTTGCTGTACCTGCATACTAACTTTTTGTGACTCACGTACTAGAAGACCTAGATCCCTCTGCACTTCGCAGTCGTTCTCCATTTAAGTAATACTCTGGTTTTTTTTATTCTTCCTGCCAAAGTGAACAACTTCACATTTTCCCATATTATACTCGATCTGTCAGATTTTTGCCCACTTACTCAACCTATCTATATTGGTCTGCACCCTCCTTAGGTCCTCTTCACAACATATTTTCCTACCTATCTTTATGTCATCTGCAAATTTAGCTACCATGCCATCGCTCCCCTCATCTAGGTCATGCCTCTAAATTTAAAATGCGTCATAGTCTCAACACACTCGACGAGTTCTATGGCTAAAACTTTCATTACATTTTTCAACAACTTGCTGTGTTTACTATGCTCAAATAATTCTGCCCAATGACAATCTACCAATAAATCCTCAGGCATGCAACCACCACCTCTCTACAGACAGAAGAGCTGGCATTACATAGTCTAACTTTCTGTCTTCAAAAAATTCAATCTGCAGAAGAATATGTTCTCAAATTTAGCTTAACAGTTATCGTAGCCCCAAGGTTTGCTACATCTTTGTAAACCAAATGCAGAACTACTGACTTGATAATGTGTTGCAACTGCTTTTAAAGTAACGTTTTCTGCTTGTTCCCTTCAGGATAAAGCACACTGGAGTCCTACACAAAGGTGTGTGAATGAAGAGACAAAATACTTCATAATATTCTCCAAAAATGGCCATTTTATTGGTACTTGGCAGTGAAATGTGACCAAAGATAGAAATCTTGTTAACTTTCCTCATTCCCTCTTAGATATGCATCGCCACTCTGCTCATAGTGCTTGAGAAATGATCTCACAGCAAACTCATCAGATTATTTTTCTTTTCTGTACAGCTTTTTGGGGAGGGGTGTTAGGAAGTCAAAATTAAAAGTTGGGTGTGTGCTCCACACTGAAAACAAGAACAAATTCAATTTCTCAGTATACAAAAGGTACAGGCAGGCAGGCACTGTTTGGCTTTGCTGTATGAAGTGACACTTTACCACTGCTGTTCTGTCTTTGATGGTATCTAGTGCTGTAATTAATTGATGCCATTTGTGTTCACTGGGTGATTCCATTTTAATTGACTACCCAGACAAAGAGTCACAACGTGTATAGGAATTAGTTTTAATTATTTCACATACTCTGCAATTATCAATTTTAGAAAACTGAAATAAACAGCCAGTGAAGGAAGCTGTGTATTAGTAATGAACAAACAACAGGCAGCCATGGTAGAGGGGCAGGTTAATTAAGTTCACTGTACTGTACATACACAGCTGTACAAGCAATGATCAACAAATACAGAACTTTCAGAATCCTTTGAGCCTTTTCTGCCCCATGCAGTAGTCAGCAGAACTAAAAGTTCTTCTAAATTGGTAATAACATTGTATTGCTAAAAACGACATGATTCAGACAACAGAATGACAGTATGCTGAACCTAGAAACTGTTGTGCCATGGAACAAAAGGATGTGAGTTGAAGCACGCAATTTTTGAAATTCAACTTTGTGATCATAGCGATGCCTGTCCTTGGGACAATGCTCATTGACTCCTCCTTGGGGAAGGAAGCAGGGAAGGGTAGCAACCGATTACAGAACAGCATTGGAGACGGGCTTGGAAAGTTATTTCGCTTCTCTTCTCTGGAGGATATACCATACAGGGAGACTCCAAATGGAAAAGCAGAGAAATTAAAAATGTATGCTTTCACCTCAATTCATCTTGGCTTGAATCTATCCCAAATCAAAGAAAGTGATATCAAGCACCAGCTATTCACTGATGTTCCGATGAAGGGTCACAGATCGGAAACATTAACTCTGTTTCTCTCTCCACAGATGCTGCCAGACCTGCTGAGTATTTCCGGCACTTTCTGTTCTCATTTTAGAGTTCAATATTCCGCAGTATTTTGCTCTTACTAACTATTCACGAATGGGCTGTTCACTGATGGTCAGCTTCAGTCTGCCAGAACCACTCAGCTCATTACCTAGTTATCGCTTTGTTCCAGACAGCTCACTAAGGTTTCTTCAAAAGCATTTCCCAGCTCTGTGAACTCTACCATCAAAAAGTGCAAAACAGAAACATCAAGTATGATCTTTTCTTCAATACTGCTCAGAGGAAATTTTGCTTTCCCTACTTAACACCATTGTGGGAGTGCCACTACCACAAGGACCGCAACAGCTCATGAATGCAGCGCACCAGGAATTGGAGATAAATGGTAATTGTGGTATTTCCACTATTGTCCACATCCAGAAAACAAGCAAAAAATAAATTAAAGTTACCAGCAAGTGCTGACCAGTCCCATGAGTTTGTGACAGTATAAATCCACTTCCTAAGTGGGTATGATGTACAGCATAAATGGCTTTTAATGAGATTGCTCAGTGAGCTCAAAAAAGTGGATCATGGGCAGTATTTCTCATTGGTCATATCATTGGAGTAGATCATAAAGCCACTGAAGATGGAGCTCATTATAAATGCCCATATCCAAATGCTATTCACCCTCAATTCCAAAGCACAAAGCAGGATAACTAGGAATAATTAAGTTGCATCGGTGGAAGGATACAATAACCTGTTTCACCATATTTAGGATCATGGAACACTTCAGTAGATCATATATTTCCTTTAAGCATTTAAATCCATTTACATTTCTTACCTGGTCTATCATTTTACGAGCTTCTTCAACTTCTTTGTCCTGTGTATCCGTTTCAATGGTGTATGTACCTGTATCACTCAGACTGTCTTGATCACCCTGTTTGGAGGTTGGTTTTGCTGGATCACCCTGTTTGGAAGTTGGTTTTGTTGTCGTTGTTGGAGGTGATACTAGTGGTAGTGGTGTCTCCGGTACAGTGGGTGCCACAGTCACATGTGCAATTGTCACAGGGACAGTGCCTGGAGATTTTTCCACATCAGTGATAATTTTTGTAGTTTCTTTCAACAGTTCAGCAGCAAACTCCTGGCTGAGCTTACTCTTTCGTCCCACACTCCCAAAACTCCGAAGTAAACCTTTGGAGCTTGAAGTAGCAGAGGTGCTTAATCGCTCTTCAGTCTTTTCTCTCTTCAGTGAATTTGACCTTTGTGGAGGTGATGTACTAGTAGTGGCTTTGTTCACTGGCACCAAAGATTGGGCCTGCTGTACTGTACCTTTTTCACATGTTGAGGTACCTTTGCGCTTTTCTAGTTTAGCTCTAAGAGCAACGTAAGAATCAGTCTGCATGGTATTTGCATTTTGAGTGAAAGAATGTGCTCTACGTTTGCGAGGATTATCATCATCAAAGAATTCAATAACAAAAGCTTGTTGACCCACGGGCATATCTTGTGGGTCATGTGGGAGCTGACGTAGTTTGGGGGTTTCATTACTGTAAACCTGGATTTGCCCTGGGTGAGAGACTGGAGAAGAATTTGCTTTTTCCTGCTTAGATGCAACTTGATCCTCTGAATCACTTTGTGTACCATCTTCATGTCGACAACCTAGAAACGGTAAAGTAAAACAATTAAAGTATCCAGTTAATTAATATGAGGAGCTATTTTAATAATTAAAATATGTTTTGCCATTCAAACAAATAGGTCATCAGTTCATAATGCATAACTTTAAAAGTTATGATATTTAATAAAATAATCTTGAATAAAGTAAACCATAACTACAAAAATAAGGTCTGCAAACATGGACTGCAAAAACAGGACAATTCTATCTATACATTTACCACAATATAGATGAAAGCCTAAAGAGGAAAAGTTTGGGAAAACTGGTATCTTAAGGAAAAATTAATCTTAGAAAGAATACTGTTACAACTTTAGTGAATGGTGCCTTTTCCTTCAATTATTCTCCTTCCCATACCCTATACATCAAGGCATAGAGTTTCTACATGATTTCTGCCCAGATAACAGCAGAATCTGTAAAGAATAAAATTAAATAGCACAAAAGATCACTGAACTTTAACATGTGAATTGCGCCCATAAGCACTTTTTTCTGGAGTTTCCGTGATCTTTGGCGCGGTTTTAAAATTCCCTTCACCACAAGCTGTCTCGGCCCATAAAACTGGTCAGGTCCCCAGGTGACAGCAGTGAGTTTTTGCCAATTGCCCCCACTCAGCAGGGATCATGATTTTGTGCCCAGAATCTCAGGCACACCAGCACCTTAATATCATGAATCCATCATTTTTATTTTAAATGCAGTTTAAATTATTTAGATCTGATCAAACAATCTCGTCAATTGATCTGCCACAAGGTTCCAGGCTTCAAGTCCCACTCCAGGGCTTGAGCACAAAAATTAAGGCTGACACTCCAGTGCAGTACTGTGGGAGTGCTACACTGGCAGAAGTGCTGTTTTTTTGGATGAAACATTAAACCGAGGCCCCATCTACTTGCTCAGGTGGATTAAAAGATCCCAAGGCACTGTCTCGAAGAGCAGCAGGGGAGTTATCCCCGGTGTCTTGGCCAATATTTATCCCTCAATCAACATCAGACAAACAGATTATCTGGTCATAATCATATTGCTGTTTGTGGGAGTTTGCTGTGTGCATACTGGCTGCTGTGCTTCTTGCATTACAACAAGAACTACACTTCAAAAAGTACTTCATTGGCTGTATAGCACTTTGAGACGTCCAGTAGTCATAAAAGGCACGATATAAATGCAAGTCTTTATTTTTCTTGGTACACAAGACCAGCAGTCAATTGAAGCCACACTGGTGCAACCTGCTCTGCTGCAGTAAGTACTTAAGTGAAGACAGCAATGACCAGCAGTCAATTGAAGCCAATTAAAAAGTAAATCAGTTTGTTAAATATAGTTCATTGCCTGGCAATACCTCCTCTGTGTTTCTGAAGAATGCCCTGTTCTAGTCACTAATTAATAATGATTGAAAACGCTGCTTGTGTTGATTGCTGTTAGTTTTTATGTTTGGGCTTATGCTAATGAGTTTGCGTGATAACATGGGTATAATTTCATCTGGGCAAAACAAGTACAGTGTCAAGCAGAACAGAAATTCCACGCCCTTTGGTAGCAGCAGTTTAAAAGGAGACCAATTTAATTAGGAGCCAGAGCTGGCTCTGATTAACTGCACACCAGCAGCTAAATCCAAATAACACTTCTGCCCTTACATCAATCCTTCCTGCATGCCCGGAGTTTCACCCCCTCCACACACTGCCCTCGAGGTGGCTGTGGTGGGGAAGAGACAGTTGCCCATCTCCTTCTGGAATGTATCTTTGCAAAGCAGGTGTGGAAAGAGATGCAGTGATTTTTGTCAAGCTTCAACCCAAGCAGCTCTAACACAGGAGTCTGTGCTCTACGGGCTGTTCCCAGGGACGCACACAGAGATAAACATCAACTGCTGCTAGAGGACCATCCATTCGGTGAAAGACGCTCTTTGGCCTGCCCGAAACTTGCTGGTCTTCCAGCGCAAAGAGTTGTCCAGGACCCAGTGTTGCAGACTGGCACATTCCAAGGTCCAGAACTACGTGCTGAGGGACGTACTAAAGCTTGGGGCAGCCAAGAGGCTCAATGGGGAAAGACCACTGTGTAAGGTCCTCCCACCAAAGTGAACTGAGGGGCTGGATCCATGGGAAACCCCTCGGGCTGTATACACCAGATATGGGTTTGCTGTAAAATGTACATGGCATGTAAAACGGAATGGAAGGGTTGTGAAGCAACTCACTCCTGTATCGAAGAAAACTGATTTCCTTTGCATTTGGAATGTCAACTTGGTTGTGTTTTGAACTGTTTTATAATGCAATTTTTTTTTTTAAAAACAGATTTTTATGAATAAAGTATATTTTTGGGAAAACAAAATTATATCACACTAGGCAAGAGTGGTCAATGACTAAGTGGCAATCGACAAAGATGGGCAGTGGTGGTTTTTCAACTCAGGAACTTGGTATCATCTGACCTAATTGGCTGAAACAGAACCTAACTTACATAAAATAAAAAACTGAGGTTTGAAATAGCTGAACCTGATCACTCCAGGGCATTTGTCCTACAGAGCCACATTCGGTGGGAATGTGTAATTCACCGAGAGTAGTTAGATATACTCCCAAAAAATACAAATGAGGAGTGAAGGTAGGAAAACAAAAGCAAAATACGGTGAATGCTGGAAATCTGAGATAAGAACAGAAAATGCTGGAAACACTCAGCTGCTCTGGCAGCATCTGTGGAGAGAGAAATGGAATTAACGTTGCAAGTCTGTGAACTTTCATCATAATAGTGAAGATAGGAAAGGTTTCTGAGGACTCAATAAAGCAAGCTAACAAATAATAATGCTACTTGCTATGCTTCTCGTATTTGATGTCAGGTTTCTGTTGTAATTTTTGGGTATTTAGATTAATTATTGAGCAAGAAGGACTATCAATTGTAGAGACAGCATGGAGTATTGAATCCCTATCCCAATTGGTCACTAAGAACAAAGAACAAAGATAACTACAGCACAGTAACAAGCCCTTCGGCCCTCCAGGCCTGCGCCGATCCAGATCCTCTATCTAAACATGTCGCCTATTTTCTAAGGTTCTGTATCTCTTTTCTTCCTGCCCATTCATGTATCTGTCTAGATACATCTTAAAAGACGCCATCGTGCCCGCATCTACCACCTCCGCTGGCAACGCGTTCCAGGCACCCACCACCCTCTGCGTAAAGAGCTTTCCACGCATATCCCCCCTAAACTTTTCCCCTTTCACTTTGAACTCGTGTCCTCTAGTAATTGAATCCCCCACTCTGGGAAAAAGCCTCTTGCTATCCACCCTGTCTATACCTCTCATGATTTTGTACACCTCAATCAGGTCCCCCCTCAACCTCCGTCTTTCTAATGAAAATAATCCTAATCTACTCAACCTCTCTTCATAGCTAGCGCCCTCCATACCAGGCAACATCCTGGTGAACCTCCTCTGCACCCTCTCCAAAGCATCCACATCCTTTTGGTAATGTGGCGACCAGAACTGCACGCAGTATTCCAAATGTGGCTGAACCAAAGTCCTATACAACTGTAACATGACCTGCCAACTCTTGTACTCAATACCCCGTCCGATGAAGGAAAGCATGCCGTATGCCTTCTTGACCACTCTATTTACCTGCGTTGCCACCTTCAGGGAACAGTGGACCTGAACACCCAAATCTCTCTGGACATCAATTTTCCCCAGGACTTTTCCATTTACTGTATAGTTCACTCTTGAATTGGATCTTCCAAAATGCATCACCTCGCATTTGCCCTGATTGAACTCCATCTGCCATTTCTCTGCCCAACTCTCCAATCTATCCATATTCTGCTGTATTCTCTGACAGTCCTCTTCACTATCTGCTACTCCACCAATCTTAGTGCCGTCTGCAAACTTGCTAATCAGTCCACCTATACTTTCCTCCAAATCATTAATGTATATCACAAACAACAGTGGTCCCAGCACGGATCCCTGTGGAACACCACTGGTCACACGTCTCCATTTTGAGAAACTCCCTTCTACTGCTACTCTCTGTCTCCTGTTGCCCAGCCAGTTCTTTATCCATCCAGCTAGTACACCTTGGACCCCATGCGCCTTCACTTTCTCCATCAGCCTGCCATGGGGAACCTTATCAAACGCCTTACTGAAGTCCATGTATATGACATCGACAGCCCTTCCCTCATCAATCAACTTTGTCGCTTCCTCAAAGAATTCTATTAAGTTGGTAAGACATGACCTTCCCTGCACAAAACCATGTTGCCTATCACTGATAAGTCCATTTTCTTCCAAATGGGAATAGATCCTATCCCTCAGTATCTTCTCCAGCAGCTTCCCTACCACTGACGTCAGGCTCACCGGTCTATAATTACCTGGATTATCCCTGCTACCCTTCTTAAACAAGGGGACAACATTAGCAATTCTCCAGTCCTCCGGGACCTCACCCGTGTTTAAGGATGCTGCAAAGATATCTGTTAAGGCCCCAGCTATTTCCTCTCTCGCTTCCCTCAGTAACCTGGGATAGATCCCATCCGGACCTGGGAACTTGTCCACCTTAATGCCCTTTAGAATACCCAACACTTCCTCCCTCCTTATGCCGACTTGACCTAGTGTAATCAAACATCTGTTCCTAACCTCAACATCCGTCATGTCCCTCTCCTCGGTGAATACCGATGCAAAGTACTCGTTTAGAATCTCACCCATTTTCTCTGACTCCAAGCATAACATTCCTCCTTTGTCCTTTAGTGGGCCAATCCTTTCTCTAGTTACCCTCTTGCTCCTTATATATGAATAAAAGGCTTTGGGATTTTCTTTAACCCTGTTTGCTAAAGATATTTCATGACCCCTTTTAGCCCTCTTAATTCCTCGTTTCAGAATCACCTTTACTTACTGTGGTACAAGGGGGTTATCAACATTTATTTGGCTCGACTGTAGCTGTACAGTTTACCTATTTTTCTTTTTGTAGAGTGACAAACTTGGCACCTTCTCTGCTGCTGATCATCATCAATTATGGTGCTATTTCCTTGTTCAGCCACTTTCTACAAGAATGCGTAATTTAGCAATAACAGCTAAGCATACCTGGCAAACTAAGTTTTGGCAAACAAATTCAACACTACGAGGTAATATTAAAAAATTACAAAGATGTTAAACAGATTTCCATATAATTTGATAAACTGCCTCTTAAAAATACACGGGGATTGAGTTTCCACAGGGGTTCTCCCGATCATTCGCCATAACCTTGGCAAAAAATTTGGACAGTGTAAACAGCTATTTGCACAATGTCTCTAGGGATTCTGTCAATTCTCTGCCAAAGTTACAGTGGACAACTGGGAGAACATGTGCATTTAGAGTGGGTGTTCATTATGGTAACACATTTTTGCCAAAAGTTAAGAGTCTTCCTAAAAACAAAAATCCTATTGGTATTTGATAGCAAGGTACATTGAATTTTAATCTTGTGTGAGGCTCCAACATAAGAAAAGACATACAATACCTTTAAGAGTCTTGATGTGAACCTGGTGATCACTCTTGGTGCTGTATACATCCCTTTGGACCTGCCTTTTCAACATTAGACTCGGATCATTCTGAACCAGCCAGTCAACTACTTTATTCTCCGCTGACAGTACATCCCCTTGTACAGGTACTTTTTCTACCTGTAGAGCCTTTCTCTGTCTCAAGGGAAATTTGGTGACATGATCCTTTATTTTCATTTTGCCTGGGGTACAGTCATCAAATTCAATAGTAAAAGAAGCATGACTCTGAACTCGAGGGGACGGTATTGTATCTGTATCCTTTGTTGGAATTTCATGAACCTCGCAATCTGGAGACTTGGACGGCTGTTGAAATTCTTTTGTTGGAATTTCAAAGTAGCTGGGTTCTCTTCGAAATGAGTAGACAGATTTTTCTCCAAAGTCTTTATACTCTTGAATGTTTCCATTAATTTCCTGTTCACTTCTTGGTATATCCTTGGAATTATCTATGGAGTAGAATAAATAAATCCAAATTAATTTCCTGAATATCACAGGTTTTTGAATCAATGCTTCCCATCTCTCACCCTCCACCACTTTTATTGCACCCATTTTCTGGATTTTACACCTGCAGTCCCTTTGATACAGCTTACTATTACTATTATTGCTGCATCAGCATCAACAGTAAAAACAACCCAAATTTAAATAGGATGTTTTCTACATTAATGATGCTAAGATGCTATGCTGAGGGTTAAGAGAAAAGAATGCATGTTGAAACAAAGAGGAGGAGGTGGCGGAGAAGTAGAGAATTTTAGGGAGCTGATGTTTAGAGGGTGGGGGCTGGTAGGTCAACCCAAAGCACAATAGAATAGTTGAGTCCTGAGGTGACAAAAACAGGATCAAGGTTTCAGCAGCACATAGGCTGAGGTAGGGGCAGAAGCAGGTGACGTTATGGAGATAACAATGTGGGCATTGCCAGTAGTTCTACAAAATACACACTCAGAAGATCTCATTGACAACTTCTGCTGTGACCTCGGGTGGTAAGAGCAATAGAGTTGCCTCTTTTAGGTGCAGTCCTATGCTTGTGAGCCAAGCAGGGATGCAATGTCAACCAGTACAATGACTTGCTGATGTTACACGTAACGCTTGCTTCACTTACTGGCATAGAGCATATTTAAAAAGGCAGACTACTGGCTTTTAAGTTGTGAGCTTCACAGTGCTGATCGCACCATAATGCACAAAATATTTGCAGCATTCATTTTTGTACCTCATGAGATATGGTGTCATTGGGACAGGGTCTTTAACTGGCCGATGACACTGCATTATTCTCAGAGACAGCAAACCAGTAAGTTAAAAGCACTTAACCCTTCACTTTTAATTTAAATTTTCAGGCAGCAAAATAAATGATGATTAGATTTAGATAGAAGCTAAAGTATCAACATAAACTTTTAAAAAAGTTTTAAAAACAAGTGGAACTTTTATCAGAATGGAGAAAGATGACATTTTATAAATATACAATTAGCTTTCCAAGGCCAGTGAAGGTGTTTAAAATGTTAGTACCCTGCTAAAAATTCAGTAACACCTCATTCAACAAGGTGTACTTTTTCAAGATTTTTACAGCGAGACTAACAATATGGAAGTTCTCGTCAATTCATAGATTTCCCATTGATTGCAGTCCGGAGATGCCTCAACAGGAGAAGTGTAGAATCACTGGCAGCAACTTCGGGAGTCTGCACGTGCGCAGAATACGAGGAAATACAGAAGTTGCTGTTAGTTTCAGTGCAGTAATGACGGCAAACATTGACAGTTTTTCTGTCATTACCACTGCAAAATCTGAGCTGTTGTATTTAATTACACCTGACCCACTACTACAAATTGTCTGTGTTTATGCTCTACATGAGCCTCCTCCCACCCCTCTTCATCTAATCCTATCAGCATATCTTTCTATGCCTTTCTCCCTCATGTGCTTCTCTAGCTTCCCCATAAATGCATCTTTGCTATTTGCCTCAACTACTCTTTATGGTAGCAGGTTCTACATTCTAACCACTTTTTGGAAAATAAATTTTTCCTGAATTCCCTATTGGATTTATTGGGGCCTTATATTAATGGCCCCAGTTTTGGTCTTCCCCCCCCACAACTAGAAACATCTTCCACAGTAAAGAGCCCCAGCCTTTCCTGATAAATATATCTTCACAGTTCTGGTCTTATCCTTCTGAATCTGTTTTGCACTTTCTCCAGTGCCTCTATATCCTTTTGATAAAATGTGGATCAGAACTGTGCACAGTACTTGAAGTGTAACTTAACCAAGATTCAATATAAGTTTGACATAACTTCTCTGCTTTTCTATTCTATCCCTCTAAAAATGACCCCAGTGCTTTGTTTCCCTTTTTTTTTAAAGTGGCCTTATTATCCCTGGTCACTACATTTAGATGACTTTGGTATCTGCACTCCTACATTCCTTTGCTCCTCTACCCCATTCAAACTCACATTAGACAAGCAGTATATGGCCTCCTTACTGTTCCAAAATGTAACACATCGCATTAAGATTGGATTAAACATTATATAAATTCATGTTATCCTTAACATTGGTACAGTTAAACACACATTCAGAAGTGTACACTGAGAATTTACCTTTAAAAAGATATATGCAAACATTTCTGTGACTAGTTATTTCAATATTTGGCATAAGTTTTCCAAAACAGTCATTACAGCTCAGAAGGGAGCTATTTTGCCATGCTGGCAAAAATGCAAAACATTTTTAACTCATGCCTGTATTAGTATAACTGGAAATCTGCAACACTGCCATTTTCAAAGCACTTACAGACGTCTGAAATTTAGGAACCTCTCCATTGTTGTAGAATTATTCTATTTCAAATATATGCATAACAAAGTGAATTCCAAAAGTATACCCGATTGGTAGTGTTTCGATGTTTAATGTAATCAAATGTCATGTTCAAGTATCAAGTTCAAGTGTCAAAATGATTCTATTAGTGATTTAGAATATTTTAATAATAGTAACAAGGAAGCAGTTTTGAATAGTTTGGAGTAGAAAATATTATTCAAAAACGGTAGCAGGTATAAATCAGGTAATTATAGGCCGGTGAGTCTAACATCAGTGGTTGGCAAACTATTGGAAAAAATTCTAAGGGACAGGATAAATCTCCACTTGGAGGCAGGGATTAATCAGGGATAGCCAGCATGGCTTTGTCAAGGGGAGATCGTGTCGAACAAACTTGATTGAATTTTTCGAGGTGGTGACTAGATGTGTAGATGAGGGTAAAGCAATTGATGTAATCTACGTGGACTTGAGTAAGGCTTTTGATAAGGTCTCGCATGGGAGATTGGTGAAAAAGGTAAGAGCCCATGGGATCCAGAGCAATTTGGCAAAGTGGATCCAAAATTGGCTGAGTGGCAAGAGGCAGAGGATGATGGTCGAGGGTTGTTTTTGCGAGTGGAAGCCTGTGACCAGTGGTGTACCGCAGGGATCGGTGCTGGACGCTTGCTGTTTGTAATTAATGATTTAGACGTGAATATTGGAGGGATGATCAGTAAGTTCGCAGATGACAGGAAAATTGGTGGTGTCATAAATAGTGAGGAGGAAAGCCTTAGTTTAAGGATGATATAGATGGGCTGGTAAGATGGGCAGAGCACTGGTAGATGGAATTTAATCCTGAGAAGTGTGAGGTGATGCATTTTGGGAAGACTAACAAGGCAAGGGAATATACAACGGATGGTAGAACCCTAGGAAGTACAGAGGGTCAGAGGGATCTTGGTGTACTTGTCCATAGATCACAGAAGGCAGCAGCACAGGTAGATAAGGTGGTTAGGAAGGCATATGGGATACTTGCTGAGGCACAGAATATAACAGCAGGGATGTTATGATGGAGCTGTATAAAATGCTGGTTAGGCCACAGCTGGAGTACTGTGTACAGTTCTGGTCACCACACTACACGAAGGATGTGATTGCACTAGAGAGGGACAGGCCCCCCCACCCTCTCTCTCTGTCACTCCCACCCTCTCTCTCTCTCTCTGTCTGCCACCAACCCCCCCCCCACCCCACCCACCTTCTCTCTCTTTCTCTGTCAGAATCACAGAATAATACAGTGCAGAAGAGGTCGTTCGGCCCATCGAGTCTGCACCGATGCATTAAATCACCTGACCTGTCCACCTAATCCCATTTGCCAGCACTTGGCCCATAGCCTTGAATGTTATGACATGCCAAATGCTCATCCAGGTACTTTTTAAAGGATATGAGGCAACCTGCCTTTACCACCCTCCCAGGCAGTGCATTCCAGACCGTCACCACCCTCTGGGTAAAAAAGTTCTTCCTCAAATCCCCCTTAAACCTCCCGCCCCTCACCTTAAACTTGTGACCCCTCGTAACTGACCCTTCAACTAAGGGGAACAGCTACTCCCTATCCACCCTGTCCATGCCCCTCATAATCTTGTACACCTCTATCAGGTCACCCCTCAGTCTTCTCTGCTCCAGCGAAAACAACCCAAGCCTATCCAACCTCTCTCATAGCTTAAATGTTCCATCCCAGGCAACATCCTGGTGAATCGCCTCTGCACCCCCTCCAATGCAATCACATCCTTCCTATAATGTGGCGACCAGAATTGCACACAGTACTCCAGCTGTGGCCTTACCAAAGCTCTGTACAACTCCAACATGACCTCCCTGCTTTTGTAATCTATGCCTCGATTGATAAAGGCAAGTGTCCCACATGCCTTTTTCACCACCCTATTAACTTGTCCTTCTGCGTTCAGAGATCTATGGACAAACACACCAAGGTCCCTTTGTTCCTCGGAATTTCCCAGTGTCAGGCCATTCATTGAATACTTCCGTGTCACATTACTCCTTCTAAAGTGTATCACCTCACACTTTTCAGCGTTAAATTCCATCTGCCACTTTTCTGCCCATTTGACCATCCCTTCTATATCTTCCTGTAACCTAAGGCACTCCACCTCACTGTTAACCACTCGGCCAATCTTTGTGTCATCCGCGAACTTACTGATCCTACCCCCACATAGTCATCTATGTCGTTTATATAAATGACAAACAATAGGGGACCCAGCACAGATCCCTGTGGTTCGCCACTGGACACTGGCTTCCAGTCACTAAAACAGCCATCTGTCATCACTCTCTGTCTCCTATAGCTAAGCCAATTTTGAATCCACCTTATCAAGTTACCTTGTATCCCATGTGCATTTGCTTTCTTGATAAAACTCCCATGTGGGACCTTGTCAAAGGTTTTGTTGAAATCCATGTAAACTACATCAACTGCACTACCCTCATCTACACACCTGGTCACATGCTCAAAAAATTCAATTAAATTTGTTAGGCATGACCTCCCTCTGACAAAGCCATGCTGACTATTCCTAATCAAATTTTGCTCTCCAAGTGGAGATAGATTCTCTCCTTCAGAATTTTCTCCAATAGTTTCCCGACCACTGACGTGAGACTCACCGGTCTGTAGTTCCCTGGCGTATCTCTACAACCTTTCTTAAATAGTGGGACTACATTAGCTGTTCTCCAGTCCACTGGCACCTCCCCAGTGGCCAGACAGGAATTAAAAATTAGGGTCAGAGCCCCTGCAATCTTCACCCTCGCCTCCCACAGCATTATGGGACACAAATCATCCGGACCTGGAGATTTGTCCACTTTTAAGCCTTCCAAAACCTCCCTATGACAATTTGCTCAAGAACCTCAGAATTTCTCTTCTCTAAGTTCCATATCTACATTCTCTTTCTCTTGGGTGAAGACAGATGTGAAGTAATCGTTCAACACCCTACCAATGTCCTCCTCCACCCACAAATTTCCCCCTTGGTCCCTAATGGGTCCTACTCTTTGCCTGGTTATCCTCTTCCCATTGATATACTTATAGAATATCTTGGGATTTTCCCTACTTTTACCAGCCAGAGCTTTCTCATATCTCCTCTTTGCTCTCCTAATTGCTTTCTTGAGCTCCATCCTACACTTTCTGTACTCCACTAATGCTTCCATTGATTTGCTCTTCTTGTATTTGCTAAGAGCCTCTCTTTTCCTTCTCATCGTACCCTGAATGTTTCTGGTCATCCATGGTTCTCTCGGCTTGTTGCTCCTACCTATTACCCTAGAGGGAACATGTTGGGCCTGTACCCTCCCCATTTCCTTTTTGAATGCCCCCCACTGCTCTTCTGTAGATTTCCCAACAAGTAACTCTTTCCAGTCAACCTTGGCCAGATCCTGCCTTATTTTACTAAAATTCGCTCTCCCCCAATCCAAAATCTTTTTTTGCAACTTGTCTATTTCTTTCTCCATAACAAGCTTAAATTGTACCATGTTGTAGTCGCTATCACCAAAATGCTCCACCAACAACACATCAACCACCTGTCTAGCTTCATTCCCCAGAATTAGGTCCAGCACTGCACCCTCCCTTGTTGGATCCTCTACATATTGAGCTAAAAAGTTCTCCTGTATACATTTTAAGAACTCCACTCCATCTAAGCCCTTAACACGATGACTATCCCAATTAATGTTGGGAAAGTTGAAATCACCTAATATAATTACCCTATTATTTTTACACACCTCTGCAAATTGCACACATATTTGCTCCTCAATTTCCCACTGACTATCTGGGTGTCTATAATAAACACCTAACAAAGTGGCTGTCCCTTTTTTATTCCTAAACTCTACCCATAAAGCTTCATTTGATGCCCCCTCCAAGAAATCATCTCTCCTTACTGCAGTAACTGACTCCTTAACTAATATTGCAATGCCCCTTCCTCTTTTACCCCCTCCTCTGTCTCACCTGAAGATTCTATATCCCGGGATTTTGAGCTGCCAATCCTGCCCCTCCCTCAACCATGTCCCCGTGATGGCTACTATATCACAATTCCACGTGTCAATCATTGCCCTTAACTCATCCGTTTTACCTGAAATACTCCTGGCATTAAAGTAGAGGCCTTCCATCCTGGTCTTACTCCCTTGAAACTTACTTTCGCTCTATTCCCTCTGACTTGTTCGCTTTCCTGTGCTAAGCTGTGTCCCTATTCTGCTAGGAGTCTGCATCCCCTCCCCCTGCCAAATTAGTTTAAATTCCTCCCAACAGCACTAGCAAACCCGCCAGCAAGGATGTTAGTCCCCCTCTGGTTCAGATGTAGACCGTCCCGCTTGCACAGATCCCACCTTCCCCAGAAACGGTCCCAGTGGTCCAGGAATCTAAAACCCTCCCTCCTGCACCAACTCTTAAGCCACGCATTCATCTGTGCTATTCTCCTATTTCTATACTCGCTAGCACATGGCACTAGGAATAATCCAGAGATTACAACCCGCGAGGTCCTGCTTTTTAGTCTCTTACCTAACTCCCTGAATTCTTGATGCAAGACCTCATCCCTCTTTCGACCTATGTCATTGGTACCAACATGTACCATGACCTCTGCCTTATCACCCTCCCCCTTCAGGATGCCCTGCAGCCGTTCAGTGACATCCCGGACCCTGGCACCAGGGAGGCAACACACCATCCTGGAGTCATGTTGACGGCCACAGTAGCGCCTATCTGTTCTCCTGACTATAGGATCCCCTATTACTATTGCTCTTCCTCTCTTTCCCCCTTCCTGTGCAGACAGGCTGCTTGTGGTGCCAGAAGCTTGGCTCTGTCCGCACTCCCTGGAGGAACCAGCCTTATCAGCCTCCAAAATGGAATACCGATTTGAAAGCGGGACCCCAGGAGACTCCTGAACTACCTGCCTGATTCTCTTGGACTGCCTGGTGGTCACCCATTCCCTTCCTTCCTCAAGTCCCTTCAGCTGCGGTGTGACCACCTCTCTATACGTGCTATCCACAATGCTCTCAGACTCGCGGATGCTCCACAGTGTTTCCAGCTGCCGTTCCAGCTCTGAACCCCGAGCTTCCAGGAGCTGCAGTTGGACATACTTCCTGCGCACATGCTGGTCCGGGGGACTGGAAATGTTCCCGGATTCCCACATGCAGCAAGAGGAGCAAACCACGGCTTCAAGCTCTCCTGCCCTAACTAAACCCTTTAAATTTAAAATTTAGCAGATTATAATTATTTTAAAAAACAACTAAGTCTTGCTAAAACAATGACTTACAATTCAATCCACTTTGAAAAGTACCCACCAGGACTTACTCACCAGTCAGCTGTGCTCTTTGGAAACTCTCGGCTCCCCTCACTCTGAGGGCAGGTAGGAAATGAAAGGAGCTCCTCGCCCCCTCCTCACCGAACTTCCTCAGTCACCAAACTTACACTTTAACACTCTAATGCAACCCAAGTCAGCACTCCAGTATCCCCCACCCTCTCTCTCGATCTCCCCCCACCCTCTCTCTCTCTCTTTCTCTGACCCCCCCCCTTCTCTCACTGTCTGTCTCACCCGTCCTCGCTCCCTCGCCCTCTCTATTCCCTCCGTCCCCCTCGCCCTCTCTCTCCGTCCCCCTCGCCCTCTCTCCGTCCCCCTCGCCCTCTCGCACTCTCTCTCTCTCTCTCTCTCTCTCTCCGTCCCCCTCGCCCACTCTCTCTCTCTCTCTCTCTCTCTCTCTCTCTCCGTCCCCCTCGCCCTGTCTCTCTCTCTCTCTCTCTCTCTCTCTCCGTCCCCCTGGCCCTCTCTCTCTCTCTCTCTCTCCGTCTCCGTCTCCGTCCCCCTCGCCCTCTCTCTCTCTCTCTCTCTCTCTCTCTCTCTCCGTCCCCCTCGCCCTCTCTCTCTCTCTCTCTCCGTCCCCCTCGCCCTCTCTCTCTCTCTCTCTCTCCGTCCCCCCTCGCCCTCTCTCTCTCTCCGTCCCCCCTCGCCCTCTCTCTCCCTCTCTCTCCGTCCCCCTCTCCCTCTCTCTCCGTCCCCCTCGCCCTCTCTCTCCCTCTCTCTCCGTCCCCCTCGCCCTCTCTCTCTCTCTCTCTCTCTCTCTCTCCGTCCCCCTCGCCCTCTCTCTCTCTCTCTCTCTCCGTCCCCCTCGCCCTCTCTCTCTCTCTCTCTCTCTCTCCGTCCGTCCGTCCCCCTCGCCCATTCTCTCTCTCTCTCTCTCTCCGTCCCCCTCGCCCATTCTCTCTCTCTCTCTCTCTCCGTCCCCCTCGCCCTCTCTCTCTCTGTCCCCCTCGCCCTCTCTCTCTCTCTCTCTGTCCCCCTCGCCCTCTCTCTCTCTCTCTCTGTCCCCCTCGCCCTCTCTCTCTCTCTCTGTCCCCCTCGCCCTCTCTCTCTCTCTCTCTCTGTCCCCCTCGCCCTCTCTCTCTCTCTCTCTCTCTCTCTCTCTCCATCCCCCTCGCCCTCTCTCTCTCTCTCTCTCTCTCTCTCTCTCCGTCCCCCTCCCCCTCGCCCTCTCTCTCTCTCTCTCTCTCTCTCTCTCTCTCTCTCTGTCCCCCTCGCCCTCTCTCTCTCTCTCTCTCTCTGTCCCCCTCGCCCTCTCTCTCTCTCTCTCTCTCCGTCCCCCTCGCCCTCTCTCTCTCTCTCTCTCCGTCCCCCTCGCCCTCTCTCTCTCTCTCTCTCTCTCCGTCCCCCTCGCCCTCTCTCTCTCTCTCTCT